>NC_058383.1:29238684-29874069 GCF_018350175.1 Felis catus | reverse complement strand
GTTTTGGTAAAAATGGGGGAAAGCTGTGGGGGCAAGCAAACCTTGTGTTTCCTTTCATATATGGGCCCTCAATGGGCAAAGTGTTCAAAGAACTATCCTGGGTTCTCCATCCTGCTGTGGATGCCTTAAACTTAGCACTTGGGAACAGATCTGTGTTCATTTCATTACTCTCGAAAAGCGAGTCTCTAAAGTACACTGGAGGTCTTCTGTGAAGCTGGGATGTTCTTGGGACCCTACTTGGTCAAGCCAATGGAAAGGAATGATTGACCACAAAAATGCTGTCAGTGCTCAGCATGAAACAGCAGATAAAGGAGGCTCCTTGAACGACAGCAGAGGCTGCTAACCTACTGAGGGAATCAAGACAAGGAATCGCACAATTAAAATTCGGCTGCTATGTAAAGTCACCAGTTGAGTCCAGCTCATTGGTTATAGGCTGAGTGCTTTCAAATCTACCCTAGTGACAATGAAGGTTCTTTAGTTCCCAAGCATGGCTGGTCCAAATCCAGACAGAGAAGTAGACAAGTCCCATCCTTAACTCCTAACTGCTTGCTGGAGTGCCAGAGTGGCAGCTCATATGGAAAAATAGTATGACTCATCAAACTACTGGGGAAAAGAAAAACAGACCTGAGAGTTTATAACATAAAATTGACCAATAATGTAAAATTGGCCGATGACCACTTTTCCCACAACTGCTACCAAGATGGTAGTCTCTTCTGCTGTGATTATGAAATGGATAAAAATAAATAACCTTCATCCACTGCAACTAAGGGGGATGTTTAATAGTGTTACACAGGAAATGACACAGTTGGGCATCCCCTTCAGCTTGGACACATAGAAAATTATCTTGACTGTCTGTAAGGAATAGAAATGAAAAGCCCTCCTCCTTCCGCCAAAGCTCAAACAGAATACAGAGGCAGCAGTAGGTGAGACACAGAAAATTCCATAGACATAGGGAAGTTATTTCTGGATAATTGGCAGCAGACATGTTTCAGAGCACATGGGAGGAAGGATCTCCATAGCAACACAGTTGCTGATGGCTCCATATTTAAACTAAATGTGGAGCCTTTACACTTTCAGAGACTGAAGATTTTCTGTACTTTTTGGTAATCAGTTCTCTAACTCAGGGAAGCAAGCATTCCAGCAGAGGTCCACATAAGGCAAGAAGAGTATGATATATACAGAAAGTAATTCATAGATCTTAGACGCTTTTATAGAAGAAAGAAAAATCTGGATCAAATGAAAACAAAAATCACTGGCTAGATCTTTAGCAATTCCTAGTGAGGGTCAACTGGATGTTAATTACAAGCCTATTGGACAGCATTTTTAGTGTGTTATCTATAATTATGCTTGCGTCACATGTACAAGGACACTGTCTATTAGATTCCATAAAAGCTTTTATTTATTTTCAACGACTACTTCTTTGCCTTACAGAGTTTTATGTTGTAGAAAGACAAAACCCCATCTTGTTCAAGATCCTGGTGTTCTATGGTAGACTCAAGTTACTAACTCCCCATACAGAATCCTTCATTGGACAAAGCTTAGGCCATCCACGAGAGTGGATGCCATAAAAACATCATTACTTGGTGTTTATTTAGTGATCTGCTATCCTCTGTCTGAAAATACTAAAATGGAAATGGAACACAATAGTGATCTTAAAGCACCATTAGTATACTGTTCTCTTCATTTCCCTTTAAAGACTGGCAGATTAAAATTTGGTGTTTGGTACCTCTAGGAACCCACTCCAATACCACCTGTGACACTCAGTGACACTGCCTACCTCCTTGTCCCATCGGCCATGCTACCTCCACTGTTTGATTCTTGGTTAAGGATCCAGTAAAATCAAGTCGTTCTTTTAGTGCAAAGCTTTAAACTTTTACTATTACCAAGGGTGCTAATGGTTTAATGAGAGAACAAAGCCTTCAGCCAAAGAAATGCAGTGGGTTCTACAGGTTTTTCTAGTTAATACAACGGATATTACAGGTATCCAGACAGTTAAATGGCATTATCAAAAAAAAAAAAAAAAAAAAAGAAACTGTTTCTATGCTTAATTTTCTACCAGTCTTATAAAGCAATGCAATCTATTCCTAAGACAAGAAAGGAAATTCTTAAAGCATTTATTATATTTTGGTATTATTTGACGCAGGATCTCCATTTCTGGTAATTCATCCTAAGTCATCCAAAATATGAAAGGGTTTTTACCAATGTTAATCACAGTGTCGTTTTAATAGCTAAAAATTGGAAATAATCTAAATGTCCAGCAATAGGAGAGTGACTAAGCAAATTATGATACATTCATTTATGATGAGCTAATATCTTGCAATATTAATCTTTGTGCTTTTCTGTTCTGCACTCCATTATACATGGCCCTTTTAGCTAATCAGAGGCATTTGAAGGAAATGGGGATTATTAGGGTAAGAATGGAAGGAAAGAAACATATCCAGTCCTGTAATTTCCAAAATAAGCCTTGAAAGTCACAAGGAATCACTTTTGGGGAAAGCTGGCTGATGGAGTTCATGCAACAATCAGTGACTGTAAAGAGAAATGTAGGCAATCATGCCCCCTATCTCTCTTCCTGGTTGGGAGGAGAGATAGGGCATGATCTTGGGGCATAGGTGCCACCTAAGACTAAGGAAATAGGGAATGGATCTATGGAGACCACATGAAGAAAAGGTAGCATCAAGAGACAAGTCAAACATCTCCAATGGAGGAAGCCCATCTCAGGGCAGGTGCTGTGAACCCCAGCGAACAGTTCTCACTGATGCCAACTGGGGCCTTCTGGCAATGGCTCCCTGAAGGTGTCCAATGTTTTTTTTTCCTACCAAATGGAAGATCACCTGTGCCTTGAACCTCTGAATACCTCCAAACTACTCCATTTGAACTGATGCCTTTTAGCATACTCATGAGACCTTAACCCAGATGGTAGGGTCTTCTATGTACAGAGAGTAATCAGAAGATACCAAGAAAAGCTCCAGCGCTAATCCCTGAGTCCAACTGAAGGGTCCTTTAAACATACAATGATAACAACAACTATCATTTACTACCTGCCAAGCACATCTTTATACATTTTGTAAGTATCAAATTCCATCTTCACAATAGCCCTTCCTAAGAGGTAGCTACTCTTTTTTTTTTTTTAATGTTTCTTTATTTTTGAGAGAGAGAGAGAGCAAGAGTGAGAGAGCACATGAGTGGGGGAGGAGCAGAGACAGAAGACAACAGAGGATCTGAAGCAGACTCTGAGCTGTCAGCGCAGATCCCACTGCAGGGCTCAAACTCACAAACCACAACATCATGACCTGAGCCAAAGTTAGACGCTTAACTGACTGAGCCACCCGGGCACCCTGAGGTAAACACTCTTTTTAGCCCATTTTAGAAATGGAGAAACAGAAGCAAGAGATACTTAGCAGCTTGCCCAAGACCACACAGCTACTAAATAGTGAATATAGGATTGACACCTAGGTAGTACGGCCCTGGAGCCTACGGTATGCCACTTTCCATAGGCTGCCATTAAAAATAATGTTTCCACTGAATTTGTAACAACCCAGAGGAAGCTTGCATTATCAACTGAACGGACTAGAATTTAATACTGTGCCTACAATGTGGTACACACAGAAAAAAAAACAGGCATCAAAACGTTAATAGTATTTGACCCTAGAGTAGTAGGAAAATTGGATGACTTAAGTTTTCTTTTGTATTCCATATTGAAGATTTTTTTCTATAATGACCACGTATGACATTTAAACTCGGGGAGAAACTCGCTTTCAGTGCGTCTTGAGCTTCTTAAATACATGTGCATGCACGCACACACCACACACACACACTCGCACACATTTTTTACTTACGAACTCTAGTTCTTTGAAGAAACTTTACACTTTTAGCAATGGAGGGGGAAGCCACAGGGCTTATTTCTGGCTAGAGTAGTTCAAAAGTACTTTGATACTCTGGATAAGAAGCAAGAAATAGCAATTATGCTAAATTTGTCCTCTTTCTTTGATAGGAGGGACGGGATCATAGATAACAGAGATGAGGTCACCCTAAGTTGTCACCTATGAGTAGCCTTGACATCTTTCTGCATTCTTATAGCTTAGGATTGTCTTGATATACTAACATTCCCAAAGAGAATCAAAGGAAGACAACCCCAACTTTTTCATTTTCACTCATCATATGATGTCTTTTGATGAATACAGAGGCTTAGTTTTCACACGGTTACATGTATTGGTCATGTTCTTTATGGATTTTTCTTTGGGTGTCTTACTCAGGAAATCCTTCCATACCTTAAATTCATGAAAGCATCTACCTCTATCTTCTTCTAAAAAGCTTGTACATTTAAGTGTTTAATTCAGAGTTCATTTTTGTGCATAGTGTGAAGTACGGAACCAATTCGATGTTTTTCCATATAGATACCAAATACCTCAACACCATTAATTAAAACATTGACTTTTTCCCACCGGTATGTAATATCACCTCTATCGTCTGGGCTCTCTATTCTGTTCCAGTGGGCTATACCTATGTCGGTACCACCCTGATTCAGTTACCGTAGACTCATAACAAGTCTTGAGATCTGAGAGCCACACTAAAGATGGAAAAGAAGTACCATGCTGAGGACTGCCTAGAGAAATCACTTTAGAACTTCCAGTATCCAAAGATCAAACCAATCAACCAAAAACAAAACAAAAAAACAACAATGAAACTGGTAGATAGTTGTGCCCCATCGTTAGACTTGGTTTGCCTTGTGTTGGTCTATTTGGAGTCTTTATTGCCATCCCACCCCTGCTACATGAACACATGATTATTATAGATTCATGGACTTACCATGTATTATTGGCCACGGGGATAAAAAGAGAAGAGAAAAATTAGAGACCCACAGATACACAGCACTCACGGGTAAAAACAGAACGAGGTCACTATTTGGGCTTCTATCTGACAGCGTCCAAGGGAAGAGGGACTCCCTGGTAGCATTAACATCTTGATGTTCTGAATTCTGGTAGGTTTGTGGAGCTTCATTTAGGAATGTGGACAAGTCAGTTTGTCACCAATGTTACGGAGATTGCCAACCCACCCTCAAGGGCTGGCCTGCTCTGAATCTGGCCCTGGAGAAGAGGAAACCCTGGATCGTCTTGCTGTTTCCATTTAGCAAGCAGCAGTACGTGTCCTCACTTATAATTAACAAAGCTGACCATGGTCTTTCAGTTTATTAAACGGACAGCCAAAAAAGTTAGGTTTGTAACTGGGCACTTATGTTACATTAAAAGAAGGCTTGGATAAAGCGTCAACAAACAGCATCTTGTAGACTCTGCTGTTGGTGTCATTCTTGGGTGTGTTTGACTTCCATATGGCAACACCAACGTCACTCCTAATTCCATCTTCTGTGAATATTTGAAACGTTTTCTCTTATCAAGGTTTCTCCACACATATGCCTAAGAGCCAGGCATTGAAGAAGAATAGTAGTAACTTCCTTGGGTTCCTGGACACTCACTAAGCAATGACCTGAGAACATGGAGGTCATATACAAACTCGTTGTGCCTTGCTCAGCTCTTGCTTTGAAATACTTGAGTATTTCCTTTGGTGTACTCTGGAGAATTTTCTGGAAAGAGGCGGTGTGGCCTTAAAAACAAATGGTTTCATATTCCTTGTTGATAACAACAACAACAACAAAAACCTAAATCTTTACACGCCCAAAGGTACTCATCACAATTTGTCTTATTCTTGATGAAACATTTGTATATAAGGGAATTTGGTATGGATGATTCAATTATTCATACCAAATATGAATATGAAGCAGATTTATTCACTACTCTGTAATGAACTAGCCTGGGCCTCTCTCCAGAAAACTTGCACATGGAGGTAATGCTCACAGCCCCAGACCATCCATCACACTTACTACTTACCCAGCTAGCCATCTGGTCTGCAGAGAAATGGATAAGAATATCCTAACAAACTCTAGGCAAATTGGTCATTTTGCTGCTCACTATACACTTTTTCATCATTTTCTTCTCTCACCTCAGCGTGTCTCAAGCTCTGGTCAAAGTTTTCATTTTGAGGAAGAATGAAACTTGGTTGCAAGATAATAATAGTTACATTAAAATCAACAACAGTACCCTGTATGCTAGCCAACTCGACAATAAATTATATTCAACAACAACAACAGTGGTTCATCTGTGTCTGTATTTTTTTTCCTTGGCAATTTACCCATTCTCAAGGATTGGTGCTACTGACTTCCATATGTATACTTCTTTAAAAAAAAAATATTTATTTATTTGGGAGGAGGGAGGGCAAAGAGAGAGAGGGAGAGAGTCCCAAGCAGGCTCTGTGCTCAGCACAGAGCCTCACACAAGGTTCAATCTCACCATCATGAGATGATGACCTGAGCTGAAATCAAGAGCCAGATGTTCAACTGACTGAGCCACCCAGGAGCCTCCATATCTATACTTCTAACCATGACTTTTCTCTGGAGCACCAGACATGATCTACAGCTCCTTATATGATAACTCTATCTACATGTCAAGCAAACGTCTCTACTTTGACATATTCAAAATCAAGTATTTTCTTTCCCCTGAAAACCCGTGACTCCCTGAGTCTTCATCTGGGTCAATATCATCAACTAAAATTTCAAGGCCAAAAGTCTAGGGGTCACTCCTGACTCCAGTTTTGCCCTCAATCCTTTCCTAAGTCAGCTCTGTGGGTTCTCCTCCAAAACATCTCAGGAATCTTCCCATTTCTCTTTATTTCCTGAGCTTCTACATTAGCCCAAGCTGACATCAAGTCTTGCTTAGATCATAGGCAATAAGCACTGAACAGGTCTTTGTTCTACTCTTATAAACCTAAAATATTCTTTACAGAGTTGCCAAGGCAATCTCTTTCCAATATCAATCATATTATGTATGGGTCCCTTCTTTCACCATAAAACATTCCAGAGGCTTCCAGTTACAATTAAAATAAAATCCAGAAAGCTTACTCTGGCCTACAAGATCATCCATCAACCAGCCCAGTTCTCTATACTTGTCTCATACCCTCTCCTGCTTGCTCACCAGGCTGTAATCATGCTCATTTATTCCTTTGTTCCTCAAATGCTCTAAGTTCACCCTAATCTCAACACTTTTGTCCTTGCTCTTCCCTCTCTCTGGAATGTTCTTCCTCCACATCACATGATTACCTTCCTATCTTTCAGGTTTTATCTCAACTGGCATCAGAGAAAGATTTTCTCTAACTCTTCTTGCAAGGCAGGATCCAACCAGGAAGGGGGAAACCTTTCTAACTTTATTAAACAGAGGGAATTGAATATAGGCAATTAGTTATACATGTGATGGATAAGCTTTGGAGCCACACAATGGAGGACTACCCAAAGATTTGCAACAGCAGGAAACTCAGTACACCCAAGCCTGGAAAGCCAAAAGAAAGAAGTGGTATTATTAGATCCCATGAGCCAGCGTCACCAAGTGGAAGCTGGAAGAAGTTTGAGGCCAGCCCAGCAGAAGTTACAGCCACAGAAGAAATGCAACCACTGCTAGGGACCCAGCCAGGACAGAGATGGGAGGAAAATACCTTGGCCTCTTCCTTCCCTGCCCCTCTCATTTTCCACAAGTGTCTCGCATTGGCTAAACCCATCTGGAAGCCAGCTGACATAGAAGCTTAGGAAACACATGCTATATACCCCCCCCCCAACCATAATGATCACAACAAGGAAGTGTAAAGGATGGAGTGAAGGGCAAACAGTCCAAGACTAGTGCACTACCCCATTTCACCTTACCATCTCTCCTCAACTGCTCGATTTTGATCACATTACATTGTTTAGCCATCTTCATAGCACTCATTACTATCTACACATATCTTGATTATTTGCTTAAATATCACCAAATTAGAATGTAAGCATCATAGTCCTAGTCGGTATACATGAACAGCGCCTGATATAGGCAGGGCATTCATTAATGATGTTTGTTGAAAATACACCAGATGAGGGATTACTCTGTCACCAGCATTGTGCCAAGAGCTTTACATGAACTATCTTATAGAATCCTTATAACAATCTCATGACTGTTTTATATGTGAGGAATCTGAGGCTTAATGGAGTATTATGAAGCATTGCATCTTGGATAGATTCCAGGGCCCAGTAGGCTATCAATAATATAAACTCCAAAGGAGAAATGACCGTCTTATATATAATACATCAATATGACACTGCACCAACTTAAAAATTCAGTTTTACTAATAACGAGTATCTTATTCAACACCTTCACTGGGCAGTGTTGGATAACGTAGTTGACACATGCTCATCAATTCTCTCTCTTCCAAAGAGAAAGCCAAAGGAAACAAATGTAAGGCATTGTGAATATAATACAGGTACCAATCACATGACCTCAATCTATTGATTCTCAGACAACAAAGGGCTTATTCAAAGACTTACATAGTGCCTTCATTTTAAACTGGACACTGGACAATATAAAATACTCTGAGTGCAACCCTTTAAATGTAATGTCAGAGATGCCTGGTTGCTCAGTCTGTTAAGCGTCTGACTTCAGCTCAGGTCATGATCTCACAATTTGTAAGTTCGAGCCCCTTGTCGGGCTCTGTGCTGACACCTCCGATCCTAGAGTCTGCTTCAGACTCTGTGCCTCTCTCTCCCTCTGCCCCTCCCCACTCATGCTCTATTTCTCTCTCTCTCTCTCTCCCCCCCCCCCAAAAAAAAACATTAAAAAAAATTTTAGATAAATTAAAACAATGTAATTCTAGGTGTTAGTTTTCTTGGTAAAATATGTTTATCTGAGGGGGAAAAAAAAGACATCTGAGCTCTATCCGTATGGGTTCATATAGAATCAAACAGGAATCACAGAGCTGCATTAAATTTGGGGTCAAGTGCTTCACTCATGGCATCTGGCCATGGAGCATCTGTCCTTTGGAAAGGATGGAGAAGGAACCCAGGGAGGCTCTGCTTGAGGAAACACCAGAATCCCTACCCCAGCCCAGCTCCATGTTAGTGCCCACAGAGCGTGAATCATGGCTGCTCAGGCGGTCTCAGGGGAGAAGCCAAGATTCTGTCTTAAGCTTTTGAAGCAGCTCTTCATCTTGTAAGAATGTCAGCTGTTCACTTTGTAACACAACCAGGCAGAAACCATTTCAGCCATTGGGCTCCATTGAACAATGACTTAAGAAGATAATTCAATCCCCAAAGATATAGAAACAGGTACTGTCACTGTTGCCTTTGAGCCCAGATCAAGTTCATACTGTTTTATTTTAAGACACAAATTTTATTAGGCTTTACATTACATCAATAATGGAAGTCTGGACCAAAGTTTGGAGAACTGCAGATGTAGTCATAACGGATCCCTTGAAATCCTATTAAATAGGCTCTGAAATTGGCTTGGGACTATTGCCTTGTTTAGATGAGATGACAAGAGTTTCGACCATGGTCCTCCAGCTGTCATATCTTGATTGACTATCCATCACTAATTGGACTCCATAGGGTCATACAGGAAAAAATACATTTCCCTCCCTGAATGTGGTATTTCCAAGTTCTATGACTGGTCTTCCAAATGAACTCTCATAGGATACGAGACCCTATACATTGGTTTGTTATTTGCCTTCCAAATCTATTTCAAGTATTTGAGATGGCTTATAGATGTATGCATAGTACATCTATATAAGGGTTATTAAGTGAGAAACTGGGGCACCTGGGTGGCTCAGTCATTTGAATGTCCAACTCTTGGTTTCAGCTCAGGTCATGATCTCACAGTTCATGAGTTTGAGCCCTGCACAGGGCTCAGGGCTGCTGGTGAGGAGCCTGCTTGGGATTCTCTCACTCCCTCTCTCTCTCTCTGCACGTC
The DNA here is from genome assembly GCF_018350175.1 of Felis catus. Lineage (NCBI taxonomy): Eukaryota > Metazoa > Chordata > Mammalia > Carnivora > Felidae > Felis > Felis catus. Next base: position 29,864,254 of record NC_058383.1, on the reverse strand, counting down.
CCCTGCTTTCTCTTTCTCTCAAAGTAAATAAACTTAAAAAAATTATAAGTGAAAAACTCAAGGTGAATACATTATGGTATATACATACAACACAGTGTTCTACAGCCATTACAAATGATGATGCAACGCTCCTGTTTTGATACAGAATGCTCTGTAACTTTCATTGTTAAGTGGACAATGTGCAGAATGGGAATACTATACTATAATCTGGTTCACAGAAAGGGAAAGATAAACACATAGGAACTACCTTTGAAAGGATAGGTAACAAATTCTTAACAGTGGTTGCCTCTGGGGAAGAAAACTAGAGATATTTTATACCTCTTTTTAGCTTCTTAAAAAATCATACGCATTTATTACTAATGAAGTGAATACATATGCAAAAATTGAACCTCTTCCAAATCAAGAAAAAGTAAACTTTGGCAGATGCTTTGGGTGCCCCACTCAGATTTCCCTTCACAACAGCTATAAGTGTTGGATTCACAGTTGAGCCTTGCTGGCTCCCTTGCGTCAAGGTGGGATCCACTCTGGGATGCAAGGCATGCTCCAGAGCACCCCGTGGGCTCAGGCTGGTGCTGGTCTTCACCATGAACTCATCCTTCATGAGCTTTTTACCCTACACTGGACTCTCCTCTGGAGAACACTCTTTCAACCAACCACTTGCACAAAAATTTCTGCTCTGGCTCTATTTCTAGGGAATGTGACCAAAGAAAGTATTGTGGAAGAAAAAGGTATGTTGTACCAAATATTAAGACCAAATATTGTACCCAAGGGGCGCCTGGGTGGCTCAGTTGGTTGGGCAACCCACTTTGGCTCAGGTCATGATCTCATGGTTTGTGTGTTCGAACCCTGCATCAGGCTCTGTGCTGACAGCTCGGAACCTGGAGCCTGCTTCCAATTCTGTCTCCCTCTCTCTCTGCCCCTCCCCCATTCACGCTGTCTCTGTCTCAGAAATAAACATAAAATTTTTTTTTAAAAAAGGACTATAAAATAATGTATATGCGATCACCATATTGTAGTCAACAGTAACTTTGTGTCCTTTGAAAGTAAAACTGCCCCCACCCTTAAAAGCCTTTCACAAGTTTCCATTGTTCTCCAGATAAACACAGATTTCTTTAACAAGTTTTACGAGACACTCTATCCAATCTGGACTCTGCATATCCCTCCAACCTCATCTGCACTCATTCCTCCTTATCTTTTCCTTCCAACCACATTGGCCTAACTGCAGTTTCTCCCACTCACCATGTTTCTTTCTACTGGAGTACACTTGCTCACGTTTTCCCTGGATGTCCTTCCTTCCCTACTTTGCCTGATTAATATCTACTCCTTCAGATAGCCCCATAAACATTACTTTGACCAGAACAAATCCTCCCATTCCAAGTTCTCATAGTCCCATAGACTTATTTTTTTTCCCATCTGTTTTTTACATGTTTGTTTATTTTTTGACAGCAAGAGACAGAGCACAGTAGTAGAGGGGCAGAGAGAGAGGGAGACACAGAATCTGAAGCAGGGTCCAGGCTCTGAGCCATCAGCACAGAGCCTAATGCAGGGCTCAAACCCATGAACCATGAGATCATGACCTGAGTCAAAGTCAGACACTTAACCCACTGAGCCACCCAGCCGCCCCCCACAGACTTATTTTCTACACACATCTCAATATTGCAATTGTAAGACTTATCTTGTATAACTCTTTAACAACTACTGAATTAATATGTAAACCCCTTCAGGAGAAGATCTTAGTTGCTTTTGCTCACTCCTGTATCTCTAGTGCCTGGGATAGTGTTTTCCACATTGCAAGTGCTCTGTAAAGTTTTGCTAAGTAAATATATTATGGTTAATGAACATAAACAGCTGAAATTCAATGCTAAATTTCCCTATGACCTTCTTAAAAGCCACACAAAATGGGAAAACCAGTTACTTAATTCTTAATAGAAAAAAATTCAATAATCAATTATTTATGAGGTAGCTCACCTCTGGTGGTGAAGCCAGAGAAAATGTGCAACACTGTGTATTCAGTGAAAGGAGATTTTAATGGAAACACCCTCAAAACCATCCTCGCAATAAATAAAATGATGAGTTGTTTCCTTCATTGGTTCTGAACATAGTTATTAAGCATCTACTATATGCCAGGCACTCTGCCGTAGAGTGCAAATTTGGTAAATAGACACATACAAAATACCTGCTCTCATGGAATGTAGCTTCTAAGGACAGACTCAGGCAAAAGTCAACAAAACACAGATATATGTAACAAGTCAAGCAGAAATGCATGCAGTCATAATACAGTATGATTGATGATTTAATCTCACCCAAGGAGTTGATTGACTTCAGATCTGAAGGCTGAGTAGGCTTTTCCTGAACACAGACAGAAGAGTATTTACTCCAAGCAGAAGGTACCGTACGTGAAACTGCCCCATGGAGGAAGGCTATTATGGCAAGTTTGAGCCAGTGTGGCTGAAATGAGGGCTGGAGTCTTGTGGAGTAAGAGGTTGAGCAGGTACACAAGACTCAGACAATGAAGCCATGTGTCCTAGCACCAACAGAAAGCTACTGAAGGGTTTTTAGCAAATGGATGACACAATCAGACTTTTATTTCGAAAAGATCACTTGCCATCTAAGGGAGAACAGATTGTAGGGGACCCACAGAGAATATTGCAAGGGCGATGGGCAGGGGGTTGACGTTAGGTGTTGGAATAATCCAGATGATAAAGAGTGGCATTTTGGCCTATGGTGATGATGCAAGTATGGATGGGAGGGAGCATATTTGTTGTAGTTGCATATTGTAGGGCCAAAGCAATTCTCTCCAAAAGGCAAAACAATGTGTGCCAGGTACACAGCTCTCCCATGAACAGGTTTCAATAAAATCTAAATTTTAGAGAACCTGAAAACTAGATTGGTAATACTTCACAGGTGTGTCTCATAATTAAGCTTCCAAGGAGGCCGAGAATTCAAATTTAAACTATTTACGAAGCACGGAGATGATGACATCCACAGAGCTAAAAGTGACAAGCATAGGTTCTCGCTGAGCTGGAAGCACAGTTAATAATTAAATTCTCCTATAAAAGCCAAAGATCCTGCTACATATGTTGCATATATTTATACAAGTATATGCTTAAGTTAATTAGAAGTAACTATATAAAGTTATTCCAAAATGGGAGGATTGATCTCCCCAATTCATTTTTTTTAGTACCTTTCTTCGTAAACTACTCAGGTTAAAAGAACACATTGAGGGGCACCTAGGTGGCTCCGTTGGTTAAGCGTCCAACTTCGGATCAGATAATGATCTCGCGGTTCCCAAGTTCGAGCCCCACGTGAGGCTCTGTGCTGACAGCTCAGAGCCTGGAGCAGGCTTCCGATTCTGAGCCTCCTTCTCTCTCTGCCCCTCCCCCACTCATGCTGTCTCTCAAAAATAAATAAATGTTAAAAATTTTTGAAAAAAAAACACATTGAGGTATGGTTACAGTGTGGCATCTAAGTCACGTAGAATCAATCATTGGCATTCACTATCAAAGCGACTTTTCTAACTAAGTCTATCTTTTGCACAACGTTATCCAAACAAAGATTATTCCTGTTCAGGCGTACCTCACTGTACACGGGCAGGACATTCTAGAGTTACCTTTTTTTGTTTGTTTGTTTGTTTGTTTGTTTGTTTAAATAAGGAACCTTGGATGGAGAATATTAGCCTGGTCAGATCGTAAGACCAACTGTTTAAAAAAATTTTTTAATGTTTTTATTTATTTTTTTAAATTTTTTTTTCAACGTTTATTTATTTTTGGGACAGAGAGAGACAGAGCATGAACAGGGGAGGGGCAGAGAGAGAGGGAGACACAGAATCAGAAACAGGCTCCAGGCTCTGAGCCATCAGCCCAGAGCCCGACGCGGGGCTCGAACTCACAGACCGCGAGATCGTGACCTGGCTGAAGTCGGACGCTTAACCGACTGCGCCACCCAGGCGCCCCATAAATTTTTTTTAATGTTTTTATTTATTTTTGAGACAGGGAGAGACAGAGCATGAACAGGGGAGGGTCAGAGAGAGGGAGACACAGAATCTGAAACAGGCTCCAGGCTCCGAGCTGTCAGCACAGAGCTGGACAAGGGGCTAGAAATCACGAGCAGGGAGATCATGACCTGAGCCGAAGTCAAATGCTTAACCAAATGAGCCACCCAGGTGCCCCAGACAAAGCTGTTTTTAAAACCTAGTCAAACCAGGCCACTCGACCCCCCCCACTACCCCCAAAAAACCTTACATAACCATGCTCTTGCATGAATACAATTGGTCCTGATATCGTAGGTAGTCAACTGACATATGTGTTTTATGTTTGTGGTTTATTTGAATATATAGAAACTCAGAGTAGGTTAAGAAGAAGAGGGTTTTTACTGGAAATATAGTAGATGGCTAATATATTCAAGGGGAGGGATGAATAATCAATCTCAAGGAAATGCTGTAACTAGGGAGTCACAAGAGATCTCATCAGTAAGTCCCAGAATTGATTCCCTGGAAAATACCACTGGCCTTCCCACTTCTTTTATCTCAGACCAAAACAAACATTTCCAGGAGGGGGTGCTGCTTCCAGCGATAATGGTCACCTGTGTATCAGACCGATAGTTCCAACAAGAATGACTCGAAAAGCTGGAAATTGTTAAAAATATGTTTGAAGCCATTGGAAAGCTACCAAGGTGGCCAGTACATGAGGAAAAGCTCAATATTCTGTACTAAGATACCCACGGAGGCTCTTGCCAGTTTGGAAGCAGCTTACAGGTGAGAAGCCAGTCAGAAAGCGATAAGGAAAGGGTTAAAAAGAACAACTCTTTCAAAAATCGTAGGGCCCTGGCTAAAAGTAAACTTCACGGTGACTAACGTAGCCATACCTTGAGGGACCAAAGTCCCGGAGAAGATGAAAGTCATCTTGACATTTGCTCTTTGCGTTTCCTGTTGAGGCCTTTATCAATTTGTAACCAGTGGCTGAGAGGCTGAGAAGGCAAAGAGAAAGCATAAACTTAAATCCCAGGAGGCTAGCTGAGTTTATAGTGGCTGCACAGTGGTGGTGAGACAAAAATTGGAGGTAGGATTAGCCAAAAATAAGTCGCTCAGATAAAAACCCCAAGGTTTTTCACTGGGATTCCTCAAGCACTCCACCCTAGAATTAAGGGCAAACTGAATAGAAAACATCCCATAAAAAGACAAATCCAGCTTCCGGTCAGATCAATCTCATCCCAGATAAAGATCACCTGCCTCTACTTTAGATGCCTTCCAAAATCAAAATCCAGAGGTTGATTAACATCATCCAGAGTTCTTACAATGTTTCATATGTTTACTTGGCATTTCATAAAACTCCAGTCATATCAAGTGATAAGATAAAGAGGAAAAACAAGCTAATCAATTATCAACTAGAAAAATTAAAATAACTTTTTTATATTCAAGAAAATAAATAACAATATGGAGAATTTAACCAGAGAATTACAGTCTACATCAAAGAATCAAAGAGACGTTCTAGAACTTTAAAAATACCAAAATACAAATTAAGAATTCAGGGAGCCTGGGTGGCTCAGTTGGTTAAGGGTCTGACTCTTTCTTTCTTTTTTTAATGTTTATTTATTGAGAGAGAGAGAGAGAATGTGAGGAGGGGAGGGGCAGAAAGAGAGAATCCCAAGCAGGCTCCGTGCTGTCAGCACAAAGCCTGACATAGGGCTTGAACTCACAAATCGTGAGATCATGATCTGAGCCAAAACCAAGAGTTGCACACTCAACTGACTGAGTCACCCTGGTGCCCTAAGCATCCAACTCCTGATCTCAGCTCAGATGTTAATCTTTGAGTCATGAGTTCAAGCCACACACTGGGCTTCATGCTGGGCATGAAGCCTACTTTTTAAAAAAAAATTAAGAATTCAGTACATAGTTTAACATCAGATTAAACAAAAACTAACAGCATTAGTCTATCTCAAGATATATCAATAGAACATATTAAGAATGGGACAGAGAGATAAATAAAATGATGGGAAACACATCTTAAAAAGCATCAGGGGTATATGAGACTTCTGGAAAAGCTCCAATCTTCATGTAATTGGATGTCCAGTAAGCGAGGAGAGAAAGACTGGTGGAAGGCAGGAGAAGCAATTTTGAAAAGAATTTCCCAAAATGATTTAAGACATTGAACCACATTTTCAAGAAACTCGACAAATCCCAAGTAGGCATAATAACTATATATTATTATATATATGATATGTATGATATGTTTTTTTTTTAACTTAGATACATCACAGTAAAACTTCCAAAACCCAACGGCAATCAGAAAAATTTTAAAGCAACCAGACGAAAAAGAAGCATTACTTTCGAAAGAACAATACTAAGAATTATAGATGACTTCTTAGCAATAACGATGGAAGCCAGAAGACAATGGAATAATATCTTTAAAGTACTAAAAAAATTCAGACAGGTGAAACTCTGCTTGAACTTTCTCTGGTCAAAAGCCCAGCCCTGGGTAACTTGGGCACTATGGAATAAGTTTCCCAAAGGAAACAGGGACTATAACCAGTAGAAGAGCTAGAGACGAAATATACAAGGCAAAGAGAAATAAGAATTATCTATGCACTGATTTAATCCTCATGACAACTTTCTGTGGAAGGTAGAGAAATAGTTTGCCCAAGGTCATACAGTGAGCTGTCAAGATGCGACTCAAAGCCAGGTCTAACTTCCAATCTCATACCCTTAACCTATATTCCCCACAGAACGCCTCGTAAAGAAGGAAGGAAGCTGGCAGTCAGGTTGCGTGAGTCAAACCTGGCAGTCCCAGGATGGCAGACGTTGCAGCCTGATCCACCTATCCAAAAGGGGATCTTTTTTAGAATCCAGGGGAAAAAAGCAATCTTTCTTAGAGATAAAAATCAACATTTCACCGAAGAGCTGGCAACACTTCACTCATACGTAAAATATGTAGCTCCTCTATTTTCCAGCTAATGTGCAAAATTATCCTTCCAATAAAGGACCTACCTCAAATACAAGGGACTCGTGACTGTCTTGTTTATAAACAAAACCGAGGCAACACACACATCCGCGCAATAACCCAAGTACATTAAACACACTCCCACGTGAGAATGATAATAATAAATAGTGTAGCCATAATGAGCCGATCTTTCCAGTTTGATGATGTTATGTCTTGACACACAAAGGAATGGATGGAACTGTGTAGCTAATGAAGTTGCTTAAACTCTTGGTATTTTGGTGAATTACCCCCATGGTGAGATGAAATAAATATCTGGCTAAGGGCTTCTCCTGGAACTTCGCCAACGTTCACTCTTTTTTAATGATTAACAAGTCACAGAAGGGTTATTTTCCCCATCCTTCCAAATCAGATGCAATAAACATACATTAAAAGAGGACAGCACTTCAGAAAAATTATCCAGACCCTTCAGAACAAACTCCAATCCTACTTGTCTGGCACAAGTGATTCATTTCATTTCGGAGTGGTGTTTTCTTATTTTGAGCATCCATTTCACCATCCAAAAACACCCTGTCAAATCAGACTTAGACACAGCCTATTAAAATGTTAGGCTTTACCTGATAAAATATAATTATAGCACTTCTGACATTTTTACATAGCACACACATGCTTCAAGCCAATTTTGCTGGAGTTAAGATTTTTCCTTTAGATGTGTGAATGCATGATGAGGCTGTAAGAAAATATCATTATGTCAAACTCTAATATAGTTGAGAAAATGAATCCAGTATAAATTACAAAAACCAAACTAGAAGGTCTATAAAATGAGTACAAATGGATAAAAATGGTGACAAAGGTTATTTGTCAAAACACTAAGAGAGCTCTTCAGATCATGCAATTAAATAAAGACTAGGGTGGCATCTAGTTGCTTAAAGGTTTATCAATCAATTTTTCAGCTTACTGGGGCCATGGTTTATCACCTGGGGAGCTTTTAAAAATTGCCAATACTTAGACCACATTCCAGACCATATAAATCAGAATTTCTGGAGGCGAAACCCAGGTATTAATGTTTTTTTTTTTTTTTAAAGTTATACTCCCTGGTGTCACTAATGTATGGCCATGGTCAACAATGACCGCACAGTTAGCACCTGAAAGTGGTTCAACAGTTAGGTCAGCTTGCTTATGTGTTACCTTTCAATATGCATTCAACCCTAGCCGTAACACAAGTACCAAGGTCCCTTAGATAAAGTGAGTTGTGATAAAGATGTCCACAAGTTCTTTGATCCTCCTCCATTAAAAGGATGGGGGTATAAGCGGCCCCTGGGTGGGTCAGTCAGTTAAGTGTCCAATGTCAGCTCAGGTCATGATCTCATGGTCTGTGAGTTTGAGTCCCACATCGGGCTCTGGGCTGACAGCTCAATGCCTGGAGCCTGTTTCAGATTCTGTGTCTCCCTCTCTCTCTGACCCTCCCCCGTTCATGCGCGCTCTCGCTCTCTCTCTTTCTGTCCCTCTCTCTGTCAAAAATAAATAAACATAAAAAAAACTGTTTGTTTATTTTTAGAGAGAGAGCATGAGCAAGGGAGGGGTAGAGAGAGAAGCAAATGGAGAGAATCCCAAGCAGGCTCTGCACTGCCAGCACAGAGGCTGACACAGGGCTCAAGTTCATGAACCTTGAGACCATGACCTGAGCTGCAACCAAGAGTCAGATGCTTAACCAACTGAGCCACCCCAGGCACCCCTAGTGATTCATTTCTAAGGAACAGAATGTGGCAGAAGTCACAGGAGGTAATTTCTAAGATTCAGTCATCAACATTGCAGCTTCCTCCTTGCTCTCTTAGATCACTGACTCTGGGGAAAGCCAGCTGCCATGTTTAAGGGCACTCAAGCTGTCCTGTGGAGTGGCCCATGTGGTAAGGAAACGGGGTATCCTGCTAACAGCCATGTGAGTCACCTTGAAAGTGGATCCCCCAATCCTAGTCAAGCCTTCAGATGACCATATCCCCAGCCAATATCTTGACCTCAGTTTCATGTAAGATCCTGAGTCTGACCTACCCAGCTAAGATGCTCCTGAATTCCTGACGGACAGATACTGTGAGATAATAAATATTCAGTGTTTTAAGCTAAATTTGGGGATAATTTGTTACACAGAAACAGATAACTAACACAGGGAGCCAGTCTTGAAACAGACACCAAATAATTAGGGCTGTCCATCCGGCAGTCACTAGGGCATAACATTAAACTTAACATGCGGTAGGCATTCGATAAATATTTGTGGAATAAATAAATGATTGATTGGTTAATCAATGAGAAACAGAAGAGTTGACTGACTGAACAATGGAAGAGTTTTCCCTTCTCGGGTGCTCCACAGATTACCAGAAGTCTCCATCTATCTCGTGACCATCACCAAGCTTTCAGTCAGCACCAAGCCTACAGTATGAAAGAATTAAGGTTCCCAATCAACAGAAATGTGCCCCTCGTACTAGAAACGACACATAGTATGTCCTGCTTCAGCTTGGCAGAAAAACTTTCTTATTATTTATGTCCCTTTAGGGAATCTTCAATGCTGGGGATGTTGTTACCCTTGCTTTTCATCTTGTAGATCAGTATGACTTTTTTCTTGCTCTAAACGTTCCTAATTCAACCTTCAACAATCCAACTTCCTTAAATAACTAATTAATTATCCATGTTGTCACTAACAGTTAATTCCTCATCTAACTCCTAGCAGTCAGCTTCTCACTTCTCACTAAGTCTTTGGGTGATATTATTACTCTCATCCATTGCTCAAGGGGCACATGCCCTCTCGGTCACCCATGCCCTGGACGGGATTGTTGCTTCTTTTCTTTCCCATGCAGGGAGCAGAGAAGTTCTCTAAAACTGTGGTTCCTGAGTCCTTTAAGAATTATTTGGCAGATTGGCTCAAAATGTAGTGCTTGGGATTTGCTTCCACACATCCTAATGGTGCAGGACAAGGGAGGGGACCCAAATCCATATATACATAGACATATGAGTTTATTTGTGTAAGTAATCTCTATACCCAATGGGTCACTCCAACGCATGGCCCCAAGATCGAGAGTCACGCTCTTCCAACTGAGCCAGCCAGGCACACCTACATCCATATGTATTTTTTAAAGACTCTAAGTTGTTAAAGAAGTTATTGCATTTCAACGTCCTTGTGCTTTTGTTATTTAAAAAGGATATACTTCCCAAAAACTTTATTTCCTATTTTTAGCTAAGGTTAATAAAGCGTGCATGGGTTTTTCTTTTCTTACCCTCTTCCCGGGGGCCTGGACATTGCAAAGGTAATTTAACAAATGGGAACAGGGCACATTTGGTAATGGAATTCAAAGTGGCCATGGGGGGGTCAGATAAAAAACTCCTTTTAACATAATAATGGCAATAACTCAGAGCCCAGAGGAAGACCATTGTGCATTATGGCAGTTTCACTGTCTAAGACTGTCAACGCTTTACTCACAGGGTTCAAAGTCACCATCTACCTTCAACCCAGACCCCCATCCCTGCACTTATCTTCAGTGGAACCAGATGTAGCTGAGCAAGTGACATCCTATTTTTAAATACTGAATAGAAGAGGAGGATATCATGAGGGGAGCTGAAGGGAGTTCAAGTCAACCACAACCATGAGGAGAAAGCACTTGCACCAATAAATGAGGACTTGTCCCTGTCAAGATGCTGGTGACAAAACTGCGTACAAAGGAGGAGCCACCTCCCACCCCCTCCAGTTGTCAGTGGCCTCTGTATGGTTTGATATAAGACCTGACCTGAAAAAGGTATATATATTTTTAACCTTCCCCTGGACTGTATGTATATAACCAGTAAATGCTGAGATCTTTAATAATGGGCTCTACCTTACTCCCTTCCACTCTTAAGGGTTTAGTTATGAGGTTTTATTACCAGCAGCCCCAAATTATCTACCAGTATGAAAGGCAAGTAACAGTTTCCATGAACTCAAACACAAGGAAAAAATCGAGGATATTCATAACTTACTATTTTCAATCTGATAGCTGTTTCCACAGGCAACAACTCGCTTCTAAACCGGCCAAGAGACATTAGACCACCGATGCAACTCAGAGATCTGCCAGCCCACATACGTGTTCCCAACCTCAATGTACCTGGAGAAGTCCCACCCAGATAAAAAAAAAGAATTACGCCAATAGCATGTTCTTCTAAACTCACATCTGTCCTCAGTAAGTAAGAGAGGGGTTGTTTTCGAGGAGGATTCGGGCTACTTGCATTTTAGGCCAGGTAGCATGTGGGTAGGGTGCCCCCACAGACCATGTGGGTTTCATTCTCCACCAAGAGCTGGCAGGAAATTGACCACCCTAATGTGACTGGCACACGGACGCACAGCCTCCCCTCCAGGAAATGGATCAAGTTGATTTTTGAGAAATATGCTTGCTGTCTGTTTCTTTTGTTGGCAGGCTCACAGAATGCCAAGGCTCCTGGGGAGTTGCCGTCTGTATGACTGGCCAGCAGGGTTCTGTGGGAGGCCTGCCTGCCCAAGCCAAGAGATGCCCATTTCCTCCCCCAATGGGCTGTTCTTCTGGCTCCTCACCTCCTCCTCTGCCCTGTGTGCCCCATCACCCTACGTGCTGCCTCATTTGGGAGTCCACTGAGCCCTTTCCCCCTCAAGTAGAGTGAAGCAGTTGGGAAATGAGAGACTTTATGCACCAAAATTCAAGAGCAAATGGTATTTTTCCATTCCAGAGGTTTTCAAACTTTGTTGATATTGTTGTTTTAGCATCAGGGTTATGAGGGAATTTTCTTTTTTTTTTTTTTTAAACAATTTTCTAACGTTTATTTTTCAGCAAAAGAGAGAGACAGAGCATGAGCATGGGAGGGGAAGAGAGAAGGGGAGACAGAGAATCAGAAGCAGGCTCCAGGCTGTGAGCTGTCAGCACAGAGCTCGATACGGGGCTTGAACCCACCAACTGTGAGATCATGACCTGAGCTGAAGTCGAACGCTTAACCAACTGAGCCACCCAGGCACCCCGAGGGAATTTTTTAAAGTGATGGAAATGTTCTACATCTCCAGGGGGGTGATGTTTATATGAGTATATGAATTTGTTAAAATCCACTGAACGTACACTCAATATGTGTATGTTTCATTGTACATCTATCGTACTCCAATAAACTAGCTTTTTAAAATGCAGAACTTAAGCCCAGTAAGTATCATAGGGTTTTAAAAAGTATGAATCATTTGGGTTCCAGTTCCGGGTACCGTGGAGGAAGCACAGCCCACCTTGTCTCTCCCGTGCAATTAAAAACCTTGCAAAGAATACTTGAGACAACATCTGAGGACTCTGATTGGAGGTGGGGGAAAGGAGGGGTGGGAACAGAACTCAAAGCAAGACCAATCCAGCAGTGAATTTCTGCGATTTTTTTCTTCACTAGCATCCGCAGCCTGGACTGAAAGGCAGGCCAAGACCCAGAATTAGGTACTGGCAATAAGTAAGGCAGACAGTAAGAACTCCAAGAGAACCTTCATTCTAGTCTAATGAGGAAGGATGTCCCTAAAGGTCTCAGGAAGGAGGTGATTTCTCCTGTCATGCCTTTTCCATTTTCCGGTCCCCCAGCCCCCACCCCCAGGTATCTTAGGACAGCAGGGTCCACAGTGATGGCCGCAACTGGGCAAGTTTCTCCTGAAACCAGAGAGAGGGAAAGAGCATTTCTACTGTTTCTTGACCACCTCTCTCCTCCCACCTCTTGGCTTCAACGTAAGATACAGTCATGGGAAGTGTAGGGCAGAGGGGACAATAAAGCTCTGGGTTTCTAATCAGAAGGGAAGGAAGGGAAGAAGGGGCCATGGGAGCATTAGGGAAAGCATGAGGAGAATTGCAGAGAGAATTCTTAAGATCTTTTGTCTCTCTCGAGCCCCGGAAGACAGGCCTAGTGCTGGGCGTGTCTGGTCTGTTTTCCCTAGGGCAGTGCCCTGAAATGCCCAGTTTGTGTGCTTTTCCTGCATCCTACAGAGTTGGCCAGGCTTTCTGCACCTGCTAGCTAGTGGTCTGCGAAGGCTCACACTCTCCATCCATGGGATCACCGGCAGGGACCTGGACACAAGGGGAGGAGAATGAATTTGGAGGATCATTGGGGCTGCCCATGGGCCAGTTTGGGGGGGGGTCCACAGACTAGGCATCCCCAGCAGCTTGTAGGAGGGCTTTCTGATGGAGTCCGTGAAGAAGCAAATAGGATGTGCATCCCTTTGGTGCTTTCTGAGCTCTGGTTGCTATGGCTCTCCCTGGCCTTCCATCAGGCAGCTCACCTCAGTATTCTGGATGGAGGAGACAGAAGTCCTCTTGGGCAATGTCCTACATGGCTGGGAAACCACGTTCCTACTCACGTGCTCTCACTTGGCCCCACTGGAGAAATCATGGATTGAAGGGGTCTCTTGGCACTGAGATATGTGCTATGGAGCAGAGGGTACAGTGAAACTGTTCTTACCCTCTTCGATGTGTATCTTCTTGGTGCTTTTGCTCCAGCCAGGTGCTAGAATGTCTCCACTGGACTCCCAGATTCCCAGGAAGGTACTGTCTTCCACAGGTGACTGTCAAAGTCAAAGTCGTGTGGAGGGGGCCCAAGTAGAAACCCCTATTCCGCCATCTTGAGGACATAATTTGTTATTTGCTTTCATTACACTTTCTTGAAATTTTCGCTTCTGTTGGACACGTTCCCTAACTAAAAGCTTTAAAAAAAAAAAAAATGAAAAGGGATCGCTCCAGTTAAAACAGAACTGGAAGGCCGCAGCCATACTCGTGAACTATCCTCTTTCTGGCGGTCGTATCTGCGTGAACTCCTTCCCCCAGCCCTCTAAAGTTCAACAGCAAGATTCATCCCATTTGTCCATACTCCTTCAATGCAAGCAACAAATATTTTTCAAACACTCCCACGTTGAAAGCTGTGCACCCGGCTCTTCACTGACCACAAGGAGAATTTATAAAAAATAAATAAATAAATAAATAAAAAACCTACATCCCCTACATCCAATGTGAGAGTCACAGACTGTTGTCATGTAATTTGGGGACAGAGAGGTGGTTTTCCCTTCCGGGGTGCCTTTCATGGGAGAGGGGAGGACCTGTTGTTTTCCGGCTCTGTAATCCTTCATGACACAGAAGTGAACAATTCCACTCACCCAGAAGGTCCCCGGTCCAGTGATGGTCACGGTGAAGGTGCAGAACCCACAAACTGGAAACAGAGGTGTTTTCCCGAGCCAGACCCACCCTCTGAGTACTGGTGGAATCAGCCAGATATCCCTGTCGGTCCTGTGAAAACGCTCCCAACAAAGGAGTCCCCTTTGCCACCCCGCTCCACATCAATGAAGTCCCACTGCATTGAAATATCTCACAATTCCCCACCGCAGGCAAGCACTGAGAATCTCTGGAGACTGCAGAGTTTCCTCAGTGCCCATTTCCTCCTCCTCTTTTATTAGCATCTGGCACAGGGGCCTGCGGTGGCTGCTGACATTGACAGCCCCAGGGGTGCTCAGGAAGTTTTTCCTTGCTATTGTCCAATAATTCTCACTCCGTGTTGACTGTAGCTTTCTTCTTCAATTAGCAATGTAAATGTGATTGCCTGGGCTCCATAATGAGGTTTTCGTGGTAACACCACCACAGGGGAGGCCACCATCCCCTGGGGGCAAAGCTGTCTGTCTGCTGGAGTCCAGCTGAGGCTGGGAGGGTGTTTATAAGAACATTGTCATAGATTGATTGATAGGGACTTCCAAAGAGCATTGTCAGCCAACGATTCGGATTAAAGGAATGAACCATGGTGCCAGCCTTCTGGGTCCGGGGAGCGCTATTTCCCCACATGAAGAGCTTAACACAGCAATGAAAAGGAAACTGTTTTGGTCTTTCCCTCTTCTCTGGAACTTCCTTCTGGGGACAGAAGGGCAAGGAATACCTTCATTCGCTAACGTCCCAGAAGGAGCTGAGTGGACACACACCAAGTTCTCAGTTGGTGATTTGAGTGAAGAAAAAACCAGCCCGCACCTTCTAGAAAAAATGTGGCAGATGCTCCAGGTGGATCAGAACCAGAGTTGTTTACTGTTGTCTTGCGCACTTGCTTGTTTTCTCTGGGTTTGGTTTAGCTCTGTGTCACCACTGCCAGGACATTGTATCAGCCTTCATTTGGAAGAGCTTTGTCAAGACGCTGTCACTCTTACCAATTAAGTTGCCTCCTTGATCTCGCCTCTGCCTACTTTTTCACCCTTGTAACCTAACTGTCCCTTCACTTGCTTTATTCTAGCCCACCAGCCTCCATATCTTTGCACATGCTGTTCCACCCACCTGGAAGACTATTCCCTCCTTCCATCTGGCTAACTCCCAGCCATCTTTCGTGTCTCCACGTAAGGACCACTTCTACAGGGAGGCTTCCCTGACTCTTCAGGCTGCGTTAGCCTCTCTGTTATATGTTCTCACAACTCCCCACATGTTCCCTCCTGGGGACACCGCACGGGCTAATCACATAACAGTACAGAACACCTCCCTTTTTTCCAGGTCTCCCCTCCATTAGCAAATGAGCTGTTTATGGGCAGAAACCGCATCTGTCTTGTTCTCTGCTAGAAACTCAGTGCCTGGCACATGGTAGATGTTTAACAACTACTCTCTGAGCAATTTAATGGCAAAGGAGAAAGGGAAAAAGGCACAGGGAGACAGATGGAAGAAAGCCAGGAAGAAAGGCAGGAAGAAAGGCATTTTAGCACAATGATAGAGAACTAGAAGGGTCTCAAACAAAATGCAATGCACCTGAAAATTGAAATAATAGCTTCCACACCCTTGGCTCCCTCTCGCTGCTACTAAAAATATAACAACACTTCTCCACGATCTCCTTGGGACCTCACAGTCCTATGGACTGGCTGACCAGGCACTGTCCTCCCCGCTCATCTTACTGTTTGAGAAGGTGACCGGTTCGGCCTGTTTCCCTGACCTGTTCAAGGTCATTCGGCTGAGAAAAGGCAGCACCCTGCACTTGAGCCCATAGTGTGCAGGACATCTATGGCCACTGCACAGATCTGCTCCCTCTCCTGGCCCCATCTCCGTTCTGTCCCCAGAGGAAAATGTTTGGGAGCCATTTGTTATCGCTTCTCCACCTGCTCCTTTGGAAAAGAGATTTTTGCCACTAGAGGAGCTGTTAAAATGAGAAGGGAGCTGCTTCATCTGCAGGTGCTGTAAATAAAGATGAGGCTGCTCTGGTCCCAAAGGCTATTTAACTTTAATTGCATCCAGAACAGATTGGCGAGTGAGAGGTGACTCAGGCGCGATTCTTCAGGAGGAGGGATGACAAAGTGTAATAAAGTTTATTTTTTGCCTTCTTTTCTTCAAGCAATGCCATTAAAAACTGGCTTGCACCTGATGACATAAAGCGGTGGGGTTCTGAAGCACAAAGGGGCCTTCAAACCAGGGCACTCCAAGTGGCCATCAAAGGAAAGTGGAGACATTTACAAGACCTGCCAAAACACACGGCAGCCGGCACGGCTTCACCTGCAGCCGCCGTTTCCAAGAACGCGGGAGATGGAAGCAAACATATCATTCACGCAACACAATTTTATTGAGCACCTACTCTGTGCCAGATACTGTCTAAGGCTTGGGGACGGAGCATGGAGCAAAGTAAAATCCGTGCCTTTTGGAATCCACCTCCTTCTTACGGGATGGCCGCATACACTTGTGCACTGCAAAACTCTGAGGGTGCCGTTCCTGTCACAGCAGTGGAAATAAATCTACATACACAGTGCCCAACTTGCTCAACTGTACACAGCAGTCCTCCCCGCCCCTCACTGCTCCTATACTGGGCCAGGCCACCATCATTCCCTGGTGGAAATCACTGTGTTACCCTCCTAATTGGTCTCCCTGATCCTACCCTGCCCCCTCCAATAGTCTTTTCTCAGGACAGCAGACCCTATACATGCATCCCTATGCACAAATGCACACAGCTCTCCAGGATACACACTGAGGTCTCCACGGGACTTGAACATGTGTATTGCCAACTTTGCTGAATCATTCCACACGCGCCCACCAAAAGCATTTACAAGTTCCTGCAGCTCCAAATGCCTGTCCTTTTGATGGTGACCCTCTCGTGTATGTCTTCAGGACATCTTGCAGATGAAAAAAAGAGCAATTAGGAGGCATCTCTCTCTGTCTTGAAGTCAAAACCCCGTTCCTCCCCAGCACTGCAAGAAAAGGGTGACTGCTGAGAAGTGGAAATTAGGCGAGCTACGTGATGATGAACTTGCTCTAGGTTAGGTCTGGAGAGCAGTCATTTCCTCTGGGTTTCCACTGACGACTTCGTATGTGGAGAACATCTGTCACAGGCAGAGCACGGGGAATGACAAGGCGCTCATGCCATAATGATTTTCCTTCCTGTTTATCGCAAAGGAGATGATCAATCAAGGCAGGGGCACTGGAGCGGGGCCAACCAAGAGGCTGATCAGACAAGATGCTCACAGATCTGGCCATGGGCTAGTGCCTTCTTGTGTGAGTCTGGTTACCAGCTCTCTCTTCCTCCCTGCCTCATTTGTTTGTTCTACCCGGAGCTTCTGAGAGCCCCCCAAGCACCAGAGATGCCACACTGAACAAGCAGACAAGGTCCTGCCTCCCAGGACTTTACATTCCACTAGGGAAATAAATGGAACCCCAGGGCATCAACTCCACTAGTGTTTACTGAGCACCTATATGATGCTGGGTGGCAGATTCAGAGCTTGACAAAGCGTGGTCCCTGTCTTCAAGAAGCTTACTGACTGGTTCGGCCGACTTCCATGCACGATGCAATAGGGACTGTGATAGATATGGGTACCAAGTGCCTATCAGAGCTCAGGCAGAAGTATCTAGACCAGATTCCAGACTCAGACAGGCTATTGCATTCACAAGGATTAATTCATAACTCCCTTTAGTAGGAAGACAGAGGCCAAGGGGACAAGACACAACACCTACAAGTTCCGATGGGAACTTTGGGGGAGCATATTTTAAGGCAGGATCCATGAGAAGTATCTAATCAAGAAAAGTCTGTGATGCTTGATTCCCAGGGGAGAGGAGGTCAATGGATACCCTGTATATAGTACCTTTGAACTTCTGCCCCAACTTCAGATCACTCAAACAACAGGAACCGTTCATTAAACCTGTTCACAGGGGCACCTAGGTGGCTGAGTCAGTTGAGCGACCGACTCTTGGTTTTGGCTCAGGTCGTGATCTCGCGCTTCGTGAGTTCAAGCACCGCACCGGGGGTCCCGCTGACAGGGCAGAGACTGCATGGGATTTTCTCTCTCTCTTCGCCCGTCTCTGCCCCTCCCCCACTCTCTTGCTCTCAAAATAAATAAATAAAAATTTAAGTAAAGAAAGAAACCCTGTTCACACATGTTACCCTCTTTAATTCCCTTAATAACTCAAACAAGGAGGCATTTGAATCTGTGTTTTAGAAGAAAACAGAAACCATGAGAAGTTATTTTCCCCATGTTGCACAGCTCATAATTTCCAAAACCACAACCTGAACCCAACTCTACTGGGCCCTACAGCCTGAGCAGCACTGTGTCCAACACTCCACGGTGAATGCGGTGAGTAACATGAAAGTCGACGCAGGCATCCCTTTCCCCTTTCTCCCAAAGGCTGAAGCTGGCCCCACTCTGGTCTCACTTGACCACCCCCAGTGTCATTCACAAAACTCCACCTCCAGTGACCCAGACCTCTTGTGTTCTTAGGGAGAACTGAGCCCCGAGGATGAGGAATATGGGTCCATGCACACTCACATGCCTGTGTCAGCGTGCGCTGGGTGGTTTGCACCAAGCGATCCCCAGGAGAGGATCAGCTTGGCACAGAGAAGCACGTGACCTCACGACCTTGGCTCCTTTGTTGTTGGGCTGACCAGGCACCCGGCCACAGGGAGCCTGAAGTCAGCCCCAGGATACAGGTCGGTTGACCTGGCTGATAATCACATGCCTCTTACTTCATTTTCGTCCCATCATTCGTTCTTCCCATACCCATTATCACATTTACTGAGCTCCTACTTCCCATCGAGAAGGAGTCAGGGCTGGTGATATAGACCTGAATCAGACCCAAACCATGCAGTAGAGCCGTTAAGAGAGAAGTCATAAACAGGCAAGGAAGGTGCGATTATTGGCATCATCAGCAGCGTGAATACGATCAAATAATACCCAGTGCGTGCTTACCACATTCTCATCAAGAGACCAAGTGATGGTTCTTGCAGAAACGTAGGAGATAGAGTCTTTTAAATGATCCCATTTAACAGACAAGGACACAAAGTCTCCAAGAGGTTACAACAGCCTGCCCAGAGCCTTACACACTGTCAATGGTGGAACTGGAACGAGGCACCAGGGCCAACAGACAGGTAAAGTTTGGTGCACTGAAAAGGTCAGAAATAACCCAAAGTCCAACAGTGGCAACCTTGTCAATAATTCCACTTCAGTGCAATTATACTCAAGTGCTCCAATGATATTCAAATGGATGATAATGATCCACATAGTGACCCAGAAAGATATTTCCGATATACTAATTCAAGAAGTAGGTAAGGCAGTGACGTTGCATTATAGAAGTATTATTTAAGAAAAAACAACCACCACCACCACCTTGGGGCGCCTGGGTGGCTCGGTCAGTTAGGCCTCTGACTTCGGCTCAGGTCATGATCTCACTGCTCGTGGGTTCGAGCCACTGTATCGGGCTCTGTGCTGACAGCTCGGGGCATGGAGCCTCCTGTGGATTCTGTGTCTCTGTCTCTCTCTTCCTGCCCCTCCCCCACTCCCACTCTGTCTCTCGCGTGCGCTCTCAAAAATAAACATTTAAAATAAAAACAAAACGGGGCGCCTGGGTGGCGCAGTCGGTTAAGCGTCCGACTTCAGCCAGGTCACGATCTCGCGGTCCGTGAGTTCGAGCCCCGCATCAGGCTCTGGGCTGATGGCTCAGAGCCTGGAGCCTGTTTCCGATTCTGTGTCTCCCGCTCTCTCTGCCCCTCCCCCATTCATGCTCTGTCTCTCTCTGTCCCAAAAATAAATAAACGTTGAAAAAAAAATTAAAATAAAAACAAAACAACTTTTCCATGTATATATGCATAGAAAAAGAAGGAGATAGAAAGCATTTCAAGAGCAAGGATGCTTTTTCTGTGTGGCACACCTCTGTAGTCTCAGCATGTAAAACAGTGTCTCATGCATATTAGACGGCTCGTCAGTATTTCTAAAGTAAATGGATGATTTCTCAGTGAATACATGAATGAGTAAATTAGTGATAAGATGGATGGATGGATGAGTAAATGATGGACAGAAGAACAAAAATGGCAAAATGTAAGCAAAGGTGGTGGGATTTGAGGTGAACTCTTTTCTCTTTGTGTTAACATGCACACTTTTTTTCATCCACAAGCATGTATCAGCTGTATAATTAGTGGGGAGAAGGACATCCAGTTATCTTTAGGACTCCACCTTGAAATGAATGGGTCAGCAGGCAGAGGACCGGTGCTGATCAGATCTCAAAATTAAGCTTATGATTTGCTTCATGACCTTAGATGTCAGAATCAGATCTCAGTATGTAAGCATTTGATTAATACACTATGAACGCCTTTGTTTTGTCATTTGTAAGTGAGGGTTTAAAATATCTGTCAGATATTTTCCAAATTTCAAGTCATACAGAAACTATATTCATGATTTTTGTCCTAGCTGGGTTCCTACTGTAAAATTCTTTTCGTAACATTCTTTTCTTTCAGACAACTCACTTTTCAGATTTCAATAATTTATTAAAATATTGAATATACCGGGGCGCCTGGGTGGCTCAGTCAATTAAGCGTCCGACTTCGGCGTTGGTCATGATCTCGTGGTCTGTGGGTTCAAGCCCCACATCGGGCTCTGTGCTGACAGCTCAGAGCCTGGAGCCTGCTTCGGATTCTACCTCCCTCTCTCTGCCCCTCCCCCACTCACCTCTCTCTCAAAAATAAACATTAAAAAAAATTTTAAAACATTGAACAGATCTCATGCCATCAATTATAAAAACAGTAATGGGGTTCCTGGGTGGGCTCAGTCAGTCAAGGGTCCACGGCAACTCAGGTCCTGATCTCACAGACCGTGGGTTTGAGCTCTGCGTCGGGCTCTATAGGGACAGCTCAGAGCCTGGAGCCTGCTTTGGATTCAGTGTCTCCCTCTCTCTCTCTGTTTCTACCCCACGTGCACTATGTCTCTGTCTCTCTCAAAAATAAACATGAAAAAAACTTTTTAAAAAACAATAAAAATTTAAAAAGGAGGAGGACCACAACAGCATGGAATTCTTTCTAGATACTGCTCCCTGCTTAAGACTCAGAGCTTGTATCCTGGTCTGTCATTGTTAAAAAGGAAGGTTACCAAGTGGTGGAGAGGTGTTAAATCAATCTAACACAGAACTGCAACTCTTCATTTGATATAATTGGGATTAAAGAAGATTGGAATAGAAATACATTTCCACTATGTGATCCAGGATTACATAATACTGTGTCTATGTAATACTTAAGGTAAATGTTGGGTACCAGCCTCTGTCACCTCTTGGAAA
This sequence comes from Felis catus, assembly GCF_018350175.1. Classification (NCBI taxonomy): domain Eukaryota; kingdom Metazoa; phylum Chordata; class Mammalia; order Carnivora; family Felidae; genus Felis; species Felis catus. The sequence continues at coordinate 29,842,803 of NC_058383.1, read as the reverse complement.
ACACAGCTTTAAAACAACTGGACAAGATGAGACTATGTAGATAATAATTGTTATTATTATTACCATATACTGGAGTATTTACTATAACAGTTTAATATACATAGTTTCCAATCTTTACAAGTAACTCTTGTTACAGTGTAAGAGGTGGTTACTATTCCCAGCCTATAGACAGAGATAAGTAACCATCTCAGGATCACACAGCTACCAAGGGGCAGACCTTGAATCTAAACCAGGGTCTCTCTGCCCTCAGAGAACATCAAAATGCCTGACAAAGAGCAGCGGAGACCCTCACCTATCGTTGGTGGCAATATAAAATAGATGCACTGCTTTGCCAAAGAGTTTGCCTATAGGCCCCAGCTATGCTCACACATATCCTATGGCCCAGCCATTCAAGGGACTCGATTCAAGAGAAGCGAATGCTTATGTCTGCACCAACACTTGTACACGAACGTTCTAGCCACTTAATTCATAACAGATGAAAACTACCAACAATTTAAAAGTCCGCCAAAAGGTAAATAGCTAAATGAATGAAATGCTACTCAGTAACAACAGAGAACTAGCGACACAGACAACCAGATGGATGGATTTCACTACCATGATGCTGACTGGAAAAAAAAAAATAGGGGTGACACTGTAGCATTCACTTTGTAAAACGTTCGAGAATAGTGTAAACTAATCTGTGGTGATTGAAGTCAGAATACGGGCTACCCCCGGAGAGGGGAACGGACAGGAAAGGGGCACGAAGGAACTTTCTGGAGTGGGGGAAGCATGCGGCATCTTGATCTGAAGATCAAGATTTTATCTATATGGGACTTAGGTACATACAAATGTAAAAATTAACAAGTGGCACATTTAAGATTGGTGCTTTTTTTTTATTTTATGTAAATCTTACCTTGATAATGTGCTGGGTAGAAAGTCTGGAGCTCTACACAAAAGCGAACATACCTCCAGTGAAAACACTAAAGGTGATAGACTTTCTCAGAATTCCCCTACATTCCAGAGTCAAAGAGTACCCAACTGTGCTTGGGGTTTCATGACCCTCATCTCCAGTTGTGGGCTTCTTTCTCAACCACACCTGTCCTCCCAAGACATTTTAATATTCTTGCAGTCAGGGGGCTCTTTCTCACACACCTGTCTGGCCTCAGTTGTGTCTTCCATTGAGCCTTACACATGCTAGTTCTCAATAAATATTTGCCGGATTGATGTTCATGATTTCAGATGTTAATTATGTAGTTAAGTCATGATAGTTTAATACAGAGCTAAAGCCAAATTTAAAAGGTCCACCTCCTATCCCAGACCCCCACCCACCCACCCACTAATTCAGCCATTTATAGTTGGAAAGAAAGGAGTAGAGCCTTTCAAAGGACAAGTCAAGCGGCTCCAAAACAGTCTTCTGACTTTGTGTGAACATCTGCTAAAGAAGGAATCTCTTAGGGGCGCCTGGGTGGCGCAGTCGGTTAAGCGCCCGACTTCAGCCAGGTCACGATCTCGTGGTCCGTGAGTTCGAGCCCCGCATCAGGCTCTGGGCTGATGGCTCGGAGCCTGGAGCCTGTTTACGATTCTGTGTCTCCCTCTCTCTCTGCCCCTCCCCCGTTCATGCTCTGTCTCTCTCTGTCCCAAAAATAAATAAAAACGTTGAAAAAAAAAATTAAAAAAAAAAAAAAAAAAAAGAAGGAATCTCTTGGGGCTCCTGGGTGGCTCAGTTGGTCAAGCATTCAACTTTGGCTCAGGTCATGATCTCATGGTTCATGAGTTCAAGGCCAGCATGCTTCAGATTTTCTGCATCCCTCTCTCTCTGCACGCCCCTGAACTCACTCTCTCTCAAATAAACATTTTTTTTTTGAAAAAAGGAGGAATCTCTTAAAGTTCTGTTGTAAGTATTATACCAAGGAGGATGGAGACAGAGGAGGAAAAGTCAAGTCTTATGATGAATTGCAAGTCCTATGTCAATAAAAGTCAAAGCAAAGTAGCAATGCTATACTGACCGCTATCAGTACACCTTTAGTTCCAGATGCTAATGACTTTTGTCCCTAAGAAAAAGCAATTGAGACAAAAAAAAAAAAAAATTAGACATTGAGCTTATAATAAGTGGTCTTAGGAGGGATTAAGCTTGTACAAAATAATCCCTAGCTCTTCAGTAATGACCTTGGGGGACATGGGCAGGAAAGAATGGATTCTGTTGGGAGGAGCCTGGGGGGGATACTTTTTATTAGGCCATAGACTGAGGTAAGGATGGAAGGTAGGTGCTGGGACATCCTTCTTCGATCATGTCTTCTTTAACCTCTACATCCAACATGTATGTCTGTTTCCCCTTTTAAAGAACCTAGCGTCAGAGTCAAATTCATAGCCAACATTTACTATGTCCTCTGTGCCATCTACGGCACCAATCCGTTTATATTAATCTATGCCATCCGTATGAGATAGATATTGTCCCCATTTTATAGGTAGGAAAACTAGGGCTCAGATAAGTTTTCTGACAAAGTTTACATGGCCAATAAATGGCAGAACCGAGATACGAACACGGTTTGCCTGACTCCAAAACCCAAATAAGTTTGGAAAGATTAAAATCCCCCATGTTACTGGAAGAATCAAAGGGGTTTCTATCACATAGAGGTAGATGGAAAGCCTACCGGAAAGCAAAACGTGACCTTCTCTATTCACCACCAAAAATAAAAGATAATCTTCACTCCTGGGGCGAGTTAGTATTATAGTGTTATTGTCAGAGGACACAACTAAAAGGAGCCATCTCACAGACTTATTGTGCCAATTTCAAAAGCTAAGCTTCTCAGAACCCACTGGACATCCAAAGGAAGACCGTGCTTACAGCATCTTTGTAGTTCATCACTCAATTTTCAGAGCATTTACGGCAGATCACTGTAATATCTTCCCATGGAATTACATAAAGAATAGGAATTGTTGAGATTTCCTGATGTGTATTCTGAGCACTGCTCCATAGGAGGTCAAGGGAAAAAAAAAAATCACAAAATGAACTTCTATCCTCTCCCCTCACATGGAAATAAATGAAAACCTCTGTGCTCGAAATATTTTCCCTCTCCTCTTCCTGGGGAATTTGACAGTATCTGCAATACTCATTTCATTACATGCCTCACAAATGTTTCACCAGGATAATCACTCGGAGCACCCAGGTTAACACAATGCTGATTTTTCTCTTTTTCCAAGCGCTTCTGGCCACCTGAGCTAGGGTGATTTGGCTCTTACCGTGGCCTCTGTGGCTGCAACCTAATCTCTCTATCTTGCAACTGACTAGCAACTATCCTGTATGAAAGTTCCCGCCTAAGAGGGGAAGTAAAAACGTGCTCAAAATGTCCAGTGTGTTCCTTGCATACAAGATCAAAATTGTCACTTGTTCTCAGGTGACGGCTCAGTGAAAGACAAGACAAAGCACAGGGCAACAAAGCCATCCTCTGTGAGCTGAATCCGTCTGTCCTCCCCAGATGTATGCGTTGAAAACTAATCCCCAAGGTGATGGCATTGGGAGGTGAGGCCCTGGGGAAGTAATGAGGTTTAGAGGAGGTCCTGGGGGTGGAGGCCCTATGGGGTTGGGGCCTTGTAAGGGGCCTAGAACTCTACGCCTTTAGAGGATGCAGTGAGACGTTTGTCCAGGAGTCAGGAGTGGGCCCTCACCAGAGGCTGCGTCACTTGGCACCTTGATCTTGGACTTCCTGCCTCCTAACTGTGAGAAGTAAACCTTCATTGTCTAAGCCACCCAGTTTATGGTAGTTTTGTTATAGCAACCTGAACCAGGTCACCATCGCATGAGGGGAGTAGGAACCACTGCAGAATGTAAGATCTCCGGGCAAGTGGTCAGGTCTTACAACCACAGCAACGACCTCTGCCCACCTCCCTTTCTGAAGCCTCACCACTAGGAATGTTAATTGTTTAACTTAAAAAGAATAAAAATGAATGGGGTGCCTGGGTGGCTCAGTCGGTTAAGCGTCCGACTTCAACTCAGGTCACGATCTCACGGTTCATGGGTTCGAGCCCCGTGTTGGGCTCCGTGCTGACGGCTCGGAACCTGCTTCCGATTCTGTGTCTCCCTCTCTCCCTGACCCTCCCCCATTCATACTCTGTGTCTGTCTCAAAAATAAATAAACATTAAAAAAAAAAAGAAAGGGAGAAAGAAAGTGAAACAGAGAGAGAAAGAAAATAGCAAGTGTAGACAAAGACGTAGAGAAATTGAAACCCTTTGTGCCCTGTTGGTAGTACTGTGGCAAACAGTTCGGCAGTTCCCCAGAAATTAAAGACAGAGTTACCAGATGACCCAGCAATCTCCCTTCTGTGTATACACCCAAAAGAACTGAATGCAGGATCTCAAAGAGATGTGTGTGCAGCCATGTTCCCAGCAGCATTAGTCACAAGAGCCAAACCGTGGAAGCAACCCAAGGGACCACTGACAAATGAATGAATGGGCAACATGTGGCACGTACCTGCAATGAATTATTGTTCAGTCTTAAAAGGGAAAGGAATTCTGTCACCTGCTACAATATGGATGACACGATGAGGACCTTATACTCAGTGAAATAAGCCAGTTACCAAAAGACCAACACCATGTGATTCCACTTAGATGAGGTACTTGGAGTAGTCCAATTCGAAGAGACAGGAAGTAGACCAGTGGTTGCCCGGGACAAGGGGGTGGGAGAATGGGGGGTTAATGTGTAATGGGGGCAGACACTCAGTTTTCTTTTTAGTTTTTTCTTTTTTAAGTTTCTTTACTTAGGAGCTCCTGGGTGGCTCAGTTGGTGAGTGTCTGACTTCAGCTCAGGTCATGATCTTGTGGCCCATGGGTTCAAGCCCTGCATCGGGCTCTGTGCTGACAGCTCGGAGCCTGGAGCCTGCTTCAGATTCTGTGTCTCCCTCTCTCTACCCCTCCCTTGCTTATGCTCTCTCTCTCTCAAAAATAAATAAATATTTAAAATTTTAAAGTTTATTTATTTTGAGAGAAAAAGAGAGCATAAAAGTGAATGAGAGAGAGAGGATGAGAGAGTTATCTCAAGGAGGCTCTGCACCATCAACCTGGAGCCGATGTGGGACTCAAAACTCACGGCATGTGAGATCATGACCGGAAGCCAAAATCCAACACTTAACCGATTGAGCCACCCAGGTACCCCATTGGACTCTCAGATTTAACAAGGTGAAGAGAGTTCTAGGGATGGATGGTACTGACTGTTGTGCAACAAAATGAATGTACTTACTACCACTTAATACCCTTGTACACTGTATTCTTCACTGTTGACTTAAAATGGTTAGGATAATAAACTTTATGTGCATTTTATCACAATAAAAAAATCAGAAGGACAGTTCTTTGTGATCCCAACCAAAGAGCTCCGGTAGAAATTGGCAGCCGGCCTGCAGCTTGCTTCTGACTCCAGCCTTTTTCGCGCTAAGACCACCACTAAATACATAAAACATGATGTCATCATCACTTCCTTGCTCTCCCTCAGTCGTCACATCCAATTAGCCCCCCTGTCGCGAGTTCTACTCCCCTATTTTTCAAGGCATTCTCCACCCTAAATGATCACATCCACTTCATCCAGACCCTCGCTGACTCCTGTCTGGCTCCCACGTCTGGTCTCGTTTCCTCTGGCCATTTCCCCGAAGGGAGCCAGAACGATCTCTACAGAGACCTCACTCAATCCTTTCTCTCCAAGGTTCTTGTCCTTGCATAAAAAGTCCAATGTCACCGCAATGTGTTCGCAAATTCACTTTGCGCCCGCTCTGTCCTCCCAGTACGTTTTGGACATCCCAAGATGCTTAGAGATCTCCCCTGGGCAATGGATGTTTCAGGCCTGTGTCATTCCACATGCACACTGTTTTGCTTGTCTGGAATGTCCCTTACCTCTTTTTCTTACACTGCAGCGTTAAGTGTCACCTGCTCCAGAAGTCCTGTCCTGACAAAGCCAATCATTCCCTTCTCTGTGTACCTCCATGACATGTATACACTTACAAAGTACTTAGCATAGTACTAATGCATGAGTACTTCATAGGTTATGGGTATTCTTATTCTTTCCCTTATTATTATTTTGTCATAAAGCCTTGTAACTTACTGTTTACAGGTTCACCTCTGCTATATGACTGTGAGCATTTAACCAATGGTGACTAGGGGCACCTAGGAAGCTCAGTCAGTTAAGCATCTGACTTCAGCTCAGGTCATGATCTCACGGTTCATGAGTTTGAACCCTGCATCGGGCTCTCTATGGTCAGCACAGAGCCCGTTTTGGATCCTCTGTCCCCTCTCTCTTTCTCTCTCTCTGCCCCGCCCCTGCTCATTCTCTCTCTCAAAATAAATAAATCCACATAAAAACAAATTGGTGATTCATTACTATTTACCTCTGTATGCCCATCATCTTAGTACAAAACTCAGCAGAGTATGTACAGCAAGAATAACAGTTCCAAATAGATCTTATTGAATCCCCTGTCCGTCATCCTCAAGAGAAGGGACTACTCACCTCAGAACACTCCAGGTTCCAGGACGATGACTGTGGACAAGGTCCTTCTTCCCCTGCCAGGTCCATCCACGCAGCCAGATCCAACAGAGAAGCAAGTCCGGTCATCTTGAGCCCTTTACTTTTACCTTTGTACACATCCTAGAACACGCTCTCACAGCTTCCTCTGATTGCTGTACTGGTATTTGGGGGTTTCAAAGTTAAGAGGTCCCAATAGATTCTTATCTAAGGCCACATGTATCAACCCCCTTTACCAACAAATTTTACAATAATAGCTTTCACTAGGATCTGAACCAAACCATGAATGGTGACTGGTTCCCTGTTTGCTAGAATTTTGAGCGAGCATTTCACTCCAGGAATCTTGTGAAGAGGGAGCGATATGGTGTAGGCATAAGAGCCCCAAAAATGCATGCCTGTAATACTATTTTTTTTTCTAAGAGAGTTATTTTGAGAGAGAGAGCATGCATGCAAGCAGGGAAAAGGACACAGAGAGAAAGGGAGACAGAGACAAAGAGAGAGAGAGAGAGAGAGAGAGAGAGAGAGAGAGAGAGAGAGAGAGAACACCCCAAGCAGGCTCCACGCTGTCAGCGCAGACCCTGACATGGGGCTCGAACTCATGAACCATGAGATCGAGACCTGAGCCGATATCAAAGAGTCTGCCACCTAAGTGGCTGAGCCACCCAGGCGCCCCTGGCTGTCATACCTTTTATTTTCAATGCCCTATTAGCACTTTGATCCCATTATCAGTTCTAAGACTAGACATCCAATAAATGAGTATTAATTTTCACTTACTGAGGAGCAGACCTTTAGTGGCCCCTGGGCAGTGATAAAACACTCCCAACCAGGGCAGCACATTTTGAAGACTCCTCCTATGTACCTTCAGCATGGTGAGAGAAAACGCACCTCATTTCTGCCCAAACTTTACTGCCTAGCTCTGAAGCGCTCCAGTCCTACTGAAAGCAGATTTCTGAGGTTTAAGTCTTAAGAAAGATTAATAATATATCAGGAACATAAAGGCAACAGGTGCATAAACTTAATGGCAAACATATAATCAATGTTTCATAATGTTTTTAGAATAGGAGGATATGTAAGTTTCGCTCTCTGTAATTTCTTTCCCAGACCTCATAAATAAACAATGACTCTTTTTCCCCATGTTCAACTGATTTATAGGCAGATCTTTAAGTAAAGTGCTTCCATTCATTACTAATGCATTGCATAATGTATTGTAATAAGTGGAGAGAGTTTGAAGATGATCATTTAACATATTAATAAAGCATCCGTGTAATTTTACACAAGAACCCTTTCACTTTACATAAACAATCTCTGGATGGGAAACAGGAAGAAGCCAGCGTGAGAGACCCGTGTCCAAAGTACGGAGACCCCGGACGTCCCCATCAGTCACAAGGGAGCCAGCAGAAAATGATGAAGCACCCATCACTGGAGACAAATTCTCAAAGTCATTTCTGCACAGCCTGAGAGCCACCGTGCCGCCCCGTTCCTGTCTCCAGGAGGGATCAGCTCTGTCTTCCTGTTGCAGGATTCAGAATCATCAACACCGCCATGGCACAAAACCTTCCTGGGAAGGCCAGCACAGGCTATTACTTCGAGCCTGACATGCTGACCTATTGTGCAATCTCATGGGAAATTGGACAGGAGCTCTTTGCTGAGAACAGAATTAACCCTTGTCATTTAATATTTCATGCCATCCCGCTGGTGCCCTAACAAGAACGAATGGCTACAGCCGAAATGAGGCTTATTTATCTGGAGCGGGATTTAATGATAAGGTTGGCAGAGCAGCGTGTATCACGGAGCGTATCATACCTGCGGTCGTTAGTGGGGTATCATTGCATTTGTCATGCGCTGGGAAAAATGAAGGCCCGCACTTTCTGTGTTTGCAAACACAAGAACAGCTACCGCTGCAGCTTAAAATGGCACATAATTAAACAGGGGAAAAAATTACTTTTTTTCTGGTTTTTTTTTTTTTTTTTTTTTTTTTTTTTTTTTTTTTTTTTTTTTTTTTTTACTAGAGGGCAAGTCTACTAAGAGGTAGAAAGCGAATTACTTTTTTATTTAAGATAGGATGACCAGATTCCTGGGTTTTCAATTTTTATGGTATTGCTTCCATTGCTTTCCTCCACAAAAAGAACATCTGTTTTATGAGCTAGGCTCTGACAGCCCTTCCTCCTCATTTTTCAGATGATGAACTGCATCTGCATTGTGATTTATGAACCTCAAGGTTTCCATGGCGAGCCTGTCTGGCTGGAGAACTCAGCACTTTAGTTGCAGTTGGAGAAACGTCTTCTGGGCATATGAGCCTCTGGAACAAGCACACTGAAGGGAGCTCCAACGGGATGGAAAATGGGGCAGAGAGGGTGCTCCTCCCTGAGAGATGTGAACTGTGAAATACACGGCTCGCTGACCACCAAAGACTGGCTCTTCGCCTGCAGAGGGCGGACTTCTCGCCGGGAAGTGGCTGCCCATCCAAAGACTACACATCCCAGCATGCTTTGCATCTAAGTGAGGTCATGTGACTGGTTCTCACCAATGGAGTGCTAGCGGAAGTGACGGGCACTGCCTCCAATATGAAGCAGCAGGTGCGCCTTCTCCACCATCATCCCCATCAGCAATAGATCAGAAGGGACTCGGAAGCCAGAGTAGACAGCAGAGCTATAAAATGGAAAGAGCCTGGGTCCCTGAGTGACTTCAGGGGATGCTGTCCATTTACAAAGGCCTTTTCACGAGCAAGAAATTTCTCGTGAGAGGAGCCGCTGGGATTCCAGGAAGTATCAGTTGCAACAGTTAATATTACCTTGATGAGTACAAAAAGCAAAATGCTTTGGTAGAAAAGAGGACAACACTAGAAGACATGATAATGATCCTGGTTTGGCCATGGTCATTCAGGACAAAGCTGTATGTTTTTCACTCTTTTCAAATCACACTCTCCTGTCCTCAGGACGCTGGCTCCATCACCTCTAATATATTCCGCATATAGCTGACCATGTCCTCTTTGTCTTCCGCCATCTTTATTAATGCCGTCAAAATCCTAGCTTTGTGCGTGACCCTTCACCCATATTCTTATCCTAATTATCCTCTGGATCACAAGGCAACATCACTTCCTCTGGGGACTCTTCCCTGACTACCCAGATAAAGTCGGGTCCCATCACGATACGCTTCCACAGCACGAGGTTTTCCTAGTTGGCATGTAGCACGAAAAATAATTTTATTTTTATTTATATGACTATGTGATTGATTTCGGTCTTCCCAACTAGACTCTAAATGAAGGCAGAATGTCTCTCCATTTTATAACCAGTGGCTGAAAAATATTTAGTATTCAATAAATACTAATAGATCACATTATTGAATACTTCCCATATTCTAGGCACTTTACGTTTTCTCATTTAATCCCTCCTTCAAACACTGTGAGGTAGGTATTACTATCTTCCTCTTAGACGCAAAGAAACTGAGATTCGGAGAACTTAAATACAATACCTAAGGTCATACGGCTTACAAGAAGTGGAACTCAAATTTGAGCTCATATCTAAGTTAAGACCTTCCTGTGTATGATTAAGCATAGAAATAAATTTTACTTTATTTTAGAGAGGAGGGGGGGGCAGAGGGGAAAAGAGAGAGAATCTTAAGCAGGCTCCATGCTCAGCACAAGTCCTGATTGGGGGGGGGGGGGTTCCATCCCACAACCCTGGGGTCATGACCACAGCCACCACCAAGAGTTGAATGCTCAACCGACTGAGCTCCCCCAGGTGTCCCTGCATAGAAATATTTTGTAATCTCATCTCTCAAAAGTGTTTAAATAATTCACATGGATTATTTTCATAGGCTCAATAAAACTCCCTTTGGTACCTATTTGTTTTTCCTGAGGCAAAATCTTCATACAATAAAATGCAAAGACCTCAACATTTTAATCTGTTTCAACAAATGCACTCACCCATGCAACACACGCCTCTAGTAAGATGCCATCACCCTCATAAAACTCCCTTGGACTCACAAACTTTCCACTACGTTCCCTTCTATGAACCTTCTTGTACGTACCTGTTTGCAAACCTACGTTTTAATTTCTCAAGTAAAATCTAGAGATGGAATTGCCAGGTTATAGGCTAGGGGTATGCTTAACTTTTTAAAACACTACGAAACCGTCTCCTTAAGTGCATGTACCTTACGACACTCACACCAGCAGGTGTCAAAGAATTCCAGCAGCCTCATGTTCTCACCAACATATGGGATTGTTCATCATTCTAGAGGGTATGGCAGTATCTCCGTTTGATTTTTATTTGCATTTACCTGGCGGTTAATGATGGTCAGATTTTTTTTCCCATGCTTGATGGCCATTCGTGTATCTTCCTTTGTGCAATATCTGTTAAATCTTAGGCTCGATTTTATTGGGTTTATTTTTATTAACAAAAAGGAAGGAAAGGAGGAGGGAAGGAAGATTGGTGCGTTCATCCAGCAACTCCACACAAACATCCAGCAGCTTCCCCACCAAACTGGGACCTGGGGCCAGATTCAAATTTTCCAAGTTTAATATTGCATCCTGGTCCTGCTTCCTTTATGCCAGACAGAGACAGAAACCATTCTGGGTCTATCCGAACAGAAGAAACAGTGGACGCATATGCAAGGGCACGCCAGATGGATAAAGAGCATCCCAGTCAATGGAGAAGCACAAGCCAAGGGAAGGTGTTATTGCCTCACCAGGACAAAGGTGATTCCCCAAGTAGGAAGACGCCTTAGCATCTCCAGACAAAATTCCAGGGGTGGTCCAGCGATACACCCCAGAAACAAGGAATTCCAATATGATGTCTGGTAACACATCAGCCATCTCCATGTGCAAATTCTAGATAGAATGGCTTCCTGAGTTTCTTAACCAGCACGCTCAGCCTGGGCTGAAATGACACTATCATTCAATTAGAAAAAGAATCCTTAGCTGTCAGATGCTCTTAACTCTACCATACAACTAGAAAGTGCCACCTTTCCTAAAAGGAAGCAAATTGTGAGCGCTTCGCCATTTGAGGGCTCCATTATCAGGTTTGCCCCTGCAATTAGGAACTGACACCCACTAATTGGGTAATTGTGTCCCTAAGTGCCTGACTTGTGTGGGCAAATTGAAGGGATGATATATGCAAATCAACCTGCTTGCAAAATTAAACCCAACTGTCACTGGGCGTCGATCACAGGATGGCCAATCATACCCACCTCTTTCTGGGTGAATCCTTTCAGCAAGTGATTCTTGATACTTGAGTCTCACTAATAACATGAAATAATGACACATAGCTTATATGACACCTAGTATTACACCTGAATCATGTCACCTTTCCAGCAAAAATGAGAGAAGCGTGAGCTGGGGATTCTTACAAACGGTTAACGGTGCCTTCTTCTGAGGGGATAAGGTGACTCTTTCTGCTGGAAAAGGAGGTAGCAGTCCCCAAGGAAAGGATGCTAGGCAAGAGCTGAAGCACGTCCACCAAATTCAAAGCTTCTGCTTCCTGAGAGCTGCCACATGACAGGTCCTGTGCTAAATGTTTCACATGCAGTATCTCATTTAATCCCTGAACAGCCTTACGATATAGGTTCCATTATTAGCTTCATTTTGCAGATGAGCAAACTGAGGTGCAGAGACATGGAGAGACTTGCCAAGGCCACAGAGCTGCCAAGTGGCAGAGCCAGGATTTGAACCTACCTCCTCCTCTCCCATCTCCCCCCTCCAACCCACCCTCATGTCCTATGCGTGCTGTGCCCTGAATTCCCTTGAAATCGACTCATTCTCTTATCTCTGCTGCTGGTAGCCTGGCGCTGGCCACCAGCGTCCCACAGCTGACCTCCCCTCGACTGTACCAGGCCAGGGTGACGTGATTATAACGCAAGCCTGGCTGTGTCACTGTTCTTGCCCAAATGCGATTGCCTCATGATGGAGCTTAAACTCCTCCACACAGCAGACAAATCTTGTCCTGAAACTTTCCAGTGAACCTTGGAGAACTCACCAGAACTCTAGTCTTCCATCAGGCTGGTACACCCCCACACCCCCCCACTGCCCACCAATGGAACTTGCCCTTGCGACCGTCCCCAGGGACCCCGTGATGCCAACACGGCCATCACCTCAGCTTGCACTGCTATCAAACTTTCTGGGTCACCTGACACAGTTGAGCAGACTCCTTTTGTTGGGCTTTTCCTCGTTTGACTCCTAGAGACCACACCTGGTCCCCCCCCCCCCTTGTTGCCATTCCAGGAGACTGTCCTCTGATCTTTTCTCACCTCTATTTGCATTTCATCTCTCAATTCCCTATTCCAGCACCTGTGGCTTGGAATCCCATCAACACGATGAGGACTTCACAATACAATTCTCCTCTCTATCTTCTGTCCTGAATTTCAAACTCCAATTTCCAGCTACCTAGTTAAGTCTCCACTTGGGTGTCTAACGGGCATCTGAAATGTATTTATGTATTGTTTTGACCAGGAATTTAGGCATCTGAAACTTAATGTGGCTGAAAGCTACTGATCCCATCGCCTACCCCCAAACTGACTCCTCTCGAAGTACCCCCAACCATGCCCTTCGTTAATGGCACCTGCACTGGGCAAGCTGCTCGAAAGTAGTCATTGCCTCTTCCCTTTCTCTGGAGTCCCACATGAAATACATCAGTTCGTCTTGTGGGTCCTACCTCAAAATATGTACTCCAGTAAGTTTCCACCACACCCGTTGTGCTCCAAGCCCCCATCATATATCACCTGCACTACCAGACACAGCCTCGGTCTCCCTACTTTCACCCTCACTCCTACCATCCGCTCTCAGTACGACTGGGAGATCTTTCCGGAACATGGATCTGATCACATCACGCCCCCTAACTCAACATCCTCCTTACCTTGCTCCGGGGGTCCCCCTTCTCACTTACAAAAAAGACTCCTAAGTCCTTGATTCCTTCCTTCCGTGCTCTCCACGTGCATGCAATATTATATGTTAGCCGACCTAACCATGCAGATTTTATATCCTTAGTTACTCTAATGTAATTCCAACTTACACGGCATCAGAATTCTCTCTGGGACAGCATTACCCATCAGATGAGAAGAACCACATTTACCATTGACAGAGTGCTTGGTGTGCACGCACCATTTCCCTCACTTGGTCAGCTGCATTCCAGAACTGAGAACAATTCAGTCGTGGCGGGAATTGCACTGATGGGCTCTGCATGATGCCCGGGTTTGTTCCCCTTTGGCCAAACGTGATGTCTGTGTTAAGTACTGTATTCACTGTGACAAAAGGCTGCCAGCCCCTATATGCACTGATGTTGTCTCACCCGGCACTGATCTCTCCCCGACTCCTGAGGACTTTACTGGTCCCCACCATGTGACCTTTTGCAGAGACCAAAGGCCAGTTCCCAGGTGGGGACAAACAGACGTTGTTTCATCGAAGCTCCATGCCACTCTGCATCCTGAATTGAGGCCAAGTCATAGCCTGAAACGAGGCTTCCACATGACTTGAATTCACTGGAATGGACCAAGAAAGTCCGTTGCCTAGTGGGGGACTTGCTCCCTTCAACTGTGGGATTACGGATGTGTGCCAAACAAACATCCTAACTAACAAAACTCATATTTTGTCCAGGGTGAATTACAAACATCCCTTCCAGACTCCCTTGCAGCTAGGAATGAGCATGTGACCTAGCGCTGGCCAATAAGATATAAGTAGAAGTCTTCTGGAAAAACCAATGTTCTGGTACAACTGGAAGAGACTCAACAACTCTTGCCCTTCTCTGATGGAAGCAGACACAACACATGGACCTGGGACACCCATCTAGGGCCCATTTGGACAAAGATATGTGCCAAGAATCATTGGTGGAGAACAAAGACAGAAGGAGCCCAGGTCCCCAGGAGCATCTCTGGACCAGGTCTGGACTTCCTAAGTATCTCCAAACTTTTTTTTTTTTAATTTTTTTTCAACGTTTTTATTTATTTTTGGGACAGAGAGAGACAGAGCATGAACGGGGGAGGGGCACAGAGAGAGGGAGACACAGAATCGGAAACAGGCTCCAGGCTCTGAGCCATCAGCCCAGAGCCCGACACGGGGCTCGAACTCACGGACCGCGAGATCGTGACCTGGCTGAAGTCGGACGCTTAACCGACTGCGCCACCCAGGCGCCCCACTCTCCAAACTCTTCATTACGTGAGGAAAACACACCTTTTCCTTGTGTAAGCCACTACTTCTTTGGTATTCTGTTTCATGAACCTAAATACTTGTATTATCTTTTGATGAATATTTTCTATTTCAATAGTAATATCTACACATATTAATGTTTTAGATGTAATATTTATTTTAACATTTTAATATTTACATGTATTATTATCTATTATCTATAATATCTACAGATACTATTGCTATCCCTCTTAACCGTCTATTTCTCTGAGTTATTTTATTAGGCAAAGAAGAAGAAAGGTAAGTTCTTCTCCAGGGAGCATGCAATCCTTCCCCACCCCCACAAATCACTCCAATTCCTCTTTGCATCAACTACCTTGACTCACGCATTTAACAGACATTTACCAAGTGCCTACTAGGTGCAGGCAATCTTAAAGAATTAAGTCTCCAGTCATTGATGAACCAAAGTCCCCAGGGTGCCCACCTGCTCACATGGTCTTTTATACTCATCACTAGAGCCTTTAAGTTTTACTTATTTTTGAGAGCCAGAGCATGAGTGGGGGAGGAGCAGAGAGGGAGACACAGAATCTGAAGCAGGCTCCAGGCTCTGAGCTGTCAGCCTAGAGCCTGATGTGGGGCTCGAACCCATGGACCATGAGATCATGACCTGAGTTGAAGCTGAACGCTTAACCCACTGAGCCACCCAGGTGCCCCGTGCACTGGGAGCCTTTCTTAATTAGCACTCTGTTCCCCTTTTTCCCTCCATAGTAAATACCAATTAGCAGATCCCCTCCAGACCTGGGAAGTCCAGACTGATTTTGCATCATTGTTCAAGGTTTTCAGGCCATCTTTTGAATTCTTGCAAAGTTGGGGAAGAAACATACAAGGCTGGCTGTGATTCTCTTAAAGCTTAAGGTATCTGGCTGTAAAGAGGTCAGATGAGATGATCTGTAAAGTTCCTTAAAGATCTAAACTTCTGAGTTCTACATATTTCTCTCTCTGATTGCCTTTCACCTCCCACCCACAGACACAGTTCCCAATATGAAAAAACTCTTGGGCAATAGAGAAATGCCACACTGTCTTTGAATCAGTGCAGGAGACCAAGATTAGTTTGATCACTTTATTTTTCTTCAGGCACCAAGCCCTTTTTGTTTCACCTAAGTAGAGGAAGAAGTCCATCGATTCCCAAGAGAATAAAAGATAAATGCCATTTTTGAGAGTGACACAGGATCAGGTGTAGGAATCCTGAATAATTCAAACAAAATGTGACACTGATGCCTTTATCTTTATCATTTCCTCTGAAATCAAAGATTGCATCTCTCTGTCAGAAATGTTTCCAGAGGGAAACACACACACACACACACACACCACTAACAAAACCCCTGCACATCCGAGCCACAGAAATGATTCCACAAGTCACCTT
This sequence comes from Felis catus, assembly GCF_018350175.1. Classification (NCBI taxonomy): domain Eukaryota; kingdom Metazoa; phylum Chordata; class Mammalia; order Carnivora; family Felidae; genus Felis; species Felis catus. The sequence goes on along the minus strand of NC_058383.1, from coordinate 29,826,785 downwards.
TCTGACGGCCTGGAGATGCAATGTGTGAAACACCTACCAAAAAATCATTTCCATTTCAATCAAGTCCCCGTGTCTGGGGGTAGATGCTCCTGGGAAATAATGACGGCTGACCCTTTGGCTTGGCAGGTTTTCCTCTTCCCCCAAAGAGGAACTTCAGGAAGGAACAATGAAATCTAGACAAGTAACTTCACTCTGCACTCGCTACAACAGGATTTCTCAGCCTCAACCCCGTTGATACTTGGGGCTGGACAGTCTTTGGTCTTGTGCTCTGCTGCGTGTTTAGCAGTGGCCCTTGCTTCCACCCAGTAGGTGCCAGGAGCAACCCCTGTCCCCATCACAATCCAATTGTAGCAAACAAAAATGTCTCCAGACACTGCCACATATCCCCAGGGGACAAAATTGCCCCTGTGAGACCACTGCCATACACGAGCAGATTTCTACCATCTTGATTGTATACTGTGGGAGTGAAATGAGAATGTTGGGGTCCCATGTGCCCCTGAATCACATCTCACTAATAGCCAGCACTGCTCACAGGGGTAACTGGTCACCTTGGGGAGTGAAATCAGCTCAGCCCCCCCACCATGCACGGAAATATATTGTACACCTGCATCATCAGAGACAAAAAATGCACATGTTTGTATTCATTATTTAAGTTAAAACCATCTCCTCAGGATGGCAGCCATCTGTGGTCCTTCTCCGGAGCTGCACACTTCTAATTTGTTTCTAGTTCAGAGTGACTTCTCCTCTCCTTTCTTAATCAACTCTTCTTCTATTTCTTACTCCACCTATCAAATTATCAAGACTCAAGACCTCACCTCTTCTCTCTCCAAGTCAATGGCTTTAACTGCAACCTTTATCCCAAGGATCTGAAAATGTTGTATCTGGCCTCGACTTCCACTCTAAATGCCAGACTTACATATCCGACTGTCGACTTAACAAATTTAAGAAAAATCTCTTGCTTTCTCTTCTGCACACTGTTCCATATCCAGTCCTTCCCCTTTTACGAAAACACCACCGACATCCCTGAAGTTATCCAACTCAGAAACCTAAGAGTCACCTATAAGTGTCCTCTCCTCTTTTTACTCCTGCCAATCCAATCTATTAGCACATCCTGAATCCAACCACCTCTCTCTCTCTCTCTCTCTCCTGCTACTATTGCCCCAGACTTGGGGCCACTCTGGGGCTTAACTCCAAGAAACACTTTTTACATTGTTGTCTAAGGAATGGTACCCCTGGAGTTCTGCAATGATCAACCTACAGGACCATAAAGGTCCGTGCTGATTCCTTAGTCCAAGCTACAATCATCTCTCACCAGAATGACTGAACGACTTCCTAACAGACCTCTCCGCTTGTACTCTGTCCCTAAAAATCCACTCTCCAGCCAACAATCAAGAATAGCCTTCTCAAAAAAGTACATGAAGTCACATCACTCTCCAACTCAACACCCCAACCCCTCAATAGTTTCTCATTGCTCTTCACATAAAATCAAAACTGATCTCCATGACTCTACGGCTTGCCTGAACTGGATCCTCAGAATCTCTCCAGTTTTATCTCTTGACCCACCCTGATGAATTTTCTTTCAGTTCTCCAAATATAACAAATTCTCTCAAGCCCCAGGGCCTTTGCACATGCGTCTCTCATCACCTGGAATACTCCTCTCAGTCCCCACTTCCAATATTCTTCACATGATTGAATCCTTCTCATTTCTCAGTCTTAGCTTAAGTTGCCCTGACCCACCATTATAAATTAGGTGATTCCCTTTCTTATTCTTTACCACAGTACACTTTTTCCCTCAGAATACTCTCCACTTTTTTACCATATAATATTATCTATCTTGCTCACAACTGCATTTCCAGCACTCAGTACAGCACCAAAGTCATATTAGGCACTCAATAAATGCTTTCTAAGTTAAATGACTATAGGAATCTCACTACTAAAAGATAACCATTGCTAATACTATGCTGTGTGACATTTCTAGACCTTAATCATATTTAACTTTAAGAATCTGATTTCTTCACTCTGGACTAAGGATCTAGTTTCAACCTCTGACACACAAAGACACACACACACTTTTTTAAAAAAGTATATATGATTCAGTTATCCCCCTAGAGATGACCCCTCAGCCACATCAATGACAAGAGACACTGTCCTCGGTCACTACCCGTTACCAATCTTCTTATATTTGTGTGTCTGCGTACCTGTCTGCTTAGAATGTAAACTCCACGAAGGTAGGGACCAAGTTTATCTCATTTAATGCTGAATACCCAACACCTTAACAATCCCCAGCTAATAGCAGGAACTTAATAGACGCTTCCTGACTGATGAATGCCTATCTCAAGTCTGCTCTCCGGAAAGCACAGAGCTGCGTATAAACTGTCTGGTGGCCTTATGGAGGAGCCTTCTAATTGCACATAACATTTCAGGGCCATCACCAGACGCATGAGGCACTGACATGCTAAAGATGGGCTCTGTCCAAAGCTGTCCCATGCTCTTGGCTCCAGCCCTTGCAGAATGCAGAATGACATTTGTACGGACACAGGCTGAAGGCTTGGCCTTTGTGGTCTGAGAATGGGACTCCAGGTCTCATCTGTTGAGGACAGCAGCTCCAAATTCCTCCATATGCTAATCAGACTGACAGCCAACTTCAGCCCGAGTCAGTGTGTTGATGCTGGGGTGCCAAGACCACGTGACCTAAAAATGACGAAGCCGCCAAGGGACATGGCAAAGCAAAATAAAGAGGCCAAGACCGTCTGTCTCGAGTCAGAGGGAGGGCAGAGAGACGGAAGAGAGTCCAGGAACTACAAATACAAATACACAGTATGTTCAGGGATGTCCTTTTTCTTATTATAATTTTTGGTGGTGTGGCTCATTTCCCACACCTAACTGGAAGTTTTTTTAAAAAAAAAAAAGGGGTATTTCACGGCCTCAGTTGATGTTGCAAACGAACCACAGACCGATGACCCGTGGGCCAAGTCTAGCACACAGATACGTTCTGTCTGGCCTGCATGGTATTTTTTTTTTTAAGTGGAATTACTTGCCAGGATTTCTAACTTGAAAATTTTAAGTGAACCAATGACTTCCTGGCTTCTCTTGAAAAATTAGAAGGGCTGGCAACTCTGAACCCATGTTTTCATAAGCCAGCATCCACTGAGCCTGCATAGGGCATGACTGTGCTTTGGGTCAATGTGTCTCTAGTCCTCTCATTTCCCACCTGGCCTCCTTCCTTTATCCGGAACACTCCCCAGCCCCTGGAGGGTATTGGAATTTGTGATCTCTGCTTCTCAAAGAAAATTCCCTATTCCCCTGTGCTAAGCTTTCCAAAGAAGAAAGAGCGTCTAGCAAGACATCTCTTGGAGAGGGGCCCAACAAGATAGTTTCAACCTCTGACTTCATCTTCTCCTTTGCACCTCCCTTCAGGGTGAGAGTAACAAATCTGATCCATGATTCCTGAAGGTTTCCTTTCCAGGGGGCAGGCTCAGTTCGCCTTAAAAGCAAGGAAAGGGGTTTCACCCACTTCCTTCCCAGGGCGAATAGATCTCTCAGGTAAAAATGCCAGATGCCTTTCTGCTTCCTTGCAGTCGGCACCCCCAGATCAGGTCCCCTGGTGCTCTCTGGCCCCTTCCTGTGAAGACCTTGATACGCTAAAGCAGACAGTTATCATCCAAGGAGCTGATGGGGTGAGAATATTCAGAAGCTGTTTTGCCACACAATGTTGTCTATGGATGTTGGTCTAAGACCTAAAGTTGGGGAAGGTAACAGAAGACATTAATCCAAGCTGTGGTTCTCCGGTCTAGTTTTACCATAATTTACCCATACTCTGGGACTTGATTGGCCTTAGTAAAAAAGATGATAGCGCTTTTTTCCATCCAGCCCCATATGAATGTTCTCCTCTCATTAGAATGATGACAGTATCAGGAGTAGTATTCAGATTGCTGTCTTCCAACATGCCTCAAAATAGAGTCCATACTGAGGTTTGAGGGCTTCTTAAAAGCCACAAATAAGTATCATGTATCTTCCTGAAACATTCATTGTACTCAAAGATTCGGGAAGTACATTTTCAAGTGTTTGAGCTCTCCAAAGGTTTTGTCATAGGCATACCCGAGCACGGTTAGCAAAATACCATTTTTCCAGGTTGAGCACTTTCATGGGGGGTTTCATATTCGACATTATGAAGCATATAGCTTGTATGCGCAGGGGAGCAATTGGATAATTAAGTTCTTTCGTTATTAGAGTACAATCCAAAGATGCATTAAAGTGAACAGGGTCCATGGGGCCCCTGGGTGGCTCAGTTGGTTAAGCGTCCGACTTCGGCTCAGGTCATGATCTCACAGTTTGTGGGTTTGAGCCCCGTGTCGGGCTCTGTGCTGACAGCTCCGAGCCTGAAGCCTGCTTCTGATTCTGTGTCTCCCTCTCTCTCTGCCCCTCCCCTCCTCATGCTGTCTCTGTCTCTCAAAAATAAATAAATGTACAAAAAATAACTGAAAAAAAAGTTAACTGAGTCTACAGGAAGAGCAGACATTATGATAATGTCACTGGGTTTCGACATGACTGATGGCGATCCAAAGGTCTCAGTGAACTTAAGCAATGGAAATCTATCTCTGCACACTTAGATTTGTAATGAGATTTTCATTGTGTATGCACCTGTTTTTCCACTACATAATTACAGAGAAAATCCACAGTCCTTTCACAATTCAGATTTCTGACACAAATTTACTTAATGTTTTATTTCCTCAACTTACATCCATTTCTTGCAAAAGTGGGCTCCTGATAACACATATATACCACAACTCATTTGTCCAATTGATTGATTTTAGTGGCAATATTCAGGTACTTTTTTTTTTTTTTTACAGAAGAGTAAATTATCAATTATATGCTCAACTTGGAATATGCCTTAAGGTTTTAAAAACCAGAAGCTTGATGACTAAGCATGAAATCAGTGAAAACAAACACAATTATAAGGTAAGCTTTAAATAGCATAGAATCATTTCTTTCCACAAGAGACTGAGAGCAAAAACAAGGAGGGCCTCCCAATCAAAACTCCTGAACTGGTGGGAGATGACAATTAAAATCTTATGCAATATGGATTGAGCCAAACGCTACTCAAAATAAGGGTTTTAGATGAACACCCATGATGCCCAGATTTTGGTCTCTAAATCCCACTCCCTGTTAAAAGGAACCTAGGCTGTTTGCAAAAATAGCTGACTTGAGGTCTGGGACATAATATGTAGAAGATGAGCCTGGAATATTTTATGCCAGAAAGAAAGGAAGCTATCAGATTTTAATGGGATCAACTTAAGAGGACATAGAAGCTAGCCCAGATGTTTTATTCACACAAAAGGGATTATGCCAGTTATTTATTTCCTCCTAACTTTACATTTGCCCTTCAGTGCTCTGTAAGTGATCTAAGTGGGACTCTGCAAACCAAACTTCACAGATTTCTTTGCCAGCTGGCTTCCTTTTAGGTTCTGCTAAAAGGAGATACTAGAAGAGGAAGGGATAAGAGGGCTTCTCTCTGGTCTATTTCTATCCGTATTGGGACTTCCCCAACAGGGGATGATTCCAATCTCTAGTGTCTGTTCATATTCCCAACACCAGCTCTGAGTTCCCAGATCCTGGTAATCCCAGTTCTTCCTTTTCATCTCTCATGGATGAATGAAATCTGCAGATGAATGAAAAACCTACTAACGGTTTGGCCATTTGAAATGCTGCCGCTGATGACGATGGGATTGTCTTATAGGCCGTTAATTATGTTAACTCTTAGTTTACCTCATTCTTGATTATAAAATTACTATAAGGAATTTTTCCACAACATTTGTTTGTACATTATTATATATTTTGTTATCAAACATGGTAACCTGGGGGAGGGGTGGAAATGTTTACATCTGGGCATACAGGGTTTTATTTTTATAATACACACTTTGAAGACATCAGCAATTACTGTATTATTCACTGATAACACTTTGCCCTAAGAAGATTGCCTTTTAGTTTTCTCATTGTTCAGCGGGGTGGTGCAAAAAAAGCAACACTTTAAGTGGTTGCAATACCAGCTTTTAAATAAAACTAGGAGACACCTTGAAAGCTTATTCGATTACATAGCTATCTACTGAGGAAAGGTGTTGGGTAGAGTTTTCAAGCTCCAGACTAAATTGGTATGCTTCTTCTAAAAGATTAAAAAGACATTAAGATAAGGTAAATTCCAGAAAAAGTGAATTAATTCCTTGCTCAATGTCAAGGAGGAACTTGGGGAGTTTTTCTGTCTCGCTGTTTCTTTTCAGGCCTGAACAATTTCAGGAACTGCAAGGCCAAACTAGGGATGTCTTCAGCACCTGTGAGAGGTGGCCCAATGGAAATGATATTTCAGAGTTAGAGGAAGAGGGTTTATCAGGGAGATTATGAGTTGTCTGTGACTCTTAGTTCGTTTACACATGATTAAAAATTACAGCCTCAGTAGTTTTAAAAACCACCAGCTGCTGTCTCACTGCAAACGCCCTAGGATGAGTATTTTGTAGGACAGTCCTGTAAATCAGACCTTTCCACAGGCTATGTGACTTCTCTACTAGAAGGTATGCTTGTCAAAATTGCCACCAGAGAAATACAAATCAAAACCACACTCAGATATCACCTCATGTCAGTCAGAGTGGCCAAAATGAACAAATCAGGAGACTACAGATGCTGGAGAGGATGTGGAGAAACGGGAACCCTCTTGCACTGTCGGTGGGAATGCAAACTGGTGCAGCCGCTCTGGAAAACAATGTGGAGATTCCTCAAAAAATTAAAAATAGACCTACCCTATGACCCAGCAGTAGCACTGCTAGGAATTTACCCAAGGGATACAGGAGTGCTGATGCACAGGGGCACTTGTACCCCAATGTTTATAGCAGCACTCTCAACAATAGGCAAATTATGGAAAGAGCCTAAATGTCCATCAACTGAGGAATGGATAAAGTGGTTTATATACACAATGTGGTTTATATACACAATGGAGTACTATGTGGCAATGAGAAAGAATGAAATATGACCCTTTGTAGCAACGTAGATGGAACTGGAGAGTGTTATACTAAGTGAAATAAGCCATACAGAGAAAGACAGATACCATATGTGTTCACTCTTATGTGGATCCTGAGAAACTTAACAGGAACCCATGGGGGAGGGGAAGAAAAAAAAAAAGAGGTTAGAGAGGGAGAGAGCCAAAGCATAAGAGACTCATAAAAACTGGGAACTGAGGGTTGATGGGGGATGGGAGGGAGGGGAGGGTGGGTGATGGGTATTGAGGAGGGCACTTGTTGAGATGAGCACTGGGTGTTGTATGGAAACCAATTTGACAATAAATTTCATATATTTAAAAAAAATAGAAAAAAATAAAAATAAAAATAAACAAAAAAAACCCACAAAATTGCCACCAGAGCCAGGCTGCACTGTTTCACTTCTCTGGCAGCTTCTGTGGGCTTGTTGCCTTTGTGGCTAGGCTGACATGCTTCACTGTCAGCAAAGAAACCATTCTGTTATGTCCACACGTTCTGAACTGTTACATCAACACAGAGGAGAGAGAGGGTCTGGGTACTAAACGGCTCCCCATCTCGCCTCTCTTCAACTCAGTTCCAGGAATAAGACAGAGTGGTCTATGAGACTCATGAAACTGATCACAAGAACCGTCAGTGTCTTCACATTGTATTTAAACAAAACCCAGATCTCTGAACTCAGCCTAGGACACCTTGACAACCTGATCTCTACTGAGTCTCAATTCATTCTCCATGTTCCAGTCTGTTCCTTGGAAGGATGAGCTTTTTTCAGCAGAGAGTCCTGATGCATTCCCTTCCCTCTGTTTGGAAACCTCTTCCCCAATTATTTGCAGGCTGACTCCTTCTTACCCATCAAGTTCCTTTAAAAAAAAAAAATCCATGTCCTCAGGAACTATCTCCTGACAACCCTATCAAAAGTGTCCCATGCCATGTTCTATCACAGCATCATGTACTTTTCCAGGACATTACTCACAGCTGGTAATTATCCACTTACAAAATTATTTGATTCACGTCCATCTTTCCTGTTAGATGGTAAACCCCACGAGGTAAGAATCAAGGCTATCTAGCCTCGGCATTGGCAAACTTTTTCTGGATAGGACCAAATATTAAGTATCTTAGGCTTTGCAGGCCATAGAGTCTGTTATAACTACTCAACTCCACTGTCATAGTGTGAAAATGGTCACACGCAATTCATAAATTAAGGAGTGTGACTGTGTTCTAATAAAGCTTATTTACAATATCAGTGACACATATTTGGCCCACTGACCATAGTTTTCTGACCCCTAGTCTACCCACTGTTATAGCTTCAGTGCCTAACACACTTATCGTATGGCAAGTGAACCAGATAATCATTGGTTCAAATGGACCAATGGATGGACAAATGGTCCAAATAACCATTGGACAAACGGTAAATGGATGGCCCCACAGTCAGCTTAGGCTAATGTTTAGATGGACTTGTGCTTCAGAGCTGGAATTTTTTTCCACGTTGGACTCAAAGTCCCTCCTCTAGTCAATTTCCTTCCTTTGTCTCTAACGTTTCCCAACCTGACTTTCATTTACTGTTTGACCACTCGCTCTCCCTCCTTGAGCTTCACTAAATCTAATCTCAGAGCTATTCTTCTGCTGTTCAGTAATGTCTATGATTCATCTTTCACTGACTCAGACTGAACATGAACCTTTTACTCTGATCACTTCCACTCTTCTGTACTCGGCAGTTAGCCACCTAACACATTTCTAACGAAAAGAAAGAAAACAAGAAAGCATTGTGACTTCTGTATACGAAAAGCAGTACATCCTTTTGGGAGGGAAATTTACCAGGATCTATTAAAAGTGTAAATATGCCCCCCCCCCCTCAACCCAGCCGTTCTCGCATTTTCCCCGTAACTCCCTTGTACCTGGATCATAATTGTAGGATCTGACATAAGGAAAGAGTAGGCTTCCTCTTTGATGGGTCAACTATCCACACAAACTACCAGGGATATCTCTATTGTTCTTACCCTCAGTTAACTTCACTTCTCTGCTCCTCCAAGTCGGGCTTATACATAGGACTCTTGGAAGAATGACTACAGTTCTTTGAGCAGCTTCTGACATGGCCCCAGTGGTCCCTACCTCCTAGATCCCACTTCCTAGTATTCATGCCCTTGTGTAATCCCCTCAGCTCTCTTCAAATCAACTAATTAAATAAGATAGAGTCATCTTTAAGATTCATAAAACTGATCATGGGAAAGATAACATTCAATATTTATTAATTATTATATAGATAATATATTTAATCTATTAATACTTATTATTTGGTCCTATGCAGAAGAAGTTTACCAGCCCCTAGGCTAGCCAGTCACAGTTCCTACTCTCATTTGAGTGTAGACTAGATCTAGTGACTTGCTCTAGCCAAGAGAATATGGCAACAGTGACAGGATGTCACTTCCAAGGTCCAGTTACAAAAGACTGACTTCTCTCTTGCCAGCACAGTCTCTCTGGCTCTTCTCATGCACTCTGATAAAGCCAACTGTCATGTTGCAAGCTGCTCTGTGCAAAGACTCCTCTAGAAAGGAACTGGGGGTGCTTTCTGGCCAACAGCCACGGAAAAACCGAGGACTTGAGTCCAGGAGCATACAGAGAACTCAATCCTGCCAACAACCACATGAGTGCATGAGTGATGTCAATAGTAGATCTTCCCCCACTTGAGCCCCATGATGACCACAGCCCCGGCTGACACCTTGACTGCAGCCTGGTCAGAGAGCCAGAACCAAAAGATCCAGCTAAGCACACCCAGATTCCTGACCTATAGAAACTTTGATGTCATAAATGTTTTGCTGGTTTTTAAAGTTTCTTTTCCAAGCTCTTTATTTGTATTCTGAATGCAGTAAGCCTCTAATCGTTCACTTATTCTTTCATTCATTCAAACAGATGTATGCTGGACCCATAAAGTCTAAAGCACAATATAACCCTTGTGTCTCATTCCCTCTGTACATATTTGCTCTGATGTCCCTTCTCTGATATGAGCTCTTTCCTCTCCTACCTGCACGTTATGCTAAATGTTCACTGCTTTGAGCTAGTATCTTTGGGGTAGTTTGTTACACAGCACTAGATAACTAATACATCCTCTCTCTACTGAGATGCCAGCCATGCATGCTGGTCTACAGCCTTGCTGGTGCCCACATGCATTGCAAGTAGAGTTGACTTGTCTTCCCACTGACCTCCAAGAAATTCTCTAGTCTGGGGTAGAGGAGCCTCACTTTCTCCTTCAGAGCTAAGACACTTTGTTTACACCTCTGACTCTCCTTCTCTCTGCCGTGTGTCTCCTCAAAGCTCCTCGAGGATCAGACATTTATAAAAAGAGGCCAAAGAAGACTTGCTGGTGACTTCCATTCTGTGCCTTGCCAACATCCACCCACAATGCTGCAGAGTACAAGTCTGCTTACCCGCCTTCATTGGGTAGAAGCGACTTAATATGCTTAACGCTATCCAAAGGTGGTGACCCTTTGTGTCTTAGATTTCTATTGTTACTGTAACATTGCTTTTCTAGCAAGCAGATAATCCACTCACAGTGATGTTAATTATGTTCTTAGCTCTGGAGGTCAGCATTTCATAAAATGTTCTTTTGCTTTTTTTTTTTTTTTTCCAATTTACATCTTGTTATTGGGTGTCAAGGGAGGAGGAATACCATACTAGATTTGCAAGATCCTTTGCAAAAAAGTTTCTATGCTCAAATAAGTTTGGAAGATGCTGTGCCCCCTGTGAGTCCCTCTTGGAGATTCATTGTGCTTATAAAGCAGATGTAACACTCTTCTGAGACTCCCGATAAGGAAATCAGTTTGTTTGTATGTTTGTTTGGCCTAAAATTTCTAAATTTCATTTAAACATGGCACTTTCTTGGCCCTCCTGGGTGGCTCAGTGGGTTAAGCATCGGATTTCAGCTCAGGTCATGATCTCATGGTTCGTGAGTTCAAGCCCTGCATCTGACTCACTGCTGTCAGCACAGAGCCTGCTTGGGATTCGTTCATTCATATTCTCTCTCTCTCTCTCTCTCTCTCTCTCTCTCTCTCTCTCTCTCTCTCTCTCCTTCCCCCACTCACACTCTCTCAAACATTAAAAAAAAAAAAAAAACCTTATGCTTATCAAACTTCTGTGAAAACACTTCAGCAACAAAACCAAAAGCCAGGTTCCCAGACCTGCCATACTATTTCACCACTCAATGCCTTATCATGTGCCCTGAGCCTGAAATGTCCTTCCTACCACTAAACCCCAGGCTGCAGGTTAAAAGCTTCTCCATGGCATCAAGCACACCCCACGAGAGTTAAGCATGGCCCGCTGCCGGCCCTCTTGAGGCCTTGACGATGATTCCATGGCTGCATTTCTCCCACTTTATGGAGGCGTGTGTTAGCACGCCTGCCTCCAATCATAGACTAAGGGCCACATGGAGCTGAACTGTGTGTTGCCCCAGATCCAAGCATCTAGCACAGTCTTGCCACAATGCTGAACACTTTCCTCACCTCAGTTGGTCCCACAACCAGCCTATGATCGATGACCTCCATCCAAAGGGAGGAAGTTGAGGCCAGTTCAGTGTCAGAGCTCAGACTTGAAACCAGTCTGGGGGTGATCGGTACCCTGACCCACCAGACTGCATTCAGTGAGGGTTTGGGATGAAACCAAAGAGGTGTGACTTACAACCAAAGAAGCAGCCCTTGGAGGAACACCACCAGAGACTTTGATGTTAGAGCAGAGAGCCCTCCCTTTGGGGACTGTAAACTTGGCAATACGGTGTTAACTTCTGAGAGTCTACGGCTGCTTTCTTGAGTTTTCCACCTCAGAGTTAATCCCGAACAGAAAAGGAATGAGCATCATCGGTTCTGAATGTACCCCCGTCTATCTCCCAGAGAGGCCATGGTCACGGACCACAAAGAAAATCCCTCTAACGCGATGTGACTCGGGGCTGAGGGATTTGTCCGCCAGCCTCAGTCCCTCATTGTCCCTCCCTTGTCAAAGCCATTTGACAGCCTTAGCGGCCGAGACCATCACTTTCTCTTTGGATTTGTCTCCTTCATGCTTCGCCTCCCCCCACCATGCCCTCTTTGGTTGGCCATTCCGTTCGGCCCTTCAGCCTTGCTTTCAAAGGGGTTTTATTTCTCATGTTTGTCTTATCTGAGCTTCTCATTACTTGAATCTCTCTTGCTTGCATTTAAGAGTTTATCCTATTTCCCATTTGGCCACCTTCCCGGCCGTCATCCATCTTTCTCCAGCAAAGACATGGCAGCACTCACCGCCTTCCCCACTCCTGGTCTCTCTTGTCAAGCTTACCCTTCATGGCTGTCTTGTCCCTAACACGTGTCATTGACTTCCTTTTTTTTTTTTTTTTTTTTAATAGAGGCATAATTTTCCTTCTTGTTCTATTTTCTTCTTGTTCTATTTTTTCCCTTCTCAAAAATTGGCTTCGGGGCAACTGGGTGGCTCAGTCAGTTGAGTGTCCGACTTCAGATCAGGTCACAATCTCACGGTCCGTGAGTTCGAGTCCCATGTCGGCCTCTGGGCTGATGGCTCAGAGCCTGGAGCCTGCTTTCGATTCTGTGTCTCCCTCTCTCTCTGCCCCTCCCCCATTCATGCTCTGTCTCTCTCTGTCTCAAAAATAAATAAACGGTAAAAAAAATTTTCTTTAAAAACAATTGGCTTCGTTCTTTTCCCATCTCCCCATTTTCCCAAAGATCTCATCCCCAGTGTTTATGGAGGTGGGCTTCCTAAACGTGTCTTCTACTCCCTGGCCTCTGTGGTCTTCCTGGAACCTCAAAGTCCTTATTAGTAAGGCTAACCACACCCAGGAAACCACAAGAGCAGATGTCTCAGAGAGAAAACTCTGTCTCCAACTCACTTCCTAAAGCCCTATAAAATTGGGACAAGAGTAGGGGGCAGCCTCCCAAGAAACAGTCTCTCTTTGTGCATAGTAGGGTCACCAGCCCCCATGCCCATTGGGAAATGTGCTGCCAAGACAGAAAGGAGAAGCATCCAAGAGTTCCTTCACCAAAAGGCTTCAATCCTTCCACCTGGTCAGCTTCCCGCAGAGCGCACTTGGCAGACTATGGCTGGAGGCATTGAGGAATGTAGACCTAGCCTCACAGAAGAGGAGGGTACTTTCCCTTCCACAATTAAGAACAGAGCTCTATTCTTAGGAGGCCAGAATGCACCAGAGCAGGAAGTAATGTTCTCTCTTCTTCCTGGGGTGCCAATCTCTTACCCTAGGGCTGATAGCCTCTTCCAATGACCATGGCTTCAAACCACAGATGGAACATCCATGCTAGGGTCTCAGCATTCTGGTTGGAACAATGGTCTCACCACTTACTGCTTCTTCATACTGCTGAGCTCCAGGAGTCTCCCGGGGAAAGTGGGAACAATGATCAATTATTGGAGGAACTGAAACCATTGTTATAAAACAGAATGCCTTGAAAATCTAGATAGAGTAACATGAAAAACCGGTTTGCTTCACCAGAAATGTGGCAAAGAAAAAAAAAACCCTGCTGTCCATCATCAACACAGCAGTATGGATAACAATAGCGTCTATGAAGCATAGAGTCAGTATCAGTACTCTAAGAACTTCACGGGGGGTAACACAACCCTACGGGGTAGATACTTTCTACAGATCCATTTTGTAGATGAGGAAACGAAGGCACAGAGCAAGTGTGAGAACCTGCCCAAGTTCCCCAGCTGGTGTGCAGCTCCATCAGGACATAAGAAGGTCTGATTCCCAAACCATCATGGTTACTAACTCTGCTCTTGTGTCCTCATCTGGTGTCCAGCCAGAGGTGGCCCTAGGCTTGGCAAGGGCCAGGCCAACACTGGAAAACTGCCACTTTTGTCTTTTCACAATGCTGGGCTCAAATGTTCTGCCATCGTCAGGACGTTCCCCACTCCCCATCACAGGCATGCTGGCAACAATTAGAAGCCTATTATTACATTCTTATTGACTCACTATGGAATTTGTTAAAAATTGCATTGTTTAAATTAACCGTGTCAACCATTACTCCATTTTGGTCTCTGAGTTCCATTTGCTGGCTGAAATGATAGGTCACGTGATTGGATAACAAATACTACTACTTATTGGCTAGAATTTCTCCCAGTCTGACAAATCAGGATCTCTCTCTCTATCTCTCTAGACTGTTATGACAGAGACTTATATGAGGAAGTGTAATCATATGAGTGATAATCCCATCACCTCTGCCATATTCCATTGGTTGGAAGCAAGTGACAGGTCCCAACTGCTCTCAAGGTGACCAGGATAGCACTGAGGTTTAACACCAGGAGATGGAGGTCATCAGGGCTCAGAGATCTACCTACCACACCGATGAAGGGAAATGAAGAGGAAAGGAACACCTCAAGCCTTATTTATCTTCTGTTTCCCTATCCACCTCTCCCTCCATTTCTTGTCTCTTTTTTGCTTTACTCCAAGGTTAATAGCTTTATTAATTTTCTCTCTGCTTTGAGACTTATTTTTTTTTTAATGTTTACTTATTTTTGAGAGAAAAAGAGAGCTTGAGCAGGGGAGGGACAGAGAGAGGGGGGTGCAGAGGATGCAAAGCAGGCTCTGAGCTGACAGCAACGAGCCTGATATGGGGCTCCAAGTAACGAACTAGGAGATCATGGCCTGAGCAGAAGTCAGACGCTCAACCCACTGAGCCACCCAGGTGCCCCTGCTTTGAGACTTATTTTAAAAGCACACTGCTAATGCTCCTTGGAACCCATGGGTTACTTTTCTATGAAAAAAGGGGTGTATTCGTTCTTTATGGCTGCTGTCACCAACACTCCCACAAACGTGGGCATTTCAAACACACACTTATCCTCTGATAGTCCTGGAGGTCAGGAGCTTGAAAGCAGTTTCCACAGAGTGACATCAAAATATTAACAAGGCCATGCTCCCCTCAGAGGCTCTACAGAGTGAAGAATCCATTTACTTGCTCTTTCCACCTTCTAGAGCAGCATTCCTTGGCTCGTGGCCCCGTCTTTCACCTTCAAAGCCTGTAGCCCACCATCTTCAAATCTCTCAGCTGGGGCTGTCACGATCACCATCTCTGTAGTAAAATCTCCCTCCCTCCACCTCCTTTTGTGAAGACACTGGTGATTGCACTGAGAGCACACCTACGCAATCCAAGAAGCTTCCAGTTTGAAGACGCTTAACCACATCTGCAGAATCTCTTCTGCCATAATAAGGTAACATTCACAGCTTCCAGGGATTAGGACCCGGTTATCTCTGGGGGAAATTATTCATCCTACCACAGAGGGATTTATAAACCTTTCTCTGAACCTCTGGAGAAGGGAGACCAGCTATAATTCAGAATTGTATTGATTCGCTGTAAAACAAGTGTCCTGTGCGGAGGAGAAAGTATGGTATTTTATCATCTCCAATTTAAAAGGCCTGCTGGCCCATTTCCAATAGAAGACACAGACCTGTGCTTTGAGGGCTCCACAGAATGCCAAGGATGGAATCAGAAAATTCTAGAGCTGAAAGAATCCATTCAGATCAGGTAGCCCCACCCTTCCACCTTAGAAATGAGGAAACTGAGCCTCCGAGGAAAAAAAGCAGGTCACTTATGGCCAAATGTTTGATTTGGGGAGCATTTGGGAAAGAAAACAATCTCAGACTCTTACGACGATTCCAAACTGCCTCTCTTTTGGAATTTAGGGGATGTTTGGAAGGTATCTCCACCCACTAGACTATAAACTCCACTGAACTCCAGGAGTTCATGACGTGCCAGTTCATGACGTGCTGTTAAGTGACAGCCATCTTTTTCTCTACAGGTTCAGAGCAAATATTTAGACTTTGTGGGTCACATGGCCTCTTACTACAACTACTCAACTCTGCTGTTATCACACACAAGCAGTCCCAGTAGGACACATTTGATATAGAAATAAATGGAAATGGCAGTGGTCCAATAAAACTTTATTGACAAGAATGAGCAGTGGGCCACTTTGGTCTGCAGGCCATAGTTTGCTGAGCCTGAGGCACAGATAACAGCCAACACCAGTCAAGGGTCACTAGAGTCTAAGAATTTGACTTGTATTATCTCATTTAATCCTTACAACCACCTCCTTCATGACAGGTATTATCCCCATTTTTTGGATGAGGAAACTGAGCCTCAAAGAGTAGTAACTTGCCAAAGAACATATCACAAGTGGCCAAACAAGGATGGAAATCCAGACCCCCACCATTCAGGTTCTCTACTCTTTTATCCCTACGCTGATGGTCCTTAATCCTGGCTGCAATGAGAATTTTTTGAGGACCCTGTAAAGAGTATCGATGATAGGACCCCATCCCAGACTATTTAAGTCAGATTCTCAGTCCGGGTAGGGGGGATGTCCTAGGCATCTATAAGTTTTCTTAATCGCCCCTGCATTTTCTCAAGTGTTGTCAGAGTTGAAGACCGCTGCTCTGAGCTACCATGTTTAATAATGGGTCTAACACACAAATGATGAGGAGTTGAGGAGGAGGATGGTTGGAGAGGAAGAAAGGAAGAGGAAACAAGGTCATGACACGAGTGATGTCCAAGAAAATCTCACTTTAAAAAAAAAAATGAGGGGTGCCTGCGTGGCTCAGTCGGTTAAACACCCGACTCTTGGTTTCCACTCAGGTCATGTCTCATGGTTTGTGGGTTCAAGCCCCCTGTCGGGCTCTGGGCTGATAGTGCAGAGCCTGCTTGGAATTTTCTCCTTCCCTCCCTTTCTCTCTCCCTCCCTTCCTGCCTGCCTCCCTCTTGCTCTACCCCTTCTCTGCTCTCTCTCTCTGAAAATAAATAATCTTAAAAAAAAATTTAAAAATCAATGTACAAAACCCACAAAAGTTACACAGTCTATAAAACAGGGAAGAGGGGTAATTTGCATGGCAGAAGGAGTTTCCACTTGCGTGTGAGGATTCAAAGCAGGTGTCTTGTAACAGACTTTTCCTTTTCAATGATCCAGAACACATGGAGGCACCATAAATTGCCTGAGACAGTCTGGGAGGTGGGGGCAGAGGTTTTCACCATTAAAATGTTTGGTGCCACTGCTAGCTGATGATTAGCCGAAATGAAAATCACGAGCGTTTCAAATTATAGCGTGGAAAATGGAAAGCGTGTCTTCATCACCCAGATCGGGGGCGTGTCTCTTCTCGACGTTGCTAGCTGCACCTGTCTGCTCCTGACTGCTAAAGAAATCAGCCCTGGGGACAAGGAGAGTGAAATCACCCACTGCACAGGGGGCCTCCCCACTCTCTCCACAAGGTGAAATTTTCCCTCGAACATCCCAAGAATGCAAACAGTTGCTTCCTGATCCATCTTGGTTCTTCATGGGGAATGGAGGGAGGGTGGAAAATAGGTAAATACTGCCATTTCAAATCACTGAACCTAAGTAGATTGGACAGATCTCCTGTCAAGGATGAATTAAGACCTTTGGCCCTTAAAATTCTTGTCATTTTGTCAAGCCTGTTATGACTTCTGATTTCACATTTAAGCAGAAGGCAGGGAGAAAGAGGCTAATCTAAGGCCAGGAAGAGCCAGAGACAAAGAAGTACTCCCGTCCTTCTTAGGATTGCAAGATTTAGAAAGAGTACAGGATGCCCAATAAAAATGTAACTCCAGACAAATGATGAATAATTTTGAGTGTATGTTCCAAATATCGTGTGAGACAGACTTGTGTTTTAAAAATTATCTCTTGATTGTTTCTCTAAAAGTCAAATTTGACTGGACCTCTTGAATCTTATCTGGCTTGTTATATCTCAATCCTTTTCCAAGTCATGCCTAATTAATTCCTCGGTCCCGGAATAAAGGCGCATTTTGAATCTGTGTCCATTTGACTGCAGTGACTACACCACTGTAGAGAAAATCAATTGTGCCTACATTAGCACGAAGTCATACCAAGAAAAAAAAAAAAATGGTGTATTGCCTAAAATCCCATGTGTTAAAGACCATAATAGCCAATGTTTGAGGTGTTTCCTTTGTGACTGTAAACCAGGGGCAGAAGCAAGGTATGGACATCAATAGCCCACGTGTATGTAACTGCAGTGAAAAATTTTCTTTACAGGGTGGTCATAGGCAGTTCTAGAAACTTCTAACACTTAGGCCTTACAGCTTGCTCTCTTCTGTACATCTTTATTACTATCTGCCCCCAGGACATCCAACACAGAGAGTCCATTGGGCCAAATCCCTATTAGCACACCCCCTTAGAGCAAACGAGGGCAGGGAGAATGAGGCCCCTAAGGCAGGCACTTAAATCTCTCGACCTCAGAAAAAGTCGGCCTGGCTCTGTGTTGCAACCGGGTTGCAACCTTCATGACTCTTACAGTGGGGGAGGTGCCCACACAAGGTGGCATGGCTGACACGAATCTCACGTGTGCCCCAGTCTCCCAGCCGCAACACGGGGATACTCGTATGGTGGATTCCAGAGTCAGAACATGCATGGTGTTTAGAAGAGTGGCTGGTACCCAGTAGGTGCTCAGTAAATGTTCTGTAAGCACATCATCAGGGTTGGGGAGCTCAGCCAACTAGGTCCACTCTTCCACTCCCATGATGCCACCACCCTGAACGCCCCATGCCAGCTGGTGCCATTTCTCCGAAGACCAGAGAAGAGGAACCAGACGCCTCACTTATTCTCTGCTCAGAGTAAGAGGAGGTGACCCTGTCCATTAACTTGGCCCTGCACCAGGATCTTTGCGGAAGTCTCTACCACTCACATTAGAGACAAACAGAGGTCAGTGGACCCTTCTTTGCATACCAGAATATCTAAAGAGGAAAAACGCCCCAGTGCAACGTTTTTCTCTGTGGCGCACGAGCGGCACACTGTCGCATCTTGCTAATAACCAAGAGCTAGCTTCTGGAAAGTGATCGTTTCTCTTCTGGCAAACGCGGAAATATTTCTTACAACAGGTATTTATCCTTTAGAGAAATCCAGTATCCCAACATCCCCTTCCATTTCATTATTTTTTTTAATGTTTTCTTTAGTTTTAAGAGAGCACAAGCAGGGAGGGGAGGGGCAGAGATAGAGGGGGACAGAGAATCTGAAGGGGGCTCTGTGCTAACAGCAGTGAGCCCGGTGTGGAGCTCGACCTCATGAACCGCGAGATCATGACCTGAGCCAAGTCCGACGCTCAATCGACTGAGCCACGGAGGTGCCCCTCACCTTACGTTTATTAAGGGCTTACCATGTGCTAGGCACTGCTCTAGTAACTGTAGATTCAGCAACGAACAAAGGAGGTGGGAATCCCTGCTCTCAAGGAGCTCAGACTCTAGCAGACAATTAACACAATGGATAAGTAAATTAGATGTTGGATGGTACAAAAGCTACAGAGGAAAATTAAGGGGAGGAGGGATAGGGAGAGTTGAGCGGTGGGAGGGGGGATGGATGAAGGGTGGGTAACAGAAAAGGTGGTCCTTTCAGGCTCCCCTACAGAGGTGGAAGGGATCAAGTACCTGTCCCTGATGCCTGGACACTGGGTAGCTGGCACAGTGAACCTCAGCTGGTAGGTACACCCTCCAGAACACAGAATCTAAAGAGGGTGCAAAGCCAGTGATCCTCAGACGCACTCATGTGGCTGAGGCTGGCTGTGTACTGCAGTTACAGAATGACAAGTGTCCAGGGCTGACCACACCAGTGGGGACACCCCAGTCTGGCTGATCCCCAGGCCATGTCTCCTCGCTCCCTACCAGTCTTCCAAAACATACATCTGTTTGTACTTAATTTCACTAGCATCCCTTCTATCGTTTTATTTGTAACCAGACACTCAGACCAGTGCATTTCTGCTGGCCGGGGGGAGACAAAAAAAAATACTCATGATACGCAGTGGAATTGTAGGGAGAGCTCTAGACTCTTACCCTCCAGATGTATGATAAAACAGCCAAGGGAAACCTTATCAGTCCACATACGTTTCCTTTTTCCTCCAGGACACCTCTGGGAAGGTGACACAGATAATGAAAAAAAAAATTGTCATCAATTATTATTTGTTCTGGGCAAGGAAAGGGTGGAGGGGAGAAAGAAAAAGTAGGTCCCATCCTACAACTGTTTGGACACAAACAATAAAAGCCAGACAGATAACCCAGCAGACCCGCTTGGATATTTGAAGCTTCCTGTCCCTCAGTAATGGATTATCTTATATAGACTGACAATATATGGTTTCAGGGTACTTTTTCTTTCTCTCCCTGAAAAACTAAGATATTCCCTTCTGCCAAACACACAAAGGATGCAGAACACCAAATGGGATGTATGCGGTGGGGAAGAGAGACAATTTCTTTCCCATCATGGGACCTCTCAGCAAGTCAATATTGATTACATTTTCCTGGTGCCTCAAGCCATTATTTCTGATACCACTGCCTACTGCCACAGATGAATTTCCCCCTCCTCGTCACCATGGGAATATCAGAGAGAGTGAGGAGGAAATGTCCCCCTAAAGAAGCCTGGCAGAAAGGCGCCTTCTAGTTAGGAGCCTTTAATTCACATCCCCTGTACTGTGTCCTTGGGAAAAGACAGCAAGTGTCCGGCCTGAAGATAATTCTTCACCTGATGCCACCTGCAGTTCAGGAAAACAGAATGCCATCCCTGACCCAAAAGGCAGGAAGGAAGCCAGAATCCGGTTGGCTGTCAGAAAGCGTGCCAGAGTCCTGGTGGTGCTGGTTATCATATGAATTATTGATGTCGCCATGGGAATCCCTGGGGTAGCAGAGGTGTCAGAGGCGAGAGGATGGCAGGTGCATAATTGTGGAATTGGCAGGGGCTGACGATTCATCCTTCAGCCCCATGCATGTTATCAACAGTGTTTTGGGCATGCTGGGAAATTCCACCACCAAATCCTACCTCAAGCAGAAAGGTTTTGCACACCACCCATGGAGGTCCTGCCCTGACCCTAGCTCTGGAGTCATGAGTGGGAGCAGAAAATGGATGTTCAGAGTCTTGGCCCCGCACTCATCACAAAAAACCTCCAACTGCAGAGCCTCACTTGGCCCAGCTCCAAGTGCAGTAGTAAAACTGTGCAGAAGCAGGAATCCCAGGGAAAGAACCAGAAGCTCCCCTGCCGTAGGCTGGGCCCCTCGGAAGCGGATTCTGACACAAGGAGTTAAGTTATTTATCTGGGAAGTGGTCTCAGGAAACCCTATCAGGGGAGTGGGGAATCGAGACAGAACCAGAAAGTGGCCAGTGTAGACTGTGTTATCAAAAGATACTTGTTCCAGGGGTACCCGGGTGGCTCATTCAGTTAAGCATCAGACATTGGCTCAGGTCACGATCAGGCAATTCGCGAGCTTGAGCCCCTCATCGGGCTCTGTGTCATCAGCTCAGGTGGGTTCTTCTGCGAACAATGTTGCCATCACCACCACCACCACTATCATTAACTTATATCCGTCCTAGAGTTCTCACTGCAAACACCACACCTTCAGAGAAGCCTTACTGGATGGTATAATTCTGGGGTTCAAATTGCAATCTTTCCTGTATGCATCAGCACAATCTTCTCAGAGGACAGTGTAGTGAATGTATCAGAAGCCTAAAAAGAGGGCCACGGTCTGACCCAAGGATCTGCACATGTAAAAAGATCCAGAGCCTTTATTTCCAAATGGTTATACAGGAAGAATGGAGGAAAGGCAGGAGGGAGGGAGGGAGGGAGGGAGGGAGGGAGGGAGGGAGGGAGGATGGGAGGAGGGAGAGAAGGAGATCCAGAAAGCAAAAGAGACCAGCAAAGAAAAGACACAAATTAAATATCCAACACCAGGTGATTGGTTGAGTACGTTGTATGCATCCATCCAAAGGAGCATTATTGGACCATAAAAAATGATGATACATAGGTATAATGACAGACGCGCAAATGGGTTCGTGATACATCACTAATTTGAAAGACAAGTCACAGAAGATGTGTCGCAGGTATATTACACGGGATCTCAAGTGTAGCGTGCGTGTGTGTGCGCGTGCTCGTGCAAGCACACATGCATGTGTGAGATAGAGACGGTGGAAGGAAATGCATCACACACAGCACCACAGAATGTTGGGAAATACAGAACACAATTTTCCTGCCCAACTTCCTTTACCTCCTCTGCTTCCGTGTGGATCATCTGAGGTTTCTGTCTCAAAGAATAAAAGGGGTTCAAATCCTGGGGGCAAAATCCCTTTAACATACTTAACCATCCCAACAACTTGCCCTTTGAACATTCTGCAGTTTAGCCCTTGAATGAGGGAAAGAAAATAGTATCACTGGGATTGATCCAGGGAAGCAAAGCTACCGAGTCAGGGGAAACTGGGTGACCAGTTGTCCCTCTTCCAGCTTTTTTTTTGGCCTCTTATTTTTGCCTGGATGACCCTTCTCTCAGCCTCCTTTCCCATCACCACATGCAATCCCCTGAGCTCCAAACTCCAATTCAATCACATCAGAAAGAAAATACAGAAAATCAAACCCCAAAGCCAAGAGGTCGCCCATCCTTCCCGCACATCAATACCCTCTTCAAGGTGACAGTTAAGTTGAGGTGCCTTAGCCCTGTTTCGTCTGCTCCCCTGTCAGAGCTGCCCTGAGGAATTAGTCTCTGGAAACAGGGCCCAGAACGCCCAGAACCAAAAGGAGATAAGCATATGTTTGTGTGAGCTGAAAAATTGTCCTATATGGAACAGAGTCAAAATAAATCAATAAAAGCAGTTTCAGACATGCAGTGCCGAGAGAAGCTGTTAATTACTGGTATTAGCATGGATATCTGTTCATTTGAGACTTTTGTTCAGCGAAAGCAATTGCCTGGCCCTGTTACATAACCAAAATCAAGAGAATTTACAAAGAAAAAGGAAAAAAAAAAACACCTCAGCTCAAACTCAGACAAAAGGATTGAAGGAAAAGGAGACAAGAGAGATTTTCTGTGGATTTACTAAGACACATCAGCTCAGATATGAACCTCCCCAGTTTCATGCCAATATCACCCATCCTCACAAGCTTATAGTCTCTGTGTGTAAATTTCAAGTTTGAAAGTTCCAAGAGAAAATACCTTCTGAAGAGACTTCTGCATAATCAAAAGACTTCCTCCTTATCAAAAGGGATTTCAGTTCTTAGAGGGGTCCTTTGAAATTATATATGACAAAACCTGGTAGCTTTATGGTTCAGAGTGAGGATTCCGTAGTCCCCAACACCTGGGTTCTAGATCCATTTCTGTCCCATCCGAGCTCAGGGACACTGGCAAGTTAGGGAAGTTTTCTGAGCATCTTTCTTCCTATGTTAAATGAATGGAATACTAATCCCTACCTCACAGGGACCTAGAAATCAGAATCTGTGAGGCACTCACTGTCAGTCCCTAACCAAGAAGAGAAACCATGTATTTCCAACAGCAGGATTTCAATGCAAAGAATTAGCTGTGTATGGGGCAACAGACCAAGAAGCTAAATGAGACAGTGAGCCAATCCTACTTTAATGCAGTACCTTGAAAAGTCTCAACTGAGGCAGAAAAAAAAAAAAACATGATAAAAAAAATATCAACTTTCTAAATAAAAATAGCATCTGGCCCCACGCACCCCTAACTCAGCCTCACTTGTTTCATCCATGACCTAGTCCTGCCAGAGACGGGTAGACAGCGAGAATCTACTACAACACCTAGGACAAGAGACAGAGGGACAATGGCCAATGGAGCCCGTGGCAAAAGCTACGCCCATGCCACGCAATGTGGAACCCCACAGGAAACATGGCCATCACAGAGCTGCCACGGGAGGCCACGGAGAAGACAAAAGACCGTGGCTTGTCCTTGCCTCCCACCAGCCAAACTCAGCTATAACTCTGCTCACACAGGAGCCTGGGACCAAAGTCTGCAGGGGGGAGGCAAGGAATCCGTTCAAAGTCAAATCAGCCCAGGTGGCCTGAGTGCTTGACACTATCCCTCTCCGGCCACCAAGAGCTCAAGAAATCTGAGGATTGGGATATGGAGCCTGGTTTCTAAAGGACAACGGGCTTCTGTTTTGGAGATTGCCACCAAGATGATGGCGGCTGGCTGTGCCTGGCAAAGGATTTCGAAGGGAAGGGAGTGCCATCCCATCTGGGTCATCACCCAGGTCACCCCCACATAATGGGGGGGGCGAGGTTCTAGCATGCACATCTCCACACGTAATGGGTAGTGACAAGGACAAGAACACCTGACCATTCCCACCCTCTCAGAGGACTTCATGAAGTTACCAGATCAGAAGTGGCCCAAACTGAGCCCCTTCTAGAACTACAGGAAAGCAGAGAGGAGCGTGCATGAATAGAGGGAGTGCTGGCAGCAGGTAGGCCCCACAGATGCTTGCTGTCAAGAGGGAGGTGGTGGAAGGCAGGAGGTGGGAGGGAAAGCAGATTACCCACCTACAGTAGAATTTCCCACCTGGAAACTTCCATAGGCTCGGAGAACCAGGTGACATGCAAGTGGGTGGCGAGAGAAAAAGCAAAATTGGAGATGGGTGTAACATGGTAGGGGAGGGAGGGCTGCTAGGAATGTGGGGCTGGAGGTCAGAGGGGTTTGAACACTACTTCTGCCCTCAGCTGGCCCGTGTGGCCTCGGGCAAGTTGCTGAACCCACCTCAGCCTCATGTATCTTGTGAATGAGGATGACCAGAGAGCCTGGCTCAGGCGGCTGTGGTGTGGATTGAAGGCAATCAGGTAGATGAAGAACTTAGAGCCCCACAACTAGCAGCTGATCCTATCTTGTATTATCATGGCTGTTGTTGTTGTTGTTACTATTATTATTCTTATTATGGTTGAAGATGAGAATAGTGCTCACAGTGGGAGGTAGTGCAATAATTGACCTCTGGGATACGCATAATAGTGTGTTCAGTGAGTTTTGAACTTGTTGGTCAAGTTCAGGGGTATAGAGAGCCTCCTAGAGAAGGAAAGCTTTCTGTTTCCCTCAGGTAGTACCTCCCTGCCAGAGACAGATGGTACAGATATAGATTTGGAAATACATTGGGGTGTGCATGCAAATACAGATACAGGTGTAGGTACAGGAATAGATGGAAATGTAGGTGTAGGCCTAGGTAGATCTACATATAGCTGTACTTAATAAAATGTGCACATACTTTAAAGCTTTCAAGAATCACTCGAAGCGCCAAACAAAGCTAGATATAGAATGCAGTTAGTGTTCACTGAGCAAACGCTACACGTGGCAGGCACGGTAACAGGAACCCCAGGGGAGGGTTATCAATAAGAACAGGACATGGTCTCTGCCACTAGCAGACCCCACATCCCATAGGGGAAACAGGCAATGACAAAAAAACAACTTGCTCCCTCAGGCAGGGAACAACTAGGTTCGACTTTGAAGTCGTTCTGGAAAAGGCAGCATCCAAGCTCTCGTTCAAGGAGCTCATGAGGAGGGAACGATAGAGAGTGAGATTCAAAGAGCATCTTCCTTTCCTTTTGTGGGGAGAGTGGGGCTGTCTGACCCTGGAGATAATTTCCTTCCGCTTGTTTTAAGAGGGTTATAGGAGGTTTTTTGTTGTTGCTCTCAGCAGGACGTGGGGGCCTCCAAAGCGGTCACTAAATCATTTCAAGATTTCTCCACACTGTACCATGTATCAGTACCTCATTCCTTCATGGTTGAATAATATTCCATCATATGGGTAGATCACATTCTGTGTATCCATTCTTGGGTTGACAGACATTTGATGGACACTGTTTTCCCCTCTTGGCTTATTGCAAAGAGGGCTGCTATGAACATTCACGGTAAGTTTTTCCTTGAACACCTGTTTAACACTTTTTCGTATGTACCTGGGACAGTGGAACTGATGGGCCATGTAGTAATTCTAAGTGTAATTTTTTGAAGAACCATCTAATATATTCCTAGCAACCACCAGAGAGTCTGAGTTTTTTCCTTCCCAGAAGATCCATAAAAGTCCTGGGCTCCCCTCTCATTGGTGCATTTAAGGTCACATGTGCATCCCTGCGCCAATCATCGTGGGAAAGAAAATGGATTCCCATGATTGATGAAGGGGTGTCCAATTCTGCATTAAGGAAAAGCCCTCCACCCAAACCACACGGACTGAGAAGGAAAGACAGTGGCTTTTTCTAGGGAAAATCAAAATGATGTTAATAGAAGAGGAGGGAAAAGATACCGGAAGACAATTAGCAAAAAGGGTCCACCTCACCCAGAGGGCAATGAAATAACAGTTTTACATCATAACATGGGGAAACATGGTGAACATGTGTTGGGCCCTTAATATATGTCAGGCACCATTCTAAGTGCTTTGCAGAGAGGATTCGTCATCAGTGTCCCCATTGAACAGATCAGAAAAGTGAGGCTCAGAAACTTTAAGTAACTTGCCCAAAGGTCACAATGTTACAAAGTGGCTGATTTGGGACTCGAACCCAGATCTCTCCAATGCTAATGCTCCTATCCTTTCCTATACACCACCCTGCTGCTTTACTGAGTCGAGGGCATCAGGCACGGGAATAACCTGGATGGTTGCTTGGTGAAGGGTGAGTATCTTAATAGCAATCTAGGTACCAAAGTATGCATATTCATGCACAGATACACTCACACACTTTCCAGTGTGGAGTGAATGGACATAACCCTCTATTTCCCAAGACACATCACATAAAGCCAAAGAAACACATATCCCTCTTTTTCCTCATTCACTATGTCCCTCACTAGCCAATGGATCTCTAAAAAAAAAAAAAAAAAAAAAAAAAAGGTCAAAAATCCCAGAATTCCACCTGGGAGCCCCTTCTACCACACAACGGAGTTTGTGATCTCTTCAAAGAATGGAAATGAAATGTCCTCAGGAAGCCTTGCCGGATCCATCAGTAGTGGAACTGCAGGTGTTAAACTATATCCCTTCTCTTGAAAATCAAATTGCTTTTTTCCCTAAAGCATTTAATTGGATTCAACCCGCAAGGATTGTTTTCCAGAAATGGCAGGGATCTGTTGATCTTTCGGTACTCTGGGTGAAATCTCAGTCCTGTTAACGTGGTACCTTGTCTCCCTCCTCTGTCTGAGCTGGGAACAAGAAGAAACCTTCACAATGACAGTCTCATAATAGGATTTTGTTTTCTTTCTGCACACTACATCTCAAGGGATCATCGTCATTTGTCTCCTGCCAATGACAATCCAGCTTCCCTGGGCCCCCTAGTTGCTTGGGGAGCAATGCTACTGTGCAGCTCGTCCCCAGTGACGTTTCATAATTGTCGCAGAAACCCCATGTTAATAGAGCTGTCTGGCTAAAGAGGTTCATGATCCCTCATGTCCCCATATCGGCACCCCAGTAGCCTGAAAGCTTATCTGAATGCTTCTCCATTCTGATAACATTCTGCATATATACATACGAAGAGGAATCCAATTTGATCCCACACAAATAGGAGCCACCGTCTCCAGGAAACAAACAAAAAACCAGCCTGTTTTTCTGCACTGGGCATTTAATAGCTCCTCATCCTCTGTAGTTGTTTTATGTGTTCTTTACTTTTCCCTGAAATACCCCCCTTCTTATCTCCACTTATCCAAATACATCCTTCAGTTGTCTCCTGAGACGACTGCAGCCTACAACGGTTTTCCACCCTCCAGTGGCATTTGACCGCACCTTGTGTGTGGCAAGTAATCCTGAGTTTCCTTGGGACATTGCCTGCTTCCTCAGTTGAACTGTTTTCACTGTTTGCCTTAGCAGGGACCATGGCCCTAGGTTTTCTTTTACTTTGGAAGCTTGTTTGTTCGTTGGTTAATGTGTAGTTGACATACAGTATCGAATTACTTTCAGGCGTTCGATATAGTGATGGAGCATTCACATACATGATACAGTGATCATCATGATAAATCTAGCTACCCTTTGTCACCATACGAAACTGTTACCTATGCTTCACTATATTCCCTCTGCTGGACAATGTATCCCCATGCCTTAGCTATTTTAAAACTGGAAGTTTGTATCTTTTAATTCCCCCTGGCCCTAGTTGTAGCCTTACCCTGAGCTAGAAGAAAATGGATTAAGAGAGTGGAGAATTCTCCTTTCCTTCTCTGACACCGTCTCTACCCACCACACATCCCTGGCCACCCTTTTGGACATTCTGTATCTCTCTGGAAGCTCCAAATAATGGGTCACACCAACTACAGACATCCAGAGTCCTGAGGGTACTGGAAATGATTCCATCAATTCTAAGGAGTTGAGCCAAGTAGGAAAGGCACGAAGGTCAACGAATGAAAAAGAGAGTGAACAGATGACAGGAACTTTCTGTGAGGATAATAGCTCTCCCTGACTTAGTCAAACCATAAAAACAACTCTCTGGGTAGCTCTCCATTGTTCTGCAAGTTCTGCCGCCATGGACAACTTACCACCTATCATTGCCTTGACCCTGAACTCCCTAACTGCAGCTACCATTGATTCCATTCACATGGCCTGACCCCTTACTTAGCCTGACTTCCACTAAAATGTCTTCTGAACAATCTGTGTCCCAGATCAGCAGTCTTCCGAAGCAAGGGTGGTTGAAAGAGTGGACTCTGGCTTCAGACTGTTTGGGTTTGAAGCTCACCATGGGGAGGAAGCCAGTTAACGTCACCTGCCAATCTGGGATAGTGGTTCCATGCACTTCATGGGGTTGTTTTGAGAGAATTAAATGAGAAAGTCTACACAAAGAGTTTAGCGGAGATCCTGACACATAGTAAGTTCTCAGTGAATTCAGCCTTTTATTAGGATGGCTATGTCTTAGATCCTTAACTGTCATGTCGGGTACGGGAAGAAAGGAACGGAGTCTTTTCCTTCATGATACCCTCTAGTGGTTATAGAGGAATAATAGTACGGGCATAAGCTTTGAAGTCGTTCACGGAGTCCAGACCCAGGCTCCACAACATACTGGCCACAAGAAATTAAGTCATTTACTTAACCCTATGCAGCCTCCTTTATTAAGTGCAGTAATACCCATTTTTCAGAGTTGTAAATATTCTACAGGACGTACAGAGAGAGAGCTGGCCTAAAACAAACATACCATAAGCAAGGATCTGTTTCTGCCTATCAATTTGAAAGAGTTACAAGAAGAATTTATTGGTTCCACTCATCTTTCACAAATGGTCTGTAAGAGCCAAAAGTGTATATTGAGGACAAACAGAATGGATTTGCTGCTTTATGTGGGGGAGGCCCATCTCTCTGGGAGAGCTCTCTGACATCCCTTTGTATGGCAGGAAATTACTTAATTTTCCTTGTTTTAGTATTTTTTTATTTTTAAGTAATCTCTGCACCGAATATGGTGCTCGAACCTACAACTTTGAGATCAAAAGTCACACGCTCTACCAACTGAGCCACCCAGGTGCCCCTTAAGTACTTAAGATTCTTAAGGCTGAAGTCATCACCTTGATTTTTTTTAATAAAGAAAAGAATTTCACATAGAGAATATTCTCATGTTATGTCTGCATCACTAACCCAGCTGTGTAATGTAGATTACGTAAGTCAAAAGGAGACTCAAGAAAGACTATGCATGATTCTATCTGGGGAAAAGAAAAAGTTACCTCCCTGATTGTTGGACCAGGTACTATGGATCAGTACCATGGTACTATTCAATGGCTAACATGTTGAGTCTAAGTACTCCTCTTCATTAACGCAGTTTTTGATAAAAATCTAAAGAGTGTCAAAAATACGCTTATAGATTACATTTCTAGATACAACTCCTGGAATCAGTCCCTTGCAGATGAACCCCTCCCAAGGTACCTTCTCCAGCAGACAGTGTTTCGGAGGTGGAAGGAATCGTTGTCCACTGCTCTTTGTAGTCCCAGCTGTGTGCTAATTAGAACCTGATGGAAAATGAAGAAAAATTAGGACAAAATGGCATCTCTTCTTGTTCAACAGTACACCCAGGGCGGACGCTTCTGATTCAGCACACAGTGTCATTTTCCCATCTAGGGTGCCCCCCTCCACTGACAAGCTGGATCTAAAGAATGAACTTCAGACATGATCTCAAAGAGGTAAGGCCTCAGAGTTCCTTCTGGTCATTCTGCTCCCCTGAAAAATCCATCTTTCCTCTGGTCTGTGGGAATCATGGACTATTGCCTCTGCTCTCAGTCTGCCCATCTCCCAGAGTCCTTGCCCCATGCATGAGTAGGACTTACAAACCTAAGATCTCAGATCCCTTAAGAGGGGCGCCTGGGTGGCTCAGTTGATGAAGCATCCAACTGTTGGTTTCCACTCAGGTCATGATCTCACAGTTTGTGAGTTCAAGCCCAGTGGCAGGCTCTGAGCTGACAGTATGGAGCCTGCTTGGGATTCTCTCTCTCTCCCTCAGCCCCTTCTGCTCGCTCTGTCTCTCTCTCTCTCTCTCTCTCTCTCTCTCGATCTCTCTCTCAAAATAAATAAATTTAAATTTTTTTTAATGTTTATTTTTGAGAGAGAAAGAGAGACAGAGCATCAGCAGGGGAGGGGCAGAGATAGAGAGGGAGACACAGACTCTGAAGTAGGCTCCAGGCTTTGAGCCATCAGCACAGAGCCCAATGCAGGGCTCAAACTCATGAACTGTGAGATCATGACCTGAGCCAAAGTCGGATGTGTAACCAACTGAGCCACCCAGGTGCTTTTCAAAATAAATAAATTTAAAAAAAAAATTGCCTAGGACATCAGGGCATTGAGTGTGACCATCTGGGGAGGCTATCCCCCAAAATACCTTTTGCTGCTCTCACCACTTTAAGAGTAGCTGAAAAGCCCCCAAAACATTCTCAGAAGGCAATATTAGGCGTTCAAACTACCAGTATGTCACCAAATACCCAAAATTATTTCTAAATTCCACTTGCCTGGGAAGAAGCAGAAACTAAAGGGATTAGAAGGGAGTCTAGTCACAAGATGAGGAGCAGGACCCACATCCCCTCACCACACATCCTGGCTACGCCAAGTTACTTACTTCTCCATAGCCCACCCTCCTCTTCAGTAAGATGGAAATAATAATAGCATCTCTCTTACGGAGTCATTAAACTATACAATCTAGGGGCACCTGGGTGGCTCAGTCGGTTAAGCCTCTGACTTCGGCTCAGGTCATGATCTCACAGTTGGGGAGTTCAAGCCCCACTTTGGGTTCTGTGCTCATAGCTTGGAGCCTGGAGCCTGCTTCGGATTCTGTGCCTCCCTCTCTCTCTGCCCCTCTCCCACTTGTGCTCTGTCTCTGTCTCTCAAATGTGAATAAGTGAATAAGTGTAAAAAAAATTGTTTTTAAATAAAAAATAAACTATACAATCTATAATAAGGTGCTTAGTCCAGAGCCAGTACATAGTAAGTATTCAATAAATTGTTTATATAAACATTTCTCAGTGCATGATCTAATTGAATATCACACTTTTATGAAGTAGGTATTGCAACCCTCTTCTGCTTAGTTGCCAAGAAAGTTGAGACTTCCAAAAAGGACTTTGCTTAGGATCCTACAGCTAGAAACTGGCAAAGCCGTGGTTCAGACCTAGGTTGGCGTGAGTCAGACAACCTTTGCTAATTTAGTAAACGGTCAGCACAGACGTCCCAAGCCCAGGGGAATCCCTGGCCCCAGTTAAACCAGCTCACGGAGGGAGAGAGACGAGTCAAGGGGAGAACTCCCCCAACCTCCAAGCTGCAAAACAGAAATGAGTATTAAGCTTTTATAAACTCACACCCCCGACAGTGAAATCACCTTAAGGCACCAGGCAAAATTCAGCCATTCAACAAAAATACCGCCAGGCTCCTAAAATTGCAGGTGTAAAATTGCATATTTTCATAAAATCAACATCCTAGGGGACAGGGTTGGGCAGACTGCTGACTTCCTGTCCCCTTGATTGCAAAGCTCCGCAGAAGTGGGTAAGGGGGAGTGAACTCACACTTCCTGGGTGCTTACGGTCTTGCCTCGTGTCAGATGTTTTCTAGATCTGATCACTTCATCTACCAAATAATGGTGAGACGTAAGAATTATTGGCTCCAGGTCCCTGGGGAGTAAACGGACGGTCAGAGAGGCTAAGTGACTTGCCCAAGGTCACGCAGGAGAAAAACTAGCATTAGAACCCACGTTGGTCGGGGTGCCTGGGTGGCTCAGCCGGCTGAGCATCTGACTTCTGTTCAGCTCAGGATCTCACGGTTCTTGGGTTTGAGGGACCCGAGTCGGGCTCTGTGCTGACAGCTCAGAGCCTGGAGCCTGCTTCAGATTCTCATTATGTCTCTCTGTCTCTCTCCTCCGCCACTTGCACTCTTTCTCTCTTTCAAAAATAAATTTTTTTAATTTTTAAATAAAAATATAAACAAATAAAATCCACATTGGTCTAACCCAGCACCAGTGCAGGGACACAGTCTGCGAAGCGACTGGTGTCCCCAGAGACACCCAGTATACCCTGCTGGACTGTCCCCGGGCCAGCATTCCTTAAAAAAACTAAATTAATGAATCAAGGGCACCAGGGCTGTCACCGAGACCTGGGTGGGTGTGAAGTCTCTGAAATAGAAACCCTTTCCTAGAAGCACTGTCTTCACTCCATGTCTCCCGACTCTACTTAACAACTCTGGATAAAGTAAAAGCTTCTTTTTTATCCTTATTAAGCAACATACTCTTCTCTGAAACTCCTAGTCCTCAGCCTTTCTGAGCCTTGCCTGAGTGTTAATGCTCTTTCCCTGTGATCTCTATGCCTTTACCACCCTCTGAACATGAGGTTTAATTATTGAAAGGGAGTGTGCGCCGTTAAAAAAAAAAAAAAATTATACCTGAGGATTTGCCAAGGCAAAGGATAGACAGATACCACGTCCTAGGACAATACCTTTTGCTAGGGCTATGGAATCATGGCAAAATTACAGTGAAACAAATTATACCGTGCCAGGGAAAGATTTCTCAACACTTTTTTTTTTAATTTTTTAAAAATGTTAATTTTCTTCATTATTTTTGAGAGAAAGAGACAGTGAGCAGGAGAGAGGTGGCGGGGGGGGGGGGGGGGGGGGGAGACACACACACACACACACACACACACACACACACACACACACCCAAGCAGGCTCCACACTCATTGCAGAGACTGATGTGGGGCTTGAACCCAAGAACTGTGAGATCATGATCTGAGCAGAAACCACGAGTCAGACGCTTAACCGGTTGAGCCACCCAGGCGCCCCTCTCAGCACTTTCTGAAGAAACCTGCTTTCCAGTGGCTTATTAAATTAACTCTAAAATTTTTTCCTCTGGGTTAAAACCTGGCTTGCAAGATACTGTTTTGAAACTATGCATCCTTGAAGAACCCTAACTGATACATCTCAGCATTAGCCAAACTAAAATCCTTTCCTTTTTTAATTAAAGTATACTTTTCATCCAATACGGAAACGACCTCTTTTATACTGGGAATTTGCCAAAGCACTCTTAGAACCAAAAAAGCTATTAAGTCATCAATCATGTAGAGTTTCTCTTCCACCCAGGCTAGAGAGAGCTGGAAGGGGCATCATGCCCACCTTAAGAGCAAGAAAAAGGCAGACAAACTTCAAAATCGTAACTTTCCTTAAGCCTGACCAAAATTCCAGGTAACAGCGAGACCAAGTGGCCTGAGCCCCAGGGAAGGACAGGCTCCTCCAAGGATCATCTGGGGCAGAGCACGACATGAGGGGACAGTGGGGACCATACACATGGGTAAGAAGGATTCGGCCAAAATTGGTAACATATTGCTAAAGGCCACGTGTGCACTAGCGGGAGATTATGGAGCCCGTCAGAGTCACAGACAGGGAAGCCTGGACCATTCACGGGCGCTCCTCTGTACACCTCCAGTGGGGGCTTGGGACAAAGATCAGAAGCCAGGTGCAATGAGACTAACAGCTGTCCTCAATGGTTCAGTCCCAGAACTGTGCTGGGGGGGGGGGGGGGAGGTAAATGCAGAAGTTCTCTTCCAGAGAACTGCTTCCCCAACAGAACTGAAAGTCAGGAGGAGGGAGGAGGGAGCAGGGCAGCAAACCCAGGGCACAGATGAGACCCTACACAGCCCTGGTGGGGGAAGGGGGGAAGGGGGGGGTGGAAAGGGGTAAGAAAAGTTGCATTGCCTAACAATGCAGGGATCAGGTTACCAATAAGACAATACTCCTAAACATCTATATACAGAACCAAAGAGTTTTTCAAAATATATGAAGGAAAAAGGGGTCAAACTGAAATAGATGAATGCACAAATACAGGTGGAGACCAGCACTCTGGTCAGCACTACTGGATAGGACAGGTGGGAAAGAAAACAAGCAGGGATGGGAGGCTTGAACAACGTTATCGACCAACCTAACCTAACAGACACTTGTAAATCACCCCACCCAACAACAGAATGCGTCTATTTGTCTTTCTTTTTTTTTTTTTTTTTTTAATTTATTTATTTATTTTGAGAGAGAGCACACAAGCAGAGAAGGGGCAGAGAGAGAGGGAGAGAAAGACAGCCCCAAGCAGGCTCCACCGTGGAGCTCAAACTCACAAACCTCGAGAACATGACCCGAGCCAAAATCAAGAGTCAGAGGCTTAACAGAGTGAGCCACCCAGGCATCCCAGCCTGCACGGATTTTGCAAATGCACGGGGCACACTCCCCAAGATAGCCCATATTCTTCTACATACAGGTTTACAGAGATCCTTTCAGAAAATAGGAAAGAAGGAAAGACTTTTCAGTTCATTCCTCAGGCAGGCATTATAACAACAAACCAAGCAAAGAAATTACAAGAAGAAAGGAAGGAAGGTGAAAAGGAAGAAAAGAAGAGAGACAGGGGAAGGGGAAGGGGAAGGGGAAGGGGAAGAAAAGAAAAAAAAAGAAAAGAGAAGAGAAGAGAAGAGAAGAGAAGAGAAGAGAAAGAAAAAAGAAAAAAAAAGAAAAAAGAAAAAAGAAAAAAGAAAAAAGAAAAAAGAAAAAAGAAAAAAGAAAAAAGAAAAAAGAAAAAAGAAAAAAGAAAAAAGAAAAAAGAAAACCACAAGTATGCTGTCCAACAGAACTTTTGGCTATGGTAGAAATATCTGCTCTGTCCAATATGGTAGCCATGAGCCACATGTGGTTCTGGAGCCCTTGAGATAGGACTAGCATAACTGAGGAGATACAACTTTAATTTTATGCAAGCATTGAATCTATTTATATTTAAATATATGTAGCACACGAGGCTAGGACTCCGAAAAAGCAGTCTAAAACTTCAGTGTCCATGCATAAAATCTCTCAACAAGATAGGAATTAAAGGTATTCTCCTCACACTGATAAGGGACATTTACAAAAAGCTACAGGTATTACCACGCTCAGTGGTTAAAGTGTCAACACTTTTGCCTGGAATCAGAAACAAGGCAAGGGTATCAATCCTAGTTAGCGTTGCACTAGGGGTCCTGGCCAGCAAATCGTATTGACAAAAGGGTAAATACATTGATCAACAAAGCAGAAAATAGAGTTCAGAAAGAGATCCACACATATATAGTCAATTGATTTTTGATGAAGGTGTATAAAGGCAGTTGGAGCTACAGAAAACGTTACCTGGCTGTTTTGTGCTTATTTGCTTATAAATGTTTATTCAGTAAGTATCCCCATGTGAGACGAGGGGAAAAATAAACCAGTCATGTAGATAGCACATAAATACATGGTGATTCCGATTCTCCTTTCTCATAGAAAATCTCTCTAACTGTAACCACCGCCTTAATCGCTAACTCTAACAGACACCCAAGAATAAAAGGTGTCATATGCAAAAAGAAAATGTGACATACAGCCTACCTTCTTCATAGATCAAGTCAAAATAACCCTCTTTCTCCAGGGCTCCCTCCTTGGAGCGCCAAAAACCTTGGAATGAAAACTCCCACCTCAGTCTTCTGGCTTAAGTTCTATAAGCCAGATAGAACCTCGGTCTCTTCTCTCCCCCAAATGATTTCTATTTGGACATCTCCTTTGTCTTCTGCTCAGAGATCTCAGCCATAGCTCATTTGTCCTTCATTTTCCTCTGCAAAAAGGACTACAGGGTGATGTTCTTGTTTGTTCATTTGTCTATTTCCAGAGGCTCCGAACTCAGAGTGGCATATAACATGAAAAGGGTTGTGGTTCTTAAATTGAGTTCCCCAGACGCAGGGTTCATGTGCAAGGGATCCGTTAAAATGACGCTCCGGAGAAACCAGTGAGAGAGGACAGCACAGCTAAAAGGCAGTCAAGCAAAGCAGGCAGAACCCCTCCAACGGGGCTCAAGTCTGATGCCACAGTGGAACCCAGAAGTTCAAGTCCCACCTCAGAGTTGTCCTAAGCAATGGCAGGTAGACCAAGCCTTCGACTCTTTGGTTGAGGCTGCTCCGTGGGGACACACATCTCCAGGCATTTCCCTTTTCAGCTCCTTAACCCCAGAGCCTGGGTCTCTCCGAAAGAGAGCTGCTTTAAGTGGAAGCTAACCAAAGTCAGGGGATCCCACAAAAACGGGAACCAAGTGGATCTGGGCAGAGCACCAAATGCACTCCTCACCCGCATTTAGTGAGCACCTATCTATTGAACCAGGTGTCCCGCTAGGCTTTTCACAACCCTGACAGATCTGTAGTGTTGTCATCATTCCTCTATTTTTATTTAACCCTGGCGAGAACTCTGCAAGGTAGCTATTACTAATTCCATTTTCAAGATGAGAACAGTAAGGCTCAGAGAGGCTAAGTAACTTCCTCCAGACCACACAGCTGCAAAGAGACAGCAGTGGGACTGAAACTGATAAGGGAGCAGAAGGCAAACTGGACACCCGACAAACCACCCCTCCCTAACAGGTGGGATCTGTGTGACCTTCCTCAGACACTCCTGGCTGCCCAGAGAAAAGGAAAGGCCAGAAAACAAAAGGTGGAACTGATGGTCCCCCTCAGTTTACAAATATCTTAGTAAATTATAAGAAAAAGGCAAGCTTATCAACAGCCTCATCTCCAGGAACTTCCTATTGTCTTACCGCTAATGCTTTGCTAGAGGGAAAAACAACCTTAGCTTGACAACAACTAGGCCTCCAATAATCTGAGTTTTTAGCACAT
The DNA here is from genome assembly GCF_018350175.1 of Felis catus. Classification (NCBI taxonomy): domain Eukaryota; kingdom Metazoa; phylum Chordata; class Mammalia; order Carnivora; family Felidae; genus Felis; species Felis catus. The sequence continues at coordinate 29,789,929 of NC_058383.1, read as the reverse complement.
GGAAATCCCTTTAAGAAACTTCCTCTTGGGGCGCCTGGGTGGCGCAGTCGGTTAAGCGTCCGACTTCAGACAGGTCACGATCTCGCGGTCCGTGGGTTCGAGCCCCGCGTCAGGCTCTGGGCTGATGGCTCGGAGCCTGGAGCCTGTTTCCGATTCTGTGTCTCCCTCTCTCTCTGCCCCTTCCCCGTTCATGCTCTGTCTCTCTCTGTCCCAAAAAAAATAAATAAAAGTTGAAAAAAAAAATGTTTAAGAAACTTCCTCTTGACTTTACCTCCCCCAACTCCACAATATACAAGGAGTCACTCTTCACGACCCCAGGGCAGCTCTATCTGCCCACGGGTCCTGTCCCCGTGCGTTAACAAAATCACCTTTGTTGTGCCAAACACGTCTTCAAGAATTCTTTGTTGGCCATCAGCTCCAGACCCCTGCCACTCCAAAACCCCATCAAAACCAGGGTCTATCGGAACTCTAAGTGTGTCAAAGTTGTTCTCCCTTTGTGTCTCTTTTCGTCTTCTCTAGCACATTCCCCAATTAGGTACTGAAGTCCTTCCTACAGCCAGTGTCTGTGGCCATCATTCCACAATTCCACAAGCAGTTTCCTCTTTTTTTTTTTTTTTGGCCACTGTCACTGTCTACACTCTGGGTCCCTGTCAGCACTCACCTGCCTGGGGCCCGGCCCTGGTTCTGCCCGTGTTCTGCTCTCTGCTGCTCATCCAATTAGAAAATATTCCATTGATAGAATTCCAGCCAGGAACTCATGGTTGGGGATGGGAGCACAGAACTTCGCTCATCACCCAAATGAATGAATTCCTATCTGGTCTCAAGAACCCCAGTTGGAACCTCAGTAGAATCAGAATAGACGAAGACCCTAACTTGACCACAAACAACATACAGGGCAGTGGAAAACAGTGCTCCCTAAAAAAACCTTTTACGGGACACTCTGGGGTTCTCTCCGCAACCAGAGCCTCAGGCTTCTCCCCTCCCTCATGGGCCTCCCTTGCCGCGGCCCGAGAAGGCCTGCACATTCTCGGTCTGAGCCCCCTCTCCTCCTCTCTGCATCACCAACACTAAGCAACGAACTGAGCAGATCAAATCAACAGGCTGTTTTCATTGCCCTGGAAAGGGGAGCAGTGAGAATCTTCGAGTAGGTACGGCCCCAGAGTATCTGTTGGTGCAAAACCTCTGGAGCTCCGGGGGGAAGGGGGAGAATCTGAAACCATCCCTGAGCACAGAGGGCAGGGAGGGAGCAAAGAGAGAGAGGCAGGCCACTCCAGGGGGGCAGATAGCAGTCAGTACACAAAGGGACTTACATGGGAGACTTGTCCTGGGTGCCGCAGGTCAAGCAGATTTCCACAGGGCCTGCAAGTGTCTTAAAAGTTTATGGAGGCCCTAAGGAGGCTTAAGGGGGTCAGTCACATTTATATCCAGATGGTCTAAACAGCACCTCACTCCCTCAAACCTGCGGCCTTGAAAATAGCTCCCACCTTGAGACTTGTCTATTTCAAGGATGGGGGCGGGGTGTGGTAGGGGAGAGGGCGAGGAAGTTTGGGAGGAATCTTAATTGCCCCGGGCCAGCCCTCGGGTCAACCCTCGGTCATGACCTCTGGTTGACCTCCTCCAATGGAATCACCTGGAAGTAAGGAGCTAACTAACATCAGTTAGGATGACGTCATTAGGGTGTGTCCTAATCCAAGGTGATAGTGTCCTTATATAGGCAAGGGCACAGAGTCTCAAGCCTGCTGTACTGTGCTGGGGACAGAGCCTGCCTGGATAGCGGCTACAAAACAGCAGCTGGTGAGACTGGAAAATTGCAGTAAAACAGTCTGAGGATATGTAAGTAAATAACAAAAATAACTAACAGCCCTGAAGCATCTACTGTGTGCCATGTGGGTTTTTTTTTTTAATTATTCGTGTTATAGATGATCTTTTATTGATACACCAACTTCCTCCCCATGAATCCTTATAAAAATGGCTCTCTGGTAATTCCCACTTGACTAGATGAGGAAAGCAAGGCTCACAGAGATTGGGTAATTTACCCGAGGTCACGCAGCCTACAGAAATTGGAGACAGGAGTTGCACCACGTTCTGTCAGATTCCAAAGCCACACCTGATTTGATTTTTGTTATAAAGTGACGGTTTGAAGGAGTAGCACAGTGGTTAAGCACGCAGCCTCTGAAGTCAAACTGCCTACCCCAGACGTGCCACTTTTTGGCTGTGTAACTGCATGAGTTTGCTGAGGCCACCATAAAAAAGTACCACCAAAGGAGTGGATTAAACAACAGACCTTTATCAGCTCACAGTTTTGAGGTTCTGGACCCAAGCCAAGCTGGCTCCTTCAGGGAACTGTAAGAGAAATCTCTTCCATGGGTCTTGCCTAGTCTCTAGTGAATTCCCCACAATCCTTGGCATTCCTTGGCTTACTGGAGCATCAGCCCCGCTTCTGTCTTCATGTTCACATGGAGTTCTCCCTGTGTGCATCCCTAGGTCCAAAACTCCCCTTTGGGTGAGGACACCAGTCATGTTAGATCAGGACCCACCCCAATAACATCTTCACTAATTATATCTGCAACAACCCTACATCCAAATAAAGTCACATTCAGAGGTAACTGAGTGTTACGAGTTGAATATATGAATTTGGGGAGGTGGGGACACAATTCAACTCCTAACAGCAATCATTGGCAATTACTTTTTCTCTCTATGCACACCGCTGTCAAAGTGACAGAAATAGTCACTTTTTCAGGTTAGGAGGATTAAAAGAGTTAACATATAGAAAGTATCTAGAACAGGAGGTCGGCAAACCACTACCCAAGGTACAGTCTGCCACCTGTTTTTGCACAGCCAGCAAGCTAAGAAGCATTTCTATAAATTTAAAAACAGTTCTTTAATGTTATTTTATTTTTGAGAGAGAGAGAGAGAGACACAGTGTGAGCAGGGAAACAGCAGAGAGAGAGGGAGACACAGAATCCGAAGCAGGCTCCAGGCTCGGAGCTGTCAGCACAGAGCCTGATGCGGGGCTCGAACTCACAGACTGTGAGATCACGACCTGAGCTGAAGTCACACACCCAGACAACTGAGCCACGCACGCACCCCAATAGTTTCTATATTTTTAAAGCACTGGGGAAAAGATCAAAAGGAGAATATTTCATGACACATGAAGAATGAAATTCGAATTTCAGTGTTCATAAAGTTTTATTGAAACTGCCACGCCCATTCATTTACATACTGCCTGTGGTTATTTTTATACCACAGGAGCTGAGCTGAGTAGTTCCAGCTCCTACAGGGACCATATGGGCTACGGAGCCTAAAATATCTACTGCCTGGCCCAACACAGAAAAACATTTACCAGCTACTAACCTACAAGGTAACCTGGTATGTAGTAAGACCTATATTAATATTGCTATCTTTCCTCTTCTCTTTCACCGCGATAGGAGTCATCTGCCCCCACAATTCTCTTTGTAACAAGGAGAATTTGCAACTTACATCCACAGCCCGCCCCGTGTGCCTGGGGACCCGCAGTCCTGCCGGAAGCTTCTGAATTGGCGGGGTTCCTCTGCCGTGCTCATCAGCTGCTCTCCTAGCTGAGTCAAGTCCAAGCTACGAAGCTTACCTCTCCCCTGCTTGTCTGAGCAATTCTGTTTACCCCACTGCACAAGCGCCCAGCAGCTCCAGTGGGTCCAGAGGTGAGTGCTGGCAAACCTTCAATTATTTACATCTGAGAAACTCAAGAGCTTTTTCTCCCTTTCAATCATGTCAAGTCTTTGGCATCTCCCAGACAACAATCTCCCCCCCCCACCCACCCTTGTCAGAAGTGCCTGCCTCCTTCCCCCCAACTGTGGGAAATTTGCATCTTTAAAAAAGGAGTGAGGGCACTTTTTTCCCCTACTTTTCGCTGGCCGAAAAGAGATGTAGAGCTTCCTTTTAGTTAGATGGCTCATCTGGGATACCAGGGAGGAAGGAGGGCAGAGGAGGGAAGAAGTGGACGAAACAGCTGCATGCAGGGGTGTTTGTGGGGTAGGGGAAGAAATATGTTCCATGCTGAGTCTGCAAAACTGGCAAGTGTGGAGGAAAAATTTGCAGTTCAGGCAGGGAGAGAAAAACACGTTTTCTCGCAACGATGGGGAGAGTGGAGAGTTTAATTGCCAAAGAGACTACAATTGTTTTGGCTCAACATGTTCGTGGCTTGGTGCTGGCGGGCATTTTGTGTTCTCTCTGTTCCTTTTTCTTTTAAAAATTGCAGGATTTAGGAATAAAACCAAGTTATAGGCAGATTAAAGTCTTTAACTCTTAATTAAAGGTTTTTATTCAGCCATTCACATCCAGCCTTAGAATTTTTCATCCAGACATCCCAGTTGCCGTTGAGGAGAAATGAGATGTTCTAAAAATAAGTCCGCTGCCTGCACAGGGCCTCTCAGGTCAGACCATTGTCCCCAAGGAGGACACAGCTGTTGCTGTTGTTATGCCAATCAGGCCAGACTCAGACTGGGATGGGGACACCCCTCTGCTGGAAACTTGGGGGGGGAGATAGCTCTCCTCAAAGAAGGCTCCAGCATTGTTCCCAAGAGACCAATGTTCTAGAAAGATCCCTCCGGCTGTAAGCTCGCTTTCCCACAGTGCTGATCATCCTGCAGTTTTACTCACTTCACTCAGTGACAACTCCAGCTTCAACGGTTGAGGACAAAACTCTTGGCATTCCCCTGACACCTCTCTTCCTCTCCTGCCCCACATCCAATCTGTTGACAAATCCTATCAGTGCTATCCAGGACGGGGGACATAGCCTGTGGGGCCCTGGGGCAAAATGAAAATGTAGGGCCCTTGTCCAAAGGGTGTTAAGAATTCCAAGATGGCGACAGCAGAACATGAATCCAAGGCTGAGGTCCTTCCGAGCAAGGGAACTCGTGTGACATCACAGGTCACATGCCTTGGTGCTACCTGCAAAAACACATCTAAATCCTGACCACTTGTCACCATCTCCACAGCTGTCTGGCCCAAGTCCACCCTTTGCCCCTTCTGTCCATTAGCAGCACAGCAGCCAAGCAAGTGGGAAGATGTCCTTCCTCCGTTCAAAGCCCCCTACTGGCTCTTTATTTCACTGGGAGTAGAAGTCAAAGACTTTACAATGGCTGACAGGTCTGTTCACATCCCCCAGGGCCTGTCCAGGCTCACCCCTGATTCCGCCCCCTCGCTCTTTTTGCTCCAGCCACAGAACGTTCCCAAACGTCCTCACACAAGCCGGGCTGGTTCCATCCTTGTGACATTTTGCCTTGCCCTTCCTGCTGCCTAGAAGCTCTTTCTCTACGTGTTCACGCCACATATGCTCTCCTTCATGTCTTATAAGTTTTATATATTCAACAAATACATACTAAGCGCCGATGCTGTGCCAGTCACGGTCCTAGGCACAGGTGGTTGGACTGAGCATTTCTCTGCTCATTACTTACATGCAACGTGCCTTCATAGACTTATTGTCTCTTTACAACAAAAGGGGTTCTTAATCTCCGTAGCAGCATGGGTCCCTTTGACAATATGGTGAAGACTCAAAACACTTTCTCAGGATAATAATTTCTATTTTATTTCATTTTATTTTATTTTATTTTATTTTATTTTATTTTATTTTATTTTTTAAATATTTTTTGCCGTTTATTTATTTTTGAGAGAGAGGGGGACAGAGTGTGAGTGGGGGGCAGAGAGAGAGAGGGAGACGCAGAATCCCAAACAGGCTCCAGGCTCTGAGCTGTCAGCACAGAGCCTGACGTGGGGCTGGAACTCATGAACTGCAAGATCATGACCAGAGCCAAAGTCGGACACTTAACTCACTGAGCCACCCGGGTGCCCCCTATTTTATTTTATTTTTATTTTTATTTTTATTTTTATTTTTATTTTTATTTTTATTTTATTTTAGAGAGACAGTGCGAGCAGGGGAGAGAGGGAGAGAGAGAGAATCTTAAGCAGGCTCCACGCTCAGTGCAGAGCCCAACACGAAGCTCGATCCCAGGACACTGGGATGATGACCTCAGACAAAATCAAGAGTCAAACGCTCAACCGACTGAGCCATCCAAGCGCCCCTGTTGGGATAACAATTTTTAATGAAGAAAATGTAATTAAGAAATGAACAAAACAGAATACATTGGACTAGAAAGGAGAGTAATCATATTGAAATGTAGTTAGAGAAATAGTAAAATGAACTTGGGAAATAGCAGTGTATATGTAGTGCACATTACTCTTTATTAGCACATTAAGAAAAAAGAAAACCTCGCAGTGAGTGAGTCTAACAACTAGTGTAATTTCAAAAAGTGATGAGTCTAAAGGATATTTGTAGATTCTGTAGCAATGAAAATGAGATATGAAAATAGCTATGATTTCCAATGGTGACAAACTCACAGGAATTATCATTTCCACTGTGGTTTGTTGCCTACATTTGTAATTGAAGAAATGCTGAAAATCAGTGAGAGGTCAATGAAAAACAAATGTTCTATCCAAGCTGAGTAAACCTTTATATTCTATCTAGAGGACTCTAGGAGACCAGGATTGTCATCCCTGGCTGAGAACTCCTAAAGTCTATGAAGAATATATTCCAACCTGCCTTGCCCACGGGCTACAGAACAGAAAAACAGGAGGTACACAAAGAGACCAGTAAAATAGGTTGAAATTGATCATGACTGAGGAATTTCCAAACAAGACCTCTTTTTTTTTTTTTAATTTTTTTTTAACGTTTATTTATTTTTGAGACAGAGAGAGATAGAGCATGAATAGGGGAGGGACAGAGAGAGAGGGAGACACAGAATCGGAAGTATGCTCCAGGCTGTGAGCCATCAGCCGAGAGCCTGACACGGGGCTCGCACCCACGGACTGTGAGATCGTGACCTGAGCTGAAGTCGGACGCCCAACCGACTGAGCCACCCAGGCGCCCCTAAACAAGATCTCTTTTAAAAGTACTGTGCGTGTGTGTGTGTGTGTGTGCATGTGTATATGTGTGAATGTGTACTTACCTATTATAGGATAGCCCTATATTTACAGACACAGAAAGATGGCACGATAAATTATTAAGTGGGAAAAGCACATAAGAGAATAACAACAATCCCAAACATTTATTGAGCACCTAATGCAGGCATTTATTAAGGTAAGCACTTTACCATCCATCATCTCATTGAATCGGCCCACCAACATTTTACCATAGCTATATTTATTATCTTATTTTATAGTTGAGTAAAATGAAAGCTGGAGAGAGGGAGAAACTTGCCCAAGGTCACAGAGCTACTAAGTGATGAAGCTGGCATTCAGATCCAGAGTCTGGGCTCCCATCTGCTCCAAGGATCCGTTTTTGCAGGTATGTGCACGTGGACATATGCCTGCATAGAAAAAGCTGGGAAATAACATGTGCCAAACTTCTACCTACCTTTACCTCCGGTGATAGTTACTTGGGACAGGACAGAGATGAAAGAGACTTCCTTCTTCTTTTTAAAAATCCAAAGAGGCTGGGGCGCCTGGGTGGCTCGGTCCATTAAACGTCTGCCTTCAGCTCAGGTCTTGATCTCGAAGTTTTGTGGGTTCAGGCCCCTGCATCAGGCTCTGTGCTGACAGCTCAGAGCCTGCAGCCTGCTTCAGATTCTCTGTCTCCCTCTGTCTCTGCCCCTCCGCCACTCACGCTCTGTCTCTCGTTCTCAAACTTAAATTAAAACGTTAAAAAAAATTGTTTTTTTAATCCAGAGAGGCTCAAGTCACTCTAAAATGGATGAACAAGAACTTCATGTATCAACCTGGTGAATCTCACAAACAGTGTGGGAGCAAAAAAACAATGTGCACAGTATGATATGGTGTGAAAACACATAGAAGCAAGCAATGTGTCACTAGGTAGCAAAAATATAACAAAATGCACTAGGTAATAAATACCAAGCTTGGGGGAGGAGAGATGGCTCTGGAAAAGGAACACATGAGGCTTCAATCGCATTGATCATGTTGCATTCCTTAAGCAGTGTGGTGGGTACCAGCTGTCACGTACATTATTATAGACCACACTATATATAAACTATTTTGTAATAATTTCGATCGAAAGAGGAATTACTAACAAGAAATGAGTCCACATGATCAATCATTCCCCTTTTTCATATCGTTTGAATTCTCAATTAGTTTTGAAATTTTAGAAAGAAAATATTAGAAGAAATTTTAATTATTAATTATAATTAAAGTCTAAAGATTAAAAAGAAGATATTTTTGATTATTTTTGAAATTTTAAAAAGAAGCAGGAGGGAGAGAGGGGTTGCACTGGGGGAAGGAAGGAGGGAGTGGTTACAGCAGAGGGGCACAAGGCTGCTTCTGGATACTAGAAATGTTCTATTTCACTCGCCAGGGTAATGGTTTCTCAAGAGCTTGCTTTGTAATAATCCATTAAGCTGAACACATATAGTTATTTTCACTTTGCTGAATAGGTGTTCTACATCACAACACAAATGTATTAAAATATCATTTTACAAGGGGTGCCCGGGTGGCTCAGCAGGTTAAGCGTTCAACTCTTGGTTTCGGCTCAGGTCATGATCTCACGGTTTTGCAGGTCCAAGCCTGGTTTCGTCGGGCTCGGCACTGACAGCACGGAGCCTCCTTGGGATTCTCTCTCTCCTTCTCTCTCTGCCCTCCCCCACTCACGCTGTCTCTGTCTCTATCAAAATAAATAAATACACTTAAGAAAAAATAGAAATATTGTTTTACAGATGCACAAAAAGCAGGAGGAACATCTAAATCGTGTTAAAAAAGAATTCTACCCTCTTACTTTCCCAGCAAATCCGGAGGTGCTGTGAGTTCCAGGCCTTTGAAATCAGACCTCTGAGCCCACCCCAGCCCCCAGCCCCCAGCCCCCTCAGCACGGTGGCTTTTGTCAAAGGCTGTCTGCATCACAGGAGTCCAGAAAAACACTGCCATATGGCAAGGCTCTTAGGTGGGGGAGCCTGCAGCGGTGGGGAAGAAAATGAGATTTCAAGTGCCACTTAAGATCATATCTGGTTTTGATGTGGAGGTCTTTCAGGGGTTTTGGGGTGGTTTTTTTTTTCAGAAAACACAGCAAGGTTTGCTTCCTCTGTGTCCTCCAGCCTCTCCTGGGGAATGGAGAGGACTTCTGAAGACCCCGGGACACTGTTCTGCTCTGACACATGGGAATAGAAAGATCGCTGAAATGAAAAGGGGGGAAACCGCGATCTGAGTTTCCGGTGACTGCGGTAGCTTACCTGTCACAAATTTAGTGGCTTCCACAACACAAATGTATCATCTTCTGGCTCAGGAGGTCAGAAGTCCAGAATGTGTCTCGGGGGGCTAAAAACAAGGTGCCAGCAATGCTATGTTCTGTTCTGGGGGCTCGGGTGGAAAATCCATTCTCTTGCCTTTCCCAGCTTTTAGAGGCTTCCTGCCTTCCTGGGCTCATGTTGTTCCTCTGTTTTCAAAGCCGGTAATGGCTGGTCAAGTATTTCTCATTATGCTGTGTCTCTGACCAAATTTCTGCCTCCCTCTTCCACATTTTAGGGTCCTTATGGTTACATTGGGTTCGCTTGCACTGTCCAGGATAATCCCCCTGTTTTAAGGTCACTTGATCAGCCGCCTTAACTCCTACCTGCCACGGAACACAACATCATCGCAGGTTCTGGTGACAAGGTTGCGGACATCGTCGGAAACCATTATTCTGCCATCCACCCTCACTCTTGACCCCTCGCTCTGTTGTCAGCCGCCCCATTGGCTCCGTGAGGGCAGGATACTTTGTCCCTCTCATGGCTGCTTCCCTGGCCTGTAGAGCGGTGCAGGTGTTAAAGTAAGCGGTGCTGTTGAACTTCATCTTCTGCATATTCCCTGCAGGGTCTAAGAGCAATTAAGCCTGAGAAATGCTTTTCATATAACGTATGGGTGCTTGTGTTCTAATGAGTGTGTACTTAGGGTCAACAGGAGTCAGAGGAACAAAGGTGGACAGGAGAGAAGAGAGAAAGTTCTTGCGGGACCTTCCAGGGCCCCTCCCACAATTGGCCTCCAAGTTCATTTAGTGCTTCTGGTGGCACTAGCCGGGGACAGACACAGTGCCACAGAAAACAGGGGAATTTAAATAACTCAGAAGAAGTAAGGAGTGCAGATATTAAACCATTAGATAAGTTTCGACCGTGGGTCCCGTGTGGTCCCTTTCCCGGCGTTGCCTTTAGGTCTCTAAGGTGTTAGTGCTTTTATGGGGACCCAAAGAAGGCATTGACACAGAGATTCACAAAACAGGGGCCTCATCTCCCTTTCAACTCTTTGTAACCCTTCTTATTATGTAAAAAATGACAGCTCAGTTTGGTGGTGTTTTCTGTGTGTAACACCTGACTTCCACCTGCTAATCTCCTTTTTAACCAAGAGAGAGGACGCCTCAGACTAGAACCTTGGGCAGAGTTCATCCTGATGTGACCAAACAGCGCAGGTGGCTCGGGTTGACTTGTCTGGGGAGGAGTGGGGCCAGCTCCCTCTTCGTTTTCTAGTTTTCTGGGGTATAACTGCCATATAGCACTGGGGAGGTTTAAGGTATATACCACCAATGACTTGGCTTACAGAGATTGTGAAATGATGACCCTGGGAGGTTTAGTTGGCATCTGCTGTGTCATATCAATACAAAAAGAAGAGACAGAAGAGGAGGAGGCGGAGGAGGAGGAGGAGAAGAAAGAAGAACAAGGAGGAGGAGGAGGAAGAGGAGGGGGAGGAAAGAAGGAGAAGGAGAAGGAGTGGGAGGGGCAGGGGGAAGGGGGGAGAAGAAGAAACATTTTTTTCCATGTGGTAAAAACTTTTAGAATCTACTGCCTCAGAACTTTTAAATATACCAAGTAGCAATGTTAAGTACAGTCATTATGCTGTATGTACTTCTGGGTACAGATCTAAAGGAAGCAAAATCCCGATGTCAAAGAGATGTCTGGGGGTGCCCGGGTGGCTCATTTGGTTAAGGGTCTGACTACTCATTTCCACTCAGGTCACGATCTCACAGTTGGTGAGTTCGATCCCTGGGTCAAACTCTGCACTGACAGGGCAGAGCCTTCTTGGGATTCTCTCTCTTTGCTTGCTCTTCTCTCTCTCTCTCTTCTCTCTGTCTCTCAAAAGTATAAATGAACAATACAACAACAAAAAAGAGATGTCTACATTCCCATGTTCGCTGCAGCATTATTCACAACGGCAATGACAAAAAAACACCCTAGGTGTCTGTCAACAGATGAATGGGTATGGAAGCATCCTTCCATTTGTGACGACATGGCTGAGCCTTGGGGGCACCATGCGGAGCAAAATACGTTAAGCAGAGAAAGGCGAATATGGTATGATCTCACTCAAATGTGGAATCTAAAACAAAACAAAACACAAGACCAACCCCTTCTCTTCGCAGTCGAGGAAAGGGAGGCCCAGAGCTAGTCTCCTGAACCCCATCTCCTTAATGTTTATCCAGCGTCTGCCCCTTTTGTGTGAAGGCAAGAACCACCAGGAGAGGAAATAGACCATCTATCAGTAAATGGATGGTGACAGAGAAAGAAAAGGGGACAGGAGGGTGGACCTTGCCTTCACTGATCGAGCTGCTCAATGCCAGGTCCCGGTCAAAGAAGACGAGGATGGGAGGGGAACAGAAGGAAGAATGAAGCAGTCAAAGTCCCCGTTATCAGGGAAGCCTGCTCAGTTCTGGCCACAGTCACTGGCAGCAGGGACACTCTGGGTGTGTGCAGGGTGGAGAAGGAAGAACAGTGCCAGGAAGCAGCTGGGGTGGGCCAGGAGCTGGTGCTCAGGACTCCCTTCAACCCACATGGGCACACCTGCAGAGGGGACTCTGGCGGGACCCTGTGAGCCAGTCAGACCCCTCCAGACCTCTGTCCTGCACTCCCCGCCCACCCCGACCTCCAGGAAGTCAAGCTCTTGCCTGTCCGGCCTCCTGGCAGACATACAGATGACTCTTAGCTACAGCCAAAATTACCTTCCCAGGAAAATGCTCCCACCTTCTGAAAAGGACACAGAAAGCCCTTCTTTAAACCCAGACGAGGGGCGCCTGGGTGGTGCAGTTGGTTAAGCATCCGACATCAGCCAGGTCACGATCTCGTGGTCCGTGAGTTCGAGCCCCGCATCAGGCTCTGGGCTGATGGCTCAGAGCCTGGAGCCTGTTTCCAATTCTGTGTCTCCCTCTCTCTCTGCCCCTCCCCCGTTCATGCTCTGTCTCTCTCTGTCCCAAAAAAAAAAAAAAAAAAAAAAAAGTTGATAAACCCAGACGATTCTTACTGTCAGTGAACCAACACACTCATCATTTAAGTCTGGCAGCCAGAGTGTCAAAGAGATATTTGACTGGAGCAGAGTGAGTACACAAAAATGTATTTTTTTATTTTTATTTTTTTAATGTTTACTTATTTTTGAGCGAAATAGGGTGCGAGCAGGGGAGGGGCAGACCAAGAGGGAGAGAGAGAATCCCAAGCAGGCTCCGCGCTCTCAGTGCAGAGCCCCACGCAGGGCTCGAACTCACCAACTGGGAGATCATGAGTTGAGCCGAAACCAAGAGTCAGACGCTTAATCTACCGAGCTACCCAGTTACCCTCAAAAATGTATTTTTTACATGAATGTACTATAAACAAATAAAAGTGGAACTGCTCTAATTAAAATTGGTGGGATGGAGGGGGTGATGGGGAGAGGTTCTGGAACACCAGCTCCTTGACCCAACTCCGTCATTTCTTGAAAGCAGCCAACCGTAGATTGAAAACCACTGGGTCAAACCACCCACCCTGCCCCTTCCCCTCGAAGAGGCTCAGGTCCAGATTTTCCTTGGGTCTAAAGCCTGCCATACGTGAAGAATCAAGGACAGGAGACAAGTGGAATCTAAAATAAAAGTGGTCCTTATCCAGAAAAATCTTGACTGGATGTCAGAGATGCAAAATCAAAATTTTCATAACGAAGCCCTGGATTCTCCTGGCTGTTTTGGCCACTTGACTTATGCCACCTATTGCTACATGGTCAGCTTACCAGTTACCTATTGCCGTGGAACAAATGACCCCCTAACTTTGTGGTTCAGAACATCCATCATTTATTTCATCCACCGTTCTATGGATTGGCAGTTTGGACTGGGATCATCTGGGAGGTTCTCCTGGCCTCAGCCGCCTTCGCGGATCTTGAGCGGGGTTCTTGTGGGTGGGTGTGTGATCAGCTGATGGTCAGCTGGGGCTGCCTGGGTTGGCTTTGCGCATGTGGCTCGCGGTTGGCAGGCTGTATCAGGGATGATAGGGATCCCTGATTCAGTATCTCTCATCATCCATTATGCCACCCTGGGCGTGTTCACAGGTGGTGGAGGGTTTCAAAAATATCAAGAGTGAGTTTCAAGGAGGCCCAGGCTCAGAACCAGCACTGTCCCTTCTACCATTTTCTGTTGGCCAAAACAAATCACAGGGACATCTCTGATTCAAAGGATAGAGAAACAGGCTGCACTGCTTGAGGAGAGGAGCATATGGCCAGCTTTGCAATCTACTACAGAGATACACAGGCACTTGTCACAAGTGGTGGGAAGGAGAATAGTTTATTTTGGAAAGCTCCAGTTGCCTGGTGGGTGAATGATTCACCTATTACCCATGGACTCGCATCCATAAGGTCCAGGAGACTGTGGAACTGGGTTTCCAAGTGTCCCTTCCCTTCCAACACACCCCATAAAGAAGCAGCCCAGCTTTCTGTCTCATCTGCTTCTGGCCATTCCCCGGGAATAAGAAGCAATCCCATTCTATCATCAAAGGGCAGGCCAGTCTCCCAAGCCCCCAGTCTTCTTTCCACTGCCCTGCCCACAACACACCTCCTTAACCAACACAACAGTCTGGCTTTTCTGGCGGTTCCCTTTGGCCCCACCATCTACATATCAGCCCAACACACACAGACCACTGGAAATGCAAAGCAAACTGGTCACTATGGGAGGGAATTCATGATTTCATGATGCAGATAATCTCGCAGGGTAGGCTGGGCAGGAGTGATGCCCAAAGAATCCAATCCCCCAGGTATACCTTTTCCTACCTGAATGACTGGGGCGAGTTACCCAACCTCCTTGAACTTGAGTCTCCATCTGAGACATAGCACTGCCCTACTGACCTCTGTTGATGGTCTAAACACTCAGTGCTGGTCATGTGCAAGGAATGGTTCTAACAGTGTGGCACATAGTTAACCTTTTTAATCATGATCACAACTCCATAAGGTAGGTACTATTTTTATTCTTATCTTACATAGGAAGAATTTGAGGATCCTAGAGGTTCAGCACCTTGGCCATGGGCACACAGCTAGTCAGCATCAAAGTCGGGATTCAAACTGAGACAGTCTGTCCCCCAAATGTGCATCCCAGCCACTACATGTCATTCTTGCAGGAGCTATGTGTTTGTGTGTAGCTGACTGGTTTTTTTTCAATCAGGAAAACACACACTTTAATCCAGTAGTTTCTGATTTAAAAAATAATAATGATTTAAATAATACATGCAAATAGGTTTTTTTTAACATCAGATAGAATGAAAGGTAATTCTCCTCTTGTTTCTGGTTTCCTGCCCACCCCCAGTTCTTCTCCATAAAGGCAACCAAGGGTATTTGGCTCCTATAAATCTTGCCAGAAATATGCTATTTGCATGAAAGTAAACAAATAGATACAAAGATGGTTTTAGATAGATGTAAGTATAGGTGTAGATACAGACATTCATGCAGAGATAGAAATATGCAGACTCATTTTTATACTAATGTATACTGTATACAGAGTTCTTCTAATGTAGTCTAAAGATTGTTTTATTTCACTATTCATGAACCTGTTTTGGCCTTTTAATAGCTATGCAGCTGACCCTTGAACTACACGGTTCCACTTATATGTCAATTTTTTTTTCAGTAAATATACAGTCCTATAAATGTATTTTCTCTTCCTTATGATTTTCTTTTCTTTTCATTTTTTTTCTGTTTTAGGGAAAGAGAGTGTGAGCAGGGGAAAGGGGCATAGGAGGAGTGAGAGAGAGGGACAGAGAGAGAGAATGTTAAGCAGACTCCATGCTCAGCATGGGGCCCAACACAGATCTCGATCCCTGACCCTGGGATCATGACCTTACCCAAGATCAAGAGTGGGACGCCCAACCGACTGAGCCACCCAGGTGCCCCCTTATGATTTTCTTAGTAACATTTTCTTTCCTTTATTGTAAAAATACAGTACATAATACATATACCATACAAAATACGTGTTGACTGTTTACATTACTGGTATGGTTTCTGGTCTAAGCATAGTTAAGTTTTGGGGGAGTCCAGTGTTGTTTGCCGTGTTTTGACTGCACAAGGGTGTTGGTGCCCCAAGCCCTCATCATTCAAGAATCAACTTTATTATGATTATGTGCATTACCATTCCATTATTTGGATGAACCATAATTTTTTTTACTAGCTTTCTGATAGATGAACAGATTGTATTTAATATTTTCCCATGACAATGTCATGTCAATATACCTGCATACAGGTCTTTGTGCAAAGATACTTTTACAGTTCATATTTAGAGTGTAGGATGGTTTGATCTTGCCCCATGCATTAATATATTCAGGAGGAATTTAGTGGAGCAAAAACACTCTCCTACACAGTTCCTGTATGTCTCATTTCCTGGCAGTGGTCTTGGTCCAAAGGGCACAGCATGTTGGTACATTCCAGAAGTTGGGTGAGTGCAGATGTCACCCAAAGAAACTTCTCTGTCAGTGGTGGATGAAAACAAAGTAACCGCCCCCCATGCTTCTCCCTAGTCCTCTCAGAGGAGCCAAGTCTGAATACCACAGCCCCAACATGCCTATTTCTATTTATGGCAAACAGAACAATTTTCTTGTACTTGCTGGGAGCTTGGAGATTCTAATTTTTTTCAGGCCATATACCTGTTAGAAAAACTTATAAGAGCTGAGGACCCTCGTTGCTCTCCAGCCTATAAAAAAGTGAACATACCAAACTGATTTAGGGTCTCAGATTCACACACATTACCCCTCAGATATACAGATAAAATGCAGATTCTTTTATTACTGATCCAGTCTTTCTCACGACCTTCCCACCTACTCAGTAGCAGGAACACACACACACACACACACACACACACACACACACACACACACACACAAATAAATTTGCTCAAGCTGGATACAACAATTTAAACATTCCTTTAGGTAATGTGCAGACTGTAAGAATATTCATCTTCCTCCCAGAAAAGCCCTCTGAGTCTCTGCTGGGGCAGTCTACTACCTGTTTCCACTTAAGAGTTATCGCAACCCTGGCCATGACAGTGGGGTCAGGTGAAGAGCCCCAGTCCTGCCTCAGCAGTAACCTTACCAGATGTGGGCTACCAGATATTTCCAACATAAGTATGATCTCACTTATGTATGGAGTCTTAAAAAAAAAAAAAAGGACTCCCTCTCTTTCTTCAAGTCCTTCCCTAGCGACTCTTTATCGATGTAAAATTCACATAACATAAAATTCCCCTTTTTTAAAGTTTACTTATTTTGAGAGAGCGGGGGAGAGAGCAAGCATAGGTGAGAAGCAGAGAGAAAGGGAGAGAGAGAATCCAGAGCAGGTTCCGCTCAGCACAGAGCCTGACGTGGGGCTCTATCCCACAACCATGAGATCACGACCTGAGCCGAGATAAAGAGTTGGGTGCTTAACCGACCGAGCCACCCAGGCGGCCCCAAATTCCCCTTTTTATATGTGTAGTTCATCGCATTTAGTGCATTCACAGTGTCATACAGCCATCACTTCTGTGTAGCTGCAAAACACTTTCATCCCCCCAAAAAGAGACTCAATAATCATTAAATGGTCACTCCTCATTGTCAGCTGATGACCCTTTTGAAAAGCAAAAACCAGTCAAGAAACCACAGCATCACTCTCCCCTTCCCTGCTTTTTCTCCACATGACTCATTACCATCCTGGTCACTATATAGTTCACTTATTTATCTCGTTTATTATCTGCTACTTCCCCGCCATCCCCTCTACATGTAAATACCGTGAGAAATGAAAAAAAAGGATTTAATTTTATTCACTGCTGTATTTCTAGTGCCTAAAATGGTACCAGGAGAGGAGCCTGGGTGGCTCAGTTGGTTGAACATCCAACTCTTTTTTTTTTCTTTTCAATTTTTAATGTTTATTCTTGAGAGAGAGAGAGACAGAGCTGAGGCAGGCTCCAGGCTCTGAGCTATCAGCACAAGAGTCCAACAGAGGGCTCGAACCCACAAACCACAAATCAAGATCATGACCTGAGGTGAAGTCGGACGCTTCACTTACTGAGCCACCTAGGCGTTCCCCAACTCTTTTTTTTTAAGTTTATTTATTTATTTTGAGAGAGAGTGTTTATATTCTTTCCCTCTCTTTCTCTCTCTCTCTCTGCCCCTCCCCTGCTCATGTATGCACACACACACACAGTCTCTCTCTCAAAATAAATAAATAAATAAACATTTAAAAAATAATAATAATAAAATGGTACCAAGAACATACATGTAAAGTATCCTCAAAGTCTATTTGTTGATTTAATTAATGAATGGCTTTTGTACAGTGGCTTTTGCATGCTGGTTCCTAAGGATCACTGCTTCTCTTTCCATTTACTTAAAAACCATGTTTCCAAATCCAGTGTGAAATTTGATGGGAAACTTACCAGTAAGTTGTGAGAATATGCCTTTTTTTTTTTTTTTTACTTAAAAAATAAAGACCAGAGAATTCACCTCAGGGAGCATTGCAGAAGGTTTTTCTCCTTAATTAAGAAACCAAACCTATTTCAGTCCATAGGCAAGTTAGCGCTGATCAGTTAGCATTCATTTTCTTGCTCCAGTAATGCAGCCGTGTTTTGGCTTCCCTTGTAAACCTCTGATCCTGCGGTACCAGAGAGACCCCACCAGTCACCTGGCAGAGTCCCGTAGAGGTGAGAGCTGAGGCCCAGAGATAAGAAGCAGCATGGTCCAAACCAAATAACCAGTAGCCGAAAGCCATGACTCAATTCCCCATATGAGATGAGCTCCTTAAGAGCAAACAATAGGTCTTTTTCTCTCTTTCCACTCGTTTCCCAGCTGATTGCCTAGCACACAGTGGGTGCTTAACAAATGCTTGCTAAATGAATAAAATGCTTCTACAGTCTATTTCTAAAAAATTAACTACATCAATTCAAGCCCAGAGGCTTGGACCCCTGGGATGAAGCCTGAATAATGATTGAAAAGATTTCTTTTAAAAAATTGTTTTAAATGTTTATTTATTTTTGAGAGAGAGACACACATGGAGTATGAGAGGGGAAGGGGCAGAGAGAGAGGGAGACACAGAATCTGGGTCAGGCTCCAGGCTCTGAGCTGTCAGCACAGAGCCCAACATGGGGTTTGAACTCACAAACCACGAGATCATGACCTGCGCTGAAGTCGGACACTCAACCGACTGAGCCACCCAGGCGCCCCCTCACTGATTTTTTATCTCACATGCTGGAAGCTGGAGAGCCCAGGCCTGTCTGTGCCCACACTCACCTGAGACTGTCTCTGGGGGAGAAACAAGGTTCTGGTTTTCAACAGAAGTCCATCAGGGGCTTAAGGATTTTCCAAAATTAAATGTCAGCCCAAACAGGACTTGCTGATTATGAAGATCACCATTCATCCGCAAGTTGGATTTGCTCTCAAGTCTCACACTGGAACTTGAGTGTCCCTAGACTGATGGGCTCTGGAGTGTTGTGCTGTTAGGCTACTCATTGGACTGAGAAGTTAATGGAGACTTTAGCCAGAAAGTCATTTAAGATTTGCACCTGCTGTGTCCTCTGTCCTCAGTTCCCAAACCTTTCCCTGGCCAGTCCTTCTCGTCATCCTTAGCCCATGTGGCATCCCTCGTAGATCTCTTTCCAGATTGCCCTGTCAATGTTGCCCTCTTCTATCTGCCTCCTTTCGCTCTCAGGGCAGTGTCTCCATAATGTTCATTTTTGTCTAAAATTATCTATTCCCTTTCTTGCTCATTGACCTGTTTATTTGTTACTATTAGCTCATTGACTCTTCTCCTAACTGGGATGGAAGTTCTCAATTACTTCCCCAGTGGCCAGAATACCAGCAGGCACAGCACAGACACGTGAACGTTGATGGAAGGAATGGTTGACCAGATGTTTGCCGCAGCTTGGCAGAGCTAGCTGGCACACACCTCTGGTGAGTGAAAGATCTTTGTGCCAGCCCAGGTTCTTGCAGAATGATCTTCCTTTGTGCTCGAGCATATTCACGGGAACTCCGTAATGGAGGTTCCAGCATCACCCTCCTTTCTCAGGGGAGCGAATGAGGAATCAGAAAATAACTTGCCCAAGAGCGCTCAGCAGAGCTGGGACTTGAACGCAAGTCTGTCTGAGGCCCAAGCAGATGCTCATGGGTACCCTACTGCCTCACACAGCTCTGCTGAGCATAGGAACAACAGTAGCAAAGAAAGGAGGAATGGCTAACAATTACACAGTGCTTACCTTGAACCGGGCACTGTTCCCAGTGCTTTAAAGGGGGCAGATGCAACAGGGGAAAATGTGGTCATTACCAACAAAAAAAGCCTATCCCATTTCGTAGTATATAGATGCTCCACCTACCAAGAGCATTGTTGGGTGGAATAAATCAGAGCTTGAGCCCAGAGCGCAAGGCCCAAGATGGGCACTTTACCCCTCCCTACTTTCTTGCCCTGTGCTCATCCCTCCCAGCGTGCAAGGGAGGCCCCCAGATTGAGCATCCAGCTGCTCAAAGGGGAAATGGTGCACTATATCTGGCAAATGGCTATCACAGGTCTTTGAGGAGAACAGAGGAGGCGTTCAGGGCAGGGGGTGGAATTCTGTGTAGTCACCGTCAAGAATAGGGAGAGCCCAGATGGACGCATATCAAATGTGCCTCGTGCACATGATTCGGCCACCTCCCTTCCCATCGAGCCAAGTATCCATGATCTAAAAGGTTTAAAACATGAAGGTTTGCTACTGGTTTTCCACTCCCGAATTTGGAAAGAGGTGGCCCTCACTTGCCTGGCACTTCTAGAGGTCTCCTGAGCATCAGATGCTTCTCAGCATGCTTTGGAACTGTTGCAAACTACCACATGCTTGCTGGCTTCTAAAAACGAGCAATGCAGGGGCGCCTGGATGGCTCAGAGGGTCGAACATGCAACTCTCGATCTTGGGTTGTAAGTTCAAGCCACACACTGGGTATAGGGATTACTTAAAAATAAAATATTTTTTTAAAAAGAGCAATTCAAGGCTAATTATGTCTATGCAAAGACAAGGCAGTGCTGGAAAGAGATGGGATGAGCAGGGCAATGGCTGTGTATGGCAACAGAGGCTATCAGACAAGGGCAGGGCAGGTCAAACACACTCAAGGATACATGCAGGATGTCGTGTGTGTGTGTGTGTGTGTGTGTGTGTGTGTGTGTGTGTGTACTGGGGTGACTGGAAGATGATCGCTCTCCCCGCCGTGAAATAAACAATTCCTGAGGGCTCCCTATCACACCAAGTCATTAATTCTTATGGCTCAACTATTCATCACAGCCCTTCTTGGCCCATTTTGAAATAACACATTCTCAAAATGTTCTGGCCTTTGCAAATAGAATGCTTGCGGGAACTCCCAAGCATCCAGAACTAGAGAGGAGATGCCATGTTTGGGTTCAATGACTTACCCCACACACAGGCAACACAGCACTCGATGCTGAAGGTCTACTGAGCTTCTTAATTAAATCTCCCTTTAGGATCCAAAATGCACTTTAGGATTTTTCAGATCATGGGCAGAAATCTGCTTTTGGAAATCAAGGAAGAGAGGTGATTGGGCTGACTTTGGACTGATCTTCTAATCCCCTTGGACAGAAGACATGCCCCTTGTGGTACATGCCAAAGGAAGCTGGTTTCGTCTGTCCCCTTCCATAAAAACAGGACAAATACATATTGTGATATGTTAAAATTTTACCAGTGGTTTACCTTGTGTTTTAGGAAAGGCATTCATAGGAAAAATGACTAAAAGAAAATAAAAGACACCAAATTATTAACTGGGGCTATCTTTTGGTTAGGATTTTTATTTTACTCTTAACGTACTATTTAGGATTTTCCAGAATGTCTACAATCAGCAGGTACTCACTGTTAAAACCTTTTTATAAAGCTTGGTTTTGTGTTTGAAATTCCATTTATCGGACCTACTGTAGATTTATTTTTTCAACAAATATTTGTGAAGCACCTGCTCTGTGCTATCTCTGGATCAGCAAACTATGGTCCTCAAGCCACAGCCTCCTTATATAAATAAAGTTTTATTGAAACACAGCCACGTCTCTTCCTTTCCTTATTTCCTGTGGCGGCTTTTGTGCCACAGAGTTGCGGGAAAGACCACATGGCCCACAAAGTCTAAAGTATTTGCCGTCTAGCTCTTTCCAGAAAAAAAGTTTGCAGACTCCTGTGCCATATGAAAGGCTCTGTTAGGATTTGGAAATCAACAGTGAGCAAAAAACAAAACAAAACAAAAAAACAGATAGGTCCCCAAGGTCATAGACTTTATCGTTTTGTTTGTCTGCTACTTCAAGGTTTCCATAGTCCTAAAAACAGTCACCCTGAGTTGCCCCACAGATGCAGAAAATGTAACCAGAATTGTAGTATTCACAATGTTATTCTCTATGGTTGGAGAAGATTCTTGGAGCACCAGGGTGGCTCTGTCGGTTGAGCGTCCGACTTTGGCTCGGGTCATGATCTCACAGTTCATGAGTTCGAGCCCCACATCGGGCTTGAGGCTGTCAGCCTGTCAGCGCTGAGCCTGCTTCAGATCTCTGTGCCCCTCTCTCTCTCTGCCCGTCCCCCAGTCTTGCTGTCTCTCTCAAAAAATAAATAAAATAAATAAACATTTTAGAGAAAATTCTTGACGGTTTGGGGATGAAGAGACCCCCAGTTTTGTCTTCTCTGTGAACAATAGAAGCACAATATTAGCCTGTGCTCTCCCCTCCCCAACACAGTGCCCAGCATATAGTTAATATATATACTCAATGCACTCAATACACTTTAGCTATTATTATCAGCACCATCCAGGGGTCCCCAAATGTATGCACCATCCCCTGTCTGGACTCCAAACTCCATCTGAAGTTTAAGGGGCCAGGTGTGTATAGGATGAGCGAGCAGAGAACTTAACACATTTCTCTTAATCTGAAGTAGCCTATTTGAGGGCCATGAGGCTGGGAGTTTCAGAAACATGACACATGGAAGGCATACAATTCCTTCCCGAACTCAAGCAGCACCACCTGGTCTGGGAAGTGGAGGTGAATAATAAAGAAATGAGTTTCCAAACCCGGTTCAGTAAACAAGGTCCCAACAACAGACAATGGCCATCCCTTGCCTTCTGCTGGACTACATCTCCTTGGAAACATCATAATAGGCTTAAGAAAAGCTCAAAAGATTTTCTGATCTGCTGTTCCCTCCGCAACAGGAATGGGCTTAAATATTCTCCTAAAGAAGCACACATTGGGTTGGCCTCAGCATTAACCTGCTAGGCACGCAGAGGCATGTCAGAAACAGGTGGGGAGAGAAGCAGGGCTCTGAGCCACCTCTGCAGAGGGAACTCTGCAGGTAAATGCTCTAATTAGGAGCTTGGAGTCTGTTCAGCATTCAGTAGGATCCCTCCGAGTCTGTCTCCTTTATTCAATTAAGGAAATGATAGGAACCTTCAATTTTCCCTACGATTTAAAATAATGATAAATGATCAGGTAGAGTTTGGGGATTTTTTTTTTTTAAGGCACATTTCTAAAAGAAACTTCTGCTGAATTTAATCATGCCTGCTTCTGGGAAACAGTCATCAAACAGACTATTGGCAATTCAAATCTTCTCCCCCCACACAAACACACCCTTTGTCAGTAGCAATATCCATCACGGAATGAATCATTCCGAATGGGGAGGGAGGCCCTGCATTTCAAAGATAAACAAAACAACAATAGTAATTATCATAAAGCTAACGTAGCTCAGAACGGAAGAGTAGAAATGATCCAGGTAAATGTTCAACCTGGAAGGAGTAACAAAAGAAGAAAAGAATCACATGCCCAGACCCACAGGTGGATAGATTTAGTGAGCTGTCCCACCTGTACTGGGCTCGCTGTGCACGGAGGGCCATTTGTTTTGACCATGTTCTGAGTCTAGTGTGTCCTTGATGCCTCAATTTTCTTTCATATGAAGTATTCTGTATTACTCAGGGCCCAATGATCCAAAGTATTTGCTCTCCCTCTTTTTACTCGGGGACATGTCTGGAATGTGGAGTAAGGAAAAGGAGCCGAAGTCCTATGAGCCTTGGGGGCTGGAGTGGAATAAGTTTCAACCTAAGACTAAAGAGCATACTTCCTGGGTTCTCATGGTGGGAGTCTAAATCTGCCTCATTAGGATGAATGATCTTGTGAAGATTAAGTGAGATCATGAACATTAAACACTTATTATGGTGCCTGGAAAACAGTAAGTGCACAAAACTGTTAGCTGCGATCATCATCATCATCATCATCATCATCATCATCATCGTCATCATCATCAACCAGCCAGATCCTGGAGTCAATGCTTAAATCCTCTTGATGACATTATATCTAAGTGAATGCCCAGCCTTTGTTTGGAAACCTCCGAGGATATGAAGCTCACAATCCTGCATTCTGTGTGTCTACCACCAGCCCTTAGAAAGTTCTTGTGTGTATTCAGCTGAGATTTCTCCCACTGTGGCTTCTGCTCCTTAGTCTTATAGTTCTATCCTTTGGGAGTCTTAAAAGACAGAAATAATCCCTCTTGTACTTTGTAATAGTTGAAAGTTGGGTTTTATTGTGAGTTAAAAAAAGAAGAAGAAAAAGAACTCTAAGAAGCTTTAGCATTAAAGGAAATTAATTGGAAAGATCTTGGAGTGTCTGATTAAATCAAGGAGGAGGAGGAGAGAGAAGAGGAATAGGAAAGAGAGGAGGAGGGGGAGGAGGAGGAGGAGGAGAAGGAGGAGGAGGAGGAGGAGGAGGAGGAGGAGGAGGAGGAGAAGGAGGTGAAGGAGGAGGAGAAGGAGGAGGAGGTGAAGGAGGAGGAGGAGGAAGAGGAGGAGGAGGAGGAGGAGGAGGAGGAGAAGGAGGAGGAGGAGGAGGAAAGGCAGAAGGAAGAGTTGGGGAAATGGAAGGAAAAGGAGGAGAATCAGGCTCAGAAAATGCAGGAATCAAGCAAGATCAGGACCATTTTTTCCAGACCTTCATCTCTAGCACTACCATTAATAAGCCTTATCCACACCTCCAAGAAAGTAATTGGCTCTACCTGAGTCAAGTGTCTGCCCCTGGGCTAGTCACCTCTGGCCAAGGGACAGAGTCACCTATTACAGATGATTCTGGGAGCTCACCTGTGGATGGGTGAGTAGAAAAGCATCCCCCAGAACCACACTGATATGAACTGAGAAGTCTCCCAGTCACCATACCATAAGGAAGCCCAAGCCATGCGAATGAATCACAGCATGATCCTTAGACACTTGGAGAAGCTATTCTCTAGGATACTCTTTAGTTCTTTCAACCACAGTGACTAAAGTAATTACTAATTTAAAATAATTATTTGATTGTTTATTTGGATTCCTCACTAGCATGTTAAGCTTCGTAAAGACAGCGGACCATGTCTGGCTTATTCACCGACATATCCCACCACTTAGCCAGGGGCTTGGGCCACAAAAGGCACTCAAATAATTGCTGAAATAATTGACCGATAAATGCATCAATTATCATTTTTGAGATCCTTGTGGTTACTCTCTTCCAAATGTGGTTCTATCCCTCCCAGTCAATCCCATTGATGGTAAAAATAAACCCCAGGGTCAGAAGGCTTTTTGCATGAAATGGGAAGGAAAGTAAAATAAGCCACAAGCCTTATTTTAAATCACCTGAGGATTTTGTTTGTCCATCCGTTCCTGTTAGTTATTCCTGCGTAACACCCTCCAAAACAGAGGGGCTTAGAACAACAATAGCTACTGGCTAGACTCATGAATCTACAAATTCGACGAGCCATGACGGGATGGCTCATCTCTGTTCCACATGCCATCAGCTGGAGTAGCTTGGTTGGGAGCTGGAGAATCCATTTCCAAGATGGCTGGCAAGTTGAGGCTGGCTGTCAGCTAGAAGCTCAGCTGAGGATATGAGCCAGCCAGGACCTCATTTCCTCTCCATGGGTATCTCTCCCACCCCTTACTTGGGTGTGCTCACAACATGGTGGCTGGGTTCCGAAGGTGAACATTCCAAGAGAGCAAGACAGAGAAGTATGTGAAATTTTGATGACGGGACCTCAGAACTCACACGCATCACTTCTGCAATATGCTATTGGTCAAGGTTGTCACAAAGACCCACCCATTTCGAGGGGATGGGGGTAGAGACATCCCCATGCCCTGAGGATCATGAAGGTCACACCGAAAGAAGAGCAAATGGGAGGAGAGCTGTTGCTGCAGCATCTTTGGAAAACACAATCTGTCCCACCATCTCTCCTCTTTGGGCGCAGGCAATCAAAGCGGGTTGCAGCCTTGCACGTTTGAACACTGGCGTCTGGCCTTGCACTCAATCATCAATTTTTGAGTCATTGGTGTTAGGTGTAGCTGGAAGTACAAAGATAAATGAGAAAACTCTCTTCCACCGGGGAGTCCACAGATGGGCAGAGAAGATGAATAATGAAAATCCAATGCATTGAGTGATTCAGCCAAGATGTATACAGTCAGAGAAAGAAATGATCGATTTAGCCTGGGATGGAAGCTTGTTTGCCTAAAACACTTTTCCTTAGTGGACACAGGTGCCGTCATGCTGCTCAGTTACCGTTTTCGGAGTTCATGTGTATTCTCCTAGACGGGCATCTAGCCAGAGCTCAGCTAGGTCACCCGAGCTGTACCACGTGGGGGCCACACTAGCCACAACCAGAAAGAACAGCACTTCGTGGCTAACAAGGGCACTAGCGACTGGGACTGATATCTTGGATTTAATGGGTCCTCCTGAAGCCTTAACATTTTCACAGGAGATAGAACTCCAGAGAACAAATAATAATGATGATAATAACTTTAAAAATACTTTATTCTTCAGAAAATGTTTAGACTGATGGAAAATTCAAGAAGACGACACAAAGAATCCCCATACACCCTGAACCAAGTGCCCCCCTATTACTAGCATCTTAGATTAGTTTGGTAATTTATTACAGTTAACCAACTAATATGGATACATTACTAACAACCAAAGTCCACAGTTTTTTCAGATTTCCTTAATTTTCACCTACTTTGGGTTTTGTTTTTTGTTTTTTTGTCCCACTTTCCCATCCAGGGTACCATGTCACACTTAGTCAATGTCTCCTTAGACTCCTCTTGGCTATGACAATTTCTCAGACATTCTTTGTTTTTGATGACCTCGACAGTTTTGAGGAGTAATGGTCACGTATTTTGTAGGATTCCCCTCTCTAGGGAATTGTCTGGTGTTTTTCTCACGATTAGGTTGGGGTTTTAGATATTGGGGGAGGAAGACCACAGAGATAAACACCATTTTCATCACCTCATATCAAGGGCAAATGGTATCTACATGATGTATCACTGTTGATCTTAACCTTGATCATCTGACTGAGGTGGTCTTTGTCAAATTTCTCCACTGCACACTAACTGTCTGCCTTTTATACTGTCCTCCCTGCAAGGAACTCTCTGTGTGCAACCCACACTTAAGGAGTGGGCAGCGGTGCTCCTCCCTCCTTAAGGATAGAGTCTCTACATAAACTATTTGGAATTCTTCCGTACAGGACATTTGTCTCTATTCCCCATGTATTTACTTGTTCAATCACTAATTTACTGTAGTGTGGACTCGTGGATAATTATTTTATACTCTGGGTGACAGTCCAATACTAATTTACTTTGTGGCTCAAAGTGTTCCCACTTTGCTACTAGAAGCTCTTTGCTTTGCCCTCCATTACTGGAAGGTTGTAATGGCTTCTCTGCATATATGTGCAAGCACTAGGATAGAAAGGGTGTGTTATCATGTGTACTTTTTTTTTTTAATGCTTATTTATTTTTGAGAGAGAGAGCATGTGAGCAGGGGAGGGGCAGAGAGACAGGGAGACAGAGGATCCAAAGCAGGCTCTGCGTTGACAGCACAGATCCCAATGCAGGGCTCGAACTCATGAACCGCGAGATCGTGATCTGAGCCAAAGTCAGATGTTTAACCAACTGGGCCACCCAGGCACCCCTGTTCTGTGTACTTCTAACTTAATCATTCCAATAAGCCTAGGGCGTAGGAGCTTATGTATTTACACATACGGAATCAGAGGTGGAAGGGGTTCAGTAAATGATCCAGGGTCACAGAGCTCACAAATGGCAGAGCTGGGATGCGAATCCACTGCGGCTAGCTACCACTTCCCCGCTTTTTTTTTTTTAATGTTTATTTATTTTTGAGAGAGAGAGAGGCAGAGCATGAACGGGGGAGGGTCAGAGAGAGAGGGAGACACAGAATCGGAAGCAGGCCCCAGGCTCTGGGCCATCATCAGCCCAGAGCCCGGCGCGGGGCTCGAACTCACGGACCGTGAGATCGTGACCTGAAGTCGGAATTCCCCGCTTTTAAAACGTTGAATGGTAAAAGGAATACAACCTTGCGTATTCCTCCAACTTGTTGAAACACCAGCCCTGGTTATACATATTGGTGTGGTCAAAGAAACCCAGAGGCAGCTGAAGGAGTTTCCAAGGGCCACAAGCAGTGACGGCCACTCCCCTGCATCTCTTGGCTTGGGTGCCTCCCCCCATCGCCCCCTATACACAGTCAGGGGGAAAAGCTGCCCAGAGGAAACCACCCACGTGGCAGCGGCACAGACTTAACGTGTTGCCCCCTCACAGGAAGTTGTGGAAAGATGTGATGGATGTGTAGGGACAGACGCTAAAGCTGACATTTTCAAAGTCTGGAGGGGTGGTATTTTGGGGCTCGAGTGGGTCTTCTTGGAGTCCCTTAAATTAGATTGCCTGAACCCACAGCACCCACTCAGGAGCAAACGCTCAGCATAACACACTCCCTTCCAAACCTTGGAGCTCAAACCCCTCCGTCTTCTCCTCCAACCCTGTAAGATGCCAAAACAGCTTCAAGGGAATCTGCTGAGAATTGCTAATCATGTATGACACTGGGTTGGTTAAAGCCCAGAGGAGAAGAAAAGACACAGACCCAGTCGGGTCCCCTTTGGGAAGCCCCACAAGTAACCCCGAGATCTGGATCCAAAGACAGAATCCAGCATCCCTGTGCCACGCGCCCAGGATGCAGGAAGCTCTGGCAGGCTGGCTTCTGCTCCCCCATCCAGCGCAGCCTGGAATTATGATGCAGAACGTTCACTCCTCCCCCTGCAGGCTCCGGCACCAGTGGTCTTGCCTCCCCCAAATCGTGCTCCTTGCTTCCAAAGCTACCAGACTGCTTTCTGTCGGTAGAAGACAGCAGCCTCTTGCACAATAAAAATCCGTTTTAGCAATCTCTCTGCTGCCTCCGAGAAAGGGGGGAGGGGGGGGCAGGTGCTCAGTATGAAGGCGGCCTTTCTTCCTCCGTTGTCTGCTTCGGAAGATGGGAATGCCGTCCTTTAGATTTCTTAAGGAAATAGAGCAGAGCCAAAGTAGTCGGTGGCACTCAGCTGGGGTTTCAGACCTTGTTCATAATGCCTAAAGAACTTCAAAAAGTTTCAAGGACAATACCTAGCGTAAGATGCTCATTGACATCTAAAGAGCCGGAGAAAACTAGGCCATGAGTATAATGAGAGGCAAAAAAAAAATACTGATAAATGGAAGGGGAGACGCACCAGAGTGTCCCTGCGAGCTTTTGCTTCCTACTTTAAGAATAAAATTGGATGGGAGAAGAGGCTTTCAGAAGACGTCAGAACTGCCTTGCGATTCTGGCAGGAGCTAACTTTGTTTTCTAAATTTAAAGACATCTCAGCTTCTATAATTTGTCTCCAATGAAGCTATGCCATTTTTTTTTTTCCGAGTCCTGGTTTTGTTGCTAACTTGCTATATGGACACAGTTACCCTCTTGGAGAATATTCAGTTGACTCATTTGTAAAAACGGGGGCACCGCACATCCTTATGGGGGGAGAGAGTTACCTGGAAGACTTCTTCATCAAGCACTTTGACGAGATACGCCGAAATACGGCCAGGGCTCTCTGAGACAGAGTAGAGGTTGTCCTGTCCTCCCCAAGTGTAATTATGTAGCAAAGAAAGTGAAATTCATATGGACATATGAGGAAAAATTGTCTGTAATACACACACACACACACACACAGGTGAAAAATTGTCTGGAATACAAACACACACACACACACACACACAGGTGAAAAATTGTCTGGAATACAAACACACACATACCACACATGCACACGTACATGCACACACATACACACACACACACACACACACACAAAGTCTCAGAGCTACTGGCAACTCACCAAGTTCTCATCCCTTCCTGACTAATATACTTTCCAGAAAATAGCTGTTAATTCACGCTAGAGGCAAAAAAGGTTATTTTCATGCAAGGACACTTCTCTCTGTATTATTCAGGGCTGTTGGTCAAGGTTAAAGAGTATCTCAACCTTCTGCCCTGCTGCTCTGAACAACCTTCTCCCTGTGGACCATCGTCCACTAGCATAACCGTAACAGAGTGACCCACGGAAGGAGAAGAGAGATCAATCAAATTGAGTTATTTTCAGCTGGAAGCAGCTAGGTTCGAAGATCTCATTGATTCGTTTATTCATTGGCTCACTCAACAAATATTTACTCAGTGGTACTGGAGGCGGTCAAGTACCTTACTGGCACTGAGAACACGACAGCGAGTGAGATATTCGCAGCCTGGAGGAGAAGACAGAAAATTTTCAAAGGCGGTTGCAATACGGGATTACGTGCTCTGGGATGGGGGAAGCGTGAAGGCACCTCGTGAACACAGATGGTGGGTACCTTCTCTCCTGCGAAGCAGTAAAGGAGGACTTCCTGGAGGAGGTGACATGGAGGCTGAGGCCATTGGAACCAGCCAGGAGCTGACTGAGTGAGGCAGCGTGATGGATAGTTTCAGGAAAGGATGCAAAGGTGTGGAGGTGGGAGAGGGCGTAATGCACGTATTGCATTCCAGGAGGAGGTTACAGTGGGGAGGGGCAGGGTTGAAGCACGAGGCTGCAAAGGTCATTTTGGGTCAACAACAGGAGTCCCTGGACAACCACAAAGAGCTTTTAAGGAGAGAAGAGGCGGGTCAGATTTACATATTCGGAAGAGCTCTGGGACCACGGTGGATGAGGTAGAGAAATAAAATTTGGGGTGGTCCTAGAGATCTCAATCCTCCGTGCATACGGCCACCCCTTGTAGAGAGTGCCCCCGCACAGACTGCCAACTTTAATATCTAGAGCGACCAGGTGAAGAGCTCTGCGGCATCTACTCCCATGTTACGGATGAAGGAATGGAAACACAGGAACAGTGCCTCAACTTGGGCTTTATTGGTATCTTGGACCAGGTAGGTCTTCGGGTGGGGGCTGATCCACGAGCCGCAGGATATTTAGCAGTACCCGTGGCCTTCACGCGCGCGAGATGCCAGCAGAGCCCTCCCACCACACGGGACAACCAGACACGTGTCCAGATGTTGCCAAATGACCCCCCCGGTTGAGATCCACTGTTGTAAAATCTCAAACCCCCCGCTGCTCACACAAGCTGGGGCTTCTGGCTCCGGAGTCCGCCCTCTTGGGACTCCATCGAGCATCCTCTCCTTCTCCACCAGCCTCATTCCACCTGGCCTTGGTCAGCACATCAGGGTATCAACCGCGCCTCTCAGCCTTTACCGGGAATCTTAAGAACAGATGTCCTTTTCTCTCCTCCTTTTCATTTTCTCATACATTAAAGCAAGGACTTCCCCCCCACCCCTTGGGAGCTAAAAATTATCACTGCACTAGAAGCGGAAGAGTTTTTCTCTCATCACACGTGCATTTCTATACATGTCCTTTCAAACCAGTAGAGCACCGACACCCAGAATGAGGACGATTCACATGACATCAGAGTCCATTTCTGCTCTGTGCCAAGGTGTCTACCCTGGTCTCAGGCATGGCCATCCGTTTGGTGATTTGAAGTTTCTCCTCTTACGCATTAAACAAACAAACAAATTCTTCTTCTTGTGGATCTGCATCAGGAAGTTTGCCTTATGATTAAATCTGCAGATGTAAAAGAAAAATTGGAATTTCACAGAATGCTACACGCAGCGAGAGCAGGGTTGAGCCAATTTCCTCTGTTCCATCTTTGTGTGGAAGTGTGGCAGCTGGGAGATTGTCTTCCCCACCCTCAAATTACCCTGCCAGACAAAGGAGATTTTTTAGAAGAGTCCTGAGCATGTAATTTTATTACCTTAGCGCCGATTTTAATATAATTCATGCAATTTCTTCTGCAGGAGAAAAGTTATTTTCCTAAATGCCTGGTAAAATGAGAGCTGATGGATTTTTGACTCCCACCAACTCTCTTCTGTAAATTTTCTACTAAAAGAAGACACACCGAGAGGTGCTCGGTCGGCTCAAAGAGCCTCACCTGGGAGCAGAGAGCCTTCACGGGGTTTTTCAAGCTTGTTGATTTCTAATGACTGTGTATCTCAAGAAAGACCCAATGCATTTTAAAAACGGCCATCTTGTGATGTCAAGCCAAGGTCAGATTTGGTGGGGATAGTCTCGATCTCTGCTGCCACTGACATGGTGGCTGGATAGTTTCCTGTCCTCGCGTCATCAGGGTGTTTAGCAGCATCCCTGGTCTCTACCCACTTGATGTCAGTGCCATACCACCCCAGCTGTGACAATTAATGTGTCTCCATTCATCGTCACACGTACATATCACTGAATTTTGCCTCTTTGTTCCAGGACCTCTCTGGTCTATTTCTGGGACCCACCTACATAGAAGAGAGGAGGAAGCTGCATTCAGTGCTCAAAAGCCATCCATGGGCAACCCAGAGGGGCTGATGGGTGACCTAGGAAAATGAAGACGTAGGTCTACCAAGTGTCTGACACACGACATCATGTAATTCCCTCCAGGACCTAAGGGTCAAGGCTGCTAGAGCTGGACATTACTTTCCTTTCTTGTATTTATTTAGCAAACGTGCATACGGCCTATATGTGCCTGGCGGTGTTCTAAGTGCTTCATAGGAGCAACTCATTTGATCTTTACTGCAATTCTAAGGGGGAGGAACTGTTACCACCCCATTTCACAGATTAGAAAACTGAGGCACAGAGACATTCTGCGTGAGTCCGTGTGTAGCAAAGCAGAATCCAGACTAAGGCATTCGATTCCCTAGTCTGGGCTCTTCATCAGGAGGCTATGGAGCGTGTGCTATGTATTAGGGGAAGGGAATCGAATCCGGACTTAGGTTCACCTGGGCTCAAGTCGCAGCTCTGTCACTTACTAGCTGGTAAACCTGGTCAAGTTCCCTGAGGTCCCCAAACCTAATAGCCTCCCACCTTCAGGACCATCACACTGGGGGTTAGCACTTCAACATACGAATTGGTGGGGGAGCAGACACAGTTCAGTTCTCAGCAAACTCCTTACCCAAACAGTGGCCGACATGATCGTTTTAAAACCCAAGTAAGAGTACACCACTCCCCTGATTATAACTTGGGGACTCATCACGCTTGGAAAGGAATTGGGATCTCAAACCATGATCCACTGCTTGCTTGCATGATCCACTCCTTGCTTGTCTCTCCAACCTCATCGCCTGCTGCTGTCAGCTGTTCAGAGGGCCCTCCCCAGACCCACCCAAATCACTCATGCTCACAGTCCCCGTGTGCATTCTATCTGCTTTGCTTTCTTAGAAGCACATACCGGTTTCTGAAAAAATACCTGCTCTCCCAAATAGAGCAAAAACTGTCTGAGAGCAAAAACCGTGCCGGTCACGACCACCGTCATACCCCCAGCTCCTGCCATGGAGCCCAGACCTCACAGGAGCTCATGAAGGAACCTGTGAATGAGGTAAGGGAGGCAAGGCAGCCCTTGGGCTCAGGCACGCACCTCTCCCTCTACCATCTCTCTTTAACCCTCCCTCCACGGTTTAGTGGCTCATGAAAGATAGAGAGTGTCCTGCAATTACCAGATGGGCAGCTCAAGAAGGGAGTGGGATTTGACTTGGAAATTACATCACAGGCAGATGCACCCCGCGAGGCCCTATTAAAGCCACAGAGAGCCGACTGCTTATGGCCTCCTCCCATCACCAGATCCTGAAAGAAAAGAGGAAACCAAGCCCCCACCCGTCTTCGCGTCTCGTGACAGAGGTGGGGGAGAGATGCTGAGCCCCTCCTTGCCCATAAATCTTTTCAGGCCTTCCGTCCCATTGGTTCCTTTCCTAAATAACAAGAAGAAATACGCCAAAGAGGAGAAACCCCAATCTGTCTTCACGGGCTCAGACGCACGCAGTGACAAACCCCTGTGATCAGGTGCGCCCGGTGATTCCGCTGCTAAATCCCACCCCCAACGGAGAAAGAAATGAATTTTCCTCACCTTCACCCAGCTGTAGGGCGCGTCCTCACAGCCCTGAGTCAGCTGTGCCAATAAGACCACAGAGTTCCCTCTGTTCACATTATTTATGTCAGTGGTCCCCACCTGCCAGCTCCTGGGCCCACAGGGAGCCCACAGATGTGTCTTGATGGACCCGCAATATTATTTTTATTTGAGTTAGTTGCCAGCATTTAAAAGGAGATTTTACATTAAAAAAAAATCTGTGTTTCCAACTTCTCTAGAAAATCAAGGCAAACTGAGAGATGACTGCCCACTGTGGCATTCTGGAACTTTCTATCTCATCCCAGGATCCACTCAGCCCACTCTACTCATTGATATTACCTGCATGGACCTTTCAAGTATTGAGTTCGCAATCCCTGTCACATGCACACAGTGTGAAATGAATAGATTCAGAACTTTTTTTTTTTTTTGGTGGTCAACCGCATTGCAGGGCAGGACTGAGGAGTGTGGACACATTTTGCCACTGTTGATAAATGAATTGCAGTGTCATTCACTCACAAAAAAAGAAATTGTAAAAAACTTGCCTTGTAGAGACTTGCATTATCATTACATTGCTTGTAACACCATTGCAAATATTTTCGTCTATATATTTATAGACATGAAAGATAAAGAATACCCAATTGATAGATCACAGATACCATATTCTAGTGTCGTATTATATACCCTACATTGTAATGCCATATTGTCGACACTCAATAAATGCTGAATGAAGTCCCATGAATAACAGACTCTGTGAAGCTCTCCACACATGTGCTATTCCATATTCCCATGACCTTACCCTTGCTGGTTCTGTTGCCAGGGATACCCATACACACACACCTTTGTTACCTGACCAATCCCTGCACATGTCTCAATACTCAGCCCAAGCATCTTTTCCTCCAGGAAGCCTTCCATGAACACCCCCGAAAAGCTAAGTGCCTTTCCCCTGTGTTCCCACAGCAGGTTCCCCTGTGTGCCTACTTCTGTCCTTGTTTCTACCATGTTATAGTGAAATTTCATGTTCTCCTGTGTCTCTCCCACTAATCTGTAAATTCCTTAAGCATGAGAATGAAATATTTTTCATATTTTTGTATGGAAAACAGTGACACATAGTAAGTGCTTAATGGATATAATTTTTGTAATCTAAACAGAAGTAACATAGACTGGAAACGTAAAGAATTTCCAATGAGTAGCCAAAACTTAGGTTTCCTTCCCAGAGGAAATTAAAACCATCTGACAGTAACTCCTCCCATTGGAGACTGACCATCCCTTCTTTCCCTTTGCTGGTACCCTTTAGAGTGCAGAATGATAAACTACATGCACTAAAATGGATCAGACACATGGCAGGTGTTCAATAACTATTTGTTGAATGAATGAACAAATTCAAATTCAAAATGGTGGTGATTATTTCCCACCATTAAAGGAACCATTAGTATGTGTCGGTTGATGAAATGCACCACCACCAACCAAAATCCTTTTCCATCTATGAACCATGTTACTGAATGATTTTTAGTACTTGTACATGTAACCCAAATAAATTCTGAGGGTCCAGGGGGCTCAGGCCCCACGTGGGGTCATATATAGTGAAGCACAATCTGGCAGCCAAAGCAATTGCATTCTGCACTTGGGTCTCTTGGAGAACATGTAATATTCCATGTAATGAGCCAAGTCATAAAGCTCAGCCAGATTTCTCACACCACCGTTTCCTCCCCTCCAATTTCTCTCGCCTCAACACATCTCCAGATCCCCTCTCTTGCCAACCTGCCGGAAAACTCTGCCCAACCTCCACACTAAAAATAAATTCTTCTTCTGTCCTCTCCCCATGTTCTGTCTACTCCTTATCTGTTGCCTTTCTGACTTCCTCTCCCCTCCTCTTCCTTTCTCCTTCAAGGAAGAATCCTGTCCTGCCACCTAGAGCCCTGTCTTCCTCTTTCCCCGTCCCCCCATTTCTCATCCCGAAGAGTGTGGAGGTGACTGGACTGGCAAGGACTCAATGCTCTTTAACATGATGGCAGAGGAGGGAGGTGAGAAGAGCTGGGAACACTCACACATTTTTAAAAAAATCTCGTCCCCATGACACACACGCTCATCGCTCTACCTGGAAGGCCTAATTTTATTTTGCCCACTCGGTGTTTCAATGCTTCAAATGTCCCTTTCCCAGGACTATCCTCTTTACTCCTATCAGTGTTAGTCAGCAGCTGCCAGCCCTGCTCCCACAACACCATGATTGTCCCGCCATGAAAGTGTTCTTCAGGGTATCATGGTAGTTTATACGCCTGTCTCGCCTCCAACCTTGGGAGCTTCTTAAGGGACGAGGCCACCTCGTCTGTACCTCTGTGTCCTCAGAGCCTTGTGCAGTGCCTGGGACAAGGTAAACACTCAGGGAGCATTTGTTGAATAAATTAATGGAAAATGCCTGAGAGCCCGCCTTCAGAGCTTTACCTCTTTAACTGAGGTTTCAAGTGTAGTTAAAATTTAAATACTCCTGTAAAGCAGTATCTTAAGGCTTCATTCACTTGTACCCTAGTATCAAGAGAAGGAGTGGCCTGGAGGGCGCCGAACATCTCAAGAAAAAAAGTCGAATAAATTAGAGGAAGATGAAGTCTCGCAGTTTGTGGGTTCGAGCCACGCGTCAGGCTCCACAGTGAAAGTGCAGAGCCTGCTTGGGATTCTCTGTCTCTCAAAATAAATAAATAAACTTTTAAAAAAGTGTGTGTGGGGGGGGGGGTGGGTGGGAATTCCCAGAATTTTATTAGGTAAAGAAGAACATGCACAAATCACCAACACAGAAGTCTCTGAATCCTC
The DNA here is from genome assembly GCF_018350175.1 of Felis catus. NCBI lineage: Eukaryota > Metazoa > Chordata > Mammalia > Carnivora > Felidae > Felis > Felis catus. Next base: position 29,753,714 of record NC_058383.1, on the reverse strand, counting down.
CCAAGCATACTGTGACCTAATCCAAGTGGTAAATACGACCCTGGAATCAGACAGATGTGGGTCCAAATCTCTGCAGCCTTAACCAAGGCTCTTGGTCTTGGTTTTCTCATCTGTAAAATGGGGATAATAATTTACTTACCTGAAATGGCTGTTGGGCAGAATAAATTAGTCAGTGTATGGAACATCCTTAGCACAATGTCTGGCACACAGTAGGACCCAATAAATGTTCCGATTACCATCTTTTAAATATGAGTTCGACTCCCCAGAAAGCCCCAGTGTCTCTGTCACGGACAGACAGATATAGCATTCCCTGAACAGATGTCCATGCAACAGCCGATGCTGGCACATGTGACACCTGATAGGACAGTAAACACGGGAAAGGAATCGTTCCGGACGCGAACCCAAAGAGGGATCTACAAACACACAGAGATCGGCATTACCTGATTTCTCCCTAAAACGCCATCCCCTGCCATTACCAGCTGCTGAGATAAGCCACCTGCTAGGAAATCGTCAGGAGAGAAATGCCACATCACAGTTCCAGAATCTGAGCACAAAATACTACAGACTCAAAGGAAAAACATATGGTACGATAGGGAGGGGAAAAAAAAAAAAAAAACCAGCGTTGAATGTCTCCAAGAAGCAGGACTAATCAGATGAAAGAGACACAGCCACCACCATGAGGCAGTTTGTGAAAGAGCAATCTCCCCTAAATGAAGAAACACTAAATAAACAGCTCCCAAGGTTCCAGGAGCCCTGAAAAGCCCTCAGGCAGAAAGAGAGCATCTCTGTACCAAGCATATTTGGTGCACTGCACCAAGGCTCACTGGAGACCGGAGGTGTGCTTAAGACAAAAACCATTATCACCTTCTGTGAATTCCTCGTGTTGATTTCCCTCCAAACTCCTGGGGGCTGGCGGGACCCTCCTCAGAGGAAGCAATAGGCCAGAAAAACAGGCAAGGTACCAAGTGGCCATAAGCAATTGTTGATATTGACTGTGTGTTTTTATGTTCTGTATTTCAGGGTGCCTGGGTGGCTCAGTCGGTGAAGCGTCCGACTTCAACTCAGGTCATGATCTCAGACTTCGTGGGTTCGAGCCCTGCGTAGGGCTCTGTGCTGACAGCTCGGAGCCTGGAGCCTGCTTTGGATTCTGTGTCTCCCTCTCTCTCTGCCCCTCCCCTGCTTGTGCTCTGTCTCTCAAAAATGAATAAACACTAAAAAATATTAAAAATTATTTTCTATATTTTGATCCTGTGGCACACAGGGCCCTGCTGCCCTAGAGGGACCAGCCCTCCCAGATTTAGCTCATTCCTGGAGATGGAAAACAACTGCAAAACATACCTTTTCCCATGCAAACCGACTATCCCAGAGCCCATAGCACCAAATGCCTTCTTTATAGGACTCTCACATTCAAGGCTACTATTCCCATCGCCCAAATCACCCCCAGGGCCATCCATGTACCAGACAGCCAGGAAGAGCCCTTACACCCCAGAGCCTGTGGAAATTATTCACACAAACCAAGCCTAAACCTGCTTACCCTGCCTCACCCCTTCCTTCCTGATTAACCTTCCAGTAAAGACTCCAGCCCACGTTTTCCCCTCCTTCTCTCGCCTCCTAACCAAGCTCATTGCTTCCCTGGGTGACTCTCCGTGGTGTGGCATTTTTCCTCTCCAGCGAACCGTAAGTATAACAAACTTAACTCTTCACTGGCAGCTGTCCCCTGATCTGTTGACTTTGCTGAACTTAAATATTAACCAAACCTGCATTTAAATTTTTTTTTAAGTTTATTGACTTATTTTGAGAGAGAGTGAGTGTGAGCAGGGGAGGGGCAGATAGAGGGGGAGAGAGAATTACAAGCAGGCTCCATGCTTGATAGCACAGAGCCCAATGCAGGGTTGGATCTCACAACCGCGAGATCATGATCTGAGTCGAAACCAAGAGTCGGTCACATAACCAACTGAGGCACCCAGGTGTCCCAAAACATGCATTTTAAAACACAGTCTGAACTATCTTCCCCAAGAGATCTTCGGGTCTTAGAGTTTCCTTCCATGCACATGCATGAGTATCTAGTAGATAAAACCAGCAGAGACAAGGGAGATCAATGAAGCATCAGTTGGCTTCTTCTGATCATGACCTTGGGGAGTTCCCTCTCACTGACAGCCCAAGTCTACCTTCTTGAGACCTTCTTTGTTCTTTGCTCTTCAGCTCATTTCCCAGTCCCTCTAGTGAGTTTTCTGAGAGGTGATACTTGAGCACAGATACGGGCCTGTTCGTGCCAGGAGAAAGCATTCCAGGCAAGGCGTTCCAGGCAAATTTCCTGAAAATGGAACCTACTATCTACCTGCCGCCTTATCAAAGGCATGACCTAGCATGACAGTCTTTGAGGTTCACGATGAAAAGTGAAAGAAGCCAGAAACAAAGGGTCACGTGTTCAATGATTCCGTGTATATGAAACACCCAGATTCGGCAAACCCACGGAGACGAAAAGCAGATTAATGGTTTTCCGGACCTGGAGGGCAGTGAGAGGAGACAGGAATGAGGGTGTGAGGTTTCCTTTTGGGCCGGTAAAAATGTCTTGGAACTAGAAAGAGATAGTGGTTGCAAAACCTCATGAACGTTTTATTTTTTTTTTTAACGTTTATTTATTTTTGAGACAGAGAGAGACAGAGCATGAACGGGGGAGGGGCAGAGAGAGAGGGAGACACAGAATTGGAAGCAGGCTCCAGGCTCTGAGCCATCAGCCCAGAGCCCGATGCGGGGCTCGAACTCACGGACCGCGAGATCGTGACCTGGCTGAAGTCGGACGCTTAACCGACTGCGCCACCCAGGCGCCCCTACATTATGAACGTTTTAAATGCCATGGGATTGCAAACTTTAAAATGGTGAACGTTAATTTTAGGTTGTATGAATTTTACCTCAAGTTTCTAATAAAAAGCACCCACCTCTTTATTTTCTCACACCTTTCTCTCCTAATTAGACTAACCCCCCTTCCAAGGAGTCTGTCTTTTCCTAGCCTTTGTGCTACCTGTTGGTTTTCTCCTTCCATCATCCCTCTTCCATCCATGTTCAAATGTGACTAACTTTCATAAGCACCAATTTGACCAAAAGACCAAGCCAAAGGATTAAGTCGCCAGCCCATCCACAAAGAAAACCCAGTATTCAAAGGGAAAAGTAGCTCCCACTAGGGACGGTGGGATGGACATCTAACTGGCAAGCAACAAACGCACCATTTTATCCATTCCCTGCCTCTGTTTCTCCTTTTTGCCCCCTGGGGAAAAGCTCATTATTAATAGACTCAGGCCACCATGGGCCCCACCTTTCTGTTTCTTCTAATACTTCTCTAACTCCAGCCTCTTATCTGGGCCTTTGACTGGAACAGTCCCTCTCCTGCTTCCCGCTCTTCCCCACCTAAGATCCTTCATGCTCGGGCCAGAAGAATTTTTAACGGAACACTTTATCACGTTAGTGCTCTGCTCCGAAACAGCAGATCACTCTCCACTGCTAATTCAATAAAGTTCAAAATCAAATGGGAGACGCCATTGCAAGACGACGCCATTGCAACATGAGCCAGTCTCCTTCCTAATGGACTAAAAGCACAGTCACTAAGCATTCTTTCAAGTTTCCCTCTTCTGCTGGAAATCTGTCCTTTCTTCTCTTTGGTGACTATAAAATCTGCCTCCTCCTTCCAGGCCCACGCCTTTCCCCTGCTGACTTTCATGCTCAGAGTTAACCTCCCTCCACTATTTTCAATAGCATTAGTTGGGCTCATGGGTTCACGGTAAAAACATCTCATGCAGACTAGGAATGCCTGGAAGGTGGACACTTTGCCTCAGCGAGCTCTGTCTCCGGTCTCTAACAATGACTGGCCCATAGCGTACCGAGACAATAGTTTGTCAAAGTAAACTGGTTAGAAAAGTCTCCAGGATACCAAGAGGATTTTTAGCAGTGTGTCCCAAACTTCCTGAGCCTTCTGGCTTCCATAAAAATGAGACCTGTGGCAGAGACCTTGGAAATTAATTATTAGGACATTTCTGTGCTCAGACACAGGTATCCAGGCACTTCCGTAACATTCCCACAGAATGGGACCATCAGACCATGTTCCTCTTCCTTAACTCATTAATATTTGACTTCTCTGGCCCTCAGATATCTTGAATATTTTAATTACAGAATCTTATTACATGCTCAGGGATTTTAAAAGAAACAGACACAATTTTCATAAAAGTTTTATGAATCTGGCTCAATATGCGAACATATTTCAATCCAACAAGTATTAGTAGCAATTAAAATTTATGGCATGCGTAGTTGGTGCCAAGGATTATCTCATTTAATCCTGACTACAGTCTTGATGAGGTTCAGAGAAGTTCAGTATTTGCCCAAGTTCACACAGAGCCTGACTTAACTGACGCACGTTGCCAATTTCCAAAGTGGACTTTCTTATCATTTTTTTTATTAATATCTACTACTTACGGAGCCCTTACTACATTCAAGATGGTATGCCCATTCTCAGAAGTGCCAGGAAATCAAGGCCACCCTCCTTCCTCAGGTCAGCCCTCATCCAACAAGTTGAATCTACTCTTCGGTTTGAATAGCACCAAGTCTGTATTCTTCCCTGATTCCCAGAGATGTCTAATGGGATTGGGCCCCAGGGACCCACCTGGGATACTAAACCTTTTACTGGCTTCCCTTCCCTTGCTTTATGTTGTTACTCTTTAATGATGTTTCTTGGGATCACCTCGTGTATATATAGCGCTTGTATTCCGACTCTTGCCTGAAGGCCTGCCTCTGTGGGAAATCAAACCAAGGTCATGCTCTACAGCAGCGTCAGCAAACTTAGTAAACACGTTCATCTTTGTGAGCTGGGCTGTCTTTATGGCAGCTTTTCAACTCCGCCGTTGTAGCAAAAGACCGTGGAGACAATGTGCAAAGTGGTGAGTGTGTGGTTGTGTTTTCTACAAACTTTATTTGTGGACGCTGCAGTTTGATTTCATATAACTTCCCCGGGGTTGTGAAATACTATTGTTCTTTTGATTTTTTTTTTTGGACCATTCAAAAATGTAAAATCCATTCTTCGCCAGTAGGCAGTAGTTTGCCAACCCCTGCTCTATGCATTCTCTTGTAATCCTGCCGTTCCCCATCTGAGACAAGAACCACCATTGTTCCCATTTTCCAGATGAGGAAAACTAAAGGTTAAGAAGGCTAAGTGGCTTCAAGGTAATACAATTTGGGTAAATCCCAATGAATAACTGGTCCACGGGGTCCTGGAATGGTCTTCTGGAATGCCTTTTGCAAAAGGTCACCACACCCAGTTACTTTGGAGAATAAGGCGATGGTTTCCATGATGGTTCCTGAATCGGTGCCTTCCTCTCTGCACACCTTGTCTCTGACAGAGCAGCGTGGTGACTCAGCATGTAGTAGTGGCATCGGCAGCTTCCAGATGCCAGCCGAAAATGACTTGCTAGAACGCTCTTGAGAAACAGCTGCTCGTCCTTACTTTGCTAAGAAACCATGCAGTGTCACTGCAGGACAGGAGAGCGTGAGAAGAGCCAGAGGTTGGCCGAGCGACTCCTTGGAGACAGGACAGCTGGGAGCAAGCCTCCATCCACCTGCATCCATTTTGTTGGCGTGAGACGAACCTGCATTTCTCTATAGCGTCTACGTGCGTATACAGACACACCTGCAAGTGCGGTTAAAAACACAGTACATCGCACACTGGGGCTAACCAGAGCTTGGCTTAGTCAAACTCGAAGCATGCATCTCAGGTCTTAAGCTTAGTCAATGCAGCACAATGGAGGCTCTGCCTCACCCCGTCCAGTCTGCCTGATAATCATGTGGATACTACTACGAGGTAGGACTCACATGGTCCTTACCACATGCCAGATATTGGTCTAAGATGTTACATGCAATAGTTCATTTAATTCTTGCAGTAATTCAGTGAGGTAGGTGCTATTGGCAACCCCATTTTACAGAGGAGGAATCTGAGTGGTCACGTAACTTGCCCAAGGTCACACACAGCGCTGGGGTTTGAACCCAAGTGGACAGAGTCGATACTGTGGAATTGAATATGCAGTGGAGCCTTGAACAACACGGGTTTGAACTGTACAGATTCACTTCTACATGGTCATTTTTTGATAAATGCATGCAATGTATTTTCTCCTCCTTATGGTTTTCTTAATACCATTTTCTTTAGCTTACTTTATTGAAAGAATACAGTACATAATAAATATAACATACAGAATGTGTTCATTGACTGTTTATATTATCGGTGAGACTTCTGGCCAACAGTAGGCTGCTAGCTAAGTTTTGGAGGAGTCAAAATTTATACATGGATTTTCGACTGCATGGGGGTTGGACCCCCTTACCCCTGCATTGTTCAAGAGTAAACTGTATTCTATTTACTTATTCCTAAGGGTTTTTTTTCCTTCATATTTTAATTCTTCTGAAATTGGGATATGTCACGTAACTGATATGTGTATTTAATGTCACTTTTTCCCCCAGAAAGAGCTGCTATTAAAGTCAATAGTTTGTCTTGCAGTCAACAGCATGTAGGAATTAAGAAATATGGTTACATACCTTCCAGAAATTCCACTTCTGGGTATATATCTGAATAAAATGAAATCCCTATGTCTAAGGTATCTCTGCACCCCCCTGTTTATTGCAGCATTATTTACATTAGGCAAGACATGGAAACAGTCCAACTGTCTGCTGATGGATGGATGAATAAGAAATTAGATATTATATATCTATGTCTATAGAGAGAATGGAGTATTATTCATCCGTAAAAAAATTAAGGAAATCCTGCTGCATTTACAACAACATAGATGAAGCTTGAGGGCATTATGCTAAGTGAAGTAAGTCAGACAGAGAAAGACAAACACTGTACAATCTTACTTACGTATGGACTCTAAAGGAAGCTGAATTCATAGAAACAAAGAGTAGACTGGTGGTTGCCAGCAGCTAGAAAGGGGGAGAAATGGGAAGAGGTTGGTCAAAAGGTATAAATTTTCAGTTATAAGATGAATAAGTTCTGGGGATATGATGTACAGCATGCTAACTGTACTGTAACGACACTATAATGTATACTTGAAAGTTGCTAAAAGAGTGGATCTTAGGGGCGCCTGGGTGGCTCAGTCATTTAAGAGTCTGACTTTGGCTCAGGTCATGATCTCACAGTTTGTGGGTTCGAGCCCCACGTTGGGCTCTGTGCTGACTGCTCAGAGCCCGGAGCCTGCTTCAGTTTCTGTCTCCGTGTCTCTCTGACCCTCCCCCACTTGTGCGCTCTCTCTCTCTCTGTCTCTCAAAAATAAATAAACATTAATAATAAAAAAAGAGATCTTAAAAGTTCTTACCACCAAAAATAAACAAACAAACAAACAAACAAACAAACAAATAAGTAAAATGGTAATGGATGTGTTAGCGAATCTTACTGTGATAATCATTTCACGGTATATACGTATATCTAACCATTACGTTGTATACCTTGAACTTACACAATATTGTATCTCAATAAAGTGGAGGTGGGGGCGGGGGGACGTGATGTGGTAACAAAAGCATCCACTCAGACTCTCACTGACCATTGTTATACATGCCAGACACGCGACAGGCAGGTGGTGTGGTGTCAGCGATATTCATCATCTCTCAGTGGGACCTTGTCCAACCAAGAGAATAAAGGAGAAACAAGCTAAAACTAGGGCAGACGTCCTTTGGCTTCCAGGGGTTCAGTTTCTGCGTTTTCTCAGCTGAAAGTTCTCAGGTGTCTCTCCTAAAGAAACCAGCCCAGTTGACCTACTCTTGTCAATGCCATGGTTTTCTCCCCCTCCCCCCCCCCACACACAACTGCTTCACTTGTATTCCCTGCAATAGGAAGCAATATACAGAGCCATCGTGAATTCATAGGTGACGTCTCAGGAGATAGCAGTTATCTATTGCTACAACAATGCTGCAAACAGCCCCAAAACCCAGTGTCTTGAAACAACAGATAGTTATTTTGATGAAGTTTTGGGGTGGTGGTGGGGGACGAGAGTCAACGACCAAGAAAGAATTCTTGGAGATCTTTGCTGCAAAAAGGTGATCTCAATAAAGCACAGGGACAGGACCCATGGCCGGAAGAGCTGCCCAGGCACCATGAGGAGAGACAACTTATATACTAAAGGTGTTGGGGGAGGTAAAGTCCAGGGGAAGTTTCCAGTGAGATTTTCATATGCTAAAGAACACTCCCGGAATAGGGGAAGGCCTAGCTGTTGCCAGAGGAGGGTCGTTTGCCCTCTAGCAAAGCATCAGCATGAAGACATAGGGAGTTCCTGGAGAAATGTGTTACTCTGCTGGCCTCAAGTATCTGTCAAGGTGCTGCAGCTTATAAGGAAATTTAATTTTATCTGCCATTTTCTTCTGCCTTTGTTTCCCACATCAATTTTAGCTCACAATTCCACTTGGCTTCACAGTTCTTCTGGTCTCAGCTAGACCAGAAGATGAGATGACTAGGAGATTCAGTTCTGCCCCTATGTGTCTGTCTCTCATCTTTCCCCTGAGACCACGGGCTAGCCTGGAAGTGCCCTTCTCATGGCAAAGACCAAGGGCAAGAGCAGAGAGGCCAGTCGTGAAGCATTTCCATGCCTCCACTTGCGTGACATTTGCTAATATCTCATTGGCCAAATCAAGCCACAGGGCCGTCCAGAGTCAGAGGGGGAAGGAATGTGCAAAGTCATGTAACACAGCTCTCAGGAGAGGTAAAGAATCAGTACCATTTTTACATCCAAGGAAACTGCCATGAAGGTGGTGGTAAGGACAGTCTTGGGTCTAATTAGCTGGTGTTGGGCAGTAAAAATAGATTTTAGCTGCCCATAGTAGTTACATCTTCTTTACTTTTCCTTACGTGCTTGTTGTGTAGAGGGAATATGGAAATAGAAGCCTCCTGTGGATTTGGAATGCCAAGTAAGAAAACCCTGGATTCCAAAGGAATTGAAGGAAGAGAAAACTTTCCAACAAAATAAGGAAAATCACAAAGTCTGCTGCCACCCCACCAGAGAGGGAGGGAGCTCCCGGGAGGGTGTATCCTTCCTAAGGAATTGGCAATAAGGGTTTGCTCCACACCAGCTCTTCTTCCCAAGAAATTCTCAAGGTGACCCCATGCAGGGATTTCAGGCTTTGCGGGGAGAGAGGGAACATTCCACTGAGGCATGGGGCGGGAGAGGAAGCCGTGCACTTCCCCAAGTGGTTAAGCACCAAGAGCTGAACCTAAAATTAGGAAATTAAAACTAAATAAGGCAATTCAGGCAGAACCATTTCCATCAAAAGCAGCAAGCATATGGGCCCCACTGTCAAGTGGAGACCATCAAACTGAAATGTGTAAATGAATCATGGAGATTAGACAGATAAATTGGAAAAGGAGGGAAGCGCCTTTTGAAAGCCCAAACCGGGGATCTGATTTGTCACCCACAGGAAAGCTGCCCTTCGCTTCCGTCCAGCCCTTTGAGACAACCACCTGCCTTAGAACACTGGGTGTCGCCCCTGGAAAACTTTCTACAAAGAAGAAAATAAATAAAAGTCCCCCAGGATATTCCTCAATAGAAAGCCCTGTTTGAAAGTGTCTATAACAGCCTGTTGTGTGTTTTAATGAGTTGAAATGTGTGCTTCCATTGGCTGGGATTTTAAAGACAGCCTCTTTCTGCCTGTTCCCTCTGGCGTCCGCAGGTTTCTGTTTGATTCTGCATATTCATAAAATGCTCAACAGGACGCATCACAGTTCAAACACGCTTTCAGCTTTGACGACTTCAATAAGCCTGTTCCTTGCCACTCAGCGGTTAATTCCCTGAGCTCATAAGACACTTCTACTGGGCATTTTGAGCTGCGAGTTGGCAGAGCGAGGTGCAGGTGCAAGGCTGGTAACAATCATGGCAAGGAACTGGAGGAAAGGTCCACCACATGGGCTCTGCCCACTTCTGATTAGCATGCGGATGATAAGCCTTCCACCATCCCACTTTGCAAATACTTCCTATTTTCCTTTCCTTCTTCTCCTTTGGGAAATTGTATTAAGCAAGAAGGCAGTCGTAAAATCCACAGAAGAAAAGAGGAATGACAAAAAAATGCCTGTTGGTAATTTGTCAAGACAAAGCTTCTTTCCTAGCTCTTGACAGCATGCACTTCCCTCCGCCCATATTGTCACCATCTTAGTTCAAGGCCACCTTGACTTTCATGTGGTTTGGAGCAACAGCCTCCTCGCTGATCTCCCTGCCTCCACTGTGGTCCTGTGTCCCTTCTACCATATGATCTGAACAACATTTCTAGAACAAAACAAGTATTGGGTACCTACCACATACCAGGCAAGGTGCTAGGCTCTGGAGAGAAAACAGTAGGCAAAGCCAAGCCCCTAGCCTCACCAACCACAATCTAGTGTGGAGAATGGTTTTGTCACATAACAACACAAATAAGTATGAAGTTGCAAGTTGGTGGGGGTGGGGGTGGGTGGAGATTGACCATGTGGCCACCTGAGAACATAGAACAGAAGGGGGTGGGAGACCAGGAAAGGCTTCCCTGAGGAGGTGATGGTTGAGAGCCAACTGGAAGACCTTCAGAAGTTAATGAGATACAGTAGGGGTTCGAGAGAGGAGACAAAGAACATTCTAGCAAAGGGGACAAGTTTGAACCAAAGCCCTATGGTGAGAGGGAGCATGGCAAACTCTGTCCATCTCCTAATCCATTTGACCTTAAGAAAAAAACAAAAGTCCCTACACTGGCCTCAAGGCTGTGCATGATCTAGCCCCTGACTGCCCCATCTCCTTCCCTTCCATCCCACCTCTCAGACTTCTATCTTCCAGCTGATGCCAAACCCATCCCTCACACCTTCTGTGGGACTCCTCGTAGGGGAAAAAAAGGAACCTCATTTGTAGAGCATCTAGTCAAACATTATACTAGATATTTACACACACACACACACACACACACACACACACACACACACCATACCATCATAATCACAACATCTCCTATGAGGTAGATGCTGGTGTTGCCCCATTGCACAGGAAAGGAAGTTGAAGCTTGGTATGAACAAACAATGAGACAAAGAGCACACACAGTGGGAGGTGGGCCTGGGATTCACACCCCAGTGGTTGGACACCAGAACCTAACTAATGCTTCCCTCCAATGTGGTGGAGGTCAGGAAGAAGAGGTGAATGAAGTCTTGGGAAGGGCTTCAGGGAGGCCCCACACAGTTCTTCTCTCATGCCAAGTCCATCTGATTGGTAGTAGGGGTATCGAAAAGGGCTGTGAAGTCACACCCAGGCTTTTAAGACAGCCTGTTAGGATTGATTAGCGATGGCTGCCATGAGCACAGGACAGGAAAGGGGCAGCATACGTGCTACGTATTTTTCATCCCCAGACCAGCAGGATGTATGCTTTGGAGTTCTCCCTCCAGGCCAAATTTGGGAAGTGTGGATGAGCGTTCCTTCTCCGTAAGACTTTTCCAGGTTCTCTGGTCACTCCAGAGCTGCGGTTCCAGAAATCCCAACTCAATGGCTGATCAAGTCAGGGATGCAGCTTCAACCCAGGCCAGCCAGGTCTCCTCCTGCATTGCTTCCCACCAGGCTCTTCCTCTGACAACCCCCTCAGTCCCACCTTGTAAGAGAACTAAACCCACTCTCCCCATCATGCGTGACAAGCTTTAACTAGTTGGCTTCGTCTTCATATCCACCAACAAAACTCAAACCCAGAATAGAGAGATTTTGATGATCTCAGACCCCATGAACAGCCTCCAGCCACCTAGAGGCCTCCCGTTCTCAGAGACCCTCATTGCTCCCCCAAAGCCCCTACAGAAACTTCCTTTGCATGTAGCAACACCGACGTTGTTTCTCCTGTCAGTTTATTACAGTAATGTACACCCACTGGCAGGGTCCAGAGCTGTGCCCAAACCTGCTGGCAGAGTGTCAGCAATTTTGACCACACCATCCGTGCCCAAGAGAGCAGACACAAGTGGTTGCTCCTTTTCAGCACCCAGGATGCCCCAAGCCTGGAGCTTTTGTGAGCAAACATAAATGTGCATGCCCCTGTCACCCCTGCCCCTCCCCTGCTCTGAGCTCATCTTACAAAGAACACAGCTGAGGACTGGAAGCGCATTCAGCTGTGTCTGCCCTTTTTTTTTTAAGGCAGCTTTTAAAAGCCTCTCTCTGGGTCTAATTATCTTTTACAGGGAGACGAATACTTTCCCTCATTTCTCGGTATTTTTCAGGCTTTGCAGCCATTCCCCCTCTGTGAGAATCTAGCCGCATTACAGAACACACGGCCTGCACGGGACCCCGGGTGCTCTTCGTGGTGGGGACAGAGAAGGAAATGGCTGGGTCCATCCCCGGAGCTTTCCAGAAGCTTGCACTGCCCTCAGAGTCAGATCCGACTGGCTCATGTGCATTTTCTTTTCTCAGCTCTTCCATTTTAAGGATGGCTCTCCATTGAATAGAAAGCCAAGTTTCCTTTTTTGAAAGGCTGTTGGAATAGGGGTTCAGAGCCCAGACCCTGTGGTCAAACATCCTGGTTTGAATCCTGGCTGTACCCCTTATTAATGGCATGACTGCAAGTTACACACCCTCTCTGGGCTCAGTGTAGGGGCTCATTTGTAGGGGCTCATATTCCCATCTGGAATATGGGATTAATAGTAGTATCTCCCTTGCCATTGTCAGGAGGGTGAAACCAGGTAGTGTTTGTGCTTAAAACAGTGCTGAAACACAATAACACTACTAGGAATTGATCCAAATGACACAGGAGTGCTGATTCATAGAGGCACATGTACCCCAATGTTAACAGCAGTGCTATCAACAACAACCAAAGTATGGAAAGAGCCCAAATGTCCATCAAATGATGAATGGATAAAGGAGATGTGGTGTGTGTGTATGTGTGTATGTGTGTGTGTGTGTGTGTGTGTGTGTGTGTATGCATATACAATGGAATATTTCTTGGCAATGAGAAAGAATGAAATCTTGCAATTTGCAACAACATGGGTGGAACTGGAGGTTATTATGCTAAGTGAAATAAGTCAGTCAGAGAAAGACACTCAAATGTGGAATTTGAGAAAATTAACAGAAGACCATGGGGAGAAGGGAAGGGAAAAAAATAGTTTCAAACAGAGAGGGAGACAAACCATAATAGACTCTTAAATGCAGACAACAAACAGGATTGATTGGGGGGAGAGGTGGGGAGGAGGGGGAAATGGGTGATGGGCATTAAGGAGGGCAGTTGTTGGGATGAGCACTGGGTGTTGTATGTAAGTGATGAATCCTGGGAATCTACTCCCAAAGCCTAGAGCACACTGTATACACTGTATGTTAGCTAACTTGGTAATAACTTATATGAAAGGAAGAAAGAAAGTAGGAAAGAAAGAAAAAGGAAGGAAGGAAGGAAGGAAGGAAGGAAGGAAGGAAGGAAGGAAGGAAGGAAGGAAGGAAGGAAGGGAGGAAGGAAGGAAGGATAGGGCTGGAACATAGAAAGCCATGCATAGGTGTTTGTTAAATAAAGGTTATACCTGGGGTGCCTAGGTGGTTCAGTTGGTTAAGTGTCTGGCTGTTTTTTGTTTTTTTAATTTAATTATTTAATTTAATTTAATTTAATTTTTAAAATTTGAATCCAAGTTAGCATATAGTGCAACAATGATTTCAGGATTCCTTAATACCCCTTACCCATTTAGCCCATCCTCCCTCCCACAACCCCTCCAGTAACCCTGTGTTCTCCATATTTAAGAGTCTCTTCTGTTTTGTCCCCCTCCCTGTTTTTATATTATTTTTGCCTCCCTTCCCTTGTGTTCAATCTGTTCTGTGTCTTAAAGTCCTCGCATGAGTGAAGTCATATGATATTTGTCTTTCTCTGACTAATTTCATTTAGCATAATACCGTCTAGTTCCATCCATGTAGTTGTAAATGGCAAGATTTCATTCTTTTTGATTGACGAGTAATACTCCATGATGTGGGAGTGTGTGTGTGTGTGTGTGTGTGTGTGTGTGTGTATATATATATATATATATATATATATATATATATACCACATCTTCTTTCTCCATTCATCCATCGATGGACATTTGGGCTCTCTCCACACTTTGGCTATTGTTGACAGTGCTGCTATAAACATTGGGGTGCACGTGCCCCTTTGAAACAGTATAAATAGCTTGGATAAATAGCTAGTAGTGCAATTGCTGGGTCATCGGGTAGTTCTATCTTTAATTTTTGAGGATCCTCCAGATTGTTTTCCGGAGTGGCTGCACCAGCTTGCATTCCCACCAGCAATGCAAAAGAGATCCTCTTTCTCTGCATCCTCGCCAACATCTGTTGTTGCCTTAGTTGTTAATGTTAGCCATTCTGACATGTGTAAGGTGGTATCTCATTGTGGTTTTGATTTGTATTTCCTGGGTGATGAGTGATGTGGAGTATTTTTTCATGTGTCAGTTGGCCATCTGGATGTTTTCTTTGGAGAAATGTCTATTCATGTCTTTTGCCCATTTCTTCACTGGATTCTTTGTTTTTTGGGTGTTGACTTTGATAAGTTCTTTATACATTTTGGATACTAACCCTTTATCTGATATGTCGTTTGCAAATATCTTCTCCCATTCTGTCGGTTGCCTTTGAGTTTTGCTGACTGTTTCCTTTGCTGTGCAGAAGCTTTTTATTTTGATGAGGTCCCAGTAGTTCATTTTTGCTTTTGTTTCCCTTGCCTCCGGAGACGTGTTGAGTAAGAAGTTGCTGCAGCCAAGATCAAAGAGGTTTTTGCCTGCTTTCTCCTTGAGGATTTGGATGGCTTCCTGTCTTATATTTAGGTCTTTCATCCATTGTGAGTTTATTTTTGTGTATGGTGTAAGAAAGTGGTCCTGGTTCATTTTTCTGCATGTGGCTGTCCAATTTTCCCAGCACCACTTGCTGAAGAGATTGTCTTTATTCCATTGGGTGTTCTTTCCTGCTTTGTCAAAGATTAGTTGGCCATACATTTGTGGGTCCATTTCTAGGTTCTCTATTCTGTTGCATTGATGTGAGTGTCTGTTTTTGTGCCAATACCATACTGTCTTGAAGATGACAGCTTTGTAATTTAGGTTGAAGTCTGGGATTGTGATGCCTCCAGCTTTGGTTTTCTTTTTCAAGATTGCTTTGACTATTCAGGGTCTTTTCTGGTTCCATACAAATTTTAGGATTGTTTGTTCTAGCTCTGGGAAGAATGCTGGTGTTATTTTGATAGGGATTGCCTTGAATATGTAGATTGCTTTGGGTAGTATTGATATTTTAACAATATTTTTTCTTCTTATCCAGGAGCATGGAATATTTCTCCTTTTTTTGTGTTTCATCTTCAATTTCTTTCATAAGCTTTCTATGGATTTCAGTGTATATATTTTTCACCTCTTTGGTTAGATATATTCCTAGGTATTTTATGGTTTGGGGTGCAATTGTAAATGGGATCAATTCCTTGATTTCTCTTTCTGTTGCTTCATTATTGGTGTATAGGAATGCAACTGATTTCTGTGCATTGATTTTATATCCTGCCACTTTGCTGAATTCATACATCAGTTCTAGCAGTTTTTTGGTGGAATGTTTTCAGTTTTCCATATAGAGTATCATGTCATCTGCAAGAGTGAACGTTTGACCTCCTCCGGGCCAATTTGGATACCTTTTATGTCTTATCTGATTGCTGAGGCTAAGACTTGCAATAATATGTTGAAAAACAGTGGCAAGAGTGGACATCCCTGGCTTGTTCCTGACCTTAGGGGGAAAGCTCTCAGTTTTTCCCCATTGAGGATGATATTAGCTTTGGGTCTTTCATATATGGCTTTTATGATCTCGAGGTATGATCCTTCTATCCTGACTTTCTTGAAGGTTTTTATCAAGAAAGGATGCTGTATTTTGTCAAATGCTTTCTCTGCATCTATTGAGAGGATTATGTGGTTCTTGTCCTTTCTCTCACTGGTGTGATGAATCACATTAATTGTTTTGCAGATATTGAACTAATCCTGCATCCCAGGTATAAATCCCACTTGGTCGTGGTGAATAATTTTTTTCATGTATTGTTGGATCCGATTGGCTGATATCTTGTTGAGGATGTTTGCATCCATGTTCATCAGGGAAATTGGTCTATAGTTCTCCTTTTTAGTGGGGTCATTATCTGGTTTTGGAATCAAGGTAATGCTGCCTTCATGCAAGACTTTGGAAGTTTTCCTTCCTTTTCTATGTTTTGGAACCGCTTCAAGAGAATAGGTATTAACTCTTCCTTTAATGTTTGGTAGAATTCCCCTGGAAAGCCATCTGGCCCTGGATTCTTGGTTTTTGGGAGATTTTTGATTACTAATTCGATTTCTTTACTAGTTATGGGTCTGTTCAAATTTCTATTTCTTCTTGTTTCAGTTTTGGTAGTGCATACATTTCTAGGAATTTCTCCTTTTTTTCCAGATTGCCCATTTTATTGGCGTATAATTGCTCATAATATTCTCTTATTATTCTTTTTATTTCTGCTGTGTTGGTTGTGATCTCTCCTCTTTCATTCTTGATTTTATTTACTTGTGTCATTTCCTTTTTCTTTCTGATCAAACTGGCTAGTGGTTTATCAATTTTGTTAATTCTTTCAAAGAACCAGCTTCTGGTTTCATTGATCTGTTCCACTGTTGTTGTTTTGTTTTGTTTTTTTGTTTTTGTTTTTGTTTTTTGGTTTCAATAGCATTGATTTCTGCTCTAATCTTTATTATTTCCTGTCTCCGGCTGATTTGGGGTTCTATTTGCTGTTCTTTTTTCCAGCTCTGTAAGGTGTAAGGTTAGGTTGTGTATCTGAGATCTTTCTTCCCTCTTTACAAAAGCCTGGATTGCTATATACTTTCCTCTTATGACCACCTTTGCTGCGTCCCTGATGTTTGGGGATGTGGTGTTATTATTTTCATTGGCTTCCATGTACTTTTTAATTTCCTCTTTAACTTCTTGGTTAGCTCATTCGTTCTTTAGTATGATATTCTGTAGTCTCCAAATGTTTATTACCTTTCCAAATTTTGTCTTGTTGATTTCGAGTTTCATAGCATTGTGGCCTGAAAATATGCACTGTATGAAATCAATTTTTTTGTACTTCTTGATGGCTGCTTTGTGTCCCAGTATGTGATCTATTCTGGAGAACGTTCCATGTGCACTGGAGAGGAATGTGTATTTCACTGCTTTAGGATGAAATGTTCTGAATATATCTGTTAAGTCCATCTGGTCCAGTGTGTCATTCAAAACCATTGTTTCCTTGTTGATTTCCTGATTAGATGATACACCCATTGCTGTAAGTGGGGTATTGAAGTCTCCTACTATTATGGTATTATTATCAACGGGTTTCTTTATGTTTGTGATTAATCAATTTATATATTTGGGTGTACCACATTTGGAGCATAAATGTTTACAATTATTAGGTCCTCTTGGTGGACAGACCCCGTAATTATGATATAATGCCCTTCTTCATCTCTTGTTACAGTCTTTGTTTTAAAGTCTAGATTGTCTGCTATAAGTACGGCTACTCGGGCTTTCTTTTGTCGACCATTAGCATGATTGATGGTTCTGCATCCCCTTACTTTCAATCTGAAGGTGTCGTTAGGTCTAAAGTGGGTCTCTTGTAAATAGCACATAGATGGATCTTGTTTTCATACCCGTTCTGTTACCCTATGTCTTTTGATTGGAACATTTAGTCCATTGGCGTTTAGAGTGAGTACTAAAAGATATGAATTTATTGCCATTATGTTGCTTGTAGAGTTGGAGTTTCTGGTGGTGTTCTCCGGTCCTTTCTAGTCTTTGTTGCTTTTGCTATTTATTTATTTACTTAGTCTTTTCTCCCCCTCAGAGAGCCCCTCTTAAAACTTCTTATGGGTCTGGTATAATGGTCACAAACTCCTTTAATTTTTGTTTGTGTGGGAAACTTTTAATCTCTTCTTCTATTTTGTATGACAGTCTTGCTGGATAAAGAATTCTTGGCTGCATATTTTTCTGATTCACCACACTGAATATATCCTGCCACTCCTTTCTGGCCTGCCAAGTTTCGGTGGTTAGGTCTGCTGCAAACCTGATCTGTCTTTCTTGTAGGGTAAGGACGTTTTTTCCCCTTGCTGCTTTCATGAATTTTTCCTTGCCTGAGTATTTTGTGAATTTGACTATGATATGCCTTGTTGATAATCAGTTTTTGTTGAATCTAATGGGAGTCCTCTGTGCTTCCTGGATTTTGATGTCTGTGTCTTTCCCCAGGTTAGGAACGTTTTCTGCTATGATTTCCTCACATAACCCTTCTACCCCTTTTTCTCTGTCTTCATCTTCTGGGACCCCTATGATTCTGATGTTGTTCCTCTTTAATGAATCACTGATTTCTTTAATTCTTAAATCATGCCCCTTGACCTTAGTCTCCCTCTTTTTCTTTTTTTTTTTCTTTCTTTTTTTTTTTTTTTTTTTTGCTTCATTGTTGTCTATAATTTTGTCCTCTCTATTGCTGTTCTGCCTCATCCATCCTTGCTGCCGTGGCATCTATTCCAGATTGCAGCTCAGTTATAGCATTTTTTATTTCCTCCTGACTAACTTTTACTTCTTTTGTCTCCACAGAAGGGGATTCTAATCTATTTTCACCCCCAGCTAGTATTCTTATTATCATGATTCTGAATTCTAGTTCAGACAACTTAGTTGTATCTGTGTTGATTAAGTCCCTGGCTGTGATTTCCTCCTGCTCTTTCTTTTGGTGTGAATTCCTTTATTTCATCTTTGAAGGAAGAAAAGGAATTGATAAGGTAAAAAAAATTAAAATTAAAAAATTAAAAATTAAAAACAACACACACACACACACACACACATCAAATACATGATGCTAGATCCTACGTGTGTTTTGCTCTGGTTGGGGAAAGGAGCTTAATAGATTAGAGAAAAAAATAGACAAAACAGGGAAAACATTTGAAAATTTGAAAAAAAACAAACAGTGAAATAGAATAAAATGAAATGATGGATGTAAAATGGAATTTGAAAAATTTACAAAGAAGTAAAATATAGAGTAGAAAAATTAAAGAAAATATTTGTAATAAAAATTGAAAATAAAACTAAATTTTTTTCTCTGTTCGTATTCAAGAAAAAGAAATGAAAAATAAAGACAAAAAATTGAGTAGATGGACCAGAGAATAGACTGAAATACGATTGAAATTACCTCGTTTTTCCCTAGAAGTCAAACTATGAAGGGCTTTATCATCCATAATCTAAGCAGGTAGAGAGACTTGTGTTACTGAAGAGTGAGGTTAGCACCGTTGGGCGGGGCTTAGTGTAATGACTCCGTTTTCCACTAGATGGCGCTGCTCAGCTTACTGCAGTGGATTGTTGAGGCGCTTGCAGGTGTGTATGCGCACGCGCGGGAGAGGTGGAAATGGCGGTGACCCAGCTGCCCAGTCTCTAGTGTCTAACCTCTCTTCTCCCTGACCAGCAATCACGCACCCGTCCTTTGTCTCCGGCTTCCTCCGCTCCCTGCTTCTATGCTGTCGGTGACCAAGCCGTCAGGTTGCCAGGCGCCACCTCCCTCCTGAGTTTTATCTCCCACGCGGCTGTGTTTCCCAACCCCTCCCTTCGGAGGGACTGCGGCTTCGACCAGCTCAGATCCTCTCCGGGAGGGTCTCCCCGAGCAATGGCCAGTGGTGGCCGCAGCCAGGAATGTTCGCAGGACCGCTGCTGCTGCCGAAGCCCAGATACCGCGGCCTGGCACCAGCCTGCCCCAGAGAAAGTTCACACAATCGCATAGCAGCGGCGTTTCAGGGATCATGGAAAATCACAACAAGCATCTGGCCCCAGGCTTCGCCCTTAACGACCTTGTTCCACCACCAGCGAATGTGGTTGTTTTCCGGGGTCTGTTGGGACCGGGTGGCCACACAGCCTCGACCAGATGTCCTCCCAGCAGGGAAACCGCCTCTCCCCGTGTGACCCGAGGATAACCAGACTTCACTCTGCTCCTGGGGATCCGCCCTTCCCACCGGAACACCGCCAGGTAGTGAGCTGCGGAGTTTCAGACTCTGCCCTCCCCTGTTTCTAGAGTCTTAAAGGAATTTCAACCCTCTCCTTTCTCCTTTCTCCCTTTTAGTTCAGTCCTTGTGGCTGTTTCTGCTTTTCCACTTTCTCTCCAGCTGCTTTTGGGGGGCGGGGGGGTGCTTTTCCTCAACTCTCCCCCCGCCTCATCTCCGTCCTCTCTCTGCAAGGAAAACACAGTTCCCTGCCCTCGTGACTTCTCTCTCCCCCAGTTCACCTCTCCGCGCTGCATACCAGCCAAGTTCTGTGGTTCAGGTTGTGCAGATTGTTGTGTTAATCCTCAGATCAGTGTTCTAGGTGTGCACGATGGTTTAGTGTTGATCTGGTATATTTCATGGTCCGGAGATGCAAAAAAACTTCGATGCTGTTCCACCATCTTGGTTCCTCCCAAGTGTCTGGCTTTTCATTTCAGCACAGGTCATGATCTCATGGTTGGTGGGTTCAAGCCCCGATTCAGGCTCTTTGCTGACAGCTCAGAGCCTGGAGCCTGCTTCATTTTCTGTGTACCTCTCTCTCTCTGCCCTCCCTCTGCTTGCACCCTGTCTCTCACTCTCTCAAAATAAATAAACATTTAAAAAAATTTTTTAATCCTATTCATTAAAATGAAATAATAAGGGTAGTAATTTGGACAGAAATCTCTTCCCTAACTCTTCTATCCCGACTAACAACTGACTGTGTCTCAGAATGGCATGTGGATTAGTGAGGACAGGCAGACACTAGAAAGACAGCTTCCATGGATTTTGCAAAGGACATGAAAGTTCTTGCTCCCTTGCAGGCAAAAGGTAAGGCCTCAGGAAACCCTCAATTTTTCCTTTCTTTCCTCCCCTCCCCACACAGGGTCGAAAAGTTTTGACTAGTTGTCAACATTGTCAAAAGGGTTGTTTCAAATGAACATACGGTTTTGTGGCTTCCCTTGAAAAAATCAGAAGTTTGGGCTCATGTGTGACACAGCAGGCATCCAGTGGATGAGGCAGACAGGTCTTGGCAGCACCCTTTCTGCTGCCCCACTCCTGGGCCTCACCTTCCAGACCCTGGTAGCTCTTTGAGGTTATCACCCCCACCCTAGGTCCTCAGCGTCATTCTGCAGGAAGGAGGCACCCAATGTTCAGACACATGTGGATGGGCTTGAGCAGGCCACTTCCTGTTTCTGGCCTGGGCATCTGGCCAGACGTCCCCGCGGGGGGTTAAATCACTCCCTGGTGAGAACCACTGGTTTACAGGTAATCGGGTATCATAGGACCTCAACTTTTCCCTGTGAAAAAGACTCCCTCAGACTGTGTAAGTCCCCAGTTTTCTTAGCCAATTCACGGAGGGGTGAGGGGCAGGGCCCCGGAAAATAGATATTGAGCATCCTGCTGATGTCTCATGCAGAGGCTCTCACTGATTTTGATTTTTTAAGTGAAAAAATGAAACAGTCTGGGGGCACCTGGGTCGCACAGTTAAGGTGTCCGACTCTTGATTTCTGCTCAGGTCATGATCTCAGAGTTCATGGGTTCAAGCCCCACAGAGCCTGCTTGGGATTCTACCTCTCCTTCTCTCTGTCCCTCTCCCACTTGTGCTCTCTTTCTCTCTCTCAAAATAAGTAAACTTAAAGCTTTTTTTAAGTTAAGTAATAAAAAATAAAGCAGTATAAACATGTTTGCACCCCTGTCTTTGTAACAAAGGTCATCCCAGTTATCAGAAATTGTGGAGTGAATTGGAAGACACTGCATGGGGTAAGAGAAAGAGCCCTCTTCTTGGAAGCCAGGAGCTCCCCCTGTGCCACTTATTAGCTAATATGGGGTCTTGGGAGGATTACTTCACCTTCTAGGGTCTCAGTGTCTTCAGGGGGCCCATGACCTCTGACGACCTCTGTATCCACACGCACTGCTCATAAGCAGAGCTTTAATCTAACACAATGAATCACATACAGCAAAAAAAGAGTGATAATGAGCTCCACATGTCAAGGATCATCTACAGTTCCCTGTTCCGAATTGTGATGGCTGACTTGGGATGGAGGGTTTTGTGGGGTGGGGAGGGGTGTTTAGGTTTAAATTAGTAAACAACACAGCAGAGATGGTGTAAGAGGGCTCCTGAGTGGCTCATTATTTTGTAAGAATGGAAAAGCAGCTTATAAGTCAGGGAGAAAAGGAACACCTGGGAGGCTCAGTCACCTAAGCATCTGACTTTGACTCAGGTCATTGTCTCACTATTCGTGGGTTCGACCCCACTTCAGGCTCTGTGCTGACAGCTCAGTAGTATTTGTACTACTTTCCTCCATCCTGCAGCCATGACAGACATCACTAATCAATCACAGTGTTCAGCCTCAGAATTGTTCTCAACACAGAGCACCAGGTGGCCATCAACAGTGGACTTGAGTCGAAATCTATTTGATGGCCTTCATCTAGGACCATTCTCCTATATTACAGATCAGAATCTTGAGTCTTGAGACTAAGCACATGGTCCAGGGTCCTAGAACATATCAAAAGCAGAACCAGATTCCTGACTCTATAATTTCCTATTACCCTTTTCAAGACCATGCCACCTTAAACCTTAATAAAACATGATGTAAATGTTGTCATGTTAGCACTAAAACAGGTTTCTCTTGCTGCTCTAGAATAAAATCAAAGAACAGTGTTACAAACAAAATATAGGGCTAGCTGACCATGTTGAAAATTCAATTTCCTTTCCGCTTCCTCAGAATGGGTTTCTAAAATGCCTTTCGTGCTAAGTTATAGCAACTATGGAGAAGGAACTTGTGTATTACTAGGGGGAAAAATGACAAAGATGAGGTGGCTTCAGGCACGCTAGTTGGACATTTTCAAGAACTAGAAAATCCATGACATGCTGTTATGAACTCAGAAAGCAGCGCTGAGCCCTTCACAGAGTCATCAGCTCTCCGAGCCCCTTTGAGCAATAGCTAATCCATGTCTCTACGTAGGTTGGCCTGGTGCCCTATACAGAGAAGGTGCTGCAAAATAAAAGTCAAATGCAAATGAGTGCTTGGGCCCATATTAATATGAGTTCATATTGAGCTATAAAAAAATAATTAAGATCTGTCCCTGCCTTACTATCCATTATTGCTTATCGAATTGTTGCTAGATTCTACAAGAGGAGTCTGGTCCTAAAAAGCTCTTATCTCCAAGGTATTTGTAATAGAAAAGTGAATGATGGGAACCAGGAGACAAAGGGGGAGGTGGTCAGAGTTAGTCAAAACCAAAGGATATTCTTTATGACACTAGAGCTAAGAAGAGTTCTTAAGAAACGTCTAATGAATTTCGATGACCGGTTAAAGAATGCAGAGGAGTTAGGAACAGGAGGCAGGGAACCAGGTAAAGTCTATGGCAATGATTCCTATGAGAAACGACAAAGTCTGAACTGATAAGCCGGTGGCAGGGAGAAGAGCCATCAGGTGGGGGATGCTAATACCAAAGTTTTGTTGAGTAGACTCAACAGGAGGTGACAAAATGGGAAATAAGGGAGAACAGGCAGCTGAGCAAGCCTGTGGGAGACAGTGTCTCCATTAGCACAATTGTTTAGCCATTAGATCTGCAGCCAGATGTGGTCTTGTGGGTATACGGCTGCCCCCCATCATGTCGGAGCAGCCTGCGAGCCTCAGGTGGTTGAACCACAACCCTGGTTTCTTCGCAACTGTGGCTTTATCACTGCTCCACCAGGTCATTTGTGAATCCCAGGGAGGGTTGGGGAGGGCTGAGCAGGCCACTTCCAGTCTCCCAGTGGGTTTCAGTGAGTTTCCTTGTTTCCCAAAGACCAAGCTGCCACAAGTGACTCACATGGCCTGGGGAAAGCAGACCCACAGCCCTCCAAAGTGGATGCTGACATTGTAAAGCTCCACCCTCTTCTGGGATCCCTGTTACTTGGAAATATCAGCCATTCAAGAGTTGGAAAAAGTGTGTGGCCACCAGGGTCTGGTCAGATGTCCTCAAAAGGGGATCATTAAATTAGCAGCTTCCTAGTCTGCCACAATTACTTTACTCCTTCCCAACCCTAATCAAATCTCATCATACCTTAACGTGCCACCCTTTCCCCAATGACGGTTGAGGGAACCAAGCTGCAAAATGGTGGTGCAGGAAGGCAAGACCCAATTGGGAAACCATGAAGACATCAGGAAGGTCGGGACCCTATCTGAGCCTTAGTTTGTAAGGTTTCCCACATTTGAAAATGGGTCTAAATAATTAACGTGTCCCACAGAGTTATGGGATGGATGACATAAGCCAAGGAGCCCATGAGGCATTGTGAATAGAGTTTATATTGTTCTACCATCGCCAGTCCCCAGATGTTCCTCCAGTGCCCCCAGCAGTCTGGGTCACCCAGTCCCCAGATGTGCCTCCAGCATCCAGCATGCTGGGTCACCCAGGCCTCAGATGTTCCTCCAGTCCCCAACAGTCTGGGTCACCCAGTCCCTGGATGTTCCTCCAGCCTTCATCATTCTGGGTCACCTTTCTCGAGAACTCCTCAAGCCCTCATCCCATCTTTTGTGTTGAACTTAATGGCCATCCCCCACCCCCCGTGGTTCTGAAGATGCTCTGTAGCAGGGACTAGGTTCACCCAGTCACTTCTTGTGAAGCGTTGCTTCTACACAGTGAGCAGATAGATTCTGAAAATCTCGCAGGATGTCTGCACTCTTTCTACACAGCATGTCAAGCTGAACTCATCCTCAGTTATTTCATTATTTCCCCCAAAGTGCCCAAAACAAAGAACAGGGAGTGTGCTGCAGACTGTCACTGATGATTTGGGTGAGAAAGGGAAGATTCTGCACAATACAGGCCAGGTGACAAGCCAAAGTTGGACATTGGATGTCACTGCCTGGTACATATGGACCATCTCTCATCCCAGGAAATTCGTCTCTGGCCTCATCCTCCTGAGCCCCTGGTCACCACCACCCATCTCCTCAGGCTTCTCCATCCCTAGACCCTCTGCTCAACTCCTTTCTGCTCTGTTCTGGACCCACCTCTTTTTTCTAAAGACTGCTAGAAACCCAAGATCCTGTCGCACTGCGCTTGACCCTAGGGTACTGGAGAAATCCAGCCCTCTCTCCTTTTCCCATTGTTCATCCAGGCTCTGCTGGGGAGTGGGGGACATGCCCTACATTAGAACCAAACGTTCATCAAGGCATTTTTCTGAACAATACAACTTTGCAATCCCTGAGATTTATTATGCCATTTCTCTAGAAAGCAGAGAATCTGCACCCAGCTTTTGTTTAAGATAACAACAGCGTTCCTTGCTGCTCTACTGTACTGGTGTCACAGCATTTTGTGCGACCTTTCCCTTGGCATTCTCTCCTGCCACAGTTACTCACCATGCTCACCTCGGGTCACATTACAGCAGAACAGCAGAACACAAAGATAGAGAGATTCACTAGGGTAGATCCCTTCTTGGTCACGTGAGAAAGCTGGGGCTCAGAGAGGGGATACAGCAGACTCCCCGTGGTTCACGTGGCCGAGCCAGGGTCCGACCCTGACCTGTGATGGCCACCTTGGTGTCCCCAGTACCTCTCCTGTGGTTTCCACACCCGAGTGTACATCAGAAATGCCTGGGGCAGGCCCATCACCAGAGATGCTGATTCGATGAATGTGTATCGGTTATGGGGCTTTTACTGCAAATAATGGAAATTCCAGCTCAATGGAAGAGTTTGTTGTCTCACATGACAGAAGTCTGCAGAGAGGTCAGGCCTCAGGGAAGTTTGATTCAGCCGCTCACAGGTGTCATCAAGAACCCAGGTTCTGTCCGTCTCTTCTCTCTGCTCCTTTGGTGTAGATTCTACACGCTCAGTCAGCAGCAGCCAGAGGACAAAGAAATGCTATCTCTTCTGCTTCTCTTTCTTATGTCTAGTTTTCCTAGAGTTTTAAGATGGCATGGGGGAGGGGCATACAACTGACCATGCAAACTGGATTCTGTTAGGAAAGAGAAGAGGGTGGGAGCCCAGCTGAGACGGATGCCAAACAAATAGCCAGGCGTGTCCACTTCCAAGGCTTTAGGGTAGGACCCAAAGATGCACCTTCTGGAAGCTTCCAGGTGATTCTAAAGTACATTGTTCATGAACCCCATTCAGAGATTCATGGCCCACACCATATATGCTGCATACATAAGTACTCATTCACATTCACGCCTTTTCCCCAAGCTACAGGTAGAAATTCCAGGAGCCTCCACAGGCTGAGGAGGGAATTTTTGATGTCCCAAAACTTTGAGGTTATATAGCTCATGTCAAACCAACTTTAAGGGCATTTCTATTTCTCAAAATCACCTTTCTCCTGGCTTCCCTCTCATAATCGCAGCTCTGCTGACAGCTACCAATCTGGTCCCCACTTCTCGTTTAAAACTGGAAGTAATTGTGGGGCAGCTGGGTGGCTCAGTCAGTTGAGTATCTGACTTCAGCTCGGGTCATGATCCCACCATTCATGGGTTCAAACCCCACATCAGGCTCTTTGCTGACAGAGCCTGGAGCCTGCTTTGGATTCTGTGTCTCCCTCTCTCTCTGCCCCTCCCCTGCCTGTACTGTGTCTCTCAAAAATGAATAAATGTTAAAAAAATTATTTTAGTTAAAAAATTAAAAATGCAAAAAAAAAAAGGGGGGTAATCACAAAAACAACAAAACGAAACATAACAAAAAATAGGAGTAATCACAAGGCAACACTGGCCCTATCAGCATGCCCCAGTTCTGCTTCCTGTCTTGTAAATTCCTTCAGTCACTATTTGGACCACATGAAAATGAAGACAATGACTATGATTTTAGGCCCTGAAGCAACCACCAGTGTGTTGTTTTCTGAGTTACAGGGAGAGTGCTTTTGGCTCCAGGGGGCAGGGCCAGAGGGAAGAGATGCCCTTCAGGACAATGTCAGGGTTCAGTCCATTGTATCAGACCCCCAAGCACCTCCCCAGTCTGGGTCCCAAAACCTACTGTCATCACAGTTAGCTCTGTGTTTTGAACTTACCTATTTATTCATTTGTCTAGATTTGGGGCTCAGTGAGAGAAAGCACCCTGACTCTCTGTCCTCCTGGCCTTTGTAACAGCTTTGCCCTCTTCTCAGAATGCTCTCCCTGAACCCTCTCCTCATCGTTCTGTCTCCTGGCCATTTCAAAAATACCTTAGAGCACTTTTTTGGAGTTGACTTCCTCCAGGAAGTCTTCCCAGACCTCCAAATGCTAGTGAGCCTTTTTGGTTCTTCCAATACCTCTTGTACTTGTACTTAACACTTACCTCACTATATTGTAATTTCCTGGTGCCCTGTGTCCCTTCCAGACATTTAAACTTGGTCCAAACCTCAGTTATACAACCAAGGATTTCTGTGAGTTCCCAGTTTCCTCCTGCTTCTCTCTGCCCCTGGGTCCCCACCTATGCCTTGTGCCTCTGTGTCAGCCCCTGAGAGTGTTTCATTAGGTCCCAGAAAGTCCCAGAAACAGGGCTGTCAGCATGTGTCCTCATGATCCTTATAATCAGAAAATTCTGGGCATCACGGACTCAGGCCTGGCTCCTGGGTTTCATTTCCATGCTGAAAACTGTCCCAGGGGACACAGAAGTCTCCAGAAATGCTACATTATCTCTTCTCATCACAACCCTGGAAAAGATTATTATTATTATTATTACTACTACTACTACTACTACTACTACTACTACTACTACTACTATGGTATTTAAAAAAGAGAGAGATGTTTAAGTGAGCAATAAATTATACATGTGGATGAAGATATAACTGCATGGATTTTCATAGCAACATTCTCCACGATAAACATCGAAACCAACGTAAATGTCCACCAATTGGGAACTGGTTAAATATTGTACGTTTTAAACACACAGTGGAATTTTAAGCAGCCATTAAAATTGATGAGGTATTTCTAAATTTGTTGACCCAGAAAAAGGACCATGGTATAATGTGGAGTTAAAAAGCAGGTTACAGAATAAGAGAACACACACGATGTTATCGCATTTGCATAAAAGTATGTGGGGGTGTATGTGTGTGTGTGAGAGACAGAGACAGAGAGAGAGAGAGAGAGAGAGAGAGAGAGAGAGAAGGTGTATTTAGAAATAGCCAGAAGAATATTTATCAAAATGTTAATGGTTATCTCTGGGTAGTGGGAATTTGGAAGGTTTTTCTCTCTTCTCTTTCATCCCTCAGTACTGAGTCAATCTTATTTTCATTATGAGTGTATGTTTTTATAATGGGGGAGGGCTCTTGCCTGGTTTTCACAACTTTCAAGGAAAGCCTTGAACAGGAGCAGCAGCCACAGTGAGACTGCCCCCCTCGTTGACTCATGATGGGAAAAGAGAAAAGGGTCATGAACTGACTGACTATAAATGAGCTTGGCTTCTTTTTTTAAACGTGTTGTGCCTGCAGCCTAGAGCCATTCTCTCTGCTCAAAAGAATCCAAAACTGCAGACCCCCTCCTGGGCCCCAGTAAGGGCATTTGGCCCAATTTCCCGCTCCCCAGATGCCTGTTTCCCGGCACAGAGCAGAGATTTTCAATAACATCTAGAAATTTCCAGAAGGATCCGTGGTTAGCTGAGCAAGCTTCCCAGGAAGCCGCCGCAAAAAGGAATGGTCTTCTCCCCTGAGATCAATACTGAGGCTGCCAGACTCCTCTGAAAGTCTTCAGACATCATCTCTTATTCTGCCACCTGTACAGAAATTCTGGTTTAGAACCATCCAGTCTCCTCCAATCTGGGGCCTTCTGGAAGAATCCAGCTCAAAGCCCACCCACTACCATCCCTAAACCTCCAAGTGCAACAGACAGGTGATGGAGACTAGGGAAAGGAATGAAAAAACCCTTTAGAGATATTTTGGGGCTTAAGCCAGTGGTGCTGCAATGCTCACTGCCCTTCCACGAAATTCTGGAATAGTTCCAGTGGATGTGCCCCGAAAACACTACTAATTAAGCATGACCAAGGAAAGGTGCAGGCACACTATAAGGCACGGGAAATAGGGTCTGCAGAGGTGAACGCTGTTGGGCAGAAAAGCACCAAAGGTGTGGATGAAATCACTTAGCAACACGCAAGGTGAACCACCAGAGCTGACTTGGGCAAAACCTTTGCTCTTTCAAGCTGAGAGGGCATGTATGAGGGTACTTGCATGACCCAAAGGTACAAGCATTCCTTGATAACCGCTTTCCCCACACCCCTCCATTCAGACCGTCCACAAAACCTCTTGGCTCTGTCTTTACAACAGATTCCAAGCCCTGTTGCATCGTGTATTAGGCAAGGTGCTGTAGAGAAGCAGAACCAGGAGAGTGAATAGTCAGTGGGGTGGTGAAACTCTTTCACTGTGTGTTCTGGGGATGGCCAGTCAGATGCAGCTATGGTAGTAAACAGGACAATGCTTGTAGAATAACATTTATTGTATGCACAGATTCTAGAGAGGGAGTCACCACAGGCCATGCACAGAGGGTCACGGGAAAAACATCAGACAGCAGCAAGGGGAGAGCTCAGGTCAAGGTTTACTGAAGTTTCCATAAGAAAGGCAAGGCGGGGGCTCTTGGGTGGCTCAATCAGTTAAGTGGCTTCAACTCAGGTTATGATCTACAGTTTTGTGAATTAAGACCCTCCCATCGGGCTCCGTGCTGTCAGCTACAGATCCTTCCTTTGTCCCCCTCTCTGTCTGCCTCTCCCCCGCTCATGTACTCTCTCTCTCTCTCTCTCTCTCTCTCTCTCTCTCTCTCTCTCTCTCTCTCTCAAAGATAAACATTAACAAAAATTAAAAAATAAAATCCCACATGTGAGTGGGAAAAAAAAAAAGGCAAGGCAAGACAAGGTCAACAGTTCAAGGTGGGCTAGCTGGAAACCGTCCAGCAGGCTCTGGGCTACCGGGTGTCTTCAGCTGCCTGAGACCTGCTCTGCTATGATTAAAGCCAAGGCAGAGCCTGCTGGGCAGTGAGGGCCAGATAGAAGGGCTCTGTTGGTTAGTTTGCATATCAAAGGTGTGCCTTCCCTGCTTGTCCCTTTGCCATATTTAGCCCAGAAGGGCAGTGTCTCTCTCCCCAGCCAGAAAGATTGTTTAAGGTGTCAAAACATAATAACATATAGAAAATTTAAAAATACGTGTACCAAGGAGACAGAGATAGAGATCTCTATGTAGCTATATATACTTGTGCATGTATATATGTGTGTCACTAATCAAATGTCACCAGTCTGAGGGTGAGAAGCCCTGGTCTATGCCATTTGGAATCATGTGAAGATGATTTAGAAGCTGACTTAGGAGGCCAAATATCAGAGGCCAAGTGTTAGAGGCCAAACAGGCCAAGAATCAGAGGTTCCGGAGTATATGCAACACCAGGTCAGGAGATACGTATGTAAAAAAACAAAATGAAGTAACAGTAATGAAGGAAATTAAAAATGAAGGGCCACTATGGACCAAGATGGTTGGGATACATATATGCTGACTTAGGTACATTTGAGCTCTGATGCCCATTGCCACAGGGAGCATAATTGGCCTGACTGTTCCAGAAAATAATTTGGCACTTGTTACCAAGCTCTTCACAATGCTCATACACTTCGACCAAGAAATTTCACCTCTGAGAATCCATCCTACAGAAAAACTCAAGGAAGCAAAAACTCAAAGCAACCTAAATGCCCAATAATTAGGGAGCAGTAACAAACTAGAATATGGAACAAACCATCTTAAAGTGTTTCTTTATGTTTATTTTTGAGAGAGAGAGAGAGAGACAGAGTGTGAGTGGCGGAATGGCAGAGAAAGAGGGAGATAATCCAAAGCAGGCTCCAGGCTCTGAGCTGTCAGCACGGAGCCCAATGCGGGGCTCGAACTCGCAAACTGGGAGATCATGATCTGAGCCAAAGTCGAGCGCTTAACCAACTGAGCTACCCAGGACCCCTAGAACAAGCCACTTTAAACGATACTCAAAACAAGTTTTTAATGACATGGAGACATGGTTCCAAATCATGCTAAGAGAAAAAGTAGGATTCAATTAAACATGCAGCATGATCGTAAAAACTACTAAAATGTCTCCTGTGGAAATACTGAAAATGTTTCTGTGGTCGCCTTTATGCTTTGCCAAGCTTTTTTGATGTTTTTATTTCACCCAAATTGTCCATATTGGTTAGTACATTTTTTGTATCACAAGCGATAAAGCTCCCAACTCAAGCTGCCTTCACAATAATGGGACTTATTTACCAATCTAACTTCAGGAAATAGGGTGGGTTGCAAGCAAAAGGCGTAATCCAGCCTCGGCAATAAGATCACCAAGAATCTGGCTTCTAACTATCTCAGGGCTCTACTTTCTAAACATTGGCTTCATCTTCTGGCTCCAAGTGGAAGTCCCGACCCTCCTCCCACCTTATTCTACACACACACGCACACACACACACAGTTCCAGATTGGCTCTCCCACAACATCAAAATGACAGAAACTATTCCACACCTCACATACTCACCCAGAAAATAACAGGGAGGGTCTCTGACTACTCTAACACAAGTCTGAGGTTCTGCTTTTCTTAATGGCCTGAATTAGATGATGTACCCATACCTAACCCAATCATTATGGCTAGTAGTATGTGACTTGCTAATTTGGCTTACAGGAAGCAGAGCCCACCCACTGTGGCAAGAGTCAACCCCATCTAAATCACATGGCTGAGAATGGTAAAGGGTGAATTCGACCAAAGAAAATCAAAGTAGTTTTTGTTATGATGAATAGTGATGCTGGAGAGGCAGGCAGCAAATGTCCCTGGGACATGTATAGGGAGTAGCTGTCCAGACATGGACTACATTTCCCATCATGCTTTGTGTCTAGGCTGGACACTCCAAGGACCATAACTGGATTTCACCAATGGACTGAAGCCAAAGTGGAAGCAGAAGACCCCAAGGCAGCAAGATAGGAGGCTGCTTCCTCAATTTGCCACATGGTGGGCTGCCTGCCCCCTGAGAATATGCACACTAGGCTGCTATATAAGCTAGAAAGTTTTTAATAAGCCACCAGTATTGATGGGTTTTGTTGCTGTTGTAGCAGCTAGTATGACCCTAACTAACACATGCCCTAAAAGTATGTATTACTCTTTGGGGTTTTAGGGTCCAGTTCTCCAGTGTGTGTGTGTGTGTGTGTGTGTGTGTGTGTGTGTGTGTGTGTGTGTGTGTCTGTGTGTGTGTGTGTGTGTGTCTGTGTAGGCTTCCCCACACCAACTAGCTGATGTCCAAGAATTCAACCCAATTCAACTCAATTCTGACACTATCTACGCAGAGATCAGTTTCCACAGGTAAGGAACTCAGGCCCACAAAACTGCTTTCAATTTTGGAGGTCAGTCACTATCCCAGGTTGTTACCTGTGCTTCTCATTGACCCACTACAAATTGGAGTTTCGGAAGACTCCCCTTCCAATTCAGGATGTCAAGTTCAAGTCCAGGTTGTTACCTGTATTTCTGACCAACTGCCTAGAAATCAGGGGTTCCCAGGACCCCCGTCCTCAGGTTTAATTAATTTGCTAGAGTGGCTCACAGAACTCAGAGGAACATTTTACTTACTAATTCAGGAGCAGCTGAGACAGAAGAGATGCGTAGAACACAGTAGAGGGGGAAAGGGCACGGGCTTCCATGCCCTCCCCAGGCACAACTCCCCCAGAATATGTATGTGTTCACCAACCTAGAAGCTCTCCAAACACTGTCCTTTTTATGGAGACTTCCTTACATAGGTTTGGATGATTAAATCCTGCTCCCATGGCATTTATTAGCCTCCAGCCCCTCTCCTTTGGGGGGGAGAGGGGGCAGAGGGAGGGTTAGTGGGTGGGACTGAAAATTCCAGTCCCCTAAATCACGTGGTTGGCTCCATTGGCAACCAGGCTCCACACGGAGCTTCTCAAAAGTCACCTCATTAACACTACAAAAGAGACCTTTATCACCCTCAATACAAGAAACTCCAAGGATTGGAAAGCAATTAGCTAGGCACTGTGGTGAAGGCCCAATATATATAAAAATATATATTTGATCATTCAGAT
Organism: Felis catus; assembly: GCF_018350175.1. NCBI lineage: Eukaryota > Metazoa > Chordata > Mammalia > Carnivora > Felidae > Felis > Felis catus. Next base: position 29,720,785 of record NC_058383.1, on the reverse strand, counting down.
GACCAACATATATCCCCTATAAATAACTGTATCAGAATTACTTTGTATATAAATAGTAATATTTTTAAAATACCCATCATGTTTGGGAGAAAAAAGTCATGAGCTTATTCTCCCTAATTTGTGTGTGCATGATTGGAAACCATAAAACAAGTCATGATTGACAGGCTAGCAGAAAAAAAGTCATGAAACTTTGAACAGAGCCCAGCATTGAATCCACCACGTGTACAAATTTGGGGAGGGAGGTGGGGAGAGGTTCCAAATACTCCAGTCTGAAGATTCTCAGATCAAAGAGACCTGACTGATATCTAGGAGATTAAAAGCCATCTGACACACAGATAGATACAGCACTCACCTCCTAGGTGAGAGACTTTATAAAAACGATGATGTCTCCATTTTTTTTTTCCTGTATGACTATGTTTCCAGAAGACTCACCTATTTCTTCTTGTTTTCACATGTTCGACAACTATGTAGTGAACCCTCACCATGTGCTGTGTTGGGTTGCGTGTAAGGGATGCCATGGTGGATAAGTTTAGTGCTTTCTCTCCAGGAGCTTGTAGGTTTGGGACTTGGGTTGGGTAGTAAACAAGCAATGACCAAAAAAAAAAAAAAAAAAAAAAAAAAGAGAGAGAGAGAGGGACAGAGAGACAGAGAGCAAAGATGTGCTATGATTGAATGATTCAAAACTCCAGAGGCAGGACACTTCCCCTGGTCTTGGGAGTGGGGAGGGGACCGTGTCATAGAGACAGTTAAATGCGCACCCCAACATTTCCTAGCTTCCTCTGCGGTAAGGAGGGGGTCACATGTCTAGTGCTGGTCACTTCTAAGATGAGGCCGTCAAGAGGTTTTTTGGCCTCCCTTCTCTGCCCCAGAGCTTGGAACTCACTGGTCCAGGTGCCCCAGAGGCAAGGCAGAAGATAGAGTGTCAGCTGGACAGAGACCTGCCCCCCTCCAGCACCCCTCTACCCCCCAGCAGGGGGAACAGTGTCTGCCAAACTTTGGAGATGGTTGCCTCTAAGTCGAATTTGAGTTAAAAGGATCCATTTCTTTAATTTTTGCGATGAATTTACCTTGGAGTTTTAGAAGCTTCCCCACAGCCATTTCTCCACTTTTGATGACAAAATTTCTACCTTTTAATTTGTAACCCCTCCGTTTATTGCTCCCCATCTTCTCCTCGCAGCAGCTAATGGCCAGTAAATACATCTGAGAGGGTCCAGCCTAGTTGCTGCTTAAAGAAGCATTTTAATGGAACGCTCTGCAAGAGACCCAGCCTCAGAGCTCTCCTAGAAGTCCCAGTTCTTTGTGTTGGCATTACTAAGTTCCCACTTCTGCAGAATAAGCCTTTTTCTTTACTTTCAACTGTGCTGGAAATGGTCTGCTTTAAACCGCTTAGCAATATAGGCTGCTTCAACCTATCTACTGCGGCCCCCCAGAGCTGCTCGCTTCCAGTAAGGTATTACGGCAAAGCCCTCTCCAAAATCCCACCAGCGTTCACCCAAAGGGCTTCTTGCAAGAAGCCCATGGATTCCTGGCCCACAAATAATCAGTTTAAGGAGCCAGGGGGTAGAGCTCTAACCTGGAGCCCCTGCCAATGGAATTTCCAATTTCTTTTTCTTTTTCTTTTTTTTACTCAGAGACCCTTTCCATAAGAAGCAATTCTAAGCAGTGATCAGTGGAAGGGGAGGGAAGGCCAATTTACGGCAAGTACAGAAATTCAAGTCCCAGTTCTCAAGAAATATATTTTCAATCCCAATTGCTGGAGTAAAGGGATCCATCTCATCATCTGCTACACCAATAAAAAAGACAAGTGAAGCAGGGGCTCTGGGCTGCCATTTGGAGTCAAAATAATACACAGGATGAAGCAGCAGAGAAGCAGGGATGTTCTGCAGTTCTAAAATAAGCTGTAGATGGAAAGAACAATTTAGCAGAATGATATAAGGGAGAGGGCACCAGCATGATGTGGTGATGGGCCTGACTTCACAACCTGGGTCTCCTCTGACCTCAGTCTCCTCTTCTGTAAAGTGGGGTGGCATCAGCTATCTTGCACTGTTGTCCTGAGGGTTAAGACAGATCATGTGTTGGGACGAGGCTGCTGCCAGGAAGCTTCTAGAAGCTGTGCGTACATTAGCTCATTTGATCCTCACTATGACACTGTGAGGTAGGTGCAGTCGACCTTCCCATTTTACAGATGCATAAAAGTCTCGGGGCGCCTGGGTGGCACAGTCGGTTAAGCGTCCGACTTCAGCCAGGTCACGATCTCGCGGTCCGTGAGTTCGAGCCCCACGTCGGGCTCTGGGCTGATGGCTCAGAGCCTGGAGCCTGTTTCCGATTCTGTGTCTCCCTCTCTCTCTGCCCCTCCCCTGTTCACGCTCTGTCTCTCTCTGTCCCCAAAATAAATAAATGTTGAAAAAAAAAAAAGTCTAGGCGCTTGTCAGAGACCACAGGAGGAGAGTGGATGGGATTCAAATGCATGCAGTCTGGCCCCCAAGTTCGTGCTGTTAGTTGTCTAGCATGTAGTTAAGTGTTCAAATTAACAAAGTAATGGAGTGGTAAGTCATGGGGAGGCCAGGAGGGAATGTTGGTAAAGCCCCATGGGTTTTTTTTTCTTTTTCTTTTTTAAATGTTTATTTATTTTTGAGAGAGAGAAATTGCAAGTGGGGGAGGGGCAGAGAGAGAGGGGAACAGAGGATCTGAAGCAGGCTCTGAGCTGACAACAGAGAGCCTGATGTGGGGCTGGAACTCACCAACCTTGAGATAGTGACCTGAGCTGAAGTCGGATGAGGAGAAGCATGACCAAAGGCACAAAGGCATGAAATGTTGCAGGGCAGATACTTGGGAGATTGCCCTCTTTTTCCAGCACATCTTTGGAGTGCTGCTAAAATCCTTGCTTCCAGGACATTCTAAAGCTTCCGCCATGAGTGTCCTCATAAGTAAACTGGGTTGTAGAGAGAAGGAGGGAACTGTATGACTAGCAAAGGGCTTAGCCCTACCCCTGAACTTTCCAACTCCAGTTTTTTGGAGGCTCTCCTGTACTTTGTTTTCAGTCTTTGGGCATCAATAAGATGTCCTGTTGTATCCTTCCAATAAACCACTTCTCTTAAACTAATTTGATAGAGTTTCTAATTCTAGCAACTACATGATCTCTGTCTAGGTTAGAGCTGCTGGTGTTTATCCCCACATTTCAGACAAACACATGGTTGACCACAAATGCTTTGGATCCAACCATTCCAAACTTTCTGATGTAAAAGTTATTGTTTACGGTGTATACCCCAAAGGATTGAAAACAGGTATTCAAACACATGCAGGTACATGCATATTGATAGCAGCACTATTCGCAACAGCTGAAAGGTGCATATGGCCCCAATGTCCATCAACAGATGAATGGAAACACAAAATGTGATATTTACATATAATGGGATATCATTGAGTCATTAAAAAAAAAAACCTATGATAGAAGCTGTAATAATGCACGAACCTTAAAAACATGCCCAGTGAGGGGTGCCTGGATGGCTCAGTCAGTTAAGCATCTGACTTCAGCTCAGATCATGATCTCATGGCTCATGGGTTCAAGCACCACTTTGGGCTCTGTGCTGACAGCTCGGAGCCTAGAGCCTGCTTCCCAGTCTGTCTTTCTCTCTCTCTCTCTCTCTCTCTCTCTCTCTCTCTCTCTGCCCCTCCCCTGCTCACACTCTGTCTCTCTCTCAAAAATAAGAAGAAAAAAACATGGCCAGTGAAAGATGCCAGATATACAAGGTGATGAAATGGATAGTTTAATTTATATGAAATATCCAGAACAGGCACACCATAGAGATAGAAAGTTGAACAGTAATTGCAAGGACCTGGGGGGAGAGAATAATGGGGAGTGTCTGCTACTGATATGGGAGTTCCTTTTTGAGTGATGGAAATGTTTGGAACTAGGAAGAGGTAGTGGTTGCACAACATTGTGACTGTAGTCAATGACACTGACTTTTAAATGGTTAATTTTATGTTATCTGCAGGTAGCCTCTTAATGCACTTTTCAAAAGTTATCGTTTATGCATACTCTCCAATCCAACAATTCCACTTCTGGATACATTTCTTTAAAATAAAATAAGGGTATGAGTGTGGTCATTGAAACACTGTTTGTAATAGCAAAATATATGGAAAAAGGGAAATACTCATCATGGGGGTTCGGTCTTACAATGGTTAAAATTGAACACAGAAGTAAAAATAATGACCCAGATCTTTACTATCACATAGAGCAATCTTGAAAACATATTGGGTGAGAAAAAGCAAGTTGCAGACTTGCACACACACACACGCTGATATCATTCACAAAATTATTTAAAACCCATTAAAGCGTATGTTGACATGTTAGCTACACATGTAAGAAAATGTCCATCAGGAGCATTTACACTAACTTCATGGAAATGATTGCCTCTTATGAGCAAAGAGGGGAATGAGAAGAAAGGGAATGTCCTAGTTTGGGATCAACAGAAACCAGAGCCTAAAATAAGGAGTTCTTCAGGGATAGCAATTGCGCGAAGTGGGGAAAGGGAGGGGACAAAAGCCAATAAATCGTGCGTTAATCAGAGGGTTACTGCTGTGACAACCCAGTCTCACTGGGGACCCTCTGAAGAGCCACAAGGGAATATGCCTCAGACTTGATCCGCAAAGGGATGAGGAATCTGAGACCCTATTGTCCTAATTCTCATCTCTCATTGTTTGAGGGATGACCTCCCGGCATTGCTTTTCTACACCTTTTCGGATTGACTTGTGGACAGAGAGCGAGCTCCCTTGCCACTGGAGAAAGCTCTCCTCACAAGAAGTTGAGAAATGCAGGCTTTTGAGGTTCATACCATCAAGATGCATGGACACTCTCCAAGGTAGCAGCAAGGGGACTCAGACCAACCACAGGGATGTGGCAGAGGGCATCCATCACATATGCTATGGAGGAATAACTTCACCAGCCATGTAAATATCTAGGGTAAATATGATAAAATATTAGTATTGTTCATTCCACCCAATGAGGACATGGGTGATTGTTGTATATCCTGCTGTTGTTTCTTTTTTTTCTATGTTTTTTAGTATTTTTCTACATTTTTCTTTAAATGTTATGAATTATCTTCACAATGTTGTGCAACCTTCATCACTATTTCTAAAATTTTATCATCAGCCTCAAGAAAAACTGTACCCATTAAACAACCGCCCCTCCTTCCCCTTTCTGTCAGCAACCTAATCTACCTTTGGTCCCTATGCATTTGACCATCCCAGATATTTCATACAAGTGGAGGCCTATAATATTTGTCCTCTTACATTGGCTTATTTCACTTAAGACAATGTTTTTGTCCATGTTGTAGCATGTGTCACAAGGCCAGCCTTTTTATGGCTGAATAATATTCCTTTATATAGAAAGACCACCTTTGGTTTCTCCATTCGTTTGTTGATGGACAGTTTGGTGGTCTCCACATGCTGGCTCTTGTAAATCATGCTGCTGTAGACACTGACATACAGCTATTTGAGTCCCTGTTTTCCATTTTTTGCAATATATACCTGCCAATGGAATTGTTAGATCATATGGTAACTCGATGCCTAATTGTTTGAGGAACCACCACACTCTTTTCCATGGCGGCTGCACCCCCTTACATGCCCATCAGCAATGCACACAGCTTCTAGTTTCTCCCCATCTTTGCCAGTGCTTGTTTTCCCTTTTCTTAAAAATCACCATCCTAATATGTGCGCAGTTGCATTTCCTTGTTGTAGTGCTTGACATTTCCCTAATGATGATGTTGAACATCTTTTATGTACCACGTCCATGTTTTCGTTAGAGAAATGTGTATTCAAGCTCTCTGTATTTTTAACACGTTTCAAAATAAAAAATGTAGGCTCTTGCAGCATGCCATGGGGCCTGTTACTTGAACAAAACTGCCACTTTTTCCAGGGAAGTCACTTGCTTGTCATTTCTGACAATCAAAGTTTCACTCAACCTCATCTCTCTGCAAATTCCAGCCCCAAACAGTATCATTCATTCCCTTGGTCAGCAAGTTCCCTAAAGAACACTTTTGCAAAGCTTCTTTCCAACATCCAAAGTGACAGACAAATATAACTTTGGGCAAAGGTCCAAGAAGTCATACTCCAAGAGGCAGGAATAAGGGTAAAATCAAGTTGTCATTAGTTGTCAATGTGTCCTTCATTCTGGACTAAAAAGGCATTGGGGATTTGGGCTTTTTTTTTTTCAGTTTTAAATAGAAAAATCATCTCTTCTCACTCCCTAATCACAGAACAAGGAGGAGAGAGGAGGAAGTTGCCAAAAAAAAAAAAAAAAGTGTTCCCTCCCAAAATGGACAAAGGCATCAATTTTAGTTTCTATCAAATCTCTAGTCCTATGAAATTTATCAAAGTTTATAGTAGAACTATTCTCTCCACTAGAGTTTGTAGCTAACCAATTTTTCCCTCTGTTGACATGTCTATTGTCTCACATTCTATGGGAATAATGAGCTTCATTCAATAGTCTCCAATGTTTTCCTTCCCTAGTTATAAGTTCTTTCTATTCCCCTTCCCCAAGCCCCTGGCTTTCGTTCAAACACTTTCTACATTGTTTTCAGTGGGAGGTAACTCCACAGGCTTAGATCCAGAGCATGGAGTCCATCAGGTTGGACCATCCAGGGTTACAATGCTGCCTTTCCCACTTAATATTGTTTTGTTGTTTTTGACACTGCTGTTGTTGTTGACCTCTCAGAATATCCATCTCCTTTTTGTCTGACAAAAGCAATCATGTTCCTGAAAACAGTCAAAATACCAAATTGACCTGGCTTAAACAATAAAGGTATTTTTAAATATATCTCATTTAACAGGCAGCCCAGAGGTTAAGTAGGTTTCGGGATTACTGATCCAGCCACTCAATGATGTCATCAAGGACCTAGGTTCTTTCCATATCACTGCTCCACCAGCCAAGCATCAATGTCATCCTAAAGCCAGTTTCCCTCTAGTTGCAAGAAAGCTGTCAGCTACAGGCTTCACTGTACATGCCCACAGAAGGCAGCAAGTTTTCCCACCATTTGGCTGATGGTTGGGGTGTTCTTCCTTACACTGACTGCACCAACGCGGGTCACATATCCAGTCTGGAATCACTAACAGTATCCAGAGGGGTGCTCTGCATTAATTGCCTTAAGCCCAGTTCTGGAACCAAACACTGGGAAGAGGGTTGAATTTACCATAAGTAGCTTAGACTATATAGGACCCATCCATTGAGCTGGGAAAGAAAGGATCTGCTGAGTAGGGGATGGGGAAAAACTGAAAAAAAATCAGAATTTTATTAGGAAGGAGAAAGGAAACAATGAATGCTAAGAAAACCATGGTTGTCGGGGCGCCTGGTGGCTCATTCTGGTTAAGCATCTGACTTTGACTCAGGTCGTGATCTCTCGGTTCGTGGGTTGACGCCCCATGTTGGGCTCTGTGCTGATAGCTCAGAGCCTGGAGCCTGCTTTGGATTCTCTGTCTCCCTCCTTCCCTCCCTCCCTCTCTCTCTCTCTCTCTCTTTCTCCCTGCCCTCCCCCACTGTGTGCACACACGCTCTCTCTCTCCCTTTCAAGAATAAATAAATAAACATTTAAAAAAAAGAATAGAAAAGAAAAAAACATGGTGGTAACTACTGTATTCTATATCAGACTTCTTTTAAAAAGTAAATATATAACATAAATATATATAACTTATCAAAGTTTCTATTTAAGTAATATATAAGAGCATGTAAATATAAAAATAGTTTGATATATATTGTAAGTATACATAGGTTATATAAATATAAACCCGGTCCATAGCAGGTGCCCAAAAGCCGGTAGTTTTTTATGATTATTTAATAGCTACCAACATGTCTTAAATCCCTATAAGACTAAGCCTTTTTTTTAAATCTTTATTTATTTTTGAGAGAGAGAGAGAGAGACAGAGTGCGAGCGGGTGTGTGTGGGGGGGGGACAGAAAGAGGGAGACACAGAACAAGAGCAGGGGAGGGGCAGAGACAGAGAGGGAGACACAAAATCCAAAGCAGGCTCCAGGCTCCGAGCTGTCAGCACAGAGTCCAATGAGGGGCTCGAACTCACGAACTGTGAGATCATGACCTGAGCCTAAGTTGGACGCTCAACCGTCTGAGCCACCCAGGCGCCCCAAGACTAAGCCTTTTAAGAACAGAACCCACTAACCTGATCTTTAATTTTCATAATAAAAGGTCAAGATTCCACCTGCTTGTCTGGTTTGAAATCATACAGTGCTCTGTCAGGTAACCACAGAGGGATTCGATTATTCTTCCATCCACCCATCTACCCACCCTCCATCCATTTGGTCAAATAGTCAGGCTTCCCGGCTCCTAAGAAAGCACAGAGAGAGAAGTAGGAGAAACTCTGGGAAACTGGAAGTCCTCTAGGCATCTCCAGCACCTAAGAAGCTGGGCTCTCTGAAGCAATGACAGACAGGAGAGTGGCTCAAGGGGACAACCAGTGTCTCTGGCACCTCCTCTTCCCTACAACTCAGGTGAGATCCAAGAATCACGCTGGACTTGGGAGGGAGAAGGTGTTGGCTTGGGTGGCCACAGGATGTAGCCCTCAGTCATCAATATGGTGAAGACTTGCGGTCTCACGTTCGAGGGCAACCTGATCCTCAGTTACACGAGGTTCCGGATAATCATCAGTCAGCAGGAAAGAGATTCAACCAAGGGATCAGAAACTTGACAGAAACCAAACCCCAGCTTGGGCAACGCCCTCTCCATTTCCGCAGTCCCTCATCTGGGCCACGCTGTTTGCAGCTTCCCGCAGAACTGAGACCAGAGAACAAGATTCTGTGTGAGCCACAGTCCCAGAGAAATCCGCACTGCAGTGTGTTAATACGAAATGCATAAATACATGGACTGAAGAGCTGAACCAAGCCAGGATGGACAAGCTTTTCTGTTCCTTCTACCACCACCCTCCCCCCCCCCCGCCCCAGCTTTTCATCTCCCCTTGGTCCTGAACATCAGTCCTCTTTCTCGGATTCAGGCAAAAATCCTTGGCAAACTCAATAACATTTATGCATTTGGAATAAAATGTCTGCATCTTGTTAGCATAGCGATGTAAAGCAAATACAGATGAGTGCAGTGGCTTTCTGCTGCTGTCGTCCAAAGAGCCCTCTCACCAGCCAACCTAGTTCCTAGTGCAGGCATGGGAGTGCCATCTTATGGTAAGGAATAAAAAGGACACTGCTTTCCAAGCTAGGAGAATCCCTGCGGGGAGAGAGGGCTTCCAAAGCTCCTGCCCGTGCACAATTTCCTGCCATCCGGGAGAAGAGAAGCAAGCACTTCAGTCCATATTTTCTTTCCAAAATTGAGCCAGAGTGGAGTCCCAAAAGCTCGGCTTTCTTGCTTTCAGTTGCAGGAAAGGTTGGCTATCTTAGAAAATCTTCCTTTTTGTCTGCTCAGTAAGGCCGTGTTTGGGGAAAGTAATCGATGATTTGATCAAGAAGACGTTAAGGGATTTTCTTTTTTCCAAACTGAGGCTTACTGGTCAAGCTTTACCTATATCTGGACTTTCCCTGCCCCAGAGATGTGGCTCCCACGAGTCATGGAGGGACCATGTGAATGTTCCCCCAAAACAAAGAATATCCAACCCAAAATGTCAATAGTGGTCAAGGTTGAGAAGCCCTGCTTTTATCATATTATATGTGTTATCTCTTTTAATGTTCTCAACACTCCTATAAGGTAGGTATTATTACCCCATTCTACAGATGAGGGAACTGAGATGTAAAAGAAGTTCTACAGTTCATTCAAGGCCACCCCAATGGCAAGTGGAGATGGATTAGAACCTAAGCCTTTCTGTCTCCAGAACCTGGGTTTTTAACCTCCTCACAAGGGCCCTACTAGCATCCTGGTACTGGAGACACACACAGAATCCCCTCAAATAACATCAGGTAGTCAATTCCCGATTACAGGCATCCAACACAGAAAATACAAGGAAGGGAGGATTCCAGCTCTAATTCTACCCCAACCACTACAAGAGACTTGAAAGTATTCTGAAACAACAAGAAATGCAGCCATCCCTCTGCAGCCCTAACCATATCACCAGGCTCTGAAGACTCTGGACTAGGGTTTGCCAAACTACAGCCCCCTCAGGCCAAACCTGGTCTTCTGCTTGTTTTGTAAATAGAGTTTTATTGGAACACAACCATCTCATTCATTTCTATATTATCTATGACTATTATTATGACATTTCTATATTATCTAGAGCATTTCATGCTCTAATAGCAGTGTTGAGTAGTTGCAACAGAGACTGCCCTGTAAAGGTTAAGTATTTGCCAATTGGCTCTGTAGAGAAAGCATTTCCAACCTCTGCTCTAGAAGAACACAGGCAACTGGTTAAACAGTTTGAGACACTTATTGCCAACATTTGCCCTTTGTTTATGCCCTGGATGAGAAAGTTTATCCGAGGCCTAACTGAGCATCCCTCTGCCCCTCTGAACCTCCTCAACACAAACAAATTCAGGCTAGAGATCAGGAAACTTTGTTCAGCCTTAATAGTCTGTGTTCTGCCCTTTCTGCCCACAGATAACAGTCTGTCCGTCAGTAAAACCTGGGCTATGGGCTATGGGAAAGTCTTGAACCATTCTAACTTCCTCCTATGTGTCTCACCTTCCTGTATCCCAAGCAGGTGATGTCATAGTCACCAAAGCCACCATTAACAAACATTTATCAAACACTTGAATGGTTTATCAAGTACTTTTCTAATCATGTATGAACTCTTTTAATCTTCATAAGAACACACATGCTAAGTATCCTTATGTTCCACACCTTACAGATGGAGACCTTGCCTTTGCAGATTGCCTGACCAGGTATAGGAAAGCAATCTGCCTCTATCAAAGACAATCTTTGTCCTCATCAGTCTGGTTAGCCCATAATACGTAATCTTACTCAACAAACATATTGAACAAGGCAGGCCCAGGCATTAGCAACGATACATAACACATGAGTTCTGACCTCACAGAGCCCAACTGCCTGTAGGTTGTGAGCAGATAATGAGAAAACAATACAGCGAGAGTTCTGCCAGGGATAAGCCTAATGCTGTAGGAGCAAAACGTGTACCTAACCCTGCATGGACACCTAACCTGAAGAAAGGACACCTCAAATGACTCTTGAAGTACAAACAGGAGGTGGGCACAGCCTGAGAAAAGACACAGGGGTGGGGAAGAGTTCACATAAGCAAGTCCATGACCCCAAGACCACCTAACTAGCAAACAAACCATCTGCCCCAAATCTGATGGTCACCACCTTGTTGGTGATCCTTCAGTGAGTCACCATCACTCCCCATCAGAGGTCTCAAACTGGAAACCACCCCCCAACCCCCGCCGCCAGTAGACTCCACCTATAAACATACAAATAACTCCTTGATGTTGTCTGATTTCAATATTTTCCTCTTTAGCTCCTTGACATTGTACAAGATGTTCCCTCTGCCAGGACCCTCTCTTCTTGTCCTTGCTCATCTGGAAAATTCCTTACTCATATTTCAAGATTTAGTTAAAATGTCATCATCTTCTCTCAGCCATTTTTCCTGAACCCTGCCAACCCTCAAAAGGCACCTCTCTCCTGGGGTCTCACAACGTTTTATGTCTTCCTCCATACTTTCCAAACCACAGTCTATACAAACGCTCTGTTTCATATCATGACCCAACACAAACAAAAGTTTCATGAATTCTCTTCTGTCCCCTTGATTTCTGCCTTGATTACTCCATTTATAAAGTCTTAAAAACAGAATGCCAAGACTCCCCCTGTTGGTTGTATGTTCCTTGAGAACTATTGTCATTTTCATTCCTGTAACCCCACAGCCCTTAGCACTATGCCTAGCAGACTTTTAATTTTCTACAAAAGCATTAAATTGGATTGGCCACTCCCAGTCACCCTTACATTCTGGGGGGAGAGGGTCTCTCAGTTGCCAAAAGGACTGAGTACTGAGGATGTAAGGAATGGCAGGTCCTGTTCCTTTATGCCTTATAGTCAGGCTCTTATAACGAACACTGACCCTATTGATTCAAGGAGGAAATCCATGGAGAAATGCCCAACATGGACATTTTCTTTCACCACACCCACACCCTCGCCAGAGACTTTGGAGTGTGAGGCCACGTTCCTACCACAACGGCCTTCTCTTACCACCACACTGTAGATATGGCCACCCACCTAAATGCCAGAAGGACCTCTGTAAGACCGTAGACAGGAGCTCCTATCTCAATAGAAAACTAGAAATTACTCTTCAAGTCCTTTTTTAAATGGCCATGCTGTTAGACTCAGTTACATTCTATCTTGTAACTATTCTCTAAAGAAATAATCAGAGGTTCGGTCCAAAGGCTCACGTTCAAAGATATTCCCTGTAGCATTACTTGTTAAAGTGGTGAATTAGAAAAAAATTAAAATTTCCCATAATAGGGGTGTCTCAGTGGCTCAGTTGGTTAAGAATCTGACTCTTGATTTTGGCTCAGGTCATGATCTCATGGTTCATGGCATAGAGCCCTGTGTCAGGTTCTGTGCTGAAAGCATGGCACCTGCTTGTGATTTTCTCTCCCTCTCTCTCTGTTCCTCCCCCACCCGATTCCTCTTTCCCTCTCTCTCAAATAAATAAACTTTAAAAAATTCCCATGATAATAAATAAACCTAAAAAATTCCCATAATAATAATTTCAATTATTGAAATAATAAATTATGGTATATCCATGCCATGGAATATCAGGTGGCTATTTTTTAAAGTGCTTTTGAAGAATATTTGAAAACATAGGAAAGTTCATATTTTGTTAGGTGAAGAAGAAGCAAGATAAAAGTTGTATGTACAAAAATATTTAGGGGTAAATTGTAACATCTGTAACTTACTTTGAAAAGCATCACAAAAAGTGGATGAATTGATAGAAGTATGGATAGATGAACAGAGAGAATGAGGGTAGGGTGGATGGATGGATGGATGGATGGACATGTCAATGGAAATGTGGATGGGTGGAGAGATGGATAAGTAGAGGAATGAAAAGAGGGAGGAATTGATGAAACAAGGGAAGGAGGGAGAAGAAAAGGGTAAGTGATAAAGCTAATTAAGTAAAATGTTAATGGAAGAGTCTAACGGTTGGTACATGTGTGTTCACTATATATTTTTTACATTTTTTAATGTTTAAAATAATTTCATAATAAAATGTTGAAAAACTATATGCAAAGTATAATAACTCTGTAATATGTGTTTATAATCATATAAATATGACTATATTTATATAGATATTCATACAGGTAGATGCTCATTTAGATAATACTGAAATAAAATAAACCAAAGTAATAATAGTAGTTATTTCTGGTAGCAGAATTATTGGTGATTTAGACGCTTTTTAGCAGTCCCTTCTTTTTTGTTTCCCAAATTTTGAATAGCAAGCCTGTATTACTTTGATAGCCGGGGCGGGGGGGGGGGGGGTGGAGAAAGATATTTAAGAAAAAAGATCACCAGAGAAGAATGCTCAGTGCCCCCTATTCTCTTGTTTGCCATTGAAAAGCTGGGAACATCTCTGAAAATAATAAATTGTAAAGAACAGAAGATCCTACTGAGGCTCCCTTCTGGGCCATGACCCTCGCAGGCAGTCAGAGGGAAAGAAAACTGGAACACTCTTCTGGAGCAGAACCACAGGACACGTCTGCAGCTAGGACATGGGCAATGTCCTACAGGTGCTCATGGCCAGTGGAATAGTTCTCCCACAGAAGACACTCTGGGAGAGGGTCTGGAAGCTGAATGGGGTGGTAGTTATGACAGTTCCCAGAGCCTCTTTGGACCATGAACCCTGAGTCAAAGGCTAGGAGTCAAAATATAAATCCTGATATCACCCTCTGTTCCTTCCAGACGCAGAAAAGCATCTCTGAGAGCGTCTTTCATCCTGGGCCAAGAAGAAGGACAGATGGTCCTGTGTGGGAGAGGCCCAGTCCCCAAGATCCCAGAGCCCCAGCCCATCTCTGTTCTTACAGCAGAAGTTTCCACCCAAACATGCCAATTTTGAGCCACAACCCAGTTTCTAACCCTAATCCATTTATAAGCCCAAAGTGGGCGCAAATCACTTTTTTTAAAGTCCAAAACCACGCTTAAAGTTTAGGTGGTCACTGATAAATAATAACACCATCAAGGAGATCAGCAATTGTTTACCCTTAAGTCATGTAGATCTTCTGCGAAGAAATGGTTGGTGAGGGTGATATATGCCATTTCTTTTCAGGTGTTGATTTTCCTCCTTCAAAGTTTCTAGTTATAAATGGACTCTGTGAGTCATTTTAGACTTATGCCACTCATTCATGTAGGCCACATTTCACCAAGTCCTCATATTCCAAATTACTTTATTAATAAATGATGTATTAACCAAGGCATCTCTGACCAGCAGAAAGAAAAAAAGATAATCCTACAATTCTCAGTTGTAAAACTTGTGGCAAAAACTTTATTCACTCATTCACTCTCAGCAAATACAAATTGCAGCCCACCCCATGTACTGAGCATTGCCCAATACATAATGGGAATGGGGAGACAAAAAAACTGCCTTCTCAGGGGCATCAAGTGTTAAGCATCCAACTCTTGATTTGGGCTTTTCTCATGATCTCAGGGTTCTTGGATCAAGCCCCATGTCAGGCTCTGGGCAGACAATGATGGGGAGCCTGCTTAGAATTCTCTCTCTTTCTGCCCCTCCCCTGCTCATGCTTTCTCTCTCAAAATAATTAATAAATTGGGCACCTGGGTGGCTCAGTTGGTTAAGTGTCCAACTCTTGTTTCGGCTCAGGTCATGATCTCACAGTTGTGGGATTGGACCCTGTGTCAGGCTCTATGCTGACTGTGGTATGGAGTGTGCTTGGGATTCTATCTCTCTCTTTCTCTGCCACCCACCCTACGCTTGCACTTTCCCTCTCTCTCTCTCTCTTTCTCTCTGTCTCTCTCAAAATACACAAATAAACATATTTTTTAAAAACCCTGCCTTCTTAGTGTTTATATCCTACTATGGAAAGAAAGGCAAACACAAAATGAATCAGTAAGTATATGAGAAATAGAAGGTGTAAGGGGTTCAGTGTAGTTGCCCAAAAGACAGGCCTACCTGAAATCTGTGAATGTGACCTTATGGAAAAGGGGTCTTTGCAGATGTAGTTAAGGATATCAGGATGAGATCATCCTGGATTAGGATGGGCCCTAAATCCAACAAGTGTCCTTAAAGACAAAAGAGGGGAAGACATTGAGAAGAAGGAGGCAGAGACTGGAATGACGTGTCTACAAGCCAAGGAATGCCAAGGATTGCCAGCAGCTGCTATAATTAGGAGGGAGGCATGGAATCAATTTTCCCTTAGATCCTCTGGAAGGAACCAGCTCTGTCAACATTTGATTTCAGACTTCTGACTTCCAGAACTGTGAGAGAATATGTTTCTGTTGTTTGAAGCCACCATTAGCTAATTAGCTAATACAGAAGGGATCAAAACTATGGCAAAAAATAATTACAGAAGGGATCAAAACTATGGCAAAAAATAATAAAGCTAGGAAGGGGGACACAGGGTGCTGGGGAAAGGGATTTTTAAATGGAGGGGAGGCATGTCTGAGAAGGTGACATTTGAGCAAAGATTTGAAGGAGGTGAGAGGTGAGCCATTTGGATATGGGCCAAGAACTTTCTAGGGAGTAGAGAGAGGAGGTCCCAGGCTATAGAAGAGAGGGAAAGCAAAGATCCTGAAGAAGACCAGGTGGCAGGATCTTACAACTCATTGTGAGTCTTTTAGGTTTGGTTCTGAATAAAATGAGCCATTGTATAAATCAAACCTGTCTATGGCCAGCAGTGACCTTAAGGCTAGGGTCCCACATTCATGTCCCTTCTGCTTACAGGGCCATCCAGTGACCTTTACAATGGAGTGGAGCTCACATATTTTCTTTTCTTTTGGAAACTGTCCATGAGAGGAGGACCACGGACCTGCATTCTGCACAGAGGCTTGTCGTCAGTTCAGACCAGTGACAAGAGGCTTGTCATCAGTCCAGTGACAAGAAGGTTTGGCAGGGGTGGGGGTGGAGAGGTGGGGGAAGGGGCACCTGGGTGGTTCTGTTGGTTAAGCGTCCAACTTTGGCTCAGGTCATGATCTCATAGTTCCTGAGTTCTAGCCCAGCATGGGACTTCACACTGACAGTGCAGAGCCTGCTTAGGATTCTCTCTTTCTCCTTCTCTCTGTGCCCCTTCCCACTCTATTTCTCTCTCAAAATAAATAAACTAAAAAAAAAAAGTTTTTTGGTAAGGACTGAGCAAAGTAGCCTGGGCTCAAACTATAGCTGTGAGCTGGTGACCCCTGGGCAGGGTTGGAAAGTGGCAAAGTTGGGGAAATAGGACTTGGGAGGCCCATGTAGCTGTTTCTGTGGGACAGATTTGTCACATACCCTCTTCCTGGAGGGTGCTTTGGGCGTCTTCCTGTTGACTGTGAAGGCCATCTCAAAGCATGTTTCCCCCCACACTTGAGGGCTGCCTACCCCTCTCTGTGGTTGGGGCTGTGGAGGGCATAGTTGTATTTATTGTGCTGTTATGTTTTTAACTTCCTACGACTTCAGGCTAGAAGTTTGCTATTGTTTATAGAAACTTTCTGTAGAAACGTTTATTCCAAAGCACATCTACATGTCAGTAAAAATCTCAGCTTTATACAAAAAATTAAAATAAGATAAATAAAATAAAATAAAATAAAATAAAATAAAATAAAATAAAATAAAATAAAATAGCTGTTGAAGCATTCTGAGCAAGCGAGCACCATCTCTGACTTTCACTTAAAAGAACGAGACGCAGGCAGTGTGATGAGACCACGGCCGTGCCACCAGAGGAGAGGTGACTGGATCTGGGACCAGGGTGGGGAAGAGTAAGAGTGCTCAGGTTCTGAGGATACTTTGAAGGTGAAGCAAACAGCATTTGCTAATTGACATTTCTGTCTTTTTTTTTTTCATTAATGTTTATTTATTTATTTATGAGAGAAAGAGAGAGAGACAGAGAGAGCACAAGCAGTGGTGGGGTAGAGAGAGAGGGGGAGACACAGAATCTGAAGCAGGTTCCAGGCTCTGAGCTGTCAGCCCAGAGCCTGCCACAGAGCTCGAACCCACAAACCGTGAGAGCATGACCTGAGTCGAAGTCGGCTGCTTAACCCACCGAGCCACCCAGGAGTCCCAAACATTTCTGTCTTTCTTTGGTATTTTAGGGAAGGGCAAAGAAGAGAAAGGGGCTTCTAATATTCAACAAACACTTGTTGAATTCTTTCTACAGCCTCCCCTCAGAATGGGGATGGGGAAGTGCTGCAAAAGATGGATGCCCACGCCGACCTCTTGTGCTGAGCAACACGCTTGCTCCCAAGGGTTCAATACCATGGCTGTGCCTCTGTGTCCACTCAATTCTTCCAAAACGTGGAGAAGGAAAAACTATATATCTTAATATAGATATACACATGAGGAATATATATATATATATATATATATATATATATATATATATGTATGTATATATATATTCCTAAATAGATGAACTTTAGGAATATACATACACACACACGTCATTATACTCATATATATAATTTAGGAATGATTATACAACTAACATGGAAACACCTCTAAGATATATTGTTATCTACCAAAGATATATTCTACAACTGCTATGGAAACATCTCTAATATATATTATTATATATCTAAGACGTATTACACAACTGACATGGAAACCTCTCTAATATATATTATTAACTGACAAAAAGCAAATAAATACAGTACTCCATCACTTGGGGGTATATGAGGGCACATTAAGCTGTATATTTGTATTATGATTATACGCGCACAGATTATCCCCAGAAGGATAAACAAGAAATACGAGGAAGGGGAACTGGTTGAATGAGAGACAGGGAAGGAAAGGAGATGTCCTTCCTAGAGCGTGTCCTATAGAATCCTTTACCATGCATATATTATCTATACAGAATAGTAAATTTTTATCGAATCCTAATCTCACAGATATTTCAGCAATTTATTATAGTTGCCTTGCAGTTCAGCTGTGATTTAATGTGTTTGAAACAGCGTTAGGTGATAAACACTGTTGGGTGGTAGCAGCTGCAGGAACGATTAGATCTTTGACACTAGTTGTATTTATTTCATTTTATGTTTTTAAATTTACATCCAAGTTAGTTAGCGTATAGTGAAACAATGATTTCAGGAGTAGATTCCTTAATGCCCCTTACCCATTGAGCCCTACCCCCTCCCACAACCCCCCCATTAACCCTCTGTTATTCATATTTAAGAGTCTCTTGTGTTTTGTCCCCCTCCCTGTTTTTATATTATTTTTCCTTCCCTCCCATTATGTTCATCTGTTCTGTATCTTAAAGTCCTCTTATGAGTGAAGTCATGTGATATTTGTCTTTCTCTGACTGACTAATTTCACTTAGCATAGTACCCTCTAGTTCCATCCACGTAGTTGCAAATGGCAAGATTTCATTCCTTTTGATTGATGAGTAATACTTCATTGTGTATATAGACCACATCTTCTTTATCCATTCATCCATGGTTGGACATATGGGCTCTTCCCATACTTTGGCTATTGTTGATAGTGCTGCTCTAAACATTGGGGTGCATGTGTCCCTTCCAAACAGCACACCTATATCCCGTGGATAAATGCCTAGTAGTGAAATGGCTGGGTCATAGGTAGTTCTATTTTTAATTTTTTGAGGAACCTACAGATTGTTTTCCAGGGCGGCTGCACCAGTTTGCATTCCTACCAGCATTACAAGAGATCGTCTTTCTCTGCATCCTCGCCAACATCTGTTGTTGCCTGAGTTGTTAATGTTAGCCATTCTGACAGGTGTGAGGTGGTATCTCATTGTGGTTTTGATTTGTACTTCCCGTATGATGAGTGATGTGGAATATTTTTTCATGTGTCAGTTGGCCATCTGGATGTCTTCTTTGGAGAAGTATCCATTCATGTCTTTTGCCCATTTCTTCACTGGATTCTTTGTTTTTTGGGTGTTGACTTTGATAAGTTCTTTATACATTTTGGATACTAACCCTTTATCTGATATGTCATTTGCAAATATCTTCTCCCATTCTGTCAGTTGCCTTTTAGTTTTGCTGATTGTTTCCTTCACTCTGCAGAAGATTTTTATTTTGGTGAGGTCCCAATAGTTCATTTTTGCTTTTGTTTCCCTTGTCTCCAGAGACGTGTTGAGTAAGGAGTTGCTGCGGCAAAGATCAAAGAGGTTTTTGCTTGCTTTCTCCTCAAGGATTCAGATGGCTTCCTGTCCTACATTTAGGTCTTTCATCCATTTTGAGTTTATTTTTGTGTATGGTGTAAGAAAGTGATACAGGTTCATTTTCTGCAGGTCACTGTCCAGTTTTTCCAGCACCATTTGCTGAAGAGACTATCTTTATTCCATTGGGTGTTCTTCCCTGCGTTGTCAAAGATGAGTTGGCCATACGTTTGTGGGTCCATTTCTGGGTTCTCTATTCTGTTCCATTGATGTGAGTGTCTGTTTTTGTGCCAGTACCATACTGTCTTGATGATGACAGCTTTGTAATATAGGTTGAAGTCTGGGATTGTGATGCCTCCAGCTTTGGTTTTCTTTTTCAAGATTGCTTTGACTATTCGGGATCTTTCTAGTTCCTTACGAATTTTAGGATTGTTTGTTCTAGCTCTGGGAAGAATGCTGGTGTTATTTTGATAGGGATTGCCTTGAATATGTAGATTGTTTTGGGTTGTATTGACATTTTAACAATATTTTTTCTTCCTATCCAGGAGCACGGAATATTTTTCCTTTTTTGTGTGTCTTCTTCAATTTCTTTCATAAGCTTTCTATAGATTTCAGTATATACATTTTTCACCTCTTTGGTTAGATTTATTCCTAGGTATTTTATGGTTTGGGGTGCAATTGTAAATGGGATCTATTCCTTGATTCTCTTTCTCTTGCATCATTGTTGGTGTATAGGAATGCAACTGATTTCTGTGCATTGATTTTATAACCTGCCACTTTGCTGAATTCATGCATCAGTTCTAGCAGTTTTTTGGTGGAATCTTTTCCGTTTTCCATATAGAGTATCATGTCATCTGCAAAGAGCGAAAGTTTGACCTCCTCCTGGCCAATTTGGATGCCTTTTATGTCTTTGTGATGTCTGATTGCTGAGGCTAAGATTTCCAATACTGTGTTGAATAACAGTGGTGAGAGTGGACATCGCTGTCTTGTTCCTGACCTTAGGGGGAAAGCTCTCAGTTTTTCCCCACTGAAGACGATATTAACATTGGGTCTTTCATATATGGCTTTTATGATCTTGGGGTGTGATCCTTCTATCCCTACTTTCTTGAAGGTTTTTATCAAGAAAGGATGCTGTATTTTGTCAAATGCTTTCTCTGCATCTATTGAGAGGATCATGTGGTTCTTGTCCTTTCTCTCACTGGTGTGATGAATCACATTAATTGTTTTGCAGATATTGAACTAATCCTGCATCCCAGGTATAAATCCCACTTGGTCGTGGTGAATAATTTTTTTCATGTATTGTTGGATCCGATTGGCTGATATCTTGTTGAGGATGTTTGCATCCATGTTCATCAGGGAAATTGGTCTATAGTTCTCCTTTTTAGTGGGGTCATTATCTGGTTTTGGAATCAAGGTAATGCTGCCTTCATGCAAGACTTTGGAAGTTTTCCTTCCATTTCTATGTTTTGGAACAGCTTCAAGAGAATAGGTATTAACTCTTCCTTTAATGTTTGGTAGAATTCCCCTGGAAAGCCATCTGGCCCCGGATTCTTGGTTTTTGGGAGATTTTTGATTACTAATTCGATTTCTTTACTAGTTATGGGTCTGTTCAAATTTCTATTTCTTCTTGTTTCAGTTTTGGTAGTGCATACATTTCTAGGAATTTCTCCTTTTCTTCCAGATTGCCCATTTTATTGGCGTATAATTGCTCATAATATTCTCTTATTATTCTTTTTATTTCTGCTGTGTTGGTTGTGATCTCTCCTCTTTCATTCTTGATTTTATTTACTTGTGTCATTTCCTTTTTCTTTCTGATCAAACTGGCTAGTGGTTTATCAATTTTGTTAATTCTTTCAAAGAACCAGCTTCTGGTTTCATTGATCTGTTCCACTGTTGTTGTTTTGTTTTGTTTTTTTTTGTTTTTGTTTTTGTTTTTTGGTTTCAATAGCATTGATTTCTGCTCTAATCTTTATTATTTCCTGTCTCCGGCTGATTTGGGGTTCTATTTGCTGTTCTTTTTTCCAGCTCTGTAAGGTGTAAGGTTAGGTTGTGTATCTGAGATCTTTCTTCCCTCTTTACAAAAGCCTGGATTGCTATATACTTTCCTCTTATGACAACCTTTGCTGCGTCCCTGATGTTTGGGGATGTGGTGTTGTTATTTTCATTGGCTTCCATGTACTTTTTAATTTCCTCTTTAATTTCTGGTTATCTCATTCATTCTTTAGTAGGATATTCTTCAGTCTCCAAGTGTTTATTACCTTTCCAAATTTTATCTTGTGGTTGATTTTGAGTTTCATAGCATTGTGGTCTGAAAAGATGCACTGTATGAAATCGATTTTTTTGTACTTCTTGAGGGCTGCTTTGTGTCCCAGTATGTGGTCTATTCTGGAGAACATTCCATGTGCACTGGAGAAGAATGTGTATTTCACTGCTTTAGGATGAAATGTTCTGAATATATCTGTTAAGTCCATCTGGTCCAGTGTGTCATTCAAAACCATTGTTTCCTTGTTGATTTCCTGATTAGATGATACACCCATTGCTGTAAGTGGGGTATTGAAGTCCCCTACTATTATGGTATTATTATCAATGGGTTTCTTTATGTTTGTGATTAATTGATTTATATATTTGGGTGTACCACATTTGGAGCATAAATGTTTATAATTGTTAGGTCCTCTTGGTGGACAGACCCCGTAATTATGATATAATGCCCTTCCTCATCTCTTGTTACAGTCTTTGTTTTAAAGTCTAGATTGTCAGCTATAAGTATGGCTACTCGGGCTTTCTTTTGTTGACCATTAGCATGATAGATGGTTCTGAATCCCCTTACTTTCAATCTGAAGGTGTCTCTTGGTCTAAAGTGGGTCTCTTGTAAACAGCACATAGATGGATCTTGTTTTCTTACCCATTCTGTTACCCTATGTCTTTTGATTGGAGCCTTTAGTCCACTGACGTTCAGAGTGAGTATTGAAAGATAAGAGTTTATTGCCATTATGTTGCTTGTAGAGTTGGAGTTTCTGGTGGTGGTCTCTGGTCCTTTCTAGTCTTTGTTGCTTTCACCCCCTCAGAGAGTCCCCCTTAAAATTTCTTGCAGGGCTAGTTTAGTGGTCACAACTCCTTTAATTTTTTTTTTCTGGGAAACTTTTAATCTCTCCTATTTTGAATTGAACAGCCTTCCTGGAGAAAGAATTCTTGGCTACATATTTTTCTGATTCAGCAGATTGAATGTATCCTGCCACTCATTTCTGGCCTGCCAAGTTTTGGTGGATAGGTCTGCTGCAAACCTGATCTGTCTTCCCTTGTAGGTTAAAGACTTTTTTTTCCCTCGCTGCTTTCATGATTCTTTCCTTGCCTGAATGTTTTGTGAATTTGACTATGATATGCCTTGTTGATGGTCAGTTTTTGTTGAATCCAATGGGAGTCCTCTATGCTTCCTGGATTTTGATGTCTGTGTCTTTCCCCAGGTTAGGAATGTTTTCCGCTATGATTTCCTCACATAACCTTTCTGCCCCTTTTTCTCTGTCTTCATCTTTTCGGACCCCTATGATTCTGATGTTCCATTTTAATGAGTACTGATTTCTCTAATTCTTAAATCGTGCTCTTTCACCTTAGTCTCCCTCTTTTTTTCTGCTTCATTATTCTCCATAAGTTTGTCCTCTTATCATTTCTCTTCTCTGGTCTGCATCATCCATCCTTGCTACCGTGACATCTATTTGAGATTGAAGCTCACTTACAGCATTTTTTATTTCCTTCTGACTAGTTTTTACTTCTTTATCTCTGCAGAGAGGGATTCTAATCTATTTTCAACTCCAGATAGTATTCTTATTATCGTGATTCTAAATTCTGGTTTAGACATCTTGCTTGTATCTGTGTTGGTTAAGTCCTGGGCTGTCGTTTCTTCCTGCTCTTTCTTTTGGTGTGAATGCCTTCATCTCATCATTTTTTTTTAATTTTTTTTTCAACGTTTATTTATTTTTGGGACAGAGAGAGACAGAGCATGAACGGGGGAGGGGCAAAGAGAGAGGGAGACACAGAATCGGAAACAGGCTCCAGGCTCTGAATCATCAGCCCAGAGCCCGACGCGGGGCTCGAACTCACGGACCGCGAGATCGTGACCTGGCTGAAGTCAGGCGCTTACCGACTGCGCCACCCACGCGCCCCCATCTTATCATTTTTAAGGGAGAAAAAGAATTAATGAGGTAAAAAAATGAAAATTTCAAAAATGAAAATTAAAAAATTTTAAACAACACACACATACACACACAAATCAAGTTAATGATGCTAGATCCTAGGTGTGTTTTGGTCTGCGTGTTGAAAGGGGCTTGATCGATTATTGAAAAAAAGGGGAAAGAAAAAAAAAGGAAATTATTTGAAAAATTGAAACAATGAATACACTGAAGTAGAATAAAATGAAATGATGGAAGAAAAATAGAATTTGAAAAAATTTACACAAAAGTAAAAAATATAGTAGAAAAAAGTTAATGAAAAATATTTGTAATAAAAATTGAAAATAAAAATAATTTTTTTTCTCTTTCTGTATTCAAAAAAAGAAAAACGAAAAAGAGAAGAAAAAAGAAAATTGAACAGATGGACTGTAAACAGACTGAAATACAATTGAAATTACCTCCTTTTCCTCTAGCAATCAAACTATGAAACACTTTATAGTTCGTAAACTAAGCAGGCGGAGAGACTTGTGTTCCTGAAGAGCAAGCTTGGCCCAGTTGGGCGGGGCTTAGGGTAATGACTTCGTTCTCCACTAGATGGCGCTGCTCAGCTTCCTGGAGGGGTCTCTTGTGGTGCTTGCTGGTGTGTACGCGCATGCGCGGGAGCGGTGAAAATGGCCGTGACCTAGCTGCCCAGTCTCTAGCGTCCAAACTCTGTGCTCTCCCTGACCAGCAATCGTGCACCCATCCTTTGTCTCAGGCTTCCTCCGCTCCCTGCTTCTATGCTGTCCCTGACCAAGCTGTCAGGTTACCAGGCGCCACCACCCTCCTGAGTTTTATCTCTGACGCGGCTGTGTTTCTCGACCCCTCCCTTCAGAGGGACTGCGGCGCGGACCGGCTCTGATCCTCTGCAGGAGGGTCTCCCCGAGCAAAGGCCAGTGCCGCCGCACCCAGGAATGGTCGCGTGACCACTGCTGCTGCTGACGCCCAGAGACCACGGCTGGGTTCCAGCCTGCCCCAGAAAAGTTCACGCGATCGATCGTGTAGCAGGGGCATTTCAGGGATCATGGAAAATCCCAACATGCATCTGGCCGCAGTCTTCACCCTTAACGACCTTGTTCCACCACCAGCAAATGTGGTTGTTCTCTGGGGTCTGCTGGGACCGGGTGGCCACACAGCCTCCACCAGATGTCCTCCCAGCAGGGGAACCGCCTCTTCTCCCGTGGCCTGAGGATAACTGGCCTTCACTGTCTCCTGGGGATCTGCCCTTCCCACCCGAACACCGCCAGGTAGTGAGCTGCGGAGTTTCAGACTCTGCCCTCCCCTGTTTCTACAGTCTTAATGGGATTTCAACCCTCTCCTTTCTCCTTTCTCCCTTTTAGTTCAGTCCCTGTGGCTGTTTCCACTTTTCCACTTTGTCTCCAGCTGCTTTGGGTGGGGGTGCTTTTCCTGAACTCTACCCCTCCCCCCTCCCACCCCCTCGCCCGCCCTGTCTCCATCCTCTCTCCACCAGCAAAAGCAACTCCTTGCCCTCCGGGGCTTCTCTCTCCCCCAGTTCACCTCTCCGCCCCGAGTGCCTGCTGAGTTCTGTGGTTCGGGTTGTGCAGATTGTCGTGTTAATCCTCAAATCAGTGTTTTAGGTGTGCAGGATGGCTTAGTGTTGGTCTGGTTGTATTTCATGGATGCGAGAGGCAATAAAAACTTCCATCCTGTTCCACCATCTTGGCTCTTCTACACTAGTTGTATTTTAAGCGTTTTATTATGTATTATTTTAAGCATAAACAGACATTGGCAGGATAAAATAAGTCAGGGGTCCACAAACGCTTTCTGTTAAGGGGCGGAGAGAATATATTTCAGGCTTCGCCAGCCAGATTGTCTCTGTTGCAGCAACTCAACTCAACCACAATCAGCCGAGAAAATGTGCAAACAAATGGGCATGGCTGTTTTCCAATAAAACTTAATTTACAGAAGCAGGCTGTGGGCTAGATTTGGCCCTTGGGCCAGAGTTTGCTGACTTTTGATATAAATGAAGACCCACCAGCAGCCCCAACAGCCATCAACCCACAGCCAGTTCTGTCTGATTAACTGCCCCCACACATTACTTGGAAGAAAATCCCAGACATCGAATCATTTCATCCTCAGTACTTACAAAGACACTTCTAGAAGATAAGGACTCACCTTTTCACATTGTACCTAAAAGGTCAAAAGTAACATCACAGTATTCTCAGAATTCAGTCACCATTCAAATTTCTATTTGTATAATAAATGGAATACATCTTAAAAGACGTTTTCTGATCCGATAGAATTAATTAAGATCCACACAGTGTATTTAAATTTCTTTTATATTTTTTTTACATTGATTCTATTTGTATGTCTTTTAGCCCCAAGTTGGATTTTCTGGGGGAAAAAACAAAAGTAAGTCTAACATGTAATGCAAGTCACCCTGTGCCCCCTCTAAAATATTTTTATTGCAATCTGAGGAAATGCCACCACCTGGACAGTAATGCCAAAACTGTAGAATCAAGATTTGAACAGCCAGTCATCTGGTCGTGATCAATTCAACAAATCAAGTATCCTTGCACAAAGTTGTCAATCACTTCCTTCCAAGGTTTCGGGCATTTGAAAAGGAAAAATTCATCACCTGGCCCAGTTGCCTCATTCCTAGGAATTGATCCTGATGAAATATTCAGAAATACAGTCAGAGATGCTTGACGAAGGGTCTCATGGCTGCATTATTTGTAACAGTGCAATAGTTACAGCCACCAAAACGTTCAGCAGTAAGGAAATGATAGCATTCATTACAATGCTGGCTCGTTAACTGGTTCGTTAAATACAACACTGGTCAAATATTATATAACGATTAACACTCACAGCTTTTAATGTTCCAGTTGTGGGTCAAGGTTCTGGACAAAATTTTAAATGACAGGAAGCAAAACCCAAAACTGCGTATACCTAAAATCACATCATTATCTCGATGGAAAGCCACAAAATGTGGCATCGCTACCTCTAAAAATGGGGTTGTGTGGCTTCAACTTAAATATTTGCCCTTTGGGGGGCACCTGGTGGCTCAGTTGGTTAAACGTCCAACTCTTGTTTTTGGCTCAGGTCATGATCTCTCAGTTCATGAGTTCGAGCCCCACACTGGGCTTGCTGCTGTCAGCGCATAGCCCTCTTTGGATCCTCAGTCCGCTCCCCCCCCGCCCCTCCCCCACTCAGGCTCCCTCAAAAATAAACAATTTTTAAAAATTAAATATATTTACGCTTTTGTGAAATTTCCAAATTTTCTTTAACGTGCATGCTTTACTTTTAAATCAGAACAACAAAAATACCATTCGTTTTATAAAAATTTCCAGGTCTCCCCTTGCAGGCCTCCTCTCATATGTCTGTCTGTTCTTGGCTTTTCTAGCTCTTCCTCTCTCTCTTCTGACTCTGTCTTGTCAATTTAGCAGGCATTCCATCAGCCCAGTCATTTTGCTCAGGACCCAAAAGACTGCCATTCCCAGCCCTGCAGGACAGCAGCACTGGGCCTTCACAAACCCAAATGGAATGGGAGTTAAGAACAGTGACTCAACAATTCACCCCATCTGCAGATATGGGCGGACGCTGGGCCCCCATTTCGTGCCATCTGCTGTCCTTCCTTGGAGCATAACACTCCGTAAGTGAAAACTACAACACGGGCTTGCTGGTGATCATGTGGGAAAACCAGAAACAAATGGAAAGTCCAGAAGTGGGTGGGGGGCTACATAAAATGGCAGTCAGTAAGAAGCCAGCCGTCAGGAACCCTGTTGTGGAACATGCTGAACAGCAAGGAAGGGACCTCACTTATGGTGGTGGCTTCATGACCTTCTGCGTTCATCCCCTGTATCTGTCCCATCTCGTCCTTCATTCCTTCATTCTCTCTACTCGCCCTGGTGGGCTTGCTCACAGTTCCTAGAACAAGCCAGGTGCGCTGTGGACTCTGAGTTTTGTGCTGGCTGTTCCTTCCGTGTGGACTGCTCTTCACCCTCACCTTCTCCAGAGATTTTCTCAGAAATCACCTTGCTCAAGAGACGTTCCATCCAAGATGTCAACTTACCCCCAATACCCCCTCCCACATACATACATTCCTCACATCCCTCTTCCTGACTTTACATTTTCTTTCTAATGATCATTATTTAACAGGTAACATGCGTTAGTTATTTGTTTGTCACCCACCTTCCCCCACCCCACTTAGAAAGCAAGATGCTTGAGGACAAGGATTTTTGCCGTTTCTATATACCCCGTGCCCAGGACAGCACCAGGAATTCTCAAGGGTGAAGTAATGGGTGAATGAGTGACTTCACTTTCTCTATCTATCTGTATTTCTTTCTTTTTTAATTTTTAAATAGATTTTTAAAATTTTTTTAATATAATTTATTGTCAAGTTGGCTAACATGCAGTATACACAGTGTGCTCTTGGTTTTGGGGTAGATTCCCGTGATTCATCGCTTCCATACAACACCCAGTGCTCATCCCAACAAGAGCCCTCCTCAATGCCCATCCCCCATTTTCCCCTCTCCCCCGCCCTCACTCCCATCCACCCTCAGTTTGTTCTCTGTATTTAAGAGTCTCAAAAAATTAAAAAATTAAAAATAAAAAATAAAGGAGGAAAAAAAAGAAGAGTCTCTTATGGGTTTGCCTCCCTCTCCATTCGAAACTATTTTTTCCCCTTCCCGTCCTCCATGGTCTTTTGTAAATCTCCTACGATCAACAAATTGCTCTCATAGCCAAGTGCCTGGTGACTTGTTTCTCAAGATGATATGGTAGGACAGTCGTAGGCAGTTATTCTGGCCAGGCAGTCCCAGGATCATTCTTAGAGAAGATTCCCTGAACTCCTAGGTGGACAGGTTTCAGGTTCAGGGGTACCCACTATCCTGTAGGGAGGAGTAATGAGACCCCTGTGGCCAGGCAAGTGCTGCCCCTTCTAATCCCCTCAACCCTGAAGCTGAGGAGAGTGTGGGCAAAATTCTCAAGGGGACCATGGGTGTTTGGGGAAGAGAAGGATGTGACCTTCTCCTGTAATGATGAGGATGAATACTACCAGAATCTCCAGAGTGCACTCAGATTGTGAAACAGATACCACAAGCAGCAAATGGGATGCTCACCCTAAGGGCCTCTGAACCAGGGCCTCAACACCGCCCCCTGGAGGTAAGCGGTTAAAGACCGGTGTGAGCCCAACCCTGGAAGTGACCCCTGAGCTGAGGAAAGACTGGAGGGGTGAGGCGGTGGGAGCCCATGCTCCAGGTCCAGGGGACCCCCAGCAGTGACCAAAAGATGCACCAAGCTGGGTGGGCTAGCTCCCAAATCACTAATTCTCCCTTTACCTGTATTTGGAAACCCACATAGCCCCTTTTGAGCCAAGGAGCCTCCCCCTGGAGTTCATGAAGAATCTGGTGAAAGGTTGCAGGTCTCAAGAGGGAAGATCCTGGACCTGTTGTTAATCTGAGTATAAGGAGTGGTTAATTTAAAAAAAATCAATTTTGGGGGCACCTGGGTGGCTCAGTCAGTTAAGTGTCCGACTTCAGGTCAGGTCATGATCTCAGGGTTTGTGGGTTGGAGCCCCAGGTCCAGCTCTGCACTGACAGCACAGAGCCTGCTTGGGATTCTCTTTCTCCCTCTCCCTCTGCCCCTCCCCCTGCTCTCTCTCTCTCTCTCCATAAATAATCTTTAAAAATAAAGAAATAAAATAATACATTTTAATTACAATTAAATTGAAAATTAATACATTTTTTAATGTTTATTTTTGACAGAGAGACAGAGACAGAGACAGAGCATGAGTGGGGGAGGGGCAGAGAGAGAGAGAGGGAGACAGAATCCGAAGCAGGCTCCAGGCTCTAAGCTGGCAGCACAGAGCCCGATGTGGGGCTCGAACTCACAGACCGCGAGATCATGACCCCAGCCGAAGTCGGACGCTCAACCGACTGAGCCACCCAGGCGCTCCCAAAATTAATACATTTTAAAAAGTGTAATTAAGTAACAATTTTAATTGAAAATTAAAAGAGAGGTTATACCTTGCTCTCACTTGGGGAAGTAACTCGTTCTGTTCATACCTTTTAAATAAATTAATTAATTAATGACATATCTAGGAGGCAAATAAATAATATATAAATATCATATAGAGTAGATAAATAAATGAGTAGGTGAGAAGACAAAGAAGCAGACAAAGGAAATAAGTAGATTGTTTTAAGAGAGAGAGAAAGCGAGAAACACGTCCTGTAGTCTCAGCAAAGTCACAGGCAGGCTCTTGATTAATTCGCATTCAGCTTTCCAGAAGACTGTGCTTGAGTTCACATCATGAAAGAATGGGTTTGTGTCCATCCTGTGGTGAGGAGACAGACGTCTCTTTCAGAGCCTCAGCATCTACATCAGCATCCTTAACCATCCTCCTTCCAAGGAGATTTATTATCCTCCTAGTTATTCTATTAGTCGCTCTGCTATTAGGAGAGCAGGAACTGTTCCATTTTTGTGTTGCCTGATCATATCTTCCGGTTGGAAAACATGGTTCAAGAACAACAGCCCAAGAGCCTGGAACCCCACCACCGGGTGGTTCTCTTTCCTGCGGTGCTCACAGGAGGCCAGCATTTCTGAATGTGGCTGTGTTGAATCCCTTAAAGATAACTTGGGGTATCATTTTCTGCAAGGATTTTAATTGTAGTCCCAAAGCTGGTAGATGGAAGCATTGAGCATATGTTTGTGGCCTATTTAATGAAGCCAGCACAGGACTATGTGTAAATGCTTATGCCGAAACAGAGTTGAAATGGGGCACTTTGGAAGAAAATGGTGCAAAGGGAAAGGGCATATTAGTCATGGTTCTCTAGAGAAACAGAACCAAGAGACAGTGATTGATACATACATACATACATACAACGATGATAGATAGACAGGATGGTAGGTGGATGGATGGATACAGATAAATAGGTCTGTTAGAAGGAATGGTCTCATGTGGTTAGAGAGGCTAACAAGTCTGCATTTGGCGGGCTGGAAAACCAGGAGAGCTGAAGGTATAAAATCCAGTCCAGAAACTACCAGGCTCAGGACCCAAGAAGAGCCAGTGTTTCAGTGCAATGGTCAGAGCCGGAAACAACCAATATTCCAGCTTAAAGGCAGTCCGGCGGGAGGAGTTGCTTTTTACTCAGGGGTGAGTCAGACCTGTTGCTCTATTCAGGCCTCCAACTGTTTGGATGAGGCCCATCCACATTAGGGAGGGCACCATGCTATACTCTGTCTACTGATTTAAATGTTAATGTTTAATGTTACTGATTTAAATGTAATGATTTAAATGTTAATCTCATTAAAAAAAATACCCTCAGAGGGGTGCCTGGGTGGCTCGGTTGGTTAAGTGTCAACTTTGGCTCAGATCAGGATCTCACAGTTTGGGAGTTCGAGCCCGGCATCGGGCTCTGTGTTGCCAGCTCAGAGCCTGGAGCCTGCTTCAGATTCTGCGTCTCACTCTCTCTCTGCCCCTCCCCTGCTTGTGCTCTGTCTCTGTATCTGTCTCTGTCTCTCTCTCTCTCTCTGTCTCTCTCTCAAAAATAAATAAACATTAAAAAAAATAATTAAAAAAAAAACCCTCAGAGACACACCCAGAATGATGTTTGACCAGTCATCTGGGAAGTCTATGGCCCTGTCATGTTGACACATAAAATGAACCATCAAAGGGCATTTAGTGGAGTTACACAGGGAATGGGGGGTGACACCCATTATCTGAATTCATGGGGGAAAATGTTCAGTTTAGTACCCAACTGGGAAATTACTCTTCCCATCAATTGGATAAATGTTAATTAGCTATAAATGCAAGGCACATAAAAAGATGGTCAACATCCTTAGTCATCATCCACTAGAAGGACTAAAATTAAAGGGACTGACCACACTAAGAGCTGGTGAGGATTCCAAGCAACTGGATCTTGTGGCTATGCAAAAGGGGATAGTCACTCTGGAAAACAGCTTGGCAATTCCTGTAAATGTTCACTTACTTTGTGATTCAACAATTCCACTTCTATTTCCACGAAAGTAAATGAAACCATATGTCCGTGAAAAGTCTTGTAAAAGAACGTTAATTGCAGCTTTGTTCATAAGAGTTGAAAACTGGAAATAGCCCACTTGTTCATCGATACAAGAATGGATAAACAAACCACAGGATATTCATACAATAGAACACTGCTGACTAATAGAAGGAATTCTAATCCAGGAAACAACAAAGACAGATCTCACAGACATAAGTAAGACTGAGCAAAAGAAGTTCAAGAATATAGTAAACTAATCTGCAAAGATAGAAAGCAGAATGTCAGTTGCCTTTGAAGGGAAGGGAGATTGACCAGAAATGGGCACCAGGGATCTTTGTGGGGTGATGACAGTGCTCTATATCTTGATAGGGGGTTGGATGATACAGCTGTAAACATTTGCCACACGCATGAAACTACCCTTAAAAAGTTGTGCATTTTACTCTCTAGCCTTATGAGAGTAATTAAACATTTTGCCAGTAAAAATTTGCAGAAGAGCAAGTCCCAAGATAGGCATGAGACTAAGAGCTGTAGAGGTGAACAAAACCAAAACCTGTAAACTTTCGTGGGCAAAGACAGTAGGCACTTCGCAAAATGAATTGGAGGGAAGCCAGGCCTCTGGAAACACAACGGGCAAAGTCCTTGTCATTAAAATCAGAACTCTGACAAACCGTTAATTCAGAGACTAAGAATGAAGGTCCAGAAACAAAGAATCCCCCAGCACCACCCCAGTACAGACCCGGAAGCCCAAGAACAGTGACAGAAGCACAAATGAGATCAGCAGAACGTGTTAGACCCAAGGAGAGCAAACTCCAAGCCAACGAAAGTGAACTGTATTCTCGTAGCTATGTTGGACTGTTTTGGTAATCCCTCTGTACCTTCTTTCATGATTACTGTAAATATTTGACTTGAACTAATTCTACAGCAAACTATCAAGTTCTCATTCCGTCGGGTAGACTCATTCTTTCTCAGCTAATTTTGAAGTTGTCTTCATTAAGTCCTGAGTGAAACAGAAATAAAAGCTGTTAGGGGACTTGTTAGGTGCCAGGGGACTTGTTAGGTGCCAGACACTGTGCTAAGTACTCAACATGCGTTAATTCATGGAATCTTGCTCACCCAAGAAGTAGATAGTGACAATAGAATTCCTACTTTACACATGAAGAAACCAAGGTTCAATGGGTAAAAAGTTGCCTAAAGTTCCTGAGCTAAGATGGGAGAGGCAAGATTCAAACCCAGGCTGTTGGACCTCAGAGACTACTGAGAATTGTGCTCTATTGCCCCCTTCTAGGAATTTTTCAAAGCGCATGGATGCTGCCCAACTGTTGTGGAATCAGAGACTCTTGGAATCCTGTACACTGCCTATGAATGTCTGAGAAACCTACAGAAAGAAGTTGTGGCCAGCCAGTGCCAAGAAAGCTGTCCATACTACCCGAAGGCCCGCCCATGCATTCGTTGGTCCACAAATATTTAAGAGCCTACTGTGTGCTAGGCCTTGCTTGCCACTAGAAAAAGTAGAACTGAGAGCCAAAAGCTATTCTACTACACTTGGCAACATCCTTCTCCAAAATGCTCTCCCAGGCAACCAAGCAGGAAACTGCACCCTGATGGCCATTCCCCCTTTAAGAAGTCTAGAACCTCAAATGTAGAGTCAGCATAGCATCCACTGAAAATGTGCAAAATGGCAGCCACAGGCAATCTGGTATAAGGTATCTCCTACCTGCTCAAGAAGCTGTCTCTGCTTTCTGAACAGTTTTATCAGGCCCTATGATTATTTTGTGATGTAGATATTGATCATTAATCAATGTTGCCTAAGCAACACACTTAGAATAATACATCAAGACCAGCCTCTTCAACAACAAAGCTCTGGGAAATTGCTGGCATATTAGCATTGACTGATTGCTGAGACATTGCTCTCCTGGGCTGAAGGGGGGTGCAGGATGGGTGACAGCAGGATGCACAAACAGGTACTACAGGCTGAGCAGAATTGATGAGATGGCACAAGGAAATGTAGAATAAATGCCCTAGGAATGGCAGTGTCACCTACTGCAGCAGAAAAAGCAGGCTTGAGTGCTGGCTATGCCGATGCTGGCTGTGTGTATTTCATTGCCTTCTGCCGGCTCAGTTCTCTCATCCATAAAGTGGGGTGAAATAACTGCTACAATGCTGGACCCCTAACGTCAGCCATTAAGTGGATATGAAAAACTGTCATGTAAACTGTTAAAGCACAAAAATCGCGGTTGAGGTTTGGAGGTGCTCTTCTGTACCTGAAATGTTGACCCAATTAAAAACTATGAGCTGGATATATCAGAACACCAGCTTCATTAATGGTGGCTGGACCCAGCCCATGTGCTTGTTTCCCAGGGTTCTGTCTCTTCTTGCCTTTGCTTATGCAGAGCAGCTGGGAAACCGCAGGAGGGGTAACAAAAGGAAGGGAAGAAGAAAAACATGCTTCCCCAGCAGGTGGAGACCATACACAAGGAGGCACAGCTTCAGCGTTCTCAGTAGCCAGATGAGCTCCTCCTCCACCCACAGGGAGGAGCATCTGAGCAATGGCAAGAAAGATGCAAGCTTCCTCCCCAGAATGTTCTCCAAGGTGCTTAAAGTAAGGGTAGAAATTCCAATTTTTCTACCAACAGTCAGTGGATTGACTGCGCCAATAGACTTCCACAACTCGTTTTCCCTACTTTTGCCATGTCCCACTTTAGAGGCTGGAGAACATAACTCCCTGATTTCCCAGAAGCTTTTGCAGCTAGAGATGACCATGTGACACAAGTGAGACTTAAGTGGAAAGGTAGCGAGTAGATCTTCTGGGGGAGACAGTGTGTCATTTCTTGGATGAGGCCTCAAGAGACACCAGCCGTTTTGCTCACTCTCTCCCACATCTACAACTCACCATAAGACCATGACCTGGATAGCCACTGATCCAGAGAGGACATGAGACATGTGGAACAGACTGGAACCAAGACTGTCTTCATTTTTTTTTTCTTTAAGCCTGTCTTCTTAAACTATCAAAATTACAGCTACTCCTATGTCCCAGACACTCTTTCAGTGGGCTGGAAGGGCACATAAACCATTTACAAACCATATCGCTTTATGCCTGTATTAGTCAGGTAGGGCTATCATAACAAGATACCAGAGACTGGGTGGCTTGCTTAAATAACAGAAATCTATTTTCTCACGGTTTTGGAGTCTGGGAAGTCTAAGACCGAGGTGCCATCACATTCAGTTTCTGTGAGGGCTTTCTTCCTGACTTGTAGACAGCTGCCTTTTCACTGTGGCCTCACATCATGGGGAGAGAGAGAGCTCTGGTGTCTCTTTTTCTTCTTGTAAGGGCACCAGTGCTAGAGATCCTCATGATCTCATCAAACATTTTTCCTCTTTATAGGCTCTGCCTCTGAATATGGTCACAATGGGCATTAGGATGTCAACATCTGAATTTGGAGGGGACACAATTCAATCAATAGCAATGCCCAAGATATCAGACTTCAGCACCCAAGGAACCCCACCCCTCCCCTCAGGAAACATCAGCATCTGGTGTCTGATTCTGCTAATTCAAGCCACAATCATTTTGCTGTTCATGGTCATCAATGATGTGCCAGAAGTTGTAACATTCATTCATTCAAAGTTCAAAGGTTTAGGGAAGATCAAGATCTCTGGGGCTAGAGTGAAGGAAGAAGGGAAATGTAGTAGAAGAAGAGGGTGGAGAGGAGAGAGGAGACAGACCACGTAGGCCTAGCTGAGCAGCCAAAGAACTTCATTATGGGGATTGAAAATATTAGGCCATAGTCCTTGGACATTTGCATTTAAAAAGGAGGAGAGGGAAAGCTATGTTTATTGTATACCTATTGTTCTTACCGGTTCAGGCTGAAATAACCAAAATCCCACCCATGCGCTGCGTGGCTTAAGCAAAACACTTATTTTTCACAGTTAGGAGGCTGGGAAGCCCATGATGGAGGCTCAGGCAGATTAGGTGTTTGGTGGGGCCCCACCTTCCGGTTCATACACAGCCATCTTCTTGCTGTGTCCTTACATGATGGGAAAGGGCAAGAAAGCTCTCCAGGGTCTCTTTTATATGGACACTAATCCCATTTATGAGGGTACCATTCTCATGACCTAATCACAAAGACCTGCCTCCAAATGCCATCACGTCGGGCGTTAGGATTTCAACATATGGGCTTTTGGGGGAGGGGGGGGCACAAACATTCCATCTATCGCGCTTATTATATGTCAGGATCTATATATTAGATACTCTCCATATCTTGATCTTTACATTTAAATATACATAATATTTACTGAGTGACAAACACAATCACAATTCTAGAAATCAAGGCCCATTTTATATTCCAAATCAACAGTAAGGTGTGAGGGAAGAGGTGTGTATTCAAACCTCTCTGACCTTTCCTTGGCTCAAATTGGAATAAATGCATGATTTCACATGGGGAATGTGGAGGTCATATCAACAGCCCATTAAATTCAATCAAATACACAATAACCTGTTTTCTATTCCAGCTAGTAGGTTAAATATCCAACTTTTTAATTTCCAAATGGTCTCATGCAATCATCGCAATTACCATCCTATTCAACCATAAAGGTAATTTAAGCTGTGGGTTTCATCTCCATCAAACAACTTGTTTGTAATATGCAATTCTGGCTTGGATTCCAAGAATAAATATTATCCTCCAAACAAATGCAGGTTGACGGTAATTCACTAATTCACAAATAATAGTTTGCAAAAGAAATAAACTTTGTGCAGTTGATACGATTGAATAACAAGGAAAATTAAGAGAACTGCCTGAAGAAATACAGGAATGAATGCAATAATTCAGTAAGATGGCTGGAGACAAGATAAATATACAGAAATCAATAGCTCTCCCACAAATCAATAATGTAAAAAGATCCCCACATTATATGGTGTGTGTGTGTGTGTGTGTGTGTATGTAATTTATTTATAAATGCCAAAAACTAGGATACGTGTTTTATAGATATCACTTACCCAAAATAATTTTCTCAGACGTTGTAACAGATTTTTTCTCTGTGATGTACAGATGTGGAAACTAAACCATAGAGGAGTAATTTTCCCATGATGAGAAAGCAGCATGAGATCTTCAAAAGGTAAAATCTGATTGTGCAACTGCTCTGTTGAAAACCCTCCACTGACTTTTGTTCTTAAAATGGAAGCATATCCTTGCAAAGCTTTGCCTGAAGGTCACTGCTACCTCTCTAGGCTTATTTCAAGCTACTTTTCCTTCAAACTCTATGAATTGGAGATTATCCCAGACTATCCTGACCCATCAAAGCCAGGCAAACCCATATTGTTGAAGTAGAACAGTTTCCCAAATTAGTTTTTAGAGGAAATACATTTCCAAGTTTAGCTGGCAAGGGGCAAAAAAGCAAAAAAGTAGCCGAAGCTAAGAATAGATTCTTCAGAAACAAAAAGGAAGAAAGGTTACGTGTGTTTTCATGAAGTTGAAAAAAATTAAAATATAAAAGGAAGTAATGGACCATCCTCTCCTTTGCTTCTGAATATCCATGTGAAAATCTAAATAAAATACCAACGGACAGAATCCAACAGCACTCATGTTCTGTGACCAAGTGGGGTTTCTCTCAAGAATGCAAGGATTCCTCAAAGCATATTCCTTATTAATATAATTCACCATGTTAATAGAGTAAAAGAGAATAGCATGTGTATAGATAATAGAAAGCATTGATGAGATTCAATATCTATTCCTGTTAAAAAAAAAAAAACTTTTTGAAAGTAAACATTTCCTTAACATGAAATGATATGTCCATGTCACTCCCCAACCTGGCAAGATGCTTAATTGGCAAAGACTAGAAACTCTTTCACTGAGGGACAGAAGGAGTCAACAATGTCTCCTATGATGCACATTCTCTGACTCTCATGACATCCTCTCCCCCATATCCACTGTCCAGCTGGATCCTCCCTGATCTGCGTCCAGGAGGCCAACCTCGTTAGATTTTATCACCAGCTTCCCTTAACCTTGTGGCTTCTGGTCAAGTTTTTCCAAAGGAGACACCAACAGGAGATTGGGGGGGGGGGGATGGCAGCAGGAGAACAGAGAGGTCAGTGTCATCAGTCACTCGACTGCCTTCCCATCTGCCTGTGGTTAGCAATAATGTGTTTCTCTGGCTAAGGCACAGCTCTTGTAAGATGCCCTCCATTCCTGTTCTGATGGAGTTTTGGCAACTGCTTTCTTCATTTGCTTTTTCATGCCTGGGGTATCCATTAGAGCTGCCCCAATGTCGGTAGCCCTGGCGTGCTTCTTCGTCTTTTGCTGGGCTTCCTTAACCCTGCCCACACCTTGCAAATAGTGCCTTCATTGAAATCTCTGCAGTCAGTCCTTTTGAGTCTTGCCTCTGTTCCCTGCCCTGATTCTGACTGATACATCCAAGGCCACCGCCTTTAGTTAACATAGATCGGCAGGCAAAAGTTGATGAATTGAGACAAAAGAAAGAAATTAAGAATAAAAAATTGTTAAGGTGTGTCACGGAAAAATTGCACCAGGCAATTTAAACAGACAAAGGAGACTATTCCAGACTGTTGCACTAGGGGAGTGAGATTGAACTCAATTCCAAATAAAACAGGGATGGCTGGGGATCTATAGCTAATGCGGTGGAGTGAGGCAGTCATTGGATTGAGAATTAATGGGAGGAACTTGATTCCCTATCAAAGATGGGGAACTCCTGCTCAACTGGTTTGGCCAGATTCTTGCTGAGCTGGACTGGCACTGCCACGGACAACAGACCCAGGACCACTGGGCCAAGAATGACCAGACAAGGACTCCTCCAAATCGCAAATTGATTTCCTAACCCCCATTGTATTGGTATTAGGAGGTGGAGCCTTTGTGAGGTGATGAGGTCATGAAGGTGGAACTCTCCCAAATGGGATTAGTGCCCTTATAAAAGAGATCACAGGGAGTTCCCTTGCCCCTGCCACCAGGTCAGGACACAGCAAGAAGATGACCATCTATGAACCAGGCAGTGGGTTTCCACCAGGCACCGTATCTGCTGCACATTGGTCTTGGACTTTGCAGCCTCCATAACTGTGAGAAATAAATATTTGTGTTTTAAGCTGGGCTATTTGTTGTTTAAGTTTGTGTGTTTTGTTATAGCAGCCTGAGAGACTAAGAGAAAAGTTACCAGGTGTACTCACAACTGCAAAGAAAAGACCAACCCCCCCCCCCCCCCCCCCCGCCATTCCTGGAACCAGCCAGGGCGTGCCCCCTTGTGGTCTGACCTAAAGGTGGGAACCAATCAAGTTCTGCTGAGTGGTTTGAAAAAAAGGCGGGAACCAATCAAGTTCTGCTGAGTGTTCAAATTTAGCCAATAACAGCTCTGTAACCGCCAAAAATCCCTAACTTGTTTGTGCCTGTCTATAAAAGAAGCTGTAAGATCCTCGCTCGGGGCCTCTTAGCGTCACCGGCAACGAGTGCGGGGAGGACCGGGTTCGAACCTGCAATAAACGACCCTTGCCGCTTGGCTTTGATTCTGGACTCTGGTGGTTTGTTTTTGGGGGGTCTCTCGAATCGGGGCATATCAAGCCCAAACGGACTAAGATATCAGGTGATATGGTTTGTGTACCTTGAAAAAAATTCAAGTGTTCAGGATCAACTGAAAAAACTCGAAGCAAGAGAATGTAAGGTGACTAAAAAGGTAACTTCCATGAACCAAAGGCCATAGCCTTCTTGCATACCTGGGATTAGTCAATTACAAGCCAGGGGCTGGCCAAATCCAGACTGCCACAAACTTTTGTCAATCAAGTTTTATTGGAACACAGCCATACCCATTTGTCTCTTTATGGTCGGTGGCTGTTTTTGCAATACAACAGCAGAATTGAGTGGTTGCAGCAGACTCCATATGGCTCCCAAAGCCAAAAATATCTATTGTCTGACTCTATGAAAAAAGTCTACAGACCAGTGCTATATACAAAGAACAAGCTTAGTAGATTTAAAAAAAAAAAAATCCCATCTAAAATAGCATGCTACACATTGACCACAGACCTTAAGTTCACAACCAGACTAATGTGGCAAAAATCAGAAAATAGGTGCAAAATCTGGATTTGAAAAGCAACAGTGGAGAATGTAAGCTGCCTGAGAACATGCAGACTTTTTGAGGTGGGCTTTGGATTCTGAGGGGGAAACAAACTGATGTGCCCTGAATCCTGACGGGACCAAGAGGACACAGCTGATACTTGGGCAGCATAAATAATAAAAGCATTGAAACATATATGACAGCAGAGACTCTTGCCAAGTGCCCAGGAACAGCGTTAGTGAGGTGCAGTGTTGTCGGGAGAGGATTCACAGATGGACAGCAAGGAAAAGACATTCTGGGCTGAGCCAAAGACACAGAGGTCTGGAAGACAGAGTGTTTTGTGACGTGTCAGTAGAAACGGTAAGGGCTAGACTTTGCTGGTGCCAACAAGAAATAGACAGCTACAGCCTTCCAGCCTGACTGAGAGGTGGTCCTGAAGGACAATGGTGAAGGAGGATGCTCCAGTGATCGCAACTTCCAGGCAGTACATCTGCGCCATGAGAGAATTAGAATCCTGGAGCTACACCAGTATATGGGCAGTTGCCAATCACTTGGCTGGGTGGGGTCGTTCTTAGAAAGGACACACCTGGGGCACTGGCGACTGGGAAGCCTGTGAGAAATATACATGGGAGGACACCTTGGAGTAGGATCAGAACGATCCCATGAAACCTAAATCCACAGTAGAGAGGGTTCTCAGTAACCTGATGGGCAAGGTGGCCTGCGTTCCGGCTGTCACTCAGCCCTTTTCAGCACCCACCCTCGTGCTTGCTCAATGGGCCTGTGTGCAAAGAGACCAAGGTGACAGGGACGGAAGCCGTGCACGAGTTCAACAACATGGACTTCTTCCCACCAATGCTAACCAGGTTCTTGATCGGCCAACAGTAGAGACCAGCACCGAAGCTCAACATTGCATCATTCCCTTCGGGGAACAGCCGTCTACTTTGTGGCAGGACAAGCACTAGTTCCCCTACATTGCAGATGGGGCAGAGATCCGTCCTCACTGAAACAGACACACGACCCGGACATGGGTATCTTCCCTATCTGCCATGTTTTTGCAGGTACCACCATCCATGGGCTATGGTATCCCCTATTTAACGTTATGACACTTCCCCCTGTATTGATTACTCCTGATCGAGAAATATGTCTCGCAACAAAACAGATGCATGCACAGGTTCCTGCCCGTGGAGTTCACTGGTTTGCCAGGTGCCCATCATCTAGGTGCCCCAGGCCTAATAAGATAGAGAAATGGTCTACAGAAGGCTTAGTTACAAAACCATTGAGGAGGCAACACCCAGAAAGGATGGAGTTCTATATCTGGAAAGCAATATATGCCTTGATGCAGCAACCATCTCAAGGTGCTGTTTCTTCACATGGGGCCAAGAATCCAGGGATGAAGGTGGGATTGTCTCCTCTCTCGCTATCACGTCCACTTGCAGGGTTTTTGGTCCTGATCCTACCAACTTTGAGCTCTGCTGCTTTGGAGGTCTTAGTTACAGGGAGGCAGTGCTCCCACCAGAGGTCACAACAGTAGCTCCATTGAGTTAGAAAATGAGAGTATCCAGGGGCACCTGGGTGGCTCAGTCGTTTGTGTCCCACTTCGGCTCAAGTCATGATCTCGTGGTTCGTTGGTTCGAGCCCCACATCGAGCTCTGTGCTGACAGCTCAGAGCCTGGAGCCTGCTTCAGATTCTGTGTCTCCCTCTCTCTCTGCCCCTCCCCCATTTGCACTCTGTCTCTCTGTCTCTCTCTCTCTCTCTCAAACATAAGTAAACATTAAAAATTTAAAAAAAAAATAGGGTTTATAATCCCAACACTTCATGAATGAAAGTTTGAATTTTAACACCTGGTACAGAACTGAACCGGCTGAGCCCTTGGACGAGGACAAAGCAAACATGAGATGATATGACACGAATATGACACGTGATAACCAGTCATGACCACTTACAGAAGCAAGGACTGTAGAAGAACTATGCTTATCTTCTTCCTTGCTTGGTGTGTGTGTGTGTGTGTGTGTGTGTGTGTGTGTGTGTGTGCTCTCTTTTCTTCTTCCCTAATATCCAACCTTATTAGGGCAGTTAACTTTACAAGTTGGTCTTTAAGTAACAGAATATTCTGATGAGGCTCTGGCTGACTTCGGAGAGTAATTAACATAGCCCCCAAATGGCTGTGATGACTGTTGTGACTTTGAGTCTCCTCACACTGGGGAGCATCGCAGATATACATGCCTTTGCTTGAGTGCAGAGTGGCTGTCTGTGGTCAGGTGGAAGCATAGAGTTGTCAGTACTGTCTGTAGAAGTTCAAATACAAATAGAAGCGTGTGGATGAATACTGAGTAGCCAGAGTGGATTTTGCCAGCTTTTTAGCTATTGTATTTCAACTCCAAGCCCATGTTCCCATACCCCACTTTGGGAGGCTAGGGCCAGGACCCCGCAAGCACATTTCTCCTTCACCACTGCTTCCAGTCGGATTCGGGCACCGAGGGAACCCACAGGATGGAGGAGGAAGAGGGGACACATTCCCTTGGTGACACCAACACCAGCACCAAGTCATTCCTTCTCTGGAGGTCTGAAGCTTCCATTCTATGGGGCCTCTTCTCCAAACTTCTAAGTTTTAGTAATTCTAGTGTTTTCCCTCTGTTCCTTCAGCCCTAGAGGTAGATGCTTCCGGCAGGTTCTCCCCCCATGGTAGTTTACTCTTCTTTTCTTCTGTTGTTCCTTTTCAGGGCTTCATTTTGCTGTCACTAGTTTATGTAAAATTACAGGTGGGTAAACTTTCCATGAAGACCTTGATAGTAAGTGTTTAGATTTGTGAGTCATACAGTCTCTGTCGTAGCAACTCCACTCTTTTATCCAGGCAAAGACTGGATTTGACCACCTGTCTTAAATTATTTCTGTTCAAATAATAGTATGTTTTTCTTTCTCCTGCCCGGCCCCAGATTGACACAGTGGGCCTGAGTCTTAAAGCCTATCACATTCTAGTGAAATATTCGGAGAAGGTTTCTGATTCCAAGTCAGAACAATCAGAGCCAATGAAATAGTTGAGAGAGCATTCTGCCTAAGAAATGCTGCCTAAGAAATGATATTCTTACCCTCTGGACTCAAAGCTAAACAATTGGCTTTCATGGAGCTACTAACAGTCATCCTACCACCAAGAGGGGAGAGTGGAGCCAATACAGAGAAAAG
Source organism: Felis catus (assembly GCF_018350175.1). Taxonomy (NCBI): domain Eukaryota; kingdom Metazoa; phylum Chordata; class Mammalia; order Carnivora; family Felidae; genus Felis; species Felis catus. The sequence continues at coordinate 29,678,174 of NC_058383.1, read as the reverse complement.
TTCATTGGAGAATACAGAGCCTTGTTTTGATAAGATCATTAAACACCTAGATACAGCCATGCCTGAAGCCTATGGCTTAAATTGTAAGAGTCATAAATTACCTTTTGTCTTAACCATTTTGACTTCAATTTCTGTAACATGCAACTAAAGGAGTTTTGACAAATATAGACACACAAATAGATGTGAAAACACAGGGGGGCTAAAATCTCTTAGATTACCATCATTGATTCACTTATTTAACAAATACAAAGTGCCTAGGTTTATCAAGCATTCTGCAGAGGTAAAATATACAGCCCCTGTCTTCAGAAATTAGCGGGGTCATTTTAGAAAAATAGTGCTCAAGCCTTCCAAGTGATGCATTTTTATAACAAAATCAATAAATCAAGTGTTGGTGCTTAACTGAAAGAAAGAAAGAAAGAAAGAAAGAAAGAAAGAAAGAAAGAAAGAAAGAAAGAAAGAAAGAAAGAAAGAAAGCATTTAAATGAAGATTTGAACTCTCAGATACCCTACCCTAATACTTACTACAAATCTCTGTCCAAACTCATGCGTTTAAGAAATCAAAGTTTGCTTTATCTTTATAACTCTGCTTAATCTCTATCTCAAGCCTCATTCCTTTGGCTTGAAGGTCCTAGGCTCTTCCCTACACCCACCCCCAAGGTGTGGTAAGGTTCCACTGGTTTTTCATTGTGCCAATTCACTGAGGAAGACGAAGGGCACACAGTGCCCTCTGCCTAGTGGTCCATGTTCACCGATGCAGATAGAGGGCAGATGAAGCTTTCTTTGCTAAAGGTCATTAGCCCCTTCAGGTGTGTGGCAGGCACTGCTAGTTTCTTTCTACTTCAGCTAGATACAGCCATGTGACTATGTTCTAAGGAGATGTCAATAGATGTATTACAAGCAACTTCTGCAGTAGATCTTTCGAAAGGAGTTGTTTTGCCTGGGAGAAGCATTCTCTCAATCTTCCTGCGGCCAAGAATGCAGATGTGATGGCTGGTGCCCTGGTAGCCACTTTGGAATTTGAGGCAACCTTGAGAAAGGAAACCATAAGATGAGGATAAAGGAACAAAAAGATAGATGTCCCTGATTGCCTTGTGTCACTGGCACACCAGCTCTGGACTACTTGCCTCCAGTCTTCTCTGTTTTTTAACCCACGTTGCAAGCAGCTCAAGCCACAAAATTAGGAGAGGGTGGTCTCTGTTGCTTGCAGGCATTATGCAATTCCTGTTTCAAAATCTCCTAGCTCTCTCTGCTGCTCTTCCAGTTCAGAGACCCAGGGACCTAAGCAAGGGCCCCTTTCTAAGTTTGGGGAAAAGCCCTCTGTGGTCAAACCCTGTTTCTCCTGAATGGGTTCAGGATGCTGAAAGTGGGAGAGAGGAAAAGGAGAGTGTGCCCCAAACCCACCCCAAGGCAAGGAACACAGAGCCAACTCCCTGCTTAATGGGGGAAGGGGAGAGACACCAGGAGACAAAAAGAAAACATCACACATCTCAAAAGCATGATCCAACACACTGTTTCTGAGAAGGTTTTTGCCAACCATGCTTCCGCCTTCCTCTGGAAACATTAATATTTCCTTCTCTTGCTTTTTACCCTAGCAACAACTTGTGCAAGATAAACACTTCTACAAAGAGGTGTAAGTTTCCATCTAATACACACTGCCAATTGAGAAATTCATAATACATGAAAGCAACCTTGAAGGCCATGAAATCAGATGGATCTGGAGGAATACCATCAGCCTTGTTGCGAAGAAAAACGGTTGTCAGGATGATCTTTGAAGTCAAGAAAATAATGAAAGCAAGTGAACACGGCCTAAGAAAACTAAAACGGATTATCTCCCCCCAAATGGGATGATTAAATATGCTAACACAGGCAGAAGTGGGTCCTCTGCCTGGCCCCCCAGGGCCCTGCACATGATGATATGTGCTTTGTTTTAGGAAACCTGCTGAAAGGGCGGGCCTACGCCAGCCGACTCCATCTTGTTCTGTGTCCTCCACCTTGAGTGACTATGTCCCCGACATGACCCCTTTTCCGGGAAAATCGCAGAAACCTCAGACCACGCCTCCTCCCCTTGAGTAACCTCCCGCTCACCCGTTCAAACTTCCGGATCAAAACACGCCCAGCGACTCGCTTAACAGGACTCCGACCCTTCCCCAGCCAATCGGCCGAGGCCACGACCCTTCCCCAGCCAATCGGCTGAGGCCACAGCCATTACCTCACCAACTGCCCCTAGACCCCTGTAAAACCTTTGTGCTTTTGAAACTCCCCGGCTCTCTCTGGCATCTCACCGCTGCATCGGTGCAGGTAGGGGATTGAGCTCGAGCTAGCTCAAATAAAGGCTCTTTGCTTTTGCATCAGACTCGGCTTCCTGGTGGGCTTTAGGGAGCGCGAATTCTGGGCATAACGCTGCCTTGGTTTGGAAGTGTTTTTAAATGATTAAGGAGCAGAGATGTGCAGGGTAACAAAAGAAATGACTAAAGTTCTCTATTTCATTGGGAATCCGGCCCGACTTAAAAGTCCTGTTGCGCTGCTAATCAAAGTATGAAATACAGAGAGAGCTTGAAAACAGCATTAATCATTAATCTGGGGAAGTGCTTACGGTTATGAATTCTTCAAGAGTTTCGAAAAACTTGCAGCACTTTTCCAGATAGTACTCGGGAGGCTGTGTGTTTTTATTTTTCTTTTCCTCAAGTCCCTTTTGAAGAGATAACCAAAAATAGTGTCAGGGTCAAGCTCGGGAGTTGGGGGGGCGGAATGAGCTATCCCTTCACAAACGGCTCCGGAAAACAACATACAATGTAAGTAATTTGTTTTTAAAGTTTATTTATTTTTTTAATTTTTTTTTCAACTTTTATTTATTTTTGGGACAGAGAGAGACAGAGAGCATGAACGGGGGAGGGGCAGAGAGAGAGAGGGAGACACAGAATCGGAAACAGGCTCCAGGCTCTGAGCCATCAGCCCAGCACCCGACGCGGGGCTCGAACTCACGGACCGCGAGATCGTGACCTGGCTGAAGTCGGACGCTTAACCGACTGCGCCACCCAGGTGCCCCAGTAATTTGTTTTTAAGTAACTAACAAGGCATGGTGATTTCTTACCTGGGGCTTCAGTAAATGCCAGGTCGCTGGAAGCTGTTATATGGACATAAAGGCATTACTTCGCCATTCACTAATGTGAGTTCAATCAGTGTGTGTGCCTCTTCAGGAAGTCCCTGTTGTGCATTTATTTTCCTTGGTGCCATCATTCCGAAATTGGTAGTTAACCAAATGCAGGTCTCGCTTTTAGTTCCTTTCAGGTTTTTTGTTTTTTGTTTTTTTAATGTTTATTTATCTTTGAGCGAGAGAGGGAGCGCCTTCGAGAGCAGGGGAGGGGCAGAGAGCGAGGTGGGGCAGAGGATCCAAAGCAGGCTGCATGCTGACAGCAGAGAGCCCGATGCGGGGCTTGAACTCACCAACCATCAGATCATGACCTGAGCCGAAGTCTCAAGCTTAACCGACTGAGCCACCCAGGTGCCCCTAGCTCATTTCAGTTTTGTAGCAACATTAAAAAAAAAAAAAAAAAAAAAAAACAGGAAAGGAAGAATAAAGTTCGAATGAATAAATGTCAACCTTCTCAAGAAGAAACTATAGATTAATAATATATTACTATTTCCAAGGGAGTACATAGAGTTCACACTGTTTCATCTGTCAGTCTCCTGTTTTTCAGTAACTGTTTTGGCTCCACGTCTGAAGTAGGAATCAGTCGCTAACGTTTTGCAGACTAACGTTCCCATGAAGCCACAAAGCTGCCCTCAGACGTGACGGGATGGGGCACAAACCAGTCTCTGCCAGATTACAAGCACCATGCACTTCTTACTTGCCCAGGGTAGCAAATGCCTTTGAACCACACTCCTTCCGCCTGGGTCAGTGATGCTCAAAACAGTGGGGAGAGGAAGGGAGGCAGGGTGGGAAAGTCACTTCAGAGTCTAACTTCATTTGTACACTTCAGAAGGAACAGTGGAGATGTGACAACCATCTGATGATTTCGATCTGGATAAACAGCTCCAAAGGGACAGGGCTGAAAACAGCGGTTCTCAAAATGTGGTCCCTGGACCGAAGGCACCATCACCATCACCTGAGAACTTGCTAGAAATGCAAATCCTGGCTCCAGGCCAGAGCTACTGAACCTGACACTCTGGGGGTGAGTCCCAGCAAGTCCACCTGGTGATTCTAAGGCATAAGACTGAGACCCTGACTCAAGGTGTCCCCAAGGAAATCGGGCATGGCCTCCATAGGCTGCCTGAACTTGGAAAAGTCCCTTCACCCCTCTGAGGCTTAATTTCTTGAGATGTTAGAAAAAGGATAAGGAGTGCTCTTCAAGATGGCAAGGACGCGAGAAACAAGGAGGGACTGAGAGACTGTCACAGGCCAGAGGAGCCTGGGGAACGTGATGGTAACACGCAGCGTGGTACCTGGATGGGATTCCGGAACAGGTGGAGGACAGCCAGACACTGAATGTTTGTGTCCCCCTCAAATTTGCATGTTGCATCCTGCCCCCTAAAGTGATAGTATCAAGGGGTGGGGTATTTGGGAGCTCCCCAAAATGGGACTTCCCTGACAAAAGAGACCCCAGAGAGAGACCTTGTCCCTTCCCATCAGTGAGGACATAGCAACACCATCTATGAACCAGAAAGCCGGCCCTCCCCAGATACCAAATCTACCAACCCCTCGGTCTTGCCTTCCAGCCTCCAGAGTGGTGAGCGATACATGCCTTTTGTTTGAACCCCTCACACCCCGGCCTTTTTATGATAGCATCCCAAATGGACTAAGACAAGGACATGAATGGGAGAACTGGTCCACACAAAGACCTAACATGGTCAGTTCCTTCATTTTAACCAATGCACCCCAGTGAGGTAAGAGATGGCCAATGGGGAAAAGCGAGGGGGGTCCTGAAATCTCTGTTCTACCTTTGCAACTTTTCTCTAAATCTGAAACTATCCTAAAATTTGAAGCTTATTGAAAAAAATAGAATGTTACCTAACTTTCAGACATCTTGTGGTGAGTGAAGGTAATACCTAAGTAAATGCTCAGACGCAGTAGACGCCCAGGGAAGAGGGGGGATCGAACCAGCTTCGCCCTGGGGCTGCAGAAAGCTTCTCCCTCCCCACCCCGGCCTTCCAAGGAACATCACTGTGGGGAACAGAGTAGGCGCGCCACCTTTTCCTCTCACCCTGACCTCCTTTGTCCTTTCTCTCCCTCCAGCCAAGCCCCCTCCCGGGAATAGCACAGCCGAAGCCTTCCCACACAACGCGTGGCGACTTTTGAGTAGCTTGGACCAAGATTTATTGTCAACAACCCAGTCGGTAACAGCTGTTTGCATTCCTCAGCCCCTCCATTGCCTCCTGAATGTCAAGTCTCTTAGCTGAAAGAGCATCCTTCATTTGGCTATGCCTGCTCAAAAGAATTACTTTTGCACGGTATGATCTGCTCAGCTATACCCATCTTCCACATCCAGTCCTCCCAAGCCGGACATGAATACAAAAGAAATGGAAGATTAATTCCAGATAGTACGTGGCTCAAGCCAATTAACTCGGCGCACACTGGATGGTCCCTAATCGCTCTTCTAGCGAGCGGAGGCTCTGCGTTTCCCTTCTTACTGCCTTCTGGCCTCTCTTTGTAAATACATACTAGTCAAAATTGAATCTGTCTCATTGCACTTCCCTTTAGGAGCCTGGCTCTCGAGCCACTTTGTTTTTTTCCCTTTTGCAACTGCGTTTCGTAGACTTGACCCTTGTTCCTCATTTGTAATCTTTCCTAGGTGGACTAGCTGAATAAATTCAACACCCACAAGGGGGACATTTGTCACCGAAAGGTGACAGCTAAAGCATCGCCACAGTGAAAATGCAGCGGGGCGGGGGGGTGGGAGGTGGGGAGGGGACAAAGAAGACCCGAGGGCCTTTGCTTCCCCATCAGAAGAACAGTGAGGCACCTTAAAGAATCCATGGTTGGGGGATGTGGTTGCATGAAGCTGACAACACCACCTGCTTTTTTTTTTTTCTTTTTTTTTTTTTTCTCCTGCAGTTTTGTCTGGTTTGGTTTTGGTTGGATTTTTCATACATCTGTTGTGACTGTGCTACCCTAAGCAAAAATGTATGCCCAACGCACACACTGATTTATCACTGGGCCACATTAAATATGATCTCCTGTCTATCCCCTGCCAGACGTCTTTCCCTCCCCTCGTCCTGCCCCTCACCGCTGGGCTCTCTTTAAAGGGAATGAAAACACGCGGAGGCACAGCCAAGGATTTCAGCTGGGAATGGCCCAGCGTCTGTGCACGGATGTGTCGATCTACCCAGCATGAAGTTTCCAGCAAAGTTCAGCAAAGAGCGACACGTCTGAACTGAGAATTTACACTCGGGCTGGCGGTATTGGCATTTCCATCTATGATGAAAAAGCAAGGGGGTTACAGAGCAAAATGTTCTCGTCCTCTCAGCCCCCCTGCTTTTGGGACCACGTCTGTCCTGTTTCCCCAACAGCTGGCACAGAGCCAGGCACTGAGTAGTGTTGTGATAACAGCCCACGTGTGCTGAGCCACATCCAAGCCTTTGGTTGGTTCAACTGCTCCTCAGATAACAACCCCTGACAACTCTAAAAGGTGGACACTCCTGTTATTGCCCAGGAAGATGGAAGGAAATTGAAGCCCAGAGAGGCTACAGACGTCTCCTAGAAACACACAGCTGGGGTGATGGTTGCAGGATTCAAATTCAAGCAGTTCACCCACGGCTTTCCTCAGAAACCCTGCCTGTCCTGAGCTTTCAGTATGAGAGTCTCAAGCTGTAGCATAAACTGAGGTGAGGGCAGGGCAGGTAAATTCTCCAGCATGCTGGAAAGAAAACAAATCGATTTCTATACAAAGCAAGCATCAGACAAGGAAGCAAAATGCTGGCTTAAAAAGAATCTTTTCTCAAAAAAAAAAAAAAAACAAAACAAAACAAAAAACAAAAAAACAAAAAAACTTTTGTTTGTTTGTTTGATCAATAGAACAAGAGGGAAATTAAAGCTGTACCAAAAGCCCAGGCTGGGTACAGTGATTACAGGGAACAGATGTTTTGGGTTTTTTTTTTCTTTTCTTTATAATCAGATGAATTAATAGATAACCCACTATGGCATAGTGCTCAAATGTATGAGAGTAGGGAACAGTATTCTGTGTCCTCCTAAGCCTTTGTGCTGTTCTTTTTGCCAGGATTGCCTTTCTTTCTCTGCCGTTTAATAAGCTTACTTTCGCCATGAACACCCAACTTAGACATGGCCTGCTTTACGGTTTTCTCCAACTCTCTCCTCTGCGCTTTCTAAAGACTCTGATTTTATCTTCTCTGTTGTATGCATCGTGCTTCATAGTGCAGGGATTGCAAACTCTGATATCCTGCAGGATGAAGCATGAGTGTGCAAAAGGGGGTGAGTCCTAGGACAGTAGGGAGCAGTGGGGTGTGGGGAGTGGACACAAACTGCCCTCCTAAAGTGAGGAGCTACCAGTCAGCTCCAACTAAGCATTGCCATATGTACATACTTTTCCTGTATTAACAAATATTCTGAGTTTTGTTCAAGAGAAGCCAGTTGTGATGGTTAGTTTTGTGTGTCAACTTGACTGGGCTAAGGGATGCCCAGGGAGTGGGTAAAATGTTATTTCTGGGTGTGTCCATGAGGGTGTTTCTGGAAGAGATTAGCATTTGGATCAGTAGACTGAGTAAAGATCATACTCACCAATATGGTGGGCATCACCCAACCCACCAAGGCCCTAAGTAGGACATAAAGGTAGAGGAAGGATGGATTTGCTCTCTCTGCTTGAGCTGGGACATTGGCGTTCCTGGATCTAGAGTCCTTCAGACTCAGAGTGAGATTTGTACCGTTGACTCACCTGGTTCTCTGGCTTTGGGTTTGGACTGAACTACCCCACCAGCTGCCCTGTACCAACAGTTTGCAGACAGCAGATTCCATAATCACATGAGCCAGTATCTCTTTGTAAACCTCTTTCTGTATATTTGCATACATATCCTATTGGTTCTGTTTCTCTGGAGAACCCTGACAAATACATCAATAATCCAAATTTTTGTGGGGAAAAAGCCCTCAGTTTTTAAATATTGGCACCTAATTTTTTAAATGTTTTAAATACTGTGCAGGCTGCCAATAGCATCTAGCTACTGGTTACTTGCTTCTGTCCTTGCCTCTACAACTAAATATAAGGTCCCCTTACAGGTTCAACAGCAGTTGAGAAGACAGACCCATGTTGAAATCATGACTGCCCCTCACCAGGCTGAATGACTTTCAGTATATTACTTAACCTCTCTGTGCCTCAGTGTTCTCATCCTTCTTAAATTGGGAGGAATAATAAAGCCTACCTCCTAGGCTCATTGTGAGAAGTCCATTAGCTAATGTGAATACAGTACTCAGAATATTGTTTTGCACAGGTTAAGTGCTCATTAAGCATTATGTATGGCCATCATCATATCTTTATTTTCTCAGTACCCAGCACAATGCTTGGTACATAACTGCTGTGTATTTGATGTTTATTCGGATAACTAATATTAATATTCCTATCATGGGCTGAAAATGAAATATTCAGGCAGACAGGAAACTTCAAATCTGCTACATGTCTTTCCATCTCTTTGAGGTCTCCCAGGTAGATAGGCTCTGTGGTCAGATGCCTTTCCAGATAATTGAATAGGAACACATTTGGTTTTTTATAAATTTGTTTTCAGTGTTTATTTCTTTTTGAGACACAGAGAGAGGCAGAGCATGAGCAGGGGAGGGGCAGAGAGAGAGGGAGACGCAGAATCCGAAGCGGGCTCCAGGCTCCGAGCTGTCAACCGACTGAGCCACCCAGGTGCCCCAGTAGGAACACATTTGTTCAACAAAATTATCTCTAGAAACTTAGACCTGTTACAGCTCTCTCTTAATAAACCTGTGGGTGATGATGACAGAGAGCTAACTAGCAATGTGCCTACTAAACTACTCACCTTCCCAGACTCCTCTGCAAGTAGAAATGGCCGTGTGGTACCCTTCTCACCTGTCAGAGACAGAGGGATGTCCCTGGGGAAAGGGCCACTCCCTAAGGCAAAGATTCTTCAAGGAGAAAATGTGTTTTGCTCTTGACGTTCCCTTCTTTCTGCCTGGAAGGTGGAAAGAATACCTGGAAGGACATCAGCCCTCTTAATACTATGGGGACAAAAGCCGTGCACCAAAGGTCTCAGAGCAAGAAAAATAGAAGGAGTCTGGTTTTGGATGACTTCCTTGAGCAGGTGTACAATGATGCTCGTTCTGAATGTGTTCCGTTGTGATGAATACCACAGGGAACCATCCAAGCCTAGTGCAAGTGTTACTTTTGCTTGTATGTAACTTCATCCATGAGAAACACCAGATAATTGCAGAACACTGCACCCAGCTGAACTGAGCCATGTACCTGCCAACACCCATTTTCACAAGCAAACTTCAACCCTTTTTCAAGACAAAGTGCCATATTTACCATACTACCTATATTGTATTTCGTAACCATTTAGCACATATAAAAATATGCTACTGTTTTTATGGAGTTTCTATCTTGTGGATGTGTCCCTGATGATTTTTTTAAGTTTATTTATTTATTTTGAGAGAAAGAGAGAGAGAGAGAGAGAGAGAGAGAGAGAGAGCACAAGTGGGGACAGAGCAGAGAGAGGGAGAGAGAGAGAATCCCAAGCAGACTCCACACCATCAGAGCAGACCCCGATGTGGGGTTCGAACTCACAAACCTCGAGAGCATGACCTGAGCTGAAGTCAGACACTTACCAATTGAGCCACCCAGGCTCCCCCATGATGATGTTTTTGAATGTTACACTCCAACCTATCTTTCCTGTAAGACTGTGGTTTCTAACTGTTGTTTAACATAGTGTTGGAAGAAGTCCTAGCATCAGCAATCAGACAACAAAATGAAATAAAAGGCATCAAAATTGGCAAAGATGAAGTCAAACTCTCACTTTCCGCAGACCATATGATAGTCTACATGAAAAACCTGACAGACTCCACCAAAAGTCTGCTAGAACTGATACATGAATTCAGCAAACTCGCAGGGTACAAAATTAATGTACAGAAATCAGTTGCATTTTTATACGCCAATAATGAAGCAACAGAAAGAGAAATAAAGAAACTGATCCCATTCACAATTGCACCAAGAGCCATAAAATACTTAGGAATAAGCCTAATCAAACATGTAAAAGATCTGGATGCTGAAAACTATAGAAAGCTTATGAAGGAAACTGAAGAAGATACAAAGAAATGGAAAAACATTCCATGCTCATGGATTGGAAGAATAAATATTATTAAAATGTCAATACTACCCAAAGCAATCTACACATTCAATGCAATCCCAATCAAAATTCTATTGGCATTCTTCTCAAAGCTAGAACAAACAATCCTAAAATTTGTATGGAACCACAAAAGACCCTGAATAGCCAAATATTGAAGAAGAAAACCAAAACGGGAGGCATCACGATCCCAGACTTTGGCCTCTATCACAAAGCTGTAATCATCAAGACAATTATGGTATTGGCACAAATAGAGACCAATGGAATAGAATAGAGACCCCAGAACTGGACCCACAAATGTATGGCAACTAATCTTTGACAAAGCAGGAAAGAGTATCCAATGGGAAAAAAAAAGAAAGTCTCTTTAACAAATGGTGCTGGGAGAACTGGACAGCAACATGAAGAAGAATGAAACTAGACCATTTTCTTACAGCATACACAAAAACAAACTCAAAATGGATGAAGGACCTGAATGTGAGATAGGAAACTATCAAAACCCTAGAGGAGAAAGCAGGAAAAAACCTCTTTGACCTCAGCCACAGCAATTTCCTACTCGACACATCTCCAAAGGCAAAGGAATTAAAAGCAAAAATGAACTATTAGGACCTCATCAAGATAAAAAGTTTCTGCACTGCAAAGGAAACAATCAATAAAACTGAAAGACAAATGACAGAATGGGAAAAGATATTTGCAAATGACATGTGGGATAAAGGTCTAATATCTAAAATCTATGAAGAACTCACCAAACTCCACACCCAAAAAACATAATCCAGTGAAGAAATGGGCAGCAGACATGAATAGACACTTTTCCAAAGAAGACATCCACATGGCCAACAGACACATGAAAAGATGCTCAACGTCACTCCTCATCAAGGAAATACAAATCAAAACTACAATGAAATATCACCTCATGCCGGTCAGAGTGGCTAAAATCAACAAATCAGGAGACTATAGATGCTGGTGAGGATGTGGAGAAATGGCAACCCTCTTGCACTGCTGGTGGGAATGCAAACTGGTGCAGCAGCTCTGGGAAACAGTGTGGGGATTCCTCAAAAAATTAAAAATAGAACTACCCTATGACCCAGCAATAGCACTACTAGGAATTTACCCAAGGGTTACAGGAGTGCTGATGCCTGGGGGTACATGCACCCCAATGTTTACAGCAGCACTTTCAACAATAGCCAAATTATGGAAAGAGCCTAAATGTCCATCAACTGACGAAGGGGTACAGAAGATGTGGTTTACATATACAATGGAATACTACTTGGCAATGAGAAAGAACGAAATATGGCCATTTGTAGCAACATGGATGGAACTTGAGGGTATTATGCTAAGTGGAATAAGTCAGGCAGAGAAAGACGGATACCATATGTTTTCACTCCTATGTGGATCCTGAGAAGCTTAACAGAAGACCATGGGGGAGGGAAAGGAGGAAAAAAAAGTTACAGAGAGGGAAGGAGGCAAACCATAAGAGACTCTTAAATACTGAGAACAAACTGAGGGTTGATGGGGGGTGGGGGAGAGGGGAAAGTGGGTGATGGGCTGGGAGGAGGGCACATGTTGGGGTGAGCACTGGGTGTTGTATGGAAACCAATTTGACAATAAATTATATTTTTAAAAAAGATTGTGGTTTCTACTGTGCGATTTTGCATAACACAGTGATTTTTAGTGCCTTTGTCCTATTATACTAGAACTGACCATACTGTCTTTAGACTGCTTACATCTGGGCTCTTGTCACATAAAAAAAAAATGTGATAATGCTTAAGCCAGTATTTGTAAAAACAGCCAAACATATTTTCAACAGGTCCACTTTCATAAAATCTAGAATTAGAACTTCTGAGGGTGCCAAAGGCTATTATTCCAGATTTATTTTGAAAACCAGAATGCTCAGGCCAAAATGTCAAGGTATTTTTTTTATGTTTATTTATTCATTTTGAGAGAGGGAGAGGAGAGCACATGAGTGGGGAAGGGGCAGAGACAGAGGGAGAGAGAGAAATTCCAAGCAGGCTCCATGCTGTCAACACAGAGGCCGACGTGGGGTTAGATCCCATGAACCGTAAGATCATGATCTGAACCAAAATCAAGAGTCAAACACCTAACTGACTGAGCCACCCACGTGCCCCTCAAGGTATCTTTTTTTTATTTTTATTTTTTAATGTTCATTCATTTTTGAGAGCAAGAGAGACACAGCACAAACGGAGGAGAGGCAGAGGGAGACGCAGAATCCGAAGCAGGCTCCAGGCTCCTAGCTATCAGCACAGAGCTTGACGTGGGGCTCGAACTTACGAACAGAGAGATCATGATCCGAGCTGAAGTCAGACGCTTAACTGACTGAGGCACCAGGCGTCGCCCCTCAAGGTATCTTTTGCTAAAGTTTCCTCCATCTTCTTCACCACTAGCCCTGAGCACATATAGATGGGAGATGACTGTGTTATGTTGAGGAGGGGGAATAATTGATGAGAGAGAACTTTTTGGAAGCTATCCTAATTTGGAACTGAAAACAAAAAATTCTTTGTGAAAGCCTCTCTCTCTAAGTGAGGCTTGGGCAGGGATGTTGTGAACCCCATGCTGGGGGAGTTTAGAATTATTCCCAGTGCTGTGAAGTGTTCTCCCCAGATGACTTGGGGAACATGAGGTTTTCCTATTTCTGTCACCACCCTGTCCCCACTGCCACAGGCACTGGTGATGTAAGAATTGCACCAAGGAGATTACTAATACGGGTTGTCATCAGAGATTCCATTTTCCTGTAACACGTGGAAAATGCTGCCTGTGACCTGACCTCACTGCTCTCTCAACCCCAGTCCTCAGAGCTGGATTAACGTCTTCCGCTTCCCTGATGGGTGGCTTGTGCGTCCTCCGCCCCAAGTCAGAGACGCCTCCCAGGCACCGATAGTCACCAGGAAATACATCTTTATCTGTCTTGTTCCTGTTTCTCATGGGTTGGGTAATAATGACATAAAGATGTTTAGAGTTTTGCTTGTTTTTTAACAAGCTTTGCTTTATTTGTTTTGAGAGAAACAGAGACAGTGCAATTGGTAGAGGGGCAGAGAGAGAGGGAGAGAGAATCTCAAGCAGGTTGCACGCTGCCAGCACAGAGCCCGACGCGGGGCTCAAAACCATGAACCGTGAGATCTTGACCTGAGCGGAAACCAAGAGTCGGACGCTTAAACGACTGCGTCATCCAGGAGCCCCCATTTAAGGTTTTGTGAGAACGAACATGTCAGAGTCCTAGAAGTTTGCAACAGGTCCTCATGAATGATGCATGCTGACTATTTCTCTGAGCGAGCTTTCCAGGCCACCTTTGGGTCTACAAGTGGCCCAAAATGTCCAGGTTGTAGAAACAGACCAATCACTTTATTCTGTCCTCTTCAGTGGCTCTGGTGGAGGACTGGGGTCTGGGAGCACACAGAATCCATGAAAGGACTGTGAAATCAAAGGTGTTCCCATCCAGCCGCCCCCCCCCCCCCCAGGTTGCTCCACCAGCTTCTCTCTCCTCATTGGCCATCCCCCGTCTTCCCCATCTACCAGCGAAACAAGGCAGGAGTGAAACGATGGCCACGACTAGTACACCCATGCTGCTGCATTTGAAGGGGGTTATTCCTCAAGAGGAAGAGTGTGTTCCTGATGGCCCAGAAAGCCTGTCCTGCAGGCAGCGCTAGCCTCAGAGGCTTGAGACACAGGGCAGGCAGGAGGACAGGAAAGCATGCTGAGGGATGATAAAGCTGTTGTCCTCAAGAGTCCTTGAGCGAATAAACTCTGATTAAAGTCCCTCTGAAGGGACAAGGGAGGACAGCCAGCAGACTCCTTCCTGAAGTGGCTCCAAGTGAGGGCACCCTTCTAAGCGGGTCACGAGGAATTGGTGATTTTCCTCTTGAGAGGAGAGTGGACAGATGAAACCATTTGCCCAGCATCATATAAAGTCTCTGGTTTGATATGTACAGCTTCCTTGGGAACAGAGCGACAGAAGCCAGGACTTCGGGGACATGATGGCCCCACGAGCTGTCCAGTGCTTGAAGCCCAGCCCACTGCCGGTCTACACTACCCCGAGCCCCGCTGGCTGTGGGGATTTGTTCTGGGAGCTAGGGATGGGGCAGGGAGACTACGCCCACACAAATTGAACTCCTCTATGAAAATAAGAGCCCTTGTATAAAGTGTGTTGGTTTCATTTTTAAAAATGATAAAATAACTGTTCTAGGAGGGTGATAATGAAAGGGTTTATGAGACCCCAGTTCTGCTCTGTGATGATAGAAAATCAGTGACTAAGGTTTCAAATGGATGAACCCAAAAGTAAAATGGTAATCACGTGCATATTGTTTAGAAATATAGAGACAAGGAGGACACATGTGCAATCTAGAACCTCTTTTGTTACTCTGTCGGTTAACATGTAGGTGCAGGGCAGACCTCTTGTGAACATGGCACATAACACAGCACCCTTCTCAAGGGTCACACCAAAGCCCCGCCCACAGTGGGCTCTGTACTCTGTCCGGAATACACATGTTTCGTGCCCACGATCCTCCTTGTACCTGGGAATTGCTTCCCCCCATTTCTCCACCAAGCGAATCCTATTCGAACCCTCCCCCCTCAGTCAAAACGAATCACTTCTTCCTCTAGTTACCATTCAGGGGTGCTCATTCCTCAATTTAGCATCCATGACTCTACTGGAAAATCACATCACACTGCCCACGTGACTGGCTCTGGGAAAGGCGGGTGAAGCAAGCCCAGCCAATCAGAGCCCAAGAGAGGCAGGGCCCACAGGCTTGTGGAAAGGTTGGGAAATTACTTCTTTCCACTAAAGTTGCTGGAAGAAATGAAAATGAGTTTATATCTCCTGGCAGTCCTCTGATCCCCAGCGGAAGAAACCTGAGTGAGTGAGGCCAACACAGATGAAAGTCAAGGGGAGAGGTAAAGCAGACATGCTCTATTTTTATTGTGGTAAAATACACACAACGTAAAATAAAATCCACCGCTGTAACCATTTTAAAGTGTACCACACAGTGGCACTTAGCACATTCACGGGGCTGTGCCATCATCACCATTGTTCCAGGACTTTCTTTTTTGTTACGCAAAAGGAGACCTGGCGCCCATTCAGAAGTGTGTCTGCATCCCCGCTGGCCCCTGGTAACTTCCAATCTGCTTTCTGTCTCTATGGATTTGCCTGTTCTAGATACTTAAGAGAAATGGAATCATACACCATGTGTCCTTTTGTGCCTGCCGTACTTCCCTTATCATAATGCTTTCAGGGATCACCCATGTTGTAGCAAGTACCAGAACTTTCTTCTCTGACCCCCCACTTTATTGAGATATAATCGGTATACAGTATCATGTAAGTTTAAGGTGAACAATGTGTTGATTTGCTATGCTTGTACATCACAAAATGGCTATCACCAGACTGTTAACCTAACAAGCCATCATATCACATAATTACTGTCTCTTTTGTCTTTTCAATGTTTGTTTATTTTTGAGAGAGAGAGAGAGACAGACAAATAGAGAACAAGTAGGGGAGAGGCAGAGGGAGAGAGAGAGAGACAGGGGAAGAGATGATCTGAAGTAGACTCTGTTGACAGTAGAGAGCCTGATGTGGGGCTCAAATTCAGATTCAAATTAAGATCTACTCTTTTAGCAACATTCAACTATATAATACAGTATTTATTTTTTTAATGTTTATTTATTTTTGAGTGACAGAGAGAGACAGAGCATGAACGAGGGAGGGGAAGAGAGAGAGGGAGACACAGAATCCAAAGCAGGCTCCAGGCTCTGAGCTGCCAGTCCAGAGCCCGACACAGGGTCCAAACCCACAAACTATGTGATCATGACCAGAGCTGAAGTCGGATACTTAACCCACTGAGCCACCCAGGCTCCCCTATAATACAGTATGTATTAACTGTAATCACCATGTTAGATGTCAGATGCCCAGAACTTATTCATTTTATAACTGGAAGTTTGTGCTCTGTGGCCAGCCTCTCCCCATTTTCCCTTCCTCCTAGCCCCTGATAACCAGAAATCTATTCTTGATTTCTAGGACCTTGGCCTTTTAAGATTCCACATGTAAGTGAGATAGAAAAGTATTTGTCTCTCTAGGTCTGACTTGTCTTACTTAGCATGATGCCCTCAAGGTTCATCCATGTTGTCACCAATGGCAGGAATGCCTTCCTTTATAAGGAATATATAACGATATGTAGAATATATAAATAACATCTTAAATATACATCATAATATATATAAACAAATGTATCCAAATTTATATCTATCTATCTATCTATCTATCTATATATATATATATTCTGAGATATATATATACATATGTGTATATATATGTATATATGAGTGTGTGTGTGTGTGTATATATATATATATATATATATATATATATATATATCTGTATATACCTCTTTCCCATTTTCTTTACCCACTATTCACCAGTGGACATTTAGATTGTTTCCATGTCTTGGCGGTTGTGAATAATGCTCTAGTATACATGGGGGTGGGGGGCAGATATCGCCTTGAGACCCTGTTCTCATTTTCTTTAGGTGTATATCCACAAGAGGGATCATTGGATCATATAGTAGTTCTATTTTTAATTTTTTGAGGAACCTCCATACTGTTTCTTATAGTGGCGATACCAGTCTGCATTCCCACCAACAGTGCAAGAGGGTTCCCTTTTCTCCACACCGTCACCAACACCAGTTCTTTCCATTTCTTTAATTTATTTTTTTATTTACATCCAAGTTAGTTAGCATATAGTGCAACAATGATTTCAGGAGTAGATTCCTTAATGTCCCTTACACATTGAGCCCATCCCCCCCCCCCACCACCCCTCCAGTAACCCTCTGTTTGTTCTCCACATTTAAGAGTCTCTTATGTTTTGTCCCCTTCAAGTTTTTATATTATTTTTGCTTCCCTTCCCTTGTGTTCATCTGTTCTGTGTCTTTAAGTCTTCATATGAGTAAAGTCATATGATATTTGTCTTTCTCTGACTGACTAATTTCACTTAGCAAAATACCCTCTAGTTCCATCCACGTAGTTGCAAATGGCAAGATTTCATTCTTTTTGATTGCCAAGTAACACTCCATTGTATAGATATACCACATCTTCTTTATCCATTCATCCATCGATGGACATTTGGGCTCCTCCCATACTTTGGCTATTGTTGAAAGTGCTGCTATAAACATTGGGGTGCATGTGTCCCTTCCAAACAGCACACCTATAGCCCGTGGATAAATGCCTAGTAGTGAAATGGCTGGGTAGTAAGGTAGTTCTGTTTTTAATTTTTTGAAGAAACTCCACACTGTTTTCCAGAGTGGCTGCACCAGTTTGCATTCCCACCAGCATTACAAGAGATCCTCATTTCTCCGCACCCTCACCAACATCTATTGTTGCCTGAGTTATTAATGTTAGCCATTCTGCCAGGTGTGAGGTGGAATCTCATGGTGGTTTTGATTTGTATTTCCTGGATGATGAGTGATGTGCAGCATTTTTTCATGTGTCAGTTGGCCATCTGGATGTCTTCTTTGGAGAAGTGTCTACGCATGTCTTTTGCCCATTTCTTCACTGGATTCTTTGTTTTTTGGGTGTTGACTTTGAAAAGTTCTTTATAGATTTTGGATACTAACCCTTTATCTGATATGTCACTTGCAAATATCTTCTCACATTCTGTCAGTTGCCTTTTAGTTTTGTTGATTGTTTCCTTCACTTTGCAGAAGATTTTTATTTTTATGAGGTCCCAATAGTTCATTTTTGCTTTTGTTTCCCTTGTCTCCAGAGACATGTTGAGTAAGAAATTGCTGTGGCCAAGGTCAAAGAGATTTTTCCTGCTTTCTCCTTGAGGATTTTGATGGTTTAGGTCTTTCATCCCTTGTGAGTTTATTTTTGTGTATGGTGTAAGAAAGTGGTTCAGGTTTATTTGCTTCATGTGGCTGTCCAATTTTCCTAGCACCACTTGCTGAAATGACTGTCTTTATTCCATTTGGGTATTCTTTCCTGCTTTGTCAAAGATTAGTTGACCATACGTTTGTGGGTCCATTTCTGGGTTCTCTATTCTGTTCCATTGATCTGAGTGTCTGTTTTTGTGCCAGTACCATACCATCTTGATGATGACAGCTTTGTAATACAGCTTGAAGTCTGAGATTGTGATGCCTCCAGCTTTGGTTTTCTTTTTCAAGATTGCTTTGGCTATTCGGGGTATTTTGTGGTTCCATACGAATTTAGGGTTGCTTGTTCTAGGTCTGTGAAGAATGCTGGTGTTATTCTGATAGGGATTGCCTTGAATATGTAGATTGCTTTGGTAGTATTGACAATTTAATAATATTTGTTTTTCTTATCCAGGAGCATGGAATATTTTTTTTTCTTTTTTGTGTGTCTTCTTCAATTTCTTTCATAACCTTTCTATAGTTTTCAGTGTATAGATTTTTCACCTCTTTGGTTAGATTTATTCCTAGGTATTTTATGGGTTTTGGTGCAATCGTAAATGGGATCGATTCCTTGATTTCTCTTTCTGTTGCTTCATTATTGGTGTATAGGAATGCAATCAATTTCTCTGTATTGATTTTATATCCTGCCACTTTGCTGAATTCATGCATCGGTTCTAGCAGTTTTTTTGGTGGAATCTTTTGGGTTTTCCGTGTAGAGTATCATGTCATTTGCGAAGAGTGAGATGACCTCCTCCTGGTCAATTTGGATGCCTTTTATGTCTTTGTGTTGTTCGATTGCTGAGGCTAAGACGTACAATAATATGTTGAAAAACAGTGGCAAGAGTGGACATCCCTGTCTTGTTCCTGACCGTAGGGGGAAAGCTCTGTTTTTCTCCATTGAGGATGATATTAGCATTGGGTCTTTCATACATGGCTTTTATGATCTCGAGGTATGATCCTTCTATCCCTACTTTCTTGAGGGTTTTTATCAAGAAAGGATGTTGTATGTTGTCTAATGCTTTCTCTGCATCTATTGAGAGGATCATGTTGTTCCTGTCCTTTCTTTCATGGATGTGATGAAACACATTGATTGTTTTGAAGATATTGAACCAGGTCTGCATCCCAGGTATAAATCCCATTTGGTCGTGGTGAATAACTTTTTTCATGCATTGTTGGATCTGATTGGCTGATATCTTGTTGAGGATTTTTGCATTCATGTTCATCAGGGAAATTGGTCTATAGTTCTCCTTTTTAGTGGGCTCTTTGTCTGATTTTGGAATAAAGGTAATGATGGCTTCATACAATGAGTTTGGAACAGCTATTTTTTGGAACAGCTTCAAGAGTATAGGTGTTAACTCCTCCTTAAATGTTTGGTAGAATTCCCCTGGAAAGCCATCTGGCCCTGGACTCTTGTTTTTTGGAAGATTTTTGGTTACTAATTCGATTTCTTTACTGGTTATGGATCTGTTCAAATTTTCTATTTCTTCCTGTTTCAGTTTTGGTAGTGTGTATGTTTCTAGGAATCTGTCCATTTCTTCCAAATTGCCCATTTTATTGGTGTATAATTGCTCATAATATTCTCTTACTATTGTTTTCATTTCTGCTGTGTTTGTTGTGATCTCTCCTCTTTCATTCTTGATTTTATTTATTTGGGTCCTTTCCTTTTTCTTCTTGATCAAACTGGCTAAGGGGTTATCAATTTTGTTAATTCTTACAAAGAACCAGCTTCTGGTTTCATTGATCTGTTCTACTGGGTTGTTGTTTTTTTTTTTTCTTTTCTTTTTTTTTTTTTTTTTTTTTTTGGTTTCGATAGCATTAATTTCTGCTCTAATCTTTATTGTTTCTGTCTTCTGCTGGTTTTATGTTTTATGTGCTGTTCTTTTTCAGCTCTTTAACGTGTAGTATTAGGTTGTGTATCTGAGATGTTTCTTCCTTCTTTAGGAAGTCCTGGATTGTTATATACTTTCCTCTTATGACCACCTTTGCTGCATCCCAGAGGTCTTGGACTGTGGTGTTATCATTTTCATTGGCTTCCATATACTTTTTAATTTCCTTTTTAACTTCTTGGTTAAGCCATTCACTTTTTAGTAGGATGTTCTTTAGTCTCCACATGTTTATTACCTTTCCAAATTTTTTCATGTGGTTGATTTTGAGTTTCATAGTATTGTGGTCCAAAAATATGCATGGTATGATCTCTATCTTTTTGTATTTACTTAGGACTGATTTGTGTCCCAGTATGTAATCTATTCTGGAGAACGTTCCATGTGCATTGGAGAAGAATGCGTATTCTGCTGCTTTAGGATGAAATGTCCTGAATATATCTGTTAAGTCTATCTGGTCCAGTGTGTCATTCAAAGCCATTGTTTCCTTGTTGATTTTGTGATTAAATGATCTGTCCATTGTTGTAAGTGGAGTGTTCAAGTCCCCTACTATTATGGTATTATTATCAATGAGTTTCTTTATGTTTGTGATTCATTGATTTATGTATTTGGGTTCTTTCACATTTGGAGTATAAATGTTTATGATTGTTAGGTCCTCTTGGTGGACAGACCCCTTAATTATGAGATAATTCCCTTCTCCATCTCTTGTTACAGTCTTTATTTTGAAGTCTAGATTGGCTACTTGGGCTTTCTTTTTGGCTACTTGGCTACTTGGGCTTTCTTTTGTCGAACATTAGCACGATAGATTGTTCTCCATCCCCTTCCTTTCAATCTGAAGGTGTCTTTAGGTCTAAAGTGGGTCTCTTGTAAACAGCATAGAGATGGATCTTGTTTTCTTATCCATTCTGTTTTCCTATGTCTTTTGATTGAAGCCTTTAGTCCATTGATGTTTAGACTGGTACTGAAAGATATGAGCTTATTGTTATTATGTTGCTTGTAGAGGTCGAGTTTCTGGTGGTTCTCTGGTCCTTTCTAGTCTTTGTTACTTGGGATTTTTTTGTTTGTTTGTTTTCTCCCCCTCAGAGAGTCTCCATTAAAATTTCTTGCAGGGCTGGTTTAGTGGTCACAGACTCCTTTAATTTTTGTTTTTCTGGGAAACTTTTGCTCTCTCCTTCTATTTTGAATGACAGCCTTGCTGTATAAAGAATTCTTGGCTGCATAATTTTCCAATTCAGCACATTGGATATATCCTGCCTCTCCTTTCTGGCTTGCCAAGTTTCTGTGGATAGGTCTGCTGCAAACCTGATCTGTCTTCCCTTGTAGGTTAAGGACTTTTTTTCCCTTGCTGGATTCATGATTCTTTCCTTGCCTGAGTATTTTGTAAATTTGACTATGATATGCCTTGTTGATGGTCAGTTTTTGTTGAATCCAATGGGACTCCTCTGTGCTTCCTGGATTTTGATGTCTGTGTCTTTCTCCAGGTTAGGAACGTTTTCCACTGATATGCTCACATAACCCTTCTACCCCTTTTCTCTCTCTTCATCTTCTGGGACCCCTATGATTCTGATGTTGTTCCTCCTTAATGAGTACTGATTTCTCTAATTCTTAAATCGTGCTCTTTCACCTTAGTCTCCCTCTTTTTTCTGCTTCATTATTCTCCATAAGTTTGTCTTCTATATCACTGATTTGCTTCTCTGCCTCATCCATCCTTGCCACTGTGGCAACCATTCGAGATGGCAGCTCAGTTATAGTATTTTTTATTTTGTCCTGACTAGTTTTTACTTCTTTTATCTCTGTAGAAAGTGATTCTAATCTATTTTCAACCCCAGCTAGTATTCTTTTCATTGTGATTCTAAATTCTGGTTCAGACATCTTGTTTGTATCTGTGTTGGTTAAGAACTGGGATGTCATTTCTTCCTCCTCTTTCTTTTGGTGTGAATTCCTTCATTTCATCATTTTGAAGTAAGAAAAGGAATTGATAAGTAAAAAAAATTAACATTAAAAAATTAAAAACAACACACACACACACACACACATACAAATCAAATACATGATGCTAGATCCTAGGTGTGTTTTGGTCTGGTTGTTGAAAGGAGCTTAATAGTTGAGAGAAAAAATGGGGGGGGGGGGGAGGAAAATGTTTGAAAATTTGAAAAAATGAATACAATGAATTAGAATAAAATGAAATGATGGAAGTAAAATAGAATTCAAAAATTTTACAAAGAAGTAAAAAATATAGTAGAAAAAATTAAAGAAGAAGATTTTTAATAAAAATTGAAAATAAAAATAATTTTTCTCTTTCTGTATTCAAGAAAAGGAAACTAAAAAGAAAGAAAATAAATTGAATAGATGGACCCGCAAACAGACTGAAATACGATTGAAATTACATCGGTTTCCCCTTGAAGTCAAACTATGAAGTGCTTTATAATCCATCAACTAGGCAGGCGGAGAGACTTGTATTTCTGAAGAGCAAGGTTGGCCCAGTTGGGCGGGGCTTGGTGTAATGACTTTGTTCCCACTAGATGGCGCTGCTCAGCTTACTGGAGGGGATTGTTGTGGCGCTTGCAGGTGTGTATGCGCAAGCGTGGGAGCCAGGAAAATGGCGTCACCCAACTGCCCCAGTCTCTAATATTGAAACTCTGTGCTCTCCCCAACCAGCAATTGTGCACCCATCCTTTGTCTCTGGCTTCAACTGCTCCCGCTTCTACACTGTCCATGCAAGCAGTCAGGTTGCCAGGTGGCACCTCCCTCCTGAGTTTTATCTCTGATGCGGCTGTGTTTCCTGACCCCTCACTTCGGGGGAACTGCGGCTTGGACCTGCTCTGATCCTCTGCAGGAGGGTCTCCCTGAGCAATGGCCGGTGGCAGCCACAGCCAGGAACCTTTACAGGACCGCTGCTGCTGCCAACGCCCAGAGACCGCGGCCGGGTGCCAGCCTGCCCCAGAGAAAGTTCACACGATTGTGTAGCAGCAACGTTTCAGGGATCATGGAAAATCACAACACGTATCTGGCCCCAGGCTTCGCCCTTAACAACCTTGTTCCAGCACCAGCGAATGTGGTTGTTCTCTGGGGTCTGCTGTGGACCATCTGGCCACAGCCTCGACCAGATGTCCTCCTAGCAGGGAAACTGCCTCTCCCCATGTGACTGGAGGATAACCGGCCTTCACTCTGCACCTGGGATCCGCCCTTCCCACCAGAGCACCACCAGGTATGGAGGCGAGGAGATTCAGACTCTGCCCTCCCCTGTTTCTAGAGTCTTAATGGGAATTCAACCCTCTCCTTTCTCCTTTCTCCCTTTTTAGTTTAGTCCCTGTGGCTGTTTCCACTTTTCCACTTTCTCTCCAGCTGCTTTTGGTGGTGGGTGGGTGCTTTTTCTGAACTCTCTCCTGTCTCCATCCTCTGTCTGCAAGCAGAAACAGCTCCCTGCCCTTCGGGGCTTCTCTCTCCCCCATTTCACCTCTCCCTGCTGCATACTGCTGAGTTCTGTGATTCAGGTTGTGCAGATTGTTGTGTTAATACTCAGATCAGTGTTCTAGGTGTGCAGGATGGTTTAGTGTTGATCTGGCTGTATTTCATGGATGCAAGACACAAAAAAACTTCCATCCCGTTCCACCATCTTGGCTCCTCCCTGTATGATCTGTTTTTATTATTATTAATTATTAGTAGTAGTAGTAGTACCTTGCAGATGTGAAGTTGTAAATTTAATTGTGGTCTTGATTTGCATTTCCCTATTGACTAATGATATTAAACATGTTTTCATGTGCTTTTTTGCCATTTGGTTATCTTCTCAAGAGAAATGTCTATTCAAATTTTTTCCCTATTTTTTTAATTAGGTTCTTTGGAGAGACACATTCTTGATGACGTCTTTGAGCCCTAGATCCAACTATGAGACTTTGGGGTCTTACTCTTTTCAGTTACGGGAATCAATAGATTCAGTTTTCTGTGCAAGTCCTTTTTCATGTGTCTCTTGTCACTCACAACTAAAAACTACTCCTGAGAAATAGGCTAAGTCCACGGAACAAACCTGGATTCAGATCCGCTACTTGCATCCCCGAATAGCAACTCCTGAAATAAATTGCTCTTAGAGTTATGTTTATTTCTGCCAGAACTTTTTTTGTAATCAATGACCCAATTTTAAAAAGTAGAGAGTGCCTTTTAGGAAGATGAAAATCATCTGTATGATACTATAATAATACATATATGCCATTATACTTTTGTCCAAACTCATGAAATATACAACAGGAAGTGTGAACCCTGAGGTAAAGTGTGGACATTGGATGATTATGATGTGTCCATGTAGGTTCATTTACTGAAAAATGTACCACTCTGGTGAATGATGTTGATAATGAGGGAGGCTATGCATGTGTGGGGGCAGGGGAGAATCTCTGTGCCTTCCTCTTAATTTTGTTGTAAAGTTAAAACTGCCCTAAAAAAAAAAAGTCTCTCTCTCTCTCTCTCTCTCTCTCTCTCTCTCTTTGATTAGAGTTTTAATGAAAAGCCAATCAGCTAGGATGGACCAGGAAGTTTCCTGTAGGTATATCAAGACTTCTCTGGTATAGCAGAGCCCTACCTCTCCCATTTCATTCATGGACTTTTCCTGCATGGCCCCTGCAGGATTTTAAGTTTGCAATTCCTGACTTAACAGATGTGTGGATTTAGCTGGATCTCTTACCCTCACTTTTCTTAATGGGTAAAGTAAGACTGATTAATAATATATACTTTGAAAGTTCATGTGCGACTTAGGTACCAAATAATAAAAGTTATTATTGCTGCTTTTAAATTATCATCGTCACTGATGATAGTCATTGTGGCAGATTCTTAGGGTGACCCCATCTTCCCCACCTCCTCGTGTTCTTGCCCTTGTGTGCTCTCTTCCCTTTCAGTATAGGCATGACCTGTGACTTGTTCCTAATCAATAGAATATAGCAAAGGTAACAGGCTACACATGATTATATTACATAAGCTTGTAGCACCTGTCTTGCAAGAGTCTCTCCCACCTTTGTTGGCCTCCAGGAAGCCAACGTATGCTGGGAAGCTCCAGGTTGAAAGGAGCTACCAGTGGCCTCTAGAAACTGAAAACACGAAACTAAAACTTTTAGTCCCATACCATGGAACTGAGTTCTTCCAACAACGTGCATGCTTGGAAAGAGATCCTTCCCCAGTCTAACCTCAGATGAAACCACAGCCCCAGCTGATACTTTGAATGCAGCCCCACAGAAGACCCAGTTGTGCTGTGTCCAGACACCTGGGCACAGAGAAACTGTGAGATAATAAATGTCAGTTGTTTTAAGTTCCTAAGCTTAAGGAGTATGGTTCACCCATACTCCTTAAGGTAGTATGGCTATGCAGCCAAAGATAAGTCATACACTGAGTATTAATTTCCTACTTATTAATACATAAATATTAAGCAATAATACATTAAGTATTAATGCACATTAGATAGCAGGAAGATTATGGAAGAGATGGTCTAGATAAGAAGGAAGAGAAAAGTAGGAGAGCCTGGGTGGCTCAGTTGGTTAAGAAGGAAGAGAAAAGTGACTTGCATCCGGTTCCCAATGATCCCACAGCAACAACCAGCCACACAGACAAAAACCACAAAATGTTTTGTGTCCCCATTTTCCAAGGATGATTTGCCCCCTTTCTGCTTTCCCTGAACAAACACTGCTTTTGACTTGCTTTTGACTGTCAAAGAGAAGTTTCATGCAAATGAGACAGCCCCCTGGAAAGAATGAATGATCCCAGGGTAGGATCCCAAAGAAGAAATCTTATTCAGTGGATCCTAACCAAGGTGCTTATGAAACCAATATTTCAAGGACTAATTTTTAATAAAACGCCCAGGTGAGACTTGATAAAAGCATCTCTAGAGAAAAGAGAGGGAGAGTCCCAATCTTGCAGCCACTGTCCAACTGTATGTGAAGCCATAAGTGGAGAGATTAATGGCTCCTCACAGCCATAAATACATTTTTTTCTCTTTGATGAGTCCTGGGGGACAGGAATCTGGTTATAATTGGATGTGTTGCAATATTGCTTTTTCATTTACAATTACAGTACTGAGAAAATGAAAAGGAATAGCGTGAGACTTGAGTGTGCTGGTGATTAAAAATCGTGCTCACAATATGCCATCAAGGCAGCCCTTCCTACAGTGCTGGCTCTCTCCTTCATTGGCACCTGCTCTGCAGGGGAGATGGGTGCCCTGTGACGAGGCAGGCACTGGGAAATTGGGGCTACCATACTTCCTTCTGCTGCCCTCACAAAGACAGGCAGCTTTCTTCAGCTTCTACCCTTGTATTCTGCCCATCTCAAACACATTATGACATCATCACCCAAGTTCAGGATTCCAGAGAAAAATGAGGGTCTCATTTCTCCCTCCTCATCTCTGTCACGTCCCCTCTCAGTTTCCCACAATGACGGTCATGGCTGTGCTTTCCGGAGCTTTGTTTTCCATAACATCCTCTCTGAATGCATTTACAAATCAGAGAGAGGATGTTTCAGGAAACTATAGAGGGAAAACTCCTCGCACTGGGTGCCCAGTGCATCGCAGGTGCTTCATAAGTGCATTGCAGGTGCCAAATAATGAATAACTTAGTAAGTTAATTAATAACTTCATAAGTTCCTTCATTCCTTCATTTTGCTTTCGCACCACTCCCCTCCTGCCAACCGTGGCCTCACTCACGTTCTCACTGAAATGCTTAGAAACTGGTCCCCTGCCCTCATCCAGCTCTTGTCAGTGCGAAGTGTGGTCCCTAGACCAGCAGCATCAGCATCACCTGAAGACCTGTTGTAAATGCAAGCTGTCAGGCTCCAGGCCAGAGCTACGGAATCTGACACGTCAAAGGTGACAATTTGCATTCTGCATTTTGTTGTTTTAATGTTTATTTATTTTTGAGAGAATGAGAGAGAGTGCAAGTGGGGAAGGGGCAGGGAAGAGAAGCAGACAGAGGATCTGAAGCGGGCTCTGCGATGACAGCACAGAGCCCGATGCGGGGCTTGAACCCGCCAACCGTGAGCTCATGACCTGAGCGGAAGTCCAACACTCAACCAACTGAGCCACCCAGGCGCCCCTAGCAATCTGAGTTTTAACAAGCCCCCCGGGGGATCTGGAGGCAGGCTCAAACACCTTAAGTACCAATCTAATCCCTTTTAATGCATGATGGATCATCCACATCGATATCCTTTACCACAAACTCCAGATTCACTGGAATTATTTTTGGAAAAACAAAACAAAACAAAACAGAAGACCATTTGCCAGAGCTTAGAAATCCATTCGAGAAATTTCTCTTGCTCTGCACAGGTTGTAAGAGGACTTCACTTGAAAATCACATATGGCTTGCTGATGAATTACTCTTTAGCTCCACTCTGTGGATCTTTTGTGTTTTGTACGTACCTGCTTGCAGAGAGGTGCTGGTCAATGTTTAACAACTGGCTTTCTGGGTGCAAGATGCCTTTGCCAATCTCCGGGGTGAAAACACTCCCACCATGGCCCACGTCAGGCTCCCAACATGATATCACCAAGCACAGAGTCGAGAAAAGACACATACAAGGGTTCCCACAAGCATGCACCTGCTATGCCCGCTGCCTGCTTGCCAACAAAAGACTGCATTTCTCGGGGTACAGAATCCGTCTTCCGCTTCTTTGGCATTGCCCCCAAGGGTTCTGCTTGGCCAAAGGGGAATGTGTCCGCCTCCACCCTTAGGATGGTGGGACGCTTGACTCTCTCGCCAACGATTCTGTGTCCCTTCTGTTCACACTAGCTGTGTGGGAGGAAGACTTGCTAACTGGAGGTGGCAGCTTGAGACAGTTGGTGGGGCACATTTTACTAGTTGGCCGGCTATTGGGATAAAGGTAGGAACCAGCTAGATCTTTCCTCTTTTCCTTCTGTGCCTGTGCATGGTGGCCCCTTGCCCACTTCCTATTTTGTGTCCCATGTCGTGATGCCAGAAGACAAAGCAGCCCCTGGTTCCTCCTCCAGGGGCTGCGGGGGTCTGTGGCCCCAGAGTGGCTCACACACCCAGCCATTACCAACCCTGGGGGTAGGGTCCAGGAAGCCCTCTTGGACTTTCACCCCCAGACACATGCACAAAGAAGTCCAGTTCTCTGGGGGCGGGGGAAGGAAGGCACCAAGCCATGTGCCCACCGATAATGCAGCCGCACTTCATTTTCCCTTTTTACCACCGTCCTTGTGGAGGAGGGGAGCAACCTTGGCCATGAACCCTGAAGCCCTAACCCCTAGCTCACTGCTCTGAAAACAGCAGGTACTTAGTTCTTTCTGGAGTAGGAAGGGCCTGGGTTTAGTAGACAATAGGTGCTCCATAAATGAGACATTTTGTAAGTCTTGTTTCATGGCATCTTCGGCCAAAGACTTGGCCCCTAGAGACCCCTGCCAACGGTTTCCCCAGGAGGCAAGGCCCTACAGGAGAAGCTGGACCCCACGGTGGTCAGCTCAGTACCATGCGGTAGTTGTGACAAGGCTCCCTCCACACCAAGCCAGGCCCACTCACGCCAAGCTGTCATCTACCCAGTCTTCTGCAGGCAGGAGGCCATTCCCTCTCCCATGTGGCAGACCTTCAGGACTGACGGCCAAGTGTATGTTCTCTCCCTCCCTGTTTAATGGCTCCACCAATCAAGGGATGTGGCTTAGCATTTGTTTCAGAGAACCTGACATTCAAAGATGGGGGTTGGGGGGACCAGGAGCATAGCAGGTACCTTAATGGTGATGTGGCTGCTGTCCCAGCCTTAGTCCTGGCAACCAAAATAGATTCTGGTGTTTCCACTTAATGTGAACACAAGTCCTCTAGGGATCACGTTAAAATGCAGATTCTGGAGCTCCTGGGTGGCCCAGTCTGTTGAGCGTCTGACTTTGGCTCAGGTCATGATTTCATGGTTCGTGGGTTTGAGCCCTGCATGGGGCTCTGTACTGACGGCTTGGAGCCTGGAGCCTGCTTCGGATTCTGCATCTCCCTCCCTCTCTGCCCTCCCCCACTTGCGCTCTCTGTGTGTGTCTCTCTCTCAAAAATAAATGAACATTAAAAAAAAACTTTTAATGTGCTATGCAAATGCCATCCTTCTCAGACTCCACTCTCATGACCATAACACAATCCAGTCATAAATCATGGTTATGGTGATTTTTGAATTTAATTTCGAATTTTCTTTTATGTTATAATCAGGCTTAGAAGGAAAGGCAAAAACAATATATCACGCTCTTGTGTTTTATTGGTTAGGGTTTAAATACATTTGTTCATTTGACTACTCACTGATTGCATTTTTAAACATAACGTATTTTAATGCGATTTTTCTCTACTGCACACAAAATGCTTCAAGGCCATAAAATTCTGTGATGAATAGTAACTCCTCTTAGAAACCAAGGCATCAGCGATTCCTTTGAAGAATTTCTTCAAATTGACTCTTCAAAAATGCTGTAATGTGGTTGTGTCTACGTGACATCAAAAACATCTGAAGCAAACTGTTTTGTCTACACAGAGCCAAGTCTTGAGATATTTACATACATTTGAAGACACAGAGGAAAAAGAATCCTGGCAAAGAGCTGATTTTCGCTTCACGTCTTGCTCACAGCAAGTAAAGAAGGAGCCCGTAACAAATGATGCTTAATTAATTACAGTAAAAACTCACGTCTGACTTAAGCATTACTGGCAACCCCATTAACCCAAATCCTGTGGATTCCCATACCAGCCGGAAAGCCTTCCAATCGCAGAGAGGATGGAATGAAAACACAACTAAATCACGTCTTCAGAGGAATGCCAGCAAAAAGCAGGAGTTAAAACATCCAAAGATAAATAGGAAACCGGCGAAAGCCACGAAGCATCCAAACATCCTGGTGAAATTACAGTCCATTTCAATCTCATTAGCGGCAGCCACCAGTGGAACGCAGAGCAGAGCTAGAAATAACTGGGAGGCATGTGCTACATCAGAGACGATGATTCTGTCCCGTTTAAGGTACAACTTGGCTAATTCACGGGCGCCTGCCGTGGCTCAGTTGGTTCAACATCCACGTCTTGGTTTCAGCTCGGGTCATGATCCCAGGGTTGTGGGATGGAGCCCCGCCTCCCCTGGGCTCCACGCTGAGTGATTCTCTCCCTCTCTGTCTCCGACCCTCCTTGCTCGTGTGCTCTCCCTCTCAAAAGTAGTAAACAAATAGAGGCGCCCGGGTGGCTCAGTCAGTTAAGGGTCCAACTTCAGCTCAGATCATGACCTCGGGGTTCATGGGTTCCAGCCCGACATCAGCTCTGTGCTGACAGCTCAGAGCCTGGAGCCTGCGTCGGATTCTGTGTCCCCCTCACTCTCTCTGCCCCTCCCCTGCTCGTGCTCTGTCTCTGTCTCCAAAATAAACGTTAAAAATAATAATACATACATAAACATTTTTTTAAAAACTTGGCTAATGCTTTCTCATTTTGCCCCAGATTTAAAAAGTGAAACTCATTATTTGAGAGGTCAGGGATCCTCTCTAAGCGAACCTTGGGTGTGTCAGGCAAACCATTGCCACAATAACGCTGCAGAGCAAACCCCTCCCCTCCCCTCCCCTCCCCTTCCGTCCCCCAATCTCAGTGGCTTACTCTCATGGCCCTGCAGTTGGGATGTGCTCTGACTGATCCCAGCCGCAATTGACTGCATGTCTCTGCTTCAGACTGTAGGTTCAGTTCAGCTTGGCTCTCAGGGGTCAAAACTGAAGGGCCAGTGGTTTCATGGCCACTAGGACGCAAGAGGACAGGTCCCACAACCCAGCCACATTGCAAGCCTCTGCTCACACCCCATGCCCCAACAACCCATTGGCCAGAGCGAATGATACGGCTGAACCCCAAGCCAAAAACGGGCCAGAGTGAAGAATTGGGGCCGATAACGTAAGCTACGACACCAGATACACCAGTGTTTCTCAATCTTGTACTCATTGTCACCCGTCAACACCCCCCCCCCCCACCAGACAGCCTATAGACTTAGGCACTCTGTAGAGAATGCATGAGAAGCACTTGACAGGAAGTGCTAGAAGCTAAGTCCACTTATCCCTCTCCGCCGAACGTAATTTGAGCTCGCGTCCCCTGCTCTGCGGAAGAAGGAACCCGGCCACAGGTTGGATACCTACAATGGGTTCTTCATTACACTTTAGCCCCAGTTTGCTGTACAGGTGTCTCTACCCAAGTGCCTCGGTGGCCTGCTTCTCCCACTGACGCGCACAACTTCTCCTTAAGGAAATCATCTCATTTTATGCCTGAAAGCCTCTCCAATGCAGCCTGAATGTTATTACCAGTTCACCCGCATTTGCACGGCCTCTCAAACAACTAGCAAATCACAGAGCCCTGATCCTGCAGCTGCCACCAGGATCCTGGCCACAACGCCAAGTGTCACCTCCTATCAGGGTAACGACACCCTGCGGCTATCTTCAGAGCGCACTACGAACGCCTACTGCTGATCTGACTAGCATAATGTTAGAGTTTAATTCCCGCCTAATAAAAAAAAACCTGTAGTTTTTTCATATTAATTACAACCATGGTTAATGTGCCTACAGGCACATCACACTCCTGAATAGCAAAAGATGTCTCTTACCAGTTAAGAACCACACTCAGCGGCTCGTGCAAATCCCTAAATGATACAAGAGGCTTAAACAAATTCAAGGTTTATTTATTTTTTCCATACACAAAAGAAGTCCACAGATAGACTGAGGCTAGAAGTAGAGGTACATCACGAAATCGAGCTTTTGCTTTCTTTCTCCCCTGGTATCCTTAGTAGATGGCTTCCTTCCTCGCTGTCACCTCATGGTCAAAAATGGCTGCTAGAGCTCCAGCTGTCACACCC
The DNA here is from genome assembly GCF_018350175.1 of Felis catus. Taxonomy (NCBI): domain Eukaryota; kingdom Metazoa; phylum Chordata; class Mammalia; order Carnivora; family Felidae; genus Felis; species Felis catus. The sequence continues at coordinate 29,646,280 of NC_058383.1, read as the reverse complement.
ATACACCAGGCAGAGAAAAAGAGGAAAGATAGAAGAGCAAAGACTGTGCTTGTCAGTGGATCCAACTGAGTTCATTTCTCTAAGTGCTATTGATGTTATTTCTAGAAGTCATCTGAAATTATCTCATGTACCATGAGAAATATGTGTGGCACACTTTGGCCCCAAGTACATGGGGTACGTTATGGTCACTCCGAAGTCTGTCTGCTCTGAAACCCTTCTCTTCCCCTTATTGCAAAGCCCTTCATTCTCCCCAAGGCCACCACCATGAAGCGTGCAGGTGTTGTACCGTGACCTTCTTTCCTGAAGAGCCGGGTCACTTGCAGAAGAAAACCTCAATATGAGAAGGTAATGTTTAAAGTCCTCACTGCTAGGGTTTTCCTTGGAGTTGCAAAAGGAAGCCATCTAAACACATGGACCCTTTGCAGGTGGCAAAATCCTTTAACTGACATCCTGAAGGAGTGCTCTTGATCTGGTTCGCCCCACCTCAGGTCTGTAATTCTCCCCTAAAATTTCTTCTGCAAATCTCTCCATTCAAATCTTTATTAACCCTCTGGGCAAGTCGAGAGGTGAGCCACTCTCCTCTTAAAGGGAAAGAACACCTTCCCTGGACACACCTCCCCCTTCCCAGATTATAAAGCCCTGAGGCTGTCCGTTTGCAGCTATAGAAGAGACTACTGGCTGCCTTCCCATTTGTACTTCTCTTCTACTCAAAGAACCTCAAATTTATTTCATGTGGCAATGTGACCAGCAGAAGGAGTGTTTCCTGACCTCTCTCACCGCTAGAGTTAGTCAGTATTATATAAGAATAAGTTGGTGGATGGAGTTTCCAGGGAAACTTAAAGAAGGGTTAATTGGGGTGCCTTCTCACCCAGGCTCAGTCAGTTAAGCATCTGATGTTGGCTCAGGTCATGATCTCATAGTTCATGAGTTCCAGCCCCACATCGAGGTCTGTCCTGACAGCTTGAGCCTGGAGCCTGCTTCAGATTCTGTCTCCCTCTCTCTCTCTGCCCCTCCTCAGCTTGTGTGCTCCCTCTCTCCCTCTCCCTCCCTCTTTCTTTCTCTCTCTATCAGAAATAAATAAATAAACTTAAAAAAAAAAAAAAAAGAAGGCTGATTCATCCAGGAGATTCCTGTTTCTTTTTCCCCCTTGCTTCCTACTTCTTGCTTGGAAAAGCTTATACGTTTGCAGGGTTCCAGCAGCCATTTTGAACCATGAGACACTTTGAGTATGAAGGCCTACATTTTACTGAAGCCAAATATATATATATGGAAGATAGGTCCTCACTGGCCATGAAGCCACACTATCAGTCCTAAACTCTTACTTCTGGACTTCCATGCACAAGAAAAATAAACATCTATCATATTTAAGCCACTGTTATTTAGGTTATCTTTTCTTTGCAGCTGCTGAACCTTCCCTTAACTGATACAGGGATCCCGGGCTTAAAGACTTCATTCTGACTGTGACTGAATTCTCTAGCTCAGTGACTCTCACACTTTGCATGCTTCAGTCTCACTGGAGGATTTATTAAAACAGATCGCTGGGCCCCACCCCCAGAGTTCCAGATTTGGCCATTCTGAGGACCTGCATTTCTAACAAGTCCCAGGTAATGCTGATCCCGATGTTCTGAGGACCACACTTGTAGGATATCTACGCTGGCTCGTTCCTAACTATTTGGATGATTTTCTTCCTAGAGACTGTGAAGAAAACAAGCGGCTGGGAACTGAGTCATTCTTGTTTCTCCCTTTTTGGCTTTTTGGCTCACGAATTCCTTTCCCAGACATAGCGAACTGTACCTTTTGCCTGATTTTTTTTTTCTTTTTTGGCAGTATGCCCCTCTATGTCTACCATTATGAGAACTGCTGCTAACTTGCTCACACGAACTTTGAGTCCTGGCAGAGATCCACGTAATTCATATAAATCTGCAACTTGTGAGCACTTCATCTTGTACACTTCCCATTTTCTCTTCATCTTTAAAAAAAAATTTTTTTTTAAGGTTTATTTGTTTTTGAGAGAGAGAGAGAGAGAGAGAGCATGAGTTGGGGAGGGGCAGAGAGCAGGTACACAGAATCTGAAGCAGGCTCCAGGCTCTGAGCTGTCAGCACAGAGCCCGATGCAGGGCTCAAACCCACAAACCGCGAGATCATGACCTGAGCTGAAGTCATATGCTTAACCGACTGAGCCACCCAGGCGCCCCTTGTCTTTATCTTTAATGCCACACTTTTCGTAGACAATCGTTCAAAATTGTGTGGCAAAAAAAAAAAAAAAAATGATTTGGGGTTTATGGCTTTCAGTTTTGTTCTTTTGTTTTGCATTTGAAGATAGTTGTATATATTTTTTCCTCTCACATATTATTTTGGTTCATTATCTGTACAGCATGTCAGTTCACCCCATAGCCAAACATGAATTTTTTGTTCAGAGTTCTTTTCACTGGACCCATACATTTTCCTCTTCTAGAGGATTCAAAGCAATGGTGATATAATACTGGGTAATTTTTTTTAATTAAAAAATTTTTTTTAATGTTTATTTATTTTTGAGAGTGATAGAGAGACAGACAGACAGAGTACAAGCAGGGGAAGGCAGAGAGATAGGGAGACACAGAACCTGAAGCAGGCTCCAGGCTGTGAGTTGTCCCACACAGAGCCCAAGGCAGGGCTTGAACCCACAAGCCATGAGATCATGACCTGGGCCAAAGTAGGAGGCTTAACTGACTGAGACACCCAAGTGCCCCACCGGACAATTTTTTTTACCCAGCAACATCCATTCTCCTGTATTTTGGTGATAATATCCTGGTTTCCGCTTGAAAATCACCTCTTCTGGTCCTCAGCCCTCCCCTCACAGTGGAACATGTCACCCATCCGCAGCCAGTCAGAGCCCATGGTCTTCTCCTTGTGGGCAGAATTGTGCCCCCTCCCCCCAATTTATATGTTGGAGTCCCAACGCCTAGGACTTCAGGATGTGACTACATTTGGAGATAGGGTCCTTAAAGAGGTCATTAATTTAAAATGAGGTCCTTGGGGCGCCTGGGTGGCGCAGTCGGTTAAGCGTCCGACTTCAGCCAGGTCACGATCTCGCGGTCCGTGAGTTCGAGCCCCGCATCGGGCTCTGGGCTGATGGCTCGGAGCCTGGAGCCTGTTTCTGATTCTGTGTCTCCCTCTCTCTCTGCCCCTCCCCCGTTCATGCTCTGTCTCTCTCTGTCCCAAAAATAAATAAAAAACTTTGAAAAAAAAATTAAAAAAAATAAATAAATAAAATGAGGTCCTTAGGATAGGACCTATTTTAATATGACTGGCATCCTTATAAAAAGAGAAGACAGCCATCTACAAGCCAAGGAGAGAGGCCTCAGAAGAAATCAATCTGCGGACACTTCAGACTTCTAGCTTCCAGAATCGTAGGACAATACATTTCTGCTTTTCATTCGGTCTGTGATTTTGTTATGGCAGCCAGAGAAAACTAATACATCCCTGGCCCTGGGGTCAGCAAACTTTTTCTGTAAATAGCCAGACAATAAACATTTAGACTTTGTGGGTCATATGGTCTCCATTACAACTACTCAACTCTGCCATTGTAGCATCATAGCAGCGGTAGGCAACATTCTAAACGAATGGTTGTGGGTGTGTTCCAATAAAACTTTATTAACAAAAATAGGCAGGCTGCCCTTGTAGTGTGATTTCCTGACTTCTGCCCCCAGATGATTGGTTTAGGAGTAAACATGTGACTGAGTCCTGGCCAAAAAGCACGATTCTATTCCTCTGACCAGAATGTTATGGCGACTCTCAGAACTTGCTCCAAACTAGTAGGAAAAGCACACTCTTTTTACTGGACCATAGTTAGGAGGATGTGAGAATGCAGCCACCGTTCAGACACAAACCTGCCATCTTTCATCTATTTTTACAGAGGCCAGAATTCAGTAAGTAGATGCACATAAATGCCTAAAGAACAAATAAGCAGTAATCAACAATTTAAAATCTTCTACATATCCAAATGGGCTTGGCTGCTAGCTTGAATCAAGTTAACAAGAGAAGTGTCCATTGCACCGTTTGAAAACAACAGAAAGCAACATATCCTGCTATATGGCACCTTATGTAACAAGAACTTTAAAAGACTAACAAGACCCAGGAGAAAAAGCCAGAGGGAAGATACTTATCCAGATTCTCTGAGAATTCCCAGAAACAAAGCAGCTTTAAAAACACATCTGGTCAGTAATAAAGGAGATTCAAGGATGGCTGAATTTTTTTTTTTTCCGTCAACTTACGTGACTTTAGTTTAGATCTTTAACAGAAGAATTCAACATAGCTTCCCTGTTATGGATCAGATAGAAGAAGATATCAGAGTTCTTAAAAATTGAAAATCGTATATTATTTTCTTTCCAGACTGATATTTATTTCTGTGTAGTAATTAACAAAATCAGATGCGAGCTTGCTTGTGTCCAACCGCTGATGGTGCTGGTGTGGGATAGTTAGCAGACCAAGTTAAGCTCTAGTAGTAAGCAAAACTCAAATCTCAGGGGCTTTATGCAAGTTTATTTCTTGTTCCTGCAAAGCCCTGAGTCTGGGCAGCTTTCTGGGGACGCCACCTTCCACGTGGTAACTACTTCCCATGGCACTTCCAACAGATGATTCACTATGGAGGGAGAAACAACACGGAGAATCACACACAGCCTTTAAACGCTTTCACCCTAGAGTGTCAGAGGACCCGCCTACTCTCAAGCCATTGGCCAGAATTAGTCACATGGCTTCCCCAACCACAGAAGCCTGGGAAATGTAGTCTTTTAGGTGTCCAGGAAGAGGGGGAGGATGGGAAACAGTGATTATCACAGTGTGATTCCTTCCAGAGGAGGAAAAAGGGCAACTTGCAAACCAATGAGGAGGAAGCACAGAGAAATAGGGATGCAGATAACTGGAGAAGAGACTACCATGGGGTGTTGCTCAGTTCCGTTGTTCTCAAGATGCACCTATGTACAAATGCCTGCCCGTGATGTTGTTCGCTGAGCTGTGGTAAAAGGAAAAAAAAAGAACATGTCATTATAGAGCTAAATTGGCAGTGTAATCCTTCAGTGTTGCTAAGATTGACAATAATAAATGGCCCTCCTACATTTTTTTTTTTTTGTTTTAAAATGTCATTTCTTTTTTGACTTGATGGTGATCATAGTTAGTAATTGCTTATCTAATGTCCTAACTTGGCAAAATAAAAGGTTGGCAGCCGCTCATAACTTTCACCATGTTTTAAAGTTACTGTGTCAGTCTGCAAAATGAAATTCTTGGAGCCAATGACCTAGTTAATGGCTTTGCCTAGAGCTTGCTTTAGCTGTGTAAGGAAATTTACTTTTTTGAGCACTCAATCTGCAGTGTTTAGCATTTTTCAAAGGAAGGTATCATTATCTCACATTTATAGATAAGGCAACAGAGACTCAGAATAAAGGGTTCCTGGTTATAATTTCTCAGTTGTCCCACTTTTCAGCCCTCTAATAAGTCCCTTTCTCCGCATTACTCTCTGTGGTTCTCCTTCTCTGATTGAACCCTTGCTGATACACACAAGGATCCTCTTCTCGGTGTCTACTTGTGGGGACTCTAACTTAAGACAAATCACTTAATAAATGGTGCCCTATGTGACTTACCAAGGCCACACTGTTAATTAAGGCCAACAGTGGACCTCAATCCAGATGTACATGACTGAGGTACACGTTCCATCCCTAAAGCCCACTGTCACTTTAGATACTGAACTACACCAAAGCAGTGAATTAAGAGGAACTTCTGGGTCACGTTCACCAAGTGCATGTGGGCAGAAATCCCTGCAGCTCTATTAGAATGATATTTAACTCAAGACCCGTTAGTGAAGCACCCCTCGCCTGCACACTGGCAACAAGAAGGAGAATCACGCAGTAGGGTGTCTGAGAGCAAAAACGGGCTAATTCTCAGCACAGGTGCTCTTGTGGAATATTGATAACTGTTCTGAAGACCAAATGGAGTATCTTTGGCTCTTTTTACCCCACCAGGTGTTTCTCACTCCCGGAGCCGAAAATGTATGTGCCTTCTAAGACTGCAAAAATAGGCATCTCTCACATTCCTCTATAGGAACATTTAGAAACAAACAACATTTGGAAAGCTCCATACATCTTATATGAAATATAAAGCTGTTCCACTGTAACTAGGGGCTTGCTCAGTCTGATGCATGAGCATAGATATTTGTATATTCATAAATTTCTGGTGCTAATGCACTTGAAATTCACTGTTCCTGAGAAAGGCAAGAAGAGGCAAGACAACTTTGAATAAGTTGGTGGGTTGTTTTTTTCTGAGATTTCTTCACTAAACAAATTTGTAAATATCCAACTTGCTTTTATTATTGTTAAACCCTAAATCTTATGAATTATATTAAAATATCAAACTTTGAACAGGGTTTTGGGAAAGGCTAAAATAAAACTTAATTTTTCTGATTTAATAAATATTACTAATAAAATGAGGCCATTTTATTTTTCATCTACATACATTTCTAACAATCCCTCTTATATCTATACTTTCTTGTCAGTACATAAAAATCAGTTCTATAGATCATGAGTTATTTTAAAGCTACTTTTATTCCAGGACTTCAAAGACATACAGAATGTACTTTTCTTTAAGTGCTCTGCAACTCAATATCCATGATACATCATCATAAAATATCAAAAATCTTATTATCCATCAGAAATATTTAGGTGGAATAGTTAATTAAATGGTGCAAAAACCTTAAAATTACGACTCACATTTGAGGCTATAAAAAGGTACTAAAGCATAAGGAAAGAGAACATTACCTTAAAGACTTAGAGGAAAAACAAAACTTAACGATCATCTTCTAAAAGACATGGACAGGGGCGCCTGGGTGGTGCAGTCGGTTAAGCGTCTGACTTCAGCCAGGTCACGATCTCGCGGTCCGTGAGTTCGAGCCCCGCGTCAGGCTCTGGGCTGATGGCTCAGAGCCTGGAGCCTGTTTCCGATTCTGTGTCTCCCTCTCTCTCTGCCCCTCCCCCGTTCATGCTGTGTCTCTCTCTGTCCCAAAAAATAAAAAAATAAACGTTGAAAAAAAAATAAAAAATAAATAAATAAAAGACATGGACATAATTTTTTTAAATATTGTTAAAATTGCAATTAATTTTATATTGATCAATTTAAAGGAAGATAGATAGATAGATAGATAGACAGATAGATAGAAAATCAAGAGTCCTCTATGAAACAAAAGTAGGAAGCCATAAGAGATGAAGGCAAAAATGCAGGGGGAAAAGCCAAATAAAATTTTAAAAGAATTTAAGGAAATCTAAACTCTAATAGGAGAATTAAAATCCACACTGGAGACAGTTTAAAACAGAAAGAACACTGTAGAAAACTGTGTTATAGGAAACTTAGAAAACCCTAAAGATTATAGAGTAGGGAAAAAGAGGCAATGAAAATCAATTTTTGAAGGATAAAGTACAAAAGCAGTAATCATAAAACAAAATATCAGATATAAGACTAAATGGGTTAACATGTACAATGAAATATTACTTGGCCATAAAAAAGGGTGAGCTATTGCCATGTGTGACAATATGGATGGGCCTCAAAGGCATTATGCTGAGTGAAATAAGTCAGAGAAAAACAAATACCATATAATTTCATTATATGTGGAATCTACAAGACAAAACAAATTAATTAACAAATAGAAAGCAGAATCAGACCTTTAAACACAAAGAACAAACTGATGGTTGCCAGAGGGAAGGGGGATAGAGGGATAGACAAAATGGGTGAAGAGGAGTTGGAGGCTTCCAATTATGGAATGATTAAGTCATGAAAATAAAAGGCATACCATAAGATATATAGTCAATGACATTGTAATAGTATGGTAACTACATGGATGGTAGTTGGTAATTACACTTGTGGTGAGCATAGTAATGTATAAACTTGTTGAATCATGTTGTACACCTGAAACTAATGTAACATTATGTCTCAGCAGTACTCAAATTAAAAAGAAAAAAAAGACCAAACATGCTGACATTGCCAATAAATATAAATGGGTTACACTTCCCTGTCAAATGGTTAGGAATTTCAAATAAGGTTTTAAAAGAAGTTTCTTTTTTTTTTTTTTAACATTTATTTATTTTTGAGACAGAGAGAGACAGAGCATGAACAGGGGAGGGGCAGAGAGAGAGACACACACAGAATCTGAAACAGGCTCCAGGCTCTGAGCGGTCAGCACAGAGCCCGATGCGGGGCTGGAACTCACAGACCGTGAGATCATGACCTGAGCAGAAGTCAGACGCTTAACCGACCAAGCCACCCAGGCGCCCCTAAAAGAAGTTTCAAATAAGGTTTATTAAAAATAAAACTCTAGGGGTACCTGGGTGGCTCAGTTGGTTAAGTGTCCAAGTTGGGCTCAGGTCGTGATCTCACAGTTCATGAGTTCTAGTCCCGTGTTGGGCTCTATGCTGACTGCTCGCAGCCTGGAGCCTGCTTCGGATTCTTTGTGTCCCTCTCCCTCAGCCCCTCCCCAACTTGTGGTCTGCCTGTCTCTCTCTCAAAAATAAATAAACATTTAAAAATAAATAAATAAACAAAAACTCTATTTTGCTTATAATGTATATACCAAAAAGGCAGATTAAAATAATAGAGGAAGATCTATCAGACAAATGCAAACTGAAAATGAAGCATAGATGAGAGATAAAGTAGGTGAAAATTCGACATATGTGCATGGGCATGGATAGGATGTGCTGGAGGCACCTTGAAGTGACTCCCAACAGCTGACTCTACACATCTCTTCTTACCTCTACATTTAGTGAGATTTTAGTACTTGTTTTTGTGGAGAGCTGGTTTACCAGCACACCACTGTGTATGCCCCTCTTTCCTTCACTCCTCTCCTCAATGTTCCCCAGCATTATGGATTTAATTTGTCATCTTAGATCTTGGTTATCATCATTAAAGTACTTTTATTTACTGTAATGGTTCATTGTATGTGTCAACTTTACCATCGGGTACCCAGATATTTCATCAAACATTATTGTGGGTGTTTCTGCAAGGGTAATTTTGGACAAGATTAACATCTTAATAGAGTAAAACATATTGCCATCCATAATGTCAGGACGACTTAAATAGAACAAAAAGAATGACCTTCCCATGAGTAAGAGAAAAGTCTCCAGCAGACTGCCTTTAGACCTCGTCTACATCATCCACTCTCCTGGATCTCCAGGCTGCCAGCCTTCGGACTGGAATTATACCATTGACTTTCCTGTATCTTTTTAGAATCTACACACACACACACACACACACACACACACCCCTCATTTGTTTCTTTTCTCAAAAGAACCCTAATTAATACATTTATACATTATATGCTTCACTTTATAGATTCTTTAAACATTTGCATTGTTTTATAGCTATATTAGGATTAATTTAGACTTTGTGTAAGCAGTTATTTTATACCTTGAGTTCCACATTCTTAATTTATATACTTTGATTGATTTTCCAGTTGTCTGGAGTATGATGGTAAATACTTTCAGGAAGTGTATGTTAAGATATACATCTTGGGTCACGTGGGTGGCTCAGTTGGTTTAGTGATGGACTTTGGCTCAGGGCATGATCTCGAGGTCCGTAAATTTGAGTCCCACATTGGGCTCTCTGTTCTCAGTACAGAGTCCTCTTCAGATCCTCTGTGTCCCTCTCTCTCTTTGCACCTCCTCTCCTGTGCTCTCTCTCTCTCTCTCTCTCTCAAAGATAAATAAATATTTTTAATAAAAAGATATACATCTTGATCATGTCTGAAATTGTCTGTTGCCTTCCCACATGAACAAGAGAGGAGCCAGATCCTTACCTTTGATCACTGGTTTTGCAGATAAGAAATATCTTAGCCTTATTTTTTTTTCCTAAGTAAGTAGTCTTTTATCCTGTCTGAATGCCCATCATATTTTTTTCCTTCTTAACATTCAAACATTTTGGGGTGCCAGGGTGGCTCTGTCAATGGAGTGTCTGACTCTTGATTTCACCTTAGGTCAAGATCCCAAGGTCATAAGATCTAGCCCTGCTCCATGGAGCCTGCTTAAGATTCTCTCTTTCCCTAGGGGCACCTGGATGGCTCAGTCAGTTAAGCATCCAACTTCAGCTCAAGTCACGATCTCACAGTTCCTGAGTTTGAGCCCCACGTCAGGCTCTGTGCTGACAGCTCAGAGCATGGAGCCTGCTTCGGATTCTGTGTCTCCCTCTCTCTCTGTTCCTCCCCCACTCACACTCCGTCCCTCTCTGTCTCTCAAAACTGAGTAAATGTTAAAAAAAAAAAAAAGATTCTCTCTCTCTCCACCTCAGCCCTTTCCCTGCTCATGTACATGCTCTCTCTCCCTCTCTCTCTCAAAAAAAATTCAAACATTTCATCAAAATAGCCTGTTTGATTGATTTGAAAATGAACATTTTATCACATGTTTACACCCTCTGGAATCAGGGTACAACTTACAGTCACTGTCTAACGTATGGCAGTATGATTCTGCAAACTCCTTCTATTTGACACGTGTGGAGAAGAATCAAGCATAAAACCCTCTTAGCCTTGATGCTGTGTGGGTTATACTCTTCGCTAGTCTATTTTCATAAGTTTGTTTTGGCCTGTGCTCAGTAAACCATAAATTTAACATTATTCAGCTAAAAAAAAAAGGCATCTCTACTATTCCTTTGAATGATTCCGTCTCTATGTGCTGTTTGCTCCTTCTGAAATTCTTCTCATTCTTCTCCCTCTAGTCTGCATTTCTTTGATCTTTCCTTAAGTCTGTGTTCATGTCTTTGTCCTCTCCCTTTGGGTTTTGGGAGACATTTTTAAACACGTCTCGCACTGCTCTGATTCCATTTTCCACAACAGACAATTGTGTTCTGTATAGCAATTGTGTCCACTGCAGATTGTCATTTATCCAGTATGGATTTTCTCTCCATACAATCCTTCCAGTCTCCACCTCTTTCCTCTTTAATATCACCCGCAAATGTAATGTTTCCAAATGTAATGCTCCAAAGAATTGTGTTAAAATATACTTTAGAAATATCCTAAAATATAAGACATATCCTAAAGTTTCTTGCAACACCGCTAGTTCGCAAGGCGATTTTTGTTCTTTTTTTTTTTTTTTTAATTTTTAAATGTTTACTTATTTTTGAGAGGGAGAGTGAGTACAAGTGGGGGAGGGGCACAGAGAGAGGGGGACAGAGAGAGGGGGACAGAGGGTCCGAAGCAGGGGCTCGAGCCCACAGACGGTGAGATCATGACCTGAGCAGAAATCGGACACTTAACCGCCTGAGCCACCCAGGCTCCCCCAGCGAGTCTTGTTCTGATTCCTGAGTTTGATCCTACGATTTTGAGATCTCTCTACTTTCATACGTCAGTTGGTTTCCTATGTGCTTGCACATCTGGAGACATGAGCAGTGATGCCAAAGCCATCGTGCCTGGCCCTGGTAGTGTGTCTGTCAGGCTCAGAGTTTGAGTGGAAACATGATTCACTCCTGCCCTCGTTCAATTTGCAACAGGCTTTCTCTTACTTCTTTCCTCCCCGCACCCTGTAAGGGAAACTCTTCCCAGGGAATTCAACTGTCCGATCGTGCTCCACGGGAGAGGAAACCAGTTCCTTTACTGGCCTTGTCTACTCTGTCCCAGACATGTGTTGTCCCTCTTCCTCCTGTTAATGGGTGTTGTCCCCTCTCATCTCCCAACAAGCCACTTTGCAGGAGTTCAGTCAACACATCTGATTGAATTGTGTGTTTCTTCTTGAAGAATTTGATACATTAATACACGCCTATTCCCTAGACCTTCATCCGTCATTATTCCTACCAAGACAAAGTATACCCCAGAGGGACGTTTTGTTTCTCCTGAAATGATGTGAGATAATTAAGATGCTATTAACTAGTCTGGAATCATTTCGGAGTCTTTTAAATTCCGTTATCTAATGAGATGAGGGACTCACTCCGATATTATGGGAAGGTAATTTATTTCCTTCATCAAAATAAACAAGCAATTGCTCGCATCCCAAAAAGATAGTAAACATTAACTATATTCAAGAATAGGATATGAAAAGATGACAAAGGCTACATGATCTATTACTGATCCCATCAAGGTAGAAATCTGCGTTAATGCTGGTCAGTTAGAACCAAAACAACAAAGCATACTAATTGTCACAGGCACACACATCAAGATTAACTTTTTGCAATTGTATTCACATGTACTCTATGTGCTACCTTTTGGCAAAGCACCAACTCACTGGTCTATATTACATATAGATCGATACAAATACAATACACAAACACTCATAGAATCTAGAATGCATCTATATTTTAACTAAATTGAATCTATACATTTATTCTTCAGTTCCTTCCCTTGGATTTATTGCTAACTCAAAATAAATTCACTCACAAAGTTAATATTCAATTTCCGTTTATTTCATTACAATCTTCATTCTTTGGGGCCATAGTAATTTTGCTGGGGAAAGAAGTAAGAAAAAGTTTCATCCAAATAAATTTTCTTTATTTAATTTTAATAATATAATTTAATATGTAACTGGTGTTTAGACTAAAATGGGTGGTGAATAAAAAGACTGGAAGAGAAATATGGGTTTTCTCAGAGTCTTGACATTCTGATATGAAATATAGTTATTTAAAGCTGCAGCTCACACTTAAAAAATTACCTACACACTGACTTTTGACATCCATGGTTACCAAATTGTTCTGCTCTTGTCAGCATCTACTTCATTCAAAAATACCCTTCCCTGGGGCGCCTGGGGGGCTCAGTCCACTCAGGTCACGATCTCACGGTTCGTGGGTTTGAGCCCCATGTCAGGCTCTGTGCTGACAGCTTAGAGCCTGGAGCCTGATTCAGATTCTGTGTCTCCCTCTCTCTCTGCCCCTCCCCTGCTCGCGCGCTCTCTCTGCCTCTCAAAAATAAATAAATGTAAAATAAAAATTTTTTAAATAAAAATTAAAAAGAAATCCTTCGCCCAATATTTGCCAAGCTATGACCATGTGTCAGGTTAACTCGGTTAACGCTCAAAATAGTCCCATGATTTACTTTTCATTCCTGTATTCCCATTTTACAAGTGGAAAGACTGAGGCTCAAGAAACTTGCCCACAGCCATGAAGTTGGTACGATGCAGAAACTGGATTCCAAGACATGGCTTCCTGTTTCCAGACCCCCTGCTTTTGCCAGCCAGGACCATTGGGCTGAACCACCTTGACATGGAGAGTCTTTTGGTTACCATGGTTACCCCCCACAGGTACACTGCTTTCCAAATGTGCTGTTGGCTAATTAACTAAAATACTTGTGGGAATCAAGAATGGATTAATACTAGGAAATCGAGAATTCAACATAGTTCTTCAACAGATCAAAGGAAAACATCATGATTGTACCAAGACATGCTGAAAACTGTTTGATAAAATCCAACATCCATTCCAGGTTTGAAATAAACTCCTAAAAAGGAGAAATGATATGTATGAAAACGACCTCAGACCGGAAGAAGCGTATTAAAGTAGAAATGAACAGCTCCACTAAAGCCAGAGGCAAGGCATGACCAGTATTAGATTTTCCTCTGCAGCAACCTCTTGGCCAAAGTCCCAGAGCTCTGGATGCTGGTAACATACGGGTGGATTCTTCTCCCAAGAAACAAACGTGGCCAAGAGGAAATATCTGGAGAATGTGGAGCATGGAGATCCCTCGATGAAGCCAATTAGTCCGCCAGCCCGGCCCAGGCACATGATGATAGCCAAGAAACCACTGTGGGGATTTGCCAACAGCCAAATATGTCCATTCTAATTACACGTGGCTAGCCCCAAGAAGTGACAGGCTTCTTCTGAGAGCAAGTCTTAGAGGTTAGGACAAAGAACCTTTGGCCCTCAATGCTTCCAGCAGGTGGGGAATTAATGTTTCTGTTTTCTTTTTTAATGTTTATTTTTCTTGTAATTTATAATTTACAGATTTAATTCTGCATACATGCCTACCCCAATGACAAACTCCTATAGGAAAGTGACATGGTTTATTAAAGATTGTCACAGGTCACTACAAGCAATGTGGTCCAATAATCGGACCCATATTTAGCATCTTCTACCTATGCTTCTTCCCCCATCTGTGCTTCTATGAGACTGTAGGTGGAACCACATTTGGAGAAAACACGGAAAGTCTATGTGTAAGTCCCCTCATGAACAAGATGCCAGGGAAACGGCCCCGCCACCACCACCCCTACTTTCCATTCCCCACACATGACACTAACTCCAAGTCAGGCAAATGGATTACAACAGCATCATCAATGCCTACTGACAAAGACGAACAGCTCTTAGATCATTATTATTCACAAGGTCAAAGCTCTTTGTCAGCGCCATGGTCAGGGCTTGCGTAGCCACCCGGACCCCAAGCTCTGAAGGGTCCCAGGCTTGGTTGAACGCTCTGCTGTTGCCATCTTGAAATTCCCATTACTTTTTTAACAAGATGCCCTGAATTTTCATTTGCACTGGACCCCACAAACTATGTAGCCAGTCCTCTGTACCTTGTCAGAATACATTCTAAGAGGGAGAAGATGGTAAGGGAAAAGGAATGTCTCTAAAATTAAAGAAAAACCTGGGTCATCTGGGTAGCTCTGTTGGTTAAGCGGCCAACTTCAGCTCAGGTCATGATCTCTCTGCTGGTGAGTTCAAGCCCTGCGTCGGGCTCTGTGCTGACAGCTCAGAGCCTGGAACCTGCTTCACATTCTGTGTCTCCCTCTCTCTCTGCCCCTCCCCTGCTCATGCTCTGTCTCTCCCTGCCTCTCAAAAATGAATAAATGTTAAAAAAATAAAAATTAAAAAAAAATAAATAAAAGTAAGAAAAACACACTTCACAAAATTTGCCTGACTCACATATTCTTTTCTCCATGGGAGAGTTTCCTCAGGGTTCCTCATAAATTCCTACAAAAAGCTAATTGCCTAATCCATAAGAACCACTATCATTTCTTGATGTCCTTGCAAAGAAGGGCAGGTAATTGGTTTTCAGGTTCAGATTCATTGTTACTTTTTTTTTTCCTTTTCTGTTTTCAAACAGTAAAAATATTTTTATTTTAATTAGAGTCATCAAAAGTCCTTATTTCTGAGAAAAGAGATTAGTTTAATGATTAAATTCCCTGTGCCTCTATGAGTAATAATTAGTTAACCAAATACAAGTCTTCTCTCGGTGGAATAATGACACAGTGTTAGTACACAGGTGACTTCATTTTCAGACAATTAATGTAAGTGACACACACCAGTGGGTCTCCCAAGGACCTCAGGTCCCCGGCAAAGCTCTGTAGGTATTGCAATGGTTTCCTCCCTCCTACGCGTACCATCCATTGCCCGCAGACAGAATCGTAACAGGCCTCTCAAGGTCATATACTAAAAATTTGCACATGCTCGTAGACGCTCTCCGGTTTAATATACCACAGATCTATTTGAAACTGTTGCTGAATTCATAGTAGCTTTTTAAAAATGTGGCTGCAGGGCACCTGGGTGGCTCAGTTGGTTAAGTGTTCAACTTTGGCTCAAGTCATGATCTTGCAGTTCATGAGTTTGAGTCCCGCCTCAGGCTCTGTGTGGACAGCTCAGAGCCTGGAGCCTGCTTCGAATTCTGTTTCCCTTGCTCTCTGCCCCTCCCTCACTCATGCTCTGTCTCTGTATCTGTCTCTTTCTCTCAAAAATAAATAACATTAGGGGCGCCTGGGTGGCGCAGTCGGTTGAGCGTCCGACTTCAGCCAGGTCACGATCTCGCGGTCTGTGAGTTCGAGCCCCGCGTCAGGCTTTGGGCTGATGGCTCAGAGCCTGGAGCCTGTTTCCGATTCTGTGTCTCCCTCTCTCTCTCTGCCCCTCCCCTGTTCATGCTCTGTCTCTCTCTGTCCCAAAAATAAATAAAAAACGTTGAAAAAATTTTAAATAAAAAAATAAATAACATTAAAAAAAGAAATGTTTTTACTTTTTTTAAATGTTTATTCTTGAGAGAGAGGGAGACACAGAACCTGAAGCAGGCTCCAGGCTCTGAGCCATCAGCACAGAGCCCAACGCGGGGCTCAAACTCATGAACCATGAGATCGTGACCTGAGCCGAAGTGGGATGCTTAACCGACTGAGTCACCCAGGTGCCCCAAGAAATTTTTTTAAAGTGTGGTTGCCACCCACAGACACAAATCTACTACTGTCATCATGGAGGGATTGATCCAAGAGTATTCTGAGTTTATGTTAAAGGGATGTACAAGTATAGAAAGGATGTGGACCATATGAGTCACGTGTTCAAGTCAAAGTGACTCAGGATGGCGTTCATGGCCTGCCCGTGTTAGGCATCTAAGGAGGCAGTAGGGGGAGCGGGGGTGTCCACAGTTTTCAAAGTCAAGTAGAATTTGCTCCTGCTCCCACTTGGGGGCCGTGGACAAGCTCCTTACCCTCCTACGTCCTCTTCTCCTTACGTGAAAAATAAGGAAAATAATAGTAGCTACCTTAGGATCTTAGTGGACACCACCTCATTGTGCCCCAGGACACCTTGAACTCAAAGGAGAATCATGGCAGTAGAAGAAGCCCCCAGCCCCGAATAAGAGATAGGAAAGAGCTGAACAGAGCGAGGTAGAGCCGGGATGGTGGTTAGTAATGTGCCCCGCCCCAGCCACGGTGTCTGCATCTTGCAGGCCCACAATAGACGTGACTTGGTTGTTGTCGCCATGGTTAGGTCACTTGCCCACCTGTCTCTAGCTGAGTAGCTGTCCTAACTTGCACGATCATTAAAAGCACACTCTAGCTCAGGATGTCTTTCTGTTCATTACCGGGTAAGACGTTATCTAATTTTTAAGACATTAGCTAAGCCTCTAGGTTTTCCTAATTGCTTTCCCCATGAAATTTTAATACAGCAGATGCATTGCAATTCTATGTGTTGTGAGTAATTTCAAGCGTCGTCTCAGCTGGGCCGTGAGTTGTAAGCCCAACCCCTAGTAAACAGACTTGGGGGGGAGATGTTATAGGCTCCGGATGGAAGGTTCTTAGCCAAGCGAGACTGTGGCTCGTGACCTGAGAGACCTCGCCTCTCAGTTCCGCCCTTCCAGATGGTGGACTGGACACCTTCCCTGAGAGGCAGTCCCAGGACATTGGGCCCCACCTAGAAACCTCCTTGCTTGCTCTTCACTCCCAACACCGCTATCTTCCATCACGTTCTCAACCTGCAACCTCTTGATCCCCTACGTAAAACTCTTGATATTCTCTTTTCCTTTCATAATCATCTTTAAAACATTTTGAAACTGGACCCCAAAGGTTAGCAACTTTCCCTTTGTTAGAGGGCAGGGATGATCCAGGCACCAAATGTTCCTCAGCATTAAGAGGGAAGGTTTGGTTTTAATCCTTAGGAATACATGCGCTTCAGGTCCTAGAATGGGTTAGAGTGTTTTAAAGCAGTTGTCACTGGGGCACCTGGGTGGCTCAGTCAGTTAAGCATCCGACTCTTGATTTGGGCTCAGGTCAAGATCTCACGGATCATGAGTTCAAGCCCGAGCGGGATCTGAGCTGACAGCCCAGAGCCTCCTTCAGATTCTCTCTCTCCCTCTTCTCTCTCTCTGCCCCTCCCTCTCTCTCTCTCTCTCTCTCTCTCTCAAAATAAATAAATAAACATATAAAAAATAAAACGGTTGTCATTAAGTTTTTAAATTAAAATTGGTTGAATGTTCACGTCCTGCTATTTTCTTCATCTCAGTTAACTTCTCTACCCATCACATGAGGTAGTTCCTATTATCAGCCCCCATTTTAAAGATGAGGCAACTCAGAGAGGTTAAGTAACTTGCATGAGGTCACGCAGCTAGCAGGTACCTAAGCTGAGTTTTCAGCCCAGGTCTTCCTGACTTAGAGCCTGAACCCTTAAACCACCACAAGCAAACTCTAAGAGACTCAAAGGTACTCTGGCCCTAGG
The DNA here is from genome assembly GCF_018350175.1 of Felis catus. NCBI lineage: Eukaryota > Metazoa > Chordata > Mammalia > Carnivora > Felidae > Felis > Felis catus. The sequence goes on along the minus strand of NC_058383.1, from coordinate 29,628,394 downwards.
ACAGGGTTAAACTCAGGAAACATTCGCTTTTTATCCAGTTTCTGGACTTAGCAGACATTCCGCATAGGTATGAGCAAGGCTGAGGTCGCTAAGAGAAATCACAGTCGTGGTCGACCTAAGGTTAACTGAGATATGCTGGGTTCTATCTCAGGGCAGAGGGAAAAAAATGATGCTTACTCTCATTCCCAGCCCAATGCCAAAGGCCAAAGGCCAACTACCTGCCCTGTGTCCTCACGGGCAAAAAAGAACTAGAACTTACAAAGTGACCTGGAGGGGAGATGCGACCAGAACATCCTAAGAAATAAGAAAAAGGTTAGGAGAACTGTGGCGACAGAGGCACGGGAAAAGAAGAGTCCCATCACCTTATGTTGAAAACGTTTGCCCACTGGAAAGACTAAAATTTTAGTCGAGACAGAATCTGTGAGAATTTATGTCTGCCTCCCCAGATGCCAACTTTTTTTTTTTAATTTTTTTTTTCTTAATGTTCATTTATTTTTGAGACAGAGAGAGAACATGAACGGGGGACGGTCAGAGACAGAGAGGGAGACACAGAATCTGAAACAGGCTCCAGGCTCCGAGCTGTCAGCACAGAGCCCGACGTGGGGCTCGAACTCACGGACCGCGAGATCGTGACCTGAGCTGAAGTTGGCCGCTTAACCGACTGAGCCACCCAGGCGCCCCTGCCAACTTTTGACATTAAGTGTTGCCCACCACCCACATATTAAATCTCGAATTCACAAGAGGATCATCTTTAGCGCTGATGAAGTATGTATATAGCACCTGGGAATTGGTTTGGGCTTCATTTTTATTATACAAGCAATACATGTTCATGGTAAGCAAGACCAACATCATGGAAGGGAATCAACGGAAAAGTAAAGGTCTTACTGCGATGCCAGCCACTCATTTCGCCTCCCCAGGAACAATCGCTTTTGCTAAGAGATTTAATTCCAGAGCTTTTCTAAGCAGTCACGGGAAAGCATTGGTTTTTTGCTAATGTTTTTAGACAAATGGGACCGTACTAGACATTATTGTCTTGTAACTGCTTTTTTTCAGCATATAATAACATGCACGAGATAGCTTGCCACATACACCTTTTAATAGCCATATGATATTCCGCTCAGTAGAGACGTATGAAGAGATTTTAACTAGCCTCCTTCTTTGGACATTTAGGAGCAGTATCTGAGAAATAATGATAGCTCACAAAATGATCTGATGAATAAACATTTTTGTACACAAGCTCCCGCTCGAATACGATAAATTCTATGGGGGCAAAAATTTCACCTGCTTTGTTTACTGATGAACCTCCAGCATTTGGTTCGCTGCCTGACATGTAGCAGGTGCCCAGTAAGTGTTTATTGAGTGAATATATCTTCGTGTGTATATGTATCTATACAAGTGTTCAAATTTTATGTGTATGTTGACCACTGACCCTCCAAAATTATTGCTTCACTATTCTCTACTCTGTTTTGTTCTGTTTGGTTTTGGTCTGCTGGGGATATCTTAAGAGCTCAGTGTCATGGAAATAGTGAGTGACTGTGTATGTTTCCCATTGCTGCTGTAAGTAGCTGCCATGAATTTCGTGGCTGGAAACAACATAAATTCATTAACTTCTAGTTCTGAAGGGCAGAAGTGTATAGTATAGGTTAGCAAGGCTGCATGCTCCTTAAGAAGGTTTTAGGATAGGATTCATTTCCTTGCCTTTTCTGGCTTTTAAAGCTTGCATTCCTTGGCTCATGGTCTCTTCCACATCATTCCAACACCTGCTTTCACTGTCACATCCTTTTCTCCGATTCTGACCCTCCTGCCTCCCTCCTTCCCTTCCCTGGATGCTTGTAATTTACACTGGCCCCACCTGGATAATCCCAGATAATCTTCTCGTTTTGAAATCACATCTGCAGAGTCCCGTTTGCCACAGAAGGTAACATATTTGCAGGTCCCAGGGATTAGGACTTGGACATCTTTCGGGAGCCATTATTCTGCACACCACAGCATGGGAATCAGGTTTGAACTTCAGCACTGCCTCTTCTGCATGCACACCCTAAATACGTGGTGCGTTCCTGCTTGCCACGTCCTGAACTAAATCTAAGCAATACACTAACTAACTCCGTGGTCTTGGCCAAGTTGTATAACTTCCCTGAAGCTCCATCTGTCACTTTCAGAATTGGAGAGATTAATATTTGTTTCACAGGAAATTCTGCCTGTCGAAAATTGCAGGCAAACCTTCCCATTCAGGAAATTATTACACGTTGTTTTAATCTTGACAAAATGTAAGTAAAATCCTGGTTAAGCCGTAACGAGATAGAGAAACAGATCCTCTTGCATCTGCTGATGTGAATGTAGATTGGTACAGGCTTTCTAGAGGGCAATGTGGCACTATGAATGTAACGAAAAGCCTTATGTTGGTTCTCTTTATCCCACTAATTATCCATTCTAAGTATATCTTAGGAGCATGGTTGAATTCATGTGCAAAAATGTTCAGTGAAATATTATTTACAATAGGGCGTGATGGTGGAAACAAACTAAATGTCCATTAATCAGGGCTTAGATAAATAAGTGTGGGATATCCTCATTACAGAAATATTATCAGCCATGTAAAAGGATTTTGTAGAATACTAAATAGTATGCTCGAGGTTTGTCAAATATCAGTGACAAACTTGGAAACCCGCCTCACTTACTATCTCACATCGGTAAAAGAATTGTGCGTGAGAAGGGGGAAAAAAAACTGAAAATACACATTTCATGGTATTACAGTGACTATTTCTGGGTAATGGAATAACGGTTGATTTTCATTTTCTAATAATTAAGTTGGGGGGAAAGGAATGTCCACATAGACCAATTCCTTTGGTTGGATTATCAGGCGGTCCTTGTGTGGAACAAAAACTTCCGAAGGTGTCCCTCTAGTGGAAGAAAGGATGCGGCGGCTGGGGGGACACCCGGGCGCGACTTTTTAAGAAACAGATTATTATTGCATTCAAGACATTTCGAGACAAACAAGGGCCTGAAAGTAGTAAACTATTCTGCTCATTAAAAAAAAAAAAAAAAAATGTTTACAGGGAGACAGAGGCCAACCGCAAAAGTAAAACTGAAACCTCACCGTGGCAAAGAGGGCCACTAATTCTAGGCGCGCTTGGACAACTGACAGCTTTTTCATTACCGAGGTTGGGGAACTAAACTCCTTGGGTTTAATTCTCCTCTCCTTGCTTTGGGGTAGCTTAGGTTCTAGTTGCAGATCCAGGCCGCCCCACCCTCCGATCGAAGGGACAAGGCAAGACGCAGTCCCTAAAGGCCGTGGGCTGGAGTCTGAGGTCTGGAGCGGACACCTGTCGGGAGCGCGCAAGCACCAAGTTGCTGGGGAACGCTACGAATCTTCGGCTCCACTCGGCTCCTCTTCGGCTAAGTTCGGTCAGCTCTCCTCGCGGCTTCGGCTCCTCCTCGGCTGAGTTCGGCTGGCTCTCGACCTGTCGGGCTCGGCTCCCTTCGGCTTCCTTCGACCGACGTTGGTCTCCCGCTCGGCTCTGTTCGGCTGAGCTCGACTCCCGCTCGGTTCTGTTCGCCTGAGCTCGGCTCCCGCTCGGCTCTCTTCGGCTGAGCTCGGCTCCCGCTCGGCTCTCTTCGGCTGAGCTCGGCTCCCGCTCGGCTCTCTTCGGCTGGGCTCGGCTCCCGCTCAGCTCTGTTCGGCTGGGCTCGGCTCCCGCTCAGCTCTGTTCGCCTGAGCTCGGCTCCCGCTCGGCTCTCTTCGGCTAAGCTCGGCTCCCGCTCGGCTCTCTTCGGCTGAGCTCGGCCGCGGCCCCGGAAGGGCGCCCATGGAGCCGGTACCGCCGGCTCGGCCGACCGCTATGGCGCCGCTGCTGGAGTATGAGCGGCAGCTGGTGCTGGAACTACTGGACGCGGACGGGCTGGTAGTGTGCGCCCGCGGGCTCGGCGCGGATCGGCTCCTCTACCACTTCCTCCGGCTGCACTGCCACCCCGCGTGCCTGGTGCTGGTGCTCAACACGCAGCCGGCCGAGGAGGTGCGGCTGCCGGCGCGGGGGTGAGGGTGTCCCCGAGAGAGTTGGGGGCTTCCCGAGCGGATGCAGGCCCGGAGCGGGCCCGAGGCCTCTGAGGGCGCCGGCGGTCCCTAGCGCCGGGGGAGGGCGTTGAATGGGGGTCCGTGAGGCAGATGCAGGGCCCTGACACCGGCGCGAGGACGTAGGGTGGGAGGGGTCCCTTGGAGGATGCACGTCCCTGACACGGGCGCGGGGACACTGAGAAGGATGAGAGGGGTCCTTGAGGCGGTCGCGGGTTCCTGACGCGGGTGGGAGGACACGGGAGTGGGAGGAGTCTCGAGGCCGACGCAAGTCCCTGACACCGGCGCGGGGACACCGAGGGTGCGAGGGGTCCCGAGCAGGGTGCAAGTCTCTGACACTGGTGGAAGAGCTTGGAACGGGGGTCTCTGAGACAGCTGCAGGTCCCTGCCGAGGGTGCAAGGACGCAGAGGGACGGAGGGGCTCGGAGAGGGGGAGGGGAGTCACCGCCGGAGGCGAGGGGCAGAGAGAAGGATTGGAGGTCCCGGAAGAGGACGCGATGGCTAAAGAAGGCTGCGGAGAGAGGCAGCCTTGAGGACGATGAGAGAGGCCCCAGGCTGGGTACCATGGGGCGTGTTGGGTCAGAAGAGCGGGATCTGGAAAAGGGAACAGTGACGGGGATGGGGGAGTCTCAGAGGGTAATTGCAGGATGTGAAAGGAGAGACTGAAACTGGGGAGAGCCCTGTAGGGAAGAGGAGGGTCTGAGGGGGTTGACCCAGGCTGGGGGGAGGGGGCGGAGGGTCAGAAGGGAAGGGAGCTGGAAGCTGAGGACCTGGCGGTTAAGGAATGGAGGGCACTGAGGACAGAAGACGGATACACCTGTGCCAAAACGGGGCGTTTGCTCTTGAGAGGTGGCACAGCCTGGTCTGACAAGTCTGCTGCGCCCCTAGGTAGAGCGGGTGGCCAGGAGGCAGGTGGCCGCTGAGAAGAATGCCCATAGACTCGGTGAGGGCAGGGATACTGTCTGATTTGTCTAGGGATCCCCAGTACCTGGCACAACCCAGGGCCCCCCAGGAGAGGAAGGGTTGCCCTGAAGACACAAAGGGCCAAGCTCCCACTGACCTGAAGCCCCGCTGGGGCGGATGGGGACAGAGCCACCAGTCTAAAACTCGGCTTGGGAAGAGGATTCCTTGCGATCTCCTCGCACCCTGTGCTTGCCTGCAAACCTGGCTTTGATGGCAAGTATTTTCTAGCTAGCCGAAGTCTTTTAACTGAGGGTTTTAAAGTCTTTGTTATTGTTGTTAAATGCTCATAACTCAAGTGCAGTGATGCCTCAGCACAAACCCAAAAACCCAACAAAAATAAAAGCCTGGTTGCATGTGCATGATTGGTTGATCACCCAAAGCAGTAACTTGGTTTGTATATTCCTCAAGTTCCCTGTCTCTCTTTTTAAATACAAAGACCTTGCCGCCTAGTAAAAACTGCCCTGTATTAAACAGACTGCTAATCAAACTTGATTTGATGTAGGAGTATTTTATCAGTCAGCTGAAGACTGAAGGAGTGGAACACCTCCCTCGTCGTGTAACAAATGAAATCACAAGTAACAGTCGCTACGAGGTCTACACCCAAGGAGGTGTGATATTTGCAACAAGTCGAATACTTGTGGTCGACTTCTTGACTAATAGAATACCTTCAGATTTAATCACTGGTAAGAATTTGACACCTTGTCATTATTTGTATAATGATACAAACTAGCACTTTTTTGTGCCTGTCTCCACTGCTAAAGTCTAAACTAGAACTTCCTTGGGGGCAGCACTGGGTGTTTTGACTCAGCATTGTACTCCCAGGGGTTAGCACAATACCGGACACGTTTTAGATGCTTAAAAAGTACTTGTAGCCTGAATAAGTAAGAATGACTTTTCCTTGCTCTCTAAGCTCCCATCTGGTTAATACTTCATAATTGGCTGGCATTTGCTTTTCGAACCTAATCAGCCTTGAAATGTTTATAGATATTCTTTGTATATTTCCTAAAATATTTGGTTTTCTCTTTAAAGAGTTTTTCTCCCCCCCCGCCCCCCGTGATTTGAAATTAAACCGAGTCGTTGCTTAATTATTTTGAGAAATAATGGCTTCATTTTAGCTAGAATTAATATAGAAAAGGAATTCGTTCTCATTATTATTCGTCTGTTTGGCGACCTTTTCTGATCTCCCCCAAAGCTCATTTGAGGACCCTACCTCTCTGTCCTCGGGTTATCCTGTGCGTCTCCCCAGTCATAGCACTAAAGAACAACCCATTATATTTGCCAGTTTATTTTTCTGTCTCACTCTTAGATAACAAGCTTCATAAGCACAAGGAACAATTTGTTCATCGCAGGCTAAGAACCTGATACGCAGGGTATTAAACACGTATTTGTTGGATGAACGTTGTGTGAATAAGCTGTGATCTTCCGTAAACTTCTGGAGGGCAGAGCGACTGTGACATTCATAATGGTATATCCCACTATTGCCCTGACCCAGAAGACCCTCAGGAAGCATTTAGTGAATCAATGTATGAACGAATGTTTTATGTGGCTCATGGTACACTGATTGAAGAAAAGTGTTTTTATACTTTTATAACATTTTATAACATTTATAACTGTAATAAGCTGGGGCACAGGTGGTGAGGTCGGACTCACCTGGCTTTGAATGGGGATGCCACCACTCACAAGGAAGTTATGTAATTTTGGTGAGCCTCAGTTGTCTTTTCTCATTTTTTTTTTAATTTTAGTTAGTTAACATATACAGGGCAATATTATTTCAGGAGTAGAATTCAGTGATTGATCACTTACATACAACCCCCAGTGCTCATCACAAGTGCCCTCCTTAGTACCCATCCCCCATCTAGCCCATCCCCCACCCCCCTCCCTCCGTCAACCCTCAGTTCCCTGTGGATAAGAATGGCTTGTCTCTCTCTCTTCTCTCCGCCCACTTCCCACGTGTTCATCTGTTTCGTTTCTTGAATTTCCACACATGAGTGGAATCCTATGGTATTTGTCTTCCTCTGATTGACTTAGCATAATACACTCTAGCTCCATCCACATCATTGCAAATGGGAAGGGGTCATTCTTTTCGATGACTAAGTAATATTCCATCGTATAGATAGGTACACCACATCTTCTGTATCCATTCACCAGTTGATGGGCACTTGGGCTCTTTCCATAATTTGGCTACTGTTGATAATGCTGCTGTAAACATCCGGTGCACGTACCCTTTCCAATCTGTATTTTTGTATCCTTTGGGTAAATACCTAATAGTACAATATCTGGATTGTAGGGTCGTTTTATTTTTAGTTTCTTGAGGAACCTCCATACTGTTTTCCAGAGTGGCTGCACCAGTTTGCATTCCCACCAGCAGTGCAAAAGAGATCCTCTTTCTCCGCATCCTCACCAACACCTGCTGTTTCTTGTGTTGTTAATCTTAGCCACTCTGACAGGTATGAGGTATTATCTCATCATGGTTTTGATTTCTATTTCCCTGATGATGAGTGATGTTGAGCATCTTTTCATGTGTCTATTGGCCATCTGGATGTCTTCTTTGGAAAAGTATCTATTCGTGTCTTCAGCCCATTTCTTCACTGGGTTATTTACTTTTTGGGTGTTGAGTTTGAGAAGTTCTTTGTAGATTTTGGATGCCAACCTTTTATCAGATACGTCTTTTGTGAATATCTTCTCCCATTCTGTAGGCTGCCTTTTAGTTTTGTTGACTGTTTCCTTTGCTGTGCAGAAGCTTTTTATCTTGATGAGGTCCCAGTAGTTCATTTTTGCTTTTGTTTCCTTTGCCTCCAGCAACATATCTAGTAAGAAGTTGCTCCGGCCAAGGTCAGAGAGGTTGCTGCCTGTGTTCTCTAGGATTTTGATGGTGTCTTGTCTCACATTTAGATCTTTGATCCATTTTGAGTTTATTTTTGTGTATGGTGTAGGAAAGTGGTCTGGTTCATCCTTCTGCTTGTCGCTGGCCAGTTTTCCCAGCACCACTTGTTAAAGAGACTTTTTTCCATTTTTCCTTCCTGCTTTGTCGAAAAGGAGTTGGCCATATAGTTGTGGGTTCATTTCTTAAATTGAGAAAAAGAGCACCTCCTAGAGTTATCTTAAGGATTAAGTGAGTAAAAATAAACGGCTCAGTATAGTGCGTGGTACATACTAAATGATAAATAATAGCAAAGAAAAAAAAAGTATTGGCTTTTCATAACCAGAAATTCTGATGCATCGTAAAGTCTTTCACTGTTTGCTGCTTTCTTCTCAGCTTAGTTTTATATTGCTTTGTTTTTTAAGTGGATACAATGGGGGCAGTGTACCGGAACTACCACTAGATGTCAGTATTGCTCTGACTTTTAGTAACCGTTCAACCTACTTAGGCAGAGAGCGGGATGAATCAAAGAAACCTCCAAATTATAGCTTATAGGTAGTTCCTAATTAAAAGCGCAAAATTCCTGGCCCATATCTGATCAGCAGCCAATAATGAAGGTGGCGATGCTGCTGCCGCCGCTTCGCTGCATGGAAGGTGAATCAATGCCAGACAAGAACCCCACCCGATTCTGCTCCCCAAGGAATCATTCCACCCCCCCCACCCCCCCCCCCCCACCCCCCGCTCCCGCCAGGCTGGCAATGACACTTTGACCACAACTCTGACAGACCAAACAGCAGTCCTTGAGACATGTAACCCTCCGGAAAGTTCTGAATGTCCCCGGCCCTAACCTGCCCCCCCACCTCCACCACTGCCATTGCTACTCGTGGTATCCGCCACCATACCCCACCCAAGGGTCCCTGCCAAACGCAACTCCCCGGTGCAGAGAGAACTGTGTAGATAGTGACCCTGGCTGTACTGGCAGGAGACAGGACAGGAGGCTTTCATTGCTAAAACGGCTCCTGACATCCCCAAATAGAACTCAGAACACGCTTTCCACGGGACGCTTAAAAAAACCCTCCCATGTTACATGTTAGGTTCGTGCGCCCAGTGCTATAATCCAGTTTTCTGTTCACTCAACAAACATTTAGTGTCCTAAGGGTCCTTTGTTTGGCAGGGATGTGGTAGGTCCTGGAGACAGATGAACGAGAGACTGGTGAACTCTTGAGGTAGGCTCCCTCTGGGTTTGACCCCGCCTCCCCTGTGTACCAAAGTTGTGACCCCTGGCACGTTTCTTAATGTCATCAGGACTCCGTTTACTCACCCATAAATGGGAGACTGTAACAGTGCCTTCCTCTTAGGCTTAGCACACGGGTGAAATGAGATCATGTTTGTAAAATTCTTAGCATGCTCAGCACACAGTCAAGCATTCTCTGATGACTGCTCGTTGTGATGTCCTTGTCCTCGAGCGGTGTCGTGGAGGAGGCAGGTGGAAAGCAGTACTCGCAGTACAGGATGAGATAACGAACTGTTGTGGGAGCATCAGAATGAAATGGAAGGAGGCTTTGGTGAGACCGCAGTTGCCCCCAGAAGTACACCTGCTGTGTTTTCTTGTTGCTGGTTTTTCAAATGGTGTGTCAGGGGTGGTGGGGAGTCCTCAGGGGGTGTCACTTAGGAGAAACCAGGCTTTGTCTTCAGGCACACATGGTTTGGGACCTTCAGCCTCCCATTGCTTGGCGGATGACCTTGATCAACCTGTTTGCCTCTCCTGATCTCATAATAATACCTACATCCTAGAATTCTGAGGATTAAATGAATAACAGTCTGCAAAAGTACCTGACCCCAGTGCCCGGGATCGAGTATTCTCTTCTTCCATCTGGGTTCCAAAAGAATGACAGCCTTTTGGAACACAACATTTTCTTTCTTTTTTCTTTTTTTAATGTTTGTTTATTTATTTATTTTGCGAGAAGGGAGAACATGTGTGCACACCTGCACGAGCGGGGGAGGGGTAGAGAGGGAGAAGAGAGAGAATCCTAAGCAGGCTCTGGGCAGGATCTCACGGGGCTCGATCTCACGAACCGAAACCGTGAGATCATGACCTGAGCTGAGATCACGAGTCAGACGCTTACCCAACTGAGCCACCAGGTGAGCTGGAGCAGAACATTGTCTTAAATTGAGGCCCATCTTTCCTTTAGAAGCCCACCTTTATCACTTCAACCTTATATAATATCTCAGTGTAGGCCAGCAAAGTGTAGCCCAGTAAAGTACTTGGAAAAGCCCAGCGTCTTAAGTCCAGGATCTTTTCTGAGTTGTAAATTTGTTATGTACGTGTATTGCAGTTATTGAAAACCCTTTGTCTGTAAATTCCTGAATAACACTTACTGATTTTTAGCACATCTGAAAAATAGTGTGCTTAGCTAGAATTAGAATAGATGGTAGCTCTCTCCACCTCAGTCCAAAATTTAAACGCCAAAAGAGCAGAATCTGAATTGAGCCTCCTGAACTACTAAAAGGGGTCATAAATCACTATTAATGTCATTTCCCAGGTGCTAGGAGTCATGGGAACGGGTACAAAAACACATAAGCACATTTATGACAAATTTTTATGTAAGGTAATTGGCTTGATGTCGGTCTCAAAGACTAAGAATCATCACAGAATAATTGAGTTTTTGATTCAGAAATGACATCCGTGCACTCTTATGTCATACGTCTTCCTAATTTCTCGCTAATCACACTGCATCAAAATGGCATATATGTGTCATGTTTCATGGATGTATTATACACACAAAAGAAAGGTTATCTGGTCAGTGCTCTCATTTTATAAATAAGGAAACGTATAATAATTTCCTTGTTTTTGTGATCTCAGAAGTGTCCTAATCACAGCACCCCCAAACCCAGATGTAGTAAATATATTCATTAAAGGTCTTTATTTTAATGGACTAGTTTATCTCTCAGTTGAATATCCTCTGATTCCAAAAATTGAATTATTCTAGTAGGTGGTACAGATGTTACCCAGACTTGTGAAATGGCCCTCTTTTCTGTAGTCCACATCTGGTTCACATATGAAAGGAGAGTCAGCGAGGCACTTTGCTTTCAGAAACTCTTCCTCCGCCGTGCCAGACACACCCCACCCCAGGGCCTTTGCTCTTACTGTCCCCTCATCCTGGACCGGTCTTGGTGCACGTGGTTACACGGCTCACCTCCTCTTTTCCATCTAGCCTTGGCCCAGATAGAGCCTCAACGAGGCGACCCTGCCTAAAGTTGCCCCCCATCACCTCTCACACACACTCCCTCTCCTCCTCCTCGGATTCCTTTTTTCCTCCCCAGCCCTTATCGCTGTACAACTTACTAAATCGTCTCTTTGTTTATATTGTGTATCGTAAGTACCGCAAGGACACAGATTGCCATCTGTGTGTTCACTGCTGTATCTCCGGCCCAGACGAGCACACCGCCTGTGCTCAAGAGAAATGTGGTAAAATCAGTGAATGAAAACGAGCATGAACTTCCTTGTCTGTTCTGTAATCTAAATTATTATCTCCTCCCAGGCATCTTAGTGTATAGAGCGCACAGGATAATCGAGTCTTGTCAAGAAGCATTCATCTTGCGTCTGTTTCGCCAGAAAAACAAGCGTGGTTTTATTAAAGCTTTCACAGACAATGCTGTCGCCTTTGACACTGGTTTTTGTCACGTGGAAAGAGTGATGCGAAATCTTTTCGTAGGGAAGCTGTATCTGTGGCCAAGGTAAATAGCCTTATGTGACAGATTTCTGTGAGAGAATCCACTACGACTTAAGCGTGCACTTGAAAGTGATGTAAAATTTATAGGAATTGCACTTGACATACGATAGCCGGGTCCATACCAAGTGCATCAAATAGAAACATATGGTTACCTCATTTGTGATTATTTTAAAAGGAGACACAGATTTGATATTTCCTTTGCTGGTAGCCCATCACATCCATCCAAGGGCAGCCACTTTATTGCCTCTTCTACGTTTAGCGAAACACCCAGGGAATCTAGAGCCTAAGGTATATAACAGGTTTAGGAGAACTAAACTCCCTCTGAAAATTACCCGTCGGGGAATAAGGCACAAAGATTGTTTTATTAATTTTGTTTAACGTTTATTTGTTTTTGAGAGACGGAGCACGAGCAGGGAAGGGGCAGAGAGGGGGAGACACAGAATCCGAAGCAGGCTCCAGGCTCCGAGCGGTCAACACAGAGCCTGACGCGGAGCTCGAACTCATGAACCGTGAGATCATGACCTGAGCGGAAGTCGGACGCTTAACTGACTGAGCCACTCAGGGGCCCCAAAGCGAAAAGATTTTTGAAGAATTCCTGTAAATGTCTAGGAAAACCCAGAAGGTTCCAATGTCCAAACATCTCGCACCTATGCTGATACGTATTTTGGTTACACTACATGGCATTTGAGAATAATTGCCAGGGTCTTTTGCCTTTCTTGATTATGCTGTCTCAAGGATAGGCAAGCTTTTTCTGTGAAGGGCCTGATAGTAAATATTTTGGGCTTTGCAGGCCATGTGGTTTGTAACAATGCTTCCAGTCTGCTGTTACATCAGGAAAGCAGCCATAGACAATACATAAACACTGGGCACGGCTGTGTTCCAATAACACTATTTCTAAAAACAGGCAATGAAAAAAAAAACAACAAAAACGGGGCACCTGGGTGGCTTCACTCGGTTGAGCATCTGACTTTGGCTCAGGTCATGATCTCATGGTTCATGGTTTCCAGCCCCACGTCGGGCTCTGCTGATGGCTCAGAGCCTGGAGCCTGCCTCGGATTCTGTGTCTCCCCCTCTCTCTGCCCCTCCCCTGCTTGTGCTCTGTCTCTCTCTCCCTCTCTCTCAAAAATAAATAAACATTAAAAAAAAAAAAAAAAAACACCAGGCACTGGTTTGGGCCCAGACCATATTTTTGCTGACCCCCTGCCTTATTCAACGAATTCATCCTTTTGTTGAGATTAAAAGTACTTCTGAAAACATTGTCATTTTGCTGTCTGTTTGGTTTGTGTCTTAGTTGCATTTCCAAAAACCCTGTGAGAGCAAAAACTGAGAGCCGTGTTATTTCTGGTCTCGGAGAAAACGTTTGGAAACGATTTGTCTCTTCAGGTTCCATGTAGCAGTAAACTCATTCTTAGAACAGCACAAACCTGAAGTTGTAGAAATTCACGTTTCTATGACGCCTGCCATGCTCGCCATACAGACTGCCATCCTGGACATCCTAAATGCGTGTCTGAAAGAACTGAAATGCCACAACCCATCGCTCGAAGTTGAAGATTTGTCTTTAGAAAATGCTATTGGAAAACCGTTTGACAAGGTACTCTGCCTCTTTTCCTTGTAAGCGCAGTGTGTTAGGTTACAGCTTTAAAGAATCCAAGTTCTTTTGCTAATTGCAGTGTCCTCAATAGGATATTGCTGTTATTTTTTTAAATGTTTTTTTATATGCATTTTTGAGAAAGACAGAGAGACAGAGTGTGAGCAGGGGAGGGGCACAGAGGGAGGGAGACACAGAACCCGAAGCAGGCTCCAGGCTCTGAGCTGTCAGCAAAGAGCCCAGTGCGGGGCTCGAACTCACAAACCGCGAGATCATGACCTGAGCCGAAGTCGGACGCTTAACTGACTGAGCCGCCCAGGCGCCCCAGAAATTGTTGTTATTTTAAAACTAATCTGGAGGTGATTTAAGTACAACCTGTTCGGTTTACTGGAGAGTAATAACTTGTACTAGGATACATGGATTGACCTGTAAGCACAACTCTTTATTTTTGCAGTTATACAGTGATTGTCTTGTATTTCAAGTATAATTAAGAGAAGGAAAAATAACCTTTTTGCTCTGAAATGACAGCATTTGGATATCTACAGATAGAAGAGTTTTACTTGAGAATGCTTTCATAATTTATGATCTTCTGTTTGGAATAAAAATAATTGGGACGAGTTTTCATTACTGAGGAATGTGAACCTTGCTGTGTCCTAAAATTACGTTTTCAGTTGAGAAAATGTTAAGACTTTTAGTTCAAGGAACTTTTATTCTAACTGACGTTTTCTATTGTAGATGAATATTAATACAGATGCGTAAATGTCTAAAATTGAATTGTAGATCCAGAAAACGCTGACTTTTAAAAAAATTCCAGGCAGCTTTTTTTTTTTTTTTTCTATATTTTGGTGGAACAAGTTCCTGTCTTTTAAGCTCTGAATGCATCTGTGTGTCACTGGAAATAATTCACAGTGATTATTTAAAAGGAAAAATTTAACTCCTCATATCTCTGATTCTTCCAGAAAGTGCTTCTATTGAAATAATGATACATAAAACTAATTACATTATGTTTTGTTCCTCTGTTCTTACAGTTTAGTGCATGTGAAGCCACAAAGAAAAACCACAAAAAAACCCTTCCCATTCTTTTAATAGGATGTGTGCGTCCTTATTAAAAAACAAAATATAACATGATAGGTTTTGTACTAAGTTTCTGTTTCTCATTCCCTGGTAAAGGTCAAAGTATTATTTTGGGTATTCAGCAACCAGATGTAAATGCAGACATGACTCTCATCTTGTTAGAAAATTAACATTTTAAAATTTTTTTTATTTTTTATTTATTTAATTTTTTTAAACATTTATTTATTTATTTATTTATTTATTTATTTATTTATTTATTTATTTAGAGAGACAGAGAAAGACAGAGCATGAGCAGGGGAGGGGCAGAGAGAGAGGGAGACACAGAATCCGAAGCAGGCTCCAGGCTCCAAGCTGTCAGCACAGAGACTGACTCGGGGCTCAAACCCACGAACCGTGAGATCATGACCCAAGCCGAAGTGGGATGCTTAACCAACTGAACCACCCAGGCGCCCCAGAAAATTAACATTTGTTTAAGAGAGAGAGCGAGGGGTGCCTGGGTGGCTCAGTTGGTTGAGCGTCCGACTTTGGCTCAGGTCATGATCTCATGGTTCATGGGTTCGAGCCCCGTGTGGGTCTCTGTGCTGACAGCTCAGAGCCTGGAGCCTGCTTCTGATTCTGTGTCTCCCTCTCTCTCCGCCCCTAACCCGCTTGTGTTCTGTCTCTGTCTCTCTCAAAAATAAATAAACATTAAAAAAAGAATAGGAGAGAGAGTGAGAGCATGAATGAGAGAGAGGGGTGGGGTGGGGCGGCGGGGGGGTGGGGGGGTGGGGAAGGGGCAATCCTAAGCAGGTTCCACACCGAGCATGGCTTGATCCCACAACCCTGGAGTCATGACCCAAGCAGAGATCAATAGCCGGATGCTCAACTGCCTGAGCTGCCCAGGTGCCCGGAAAATTTAACTTTTGTAGATTATTTTACAAAGCAGGCATGCAGTTATATGTCCCAGTTTGCCTAGGATAGTTCTAGGATCTGTCTGTTGTCCCGGAGTGATTATTAATAATATAATTTCATTTTCATAAGAGCCCCAGATTGGACAGTAAACTATATGGTCACCCAGATACTCCTTCTGAGTATGAATTTGTTGGGTAAGGTGCCGTGTAGTGATACTCCTTCCATAGCATGCTACAGGTATTATCCTTTTTAGTTAAGAAATAGTTTGTGGGGCGCCTGGGTAGTTCAGTCGATTAAGAGTCCGACTTCAGCTCAGGTCATGATTTCGCCGTTCGTAGATTCGAGCCCTGCGTCGGTCTCTGTGCTGACATCTCAGAGCCTGGAGACTTCTTCAGATTCTGTGTCTCCCTCTTTCTCTGCCCCTCCCCTGCTTGCACTCTATCTCTCTCAAAAATAAATAAACAGTAAAAAAAAAAAAAAAAAAAGAATCGGTTTGTGAAGGACGTGTATATACGTAGCAGTAGATACGTAGATACCTACATAGTACATGCCAAAGCTAGCCTTCATTTTAGGCAACACTTTAGGATCCCAGAAAATATTCAAATGTAGTCCCTTGTTAATTTAACAAATTCTTTTCCATCCATGAATCACACTGGGGGGGGGGGGACCCAAGCAAATCACTTACACCACAAAGTTAAGGTACGTCGTTATTTAATTTGATATCATGTAGTTTCCCTGGTATGTGCCCTCTGTTCCCTGTTCAGCTGGATCCCACATCTTTATGTATCCAGGATAGGGTCACAGCCAAACTGGGCAGACACTGGGCAGGTCTAAGCTGTAAGCTTTGATGTTTCATGAAAACAAATGATTGGGGACACCTGGGTGGCTCAGTTAAGCGTCTGAATTTGGCTCAGGTCATGAGCTCATGGTTGATGAGTTCAGGCCCCACATCAGGCTCAGCACTGACAGTGTGGAGCCTGTGTGAAATTCCATTTCTCCCACTCTGCCTCTCCCCTGCTCCCACGCTCGCTCGCTCTCTCTCTCAATAATAAATAAAAAAATAATAGCTATATCGAATATATTTTTAGCATACTAAACTGTGTTCTTGTTTTAGACGATCCGCCATTATCTGGATCCCTTGTGGCACCAGCTTGGAGCCAAGACTAAGTCCTTGGTTCAGGATTTGAAGATATTACGAACTTTGCTGCAGTATCTCTCCCAGTATGATTGTATCACATTCCTTAATCTTCTGGAATCTCTGAGAGCAACAGAGAAGGCTTTTGGTCAGAATTCAGGTGGGAGATAAAAATACTAATATTATTATGGGAGCTGATTTGAATAAAGTGTCGGATTTTGTTGGGGAATCAGATGTGGGGAGTGCTATATTCAACTACACGGTATACTAAGCTTTCAAATTACGTTTTATGTTCATAGCATAAGGATGTAGGTTTTATTGATAGCTAATGTTTCCGCCTACTGAACTTCTGTTCTGTATAATAATAAATATTCATATCCATTCCGGGCAATTTTATTTCTAGAAAAGACTCTGTATATTACAGGCAGTCCCCAACTTAGAAATAGGTTGTGTTCTGGAAGTTTAGTTGTTAAGAACTTCAAATTCATTTTCTCCTAAGAAACAGCAAGGGAGTTTAGGGTTTCATCAGCTAGAGTGCTGAAGACTGAAGAGATTTGTAGAGAAACATACTTGAACAGTTGACTACCGTCTTGTTTTTCTACCAGCCACATCTGCCCCACTAATGTGACCTCTGTCACTGTTTGACTAGACCGTTGATTTTCAAAATGGGGTCCGTTGTCCTCTGAGGCCAAGGTTTACTATCATTAGTAATTTTTTTAACTTTTAAAAATTATTTTGTTTTATTTGAGAGAGAGAGAGCAAGCAGGCGGGAAAAAGGGGCAGAGGGAGAGAGAGAGGGAGGGAGGGAGGGAGAGGGAGGGAGGGAGAAAGGATATTAAGCAGGCTTCATGTTCAGCACGGAGCCTGATGCAGGGCTCAGGCCCACAACCTCAAGATCATGACCTGAACAGAAAGAAGGAGTCAGACACTCCACCAACTGAGCCCCCCAAGCGCCCCTACAATTAATAGTTTTTATTGCTTCATCAGGGACATTAAGTAATAAGCTACGAATGCACAGCAGTGAAGAACACATTGACCACTAGTACTCTTTGGTTCCACTGCCTTGATGACGCTCAGGCACCCAGCAGTGTTACCCCCCAATGCTTTTGCACCATTACCAGAAATGTCACCACAGTGGGAAAAAAACCAAATAAGGAATTATTACTCATCTGAGAATAGTTTTGAGGTCCAGACTCCCTGAAAACATTTTGGTGGCCCCCAGAGGTCAGTAGGCCACACTTTGAAAGCCCACTGGCCTAATCAAACAGTGATTGAGGCCTCAGTAAGGGAGAAGGTACGGTTCAGAGAACACGATGGCAGGCAGTTGTATAGATAGGGCATGTGACCATCAGAGAGTCTTTAAAATTCATCCCAAATTGAAGGCCTTTTTCTTTTTTTAACTTTTCATATTAGGTTGGCTCTTTCTTGACTCCAGCACCTCGATGTTTGTTAATGCTCGAGCAAGGGTTTATCATCTTCCAGATGCCAAAATGAACAAAAAAGGCAAAGTGTCTGAAAAAACGGAAATTGAACAAGTGCAAGGTATCCTTTAGGCTTCATCTTTAACTGTGTCTCTTATTTAAGTATTTGGTGTGAAAATTCTTACCAAGTCAATGTGTAATCCTCAGTCTCCTTCAGCTGTGTGAAGAATGCGTGCCTGTATGTTAAAGGCATGTTATGTGTAACGTAAGTTGAAAGTATCCAGCGTGGCAAGTCCTAGAATCCGTTGTTAGAGGATTCCGGATAACAACTGCCAAATATCAGTCAGGAGTGTTCTTACTGCTATATAAGAACTATTGATTGATACTTTTTTTTTTTTCACTTCAGAATAATAACTACTTTTGGCACTTACAGTCTTAACAGAATATTTAACATTCCTTTTAGCTGTACAAAAATAAATATACCAGAATGAGGCGAGAATGGGTTTATTCCAATACTTATCTAGTGGGTATGACAAATATCATTGGTTTTTTAAAGCATGGGATAGGATTGATGCTGACTTTCTGCCTAGTTCAAAGGTCTAGTTCAAAACTTAAATACATTAGTGATGCGTTTGGGTACTTACAGAAATGTTTGATTGTGGTCTCCTTGTATTCCATTTTCAGGAATGTGAAAGTCATGAGGATTAGAAATAATAAATACTCTTCCTATGTACTAATTCTTTCATTTTATGTAGCAGCTTATATATAGTATCACGGTTGACAACTAATATAGAATCATCTGAAATTCATGACGTACATGTAACTTTCTCTCAAGGCACTATGAAACCTCTCTTTCCTTTAAATTAAAGTTCATTTATTTATTTTGAGAGAGAGCATGTGTGCAAGCCAGAGAGAGGCAGAGAAAGAGGGAGAGAGAGAATCCCAGGCAGCCTCCATGCTGTAAGCACAGAACCTGATGTGAGCTCAAACCCATGATCTGTGAGATCATGACCTGAGCCGAAACCAAGAGCGGACGTTCAACCGACTGAGCCACTCAGGCGCCCCACTATGAAACCTCTGTTAATGTCGGTTTCAAATATCTTCTATTTAGACCTTAAAGAGACCTTTTTCAAGAAAGTAGTTTCTATCTGGCATCAGGAAGGAAGCTCAAAAGAACAAGCTTTTGGAATGACGCTTGTGTTGTCTGTGTTGTGTTGTTTTGAAAGCCTGTGGAACACTTTACAGGTGAATACTACCCTGGAGAATGAGGTTATCCTTTTATTCCCATACAGAAACAAAAAAGGAATTGGTGCTAGAAAGCAACCCGAAGTGGGAAGCTCTGACCGAAGTACTGAAAGAAATTGAGGCGGAAAATAAGGAGAGTGAAGCCCTTGGGGGTCCAGGTAGGAAAAAAAGAGAAGAGGACGTTTGCTTTCAAAATGGAGCAAATGAGTCTTCGTTATTAGTCCTTTAAAAGTAACTTACTGTTATTGGCGCGCCTGGGTGGCTCAGTCGGTTAAGCGTCCGACTTCAGCTCAGGTCATGATCTCGAGGTCCGTGAGTTTGAGCCCCGCGTCGGGCTCTGGGCTGATGGCCCAGAGCCTGGAGCCTGCTTCAGATTCTGTGTCTCCCTCTCTCTCTGCCCCTCCCCCGTTCATGCTCTGTCTCTCTCTGTCTCAAAAATAAACGTTAAAAAAAAAATTAAAAAAAAAAAAGTAACTTACTGTTATTTTGTTTATCAGACGTAAAAGAATAAGTGCCAGATAAACACAGAAATCCTAGTGGCAGCCTCCTTTCTGTTCGTTTGATGTGATTTTCTCCTGGTTGAATCCTTGCATACTTGTAGAAAGCAGGCTGTCTTGCTGGGCTGGTTGACTTCTCAGGACTTCTATTTAAAGATGCAGCTAATCTCCACATACACATTCACCACGATTTCAATCTAGAATCCCCCGAGGAGAAAGCTAATGGGCTTATTTTATATTCTCAGCAAGTGTCTTTCCAAAGACGTCTCAACTGTTCTATGGATCAACACTGACGTGGCCCTGAAAAAAAAAATTCCAGATTTTAGGGCCCCTCTCTTCAAGCATGAGTATACTAGTAGATTAGCATCGTAGACCAAACCCGCTAAAAAATTTTTTTAATAAAACCAGATATTTACTTTTTTTTTTTTTAATGTTTATTTATTTTTGAGAGAGAGACAGAGGCAGAGCACAAGCAGGGGAGGGACAGAGAGGGGGGAGACACAGAATCTGAAACAGGCTCCAGGCTCCGAGCTGTCAGCACAGAGCCTGACATGGGGCTCGAGCCCACAAACCGTGAGATCATGACTGAGCCAAAGTCAGACACTTAACCGACTGAGCCCCCCAGGCGCCCCAAAACCAGATGTTTAAAAAAACTAGATTTTTCTTTAGTCTATTGAGACTTTGAACTCCTATGAATCAGTAAAGGCAAGCACATAATTCTTATATGAGTAAATACGCTGGTGATACTATCTGAGAACGTATGGTACTTTGATTTAAGACTCCAAGTCATGCCTGCTCCCTTAGGAAAATTGAAAAGGACCAAGAAAAAAGAGAAAGGAAAAAAATTATGTCTAGAAGCCACACTGGTGTATTTCCTCCAGGTTTTCTTTTCTGTATTTTCTGTTTCACATTGTTAAGGTCACAGTGCAATGTAATTTCTGGATATATAATTAGCAAGTCAAATGATAACGTTCTTGAGACATATTACCACATTTGACTTACATGAAATTTTTATGAGTTTTCATTTCTTCTAGCAATGTAAGAGCTCATCTCTTTTTCACTTAGCAGTGACTGGAGATCCTATATTTGTGTGTGTGTATACATACATATGTGTAACAATTTTATTAATTTCGAGAAAAATGTTCATTTGAAATTTGGTATTTGCTAAGCTCATTGTTTTCTTAATATAAAAAACGTTTTTTAATGTTTATTTATTTTTGAGAGAGAGAGACAGAGCACAAGCATGAAAGGGTCAGAGAGAGGGAGACACAGAACCGGAAGCAGGCTCCAGGCTCTGAACTGTCAGCACAGAGCCCGATGTGGGGCTCGAACTCATGAGATATAAGATCATGACCTGAACTGAAGTCGGACTTGTAACCGACTGAGCCACCCAGACGCCCCAAGCTCAATGTTTTCTTAATGCTTTTTCCTCTTTGGTGAATTGTCTTTCTTTTCCTTGGCCAAATTAGGGTATGTCCTCGGTTTGTATTGGCTTTTTATATATTAAAGATACTATCATTTTTGATAGTTGTTTTGTAAAGTCGTTTTTCTGTCTTTAGCTTTCTTAATGCACAGTTTTTTTCTTATGTAGAGTCCCTCTCAGATTATAGATATCAGTCTTGTCTGAGATATCTTCCACTGTTTTTAAGCCTAGAAAATCATCTCCATCCACAGAGATGGAGAGTAGTTGCCTTTTTTTTTTAATGATTTAATATTTAACATTTGACTCAGTAATCCATTTGGAATTTATTTTGGCATATAAAATCCTCTGGAAAATTATTAATTAAAAAGAGCTTCTGTAAAGCCTCCATTATACCACGGCTAGGCTTTCCTAAGACTAAATGTTTCTGGCTTCAACTTTACTCAAAAGATTTCACTAATCCTGTCAGAGAAGGAAAGCATTTGATAAGCATCTGAGACCCTTTTTAAACAAATTGTAAATGCGCCAAGGGGTAAGATGTGTCTTCTTTGTCAGGGGAGGAGGCGAGCAGGCGGACAGAGAATGGGGGTGTGGTGGCGGTGGGGGGACACGTGAGGTAATGGTAACATTACGCTGTTTGGTAATTTTAGGTCAGGTACTGATTTGTGCAAGTGATGAGCGAACGTGTTCCCAGCTGAGAGAGTATATCACGATCGGAGCAGAGGCCTTCTTGTTGAGGCTCTACAGGAAGACCTTTGAGAGGGACAGCAAAGCCGAGGACGTGTGGGTGCAATTTAGAAATGAGGACAGTGCAAAGAGAATGGCGAAATCTCACAAAAGGCCTAAAGACCCCCACAGCAAACAGAGGGCTGCCCCCAAAGAAAGGACTCTCAAGAAGAAGAAGCGGCGGTTAACTTTAACACAGATGATAGGAAAGCCTGAAGAACCGGAAGAGGAAGGGGATGCCAAGGAAGGCTGTCCTGGAGACACGGGCAGTAGCCCAGACAGTTCCTTAGAAGAAATCAAGCACGAGGAATTTGACTTAAACTTGTCCTCCGATGCCGCTTATGGAATACTGAAAGACCCGCTCACCATCATCCACCCTCTCTTGGGCTGCAGTGACCCCTACGCTCTGACAAGGGTGCTGCACGAGGTGGAACCGAGATATGTGGTTCTGTACGACGCGGAGCTAACGTTTGTTCGCCAGCTTGAGATTTACCGGGCGAGTAGGCCCGGGAAGCCTCTGAGGCAAGTTATAAAGAACATGAGCTCTTTCCTCTCTCTTTTTTGATGCATATATATATATATATATCTTTGTTATTGAAGTATAGCTTGACCTGTTCGATTAGTTTCAGGCGTACAACACAGTGATTGGGCAATTATATACGTTCTAAAATGCTCACCATGATAAGTGTGTTACGATATCATCGCCTATATTCCCAATGCTGTACTTTTCATCCCGCGGCTTATTTATTTTATAAGTTTATACCTCTTCATCCCCGTCGCCCATTCTGCCCATTCTCCCCACACCCCCTCTGGCAACCATCACTGTGTTCGCTGTCTGAGTCTCTCTCTCTGTTGTTGTTTGTTCATTTGTTTTGTTTCTTTTTAGATTCCACTTATAAGTGAAATCATATGGTATTTGTCTTTCTCTGTCTGGCTTATTTCGCCTAGCACACTGCCCTTGAGGTCCATCCACGTTGTGGCAGTGGCAAGATTTCATTCTTTTTCGTGGCCAAGTAATATTCCATCCGTTGAACTGTTTCAGAAAGGCTCCAATCTCACAGTTCTTCAGGCTTTAACACAGACACTGCACCAGCTACACATGGATTGTCTTTAACATTCTGTTGTCATGATGGGTGGGTGGAGTTTATGAAACCTTCTTTTGCTTTCTGACCAATCTAGGAAGTTTGCATATGAAGCGTGTCAGATGTCTAGCAGCACAACAAATCTAGGGAATGATTTGTATTCCCATTACTTACTGCCCTGCTGTTCCATACTGTGTGCCTTATGCATTGGTTGTAGCTTCTGGGGTGCTGGATCTGAACAAGGCCAGAAAATCTATAATATCATAACCTCCACCAAAAATTACTGTAGTTATGACTCACCTCCGTAATTTCGATCTTCTGAAAGGTCATCCTTATAAATTTGAAGTGACTCTAAGTTACATCCACATAAAACGAAAGTGTTTGGGGAATTATTGTACCAAGTTTTCTTGAGTTTCAAGAATTAGCTAAAAAAATCTAGAGAAATATCAGATTGAGAAAATGATGCCTCTCAAAGAATATAGTGTTCTGGCCCTCCAATTATCTGAAGGAAATAAACAGCAAAATTAATATCCTGAACTCAGTCTGAACCAAAAACAGAGCCAAAAGAAACCTTCCTAGCGGCTTAACTGACACAACCTTTCCGAGCAGAGATGAATGGAGCAGGTGGGTCAGAAATAACACAGGATGAAGAGATTGGACGAAGCTGGTCAAATAATTATAGGCTGGTAGATTTTTCATACTTTGCTATTGATCACCTGTGTAGATAGCTTGTTCGCTGTAAAGTTGTCTGTTGCCTGAGAATGGAACAGTGTGATATTTGAAAACAAAATGTGAGAATTGGAAGGGACCTTGGCGTTCCACTGCTGTCTCCATCAGTGGGAAACTGAGGCCCAGAAGTGATGAGTTACTTGCCCGTGGCCATGTCGCACTTCTGGGGGACAGCTGAGGTCTCTGGACTCATTGTCCAAAGTTTTTTTTTTTTTGTATGTTTTTTTGTTTTTGAGCGGTCTACACTTCAAAGAAAGATAACCTAGGAGTATGACATCTGGAAGAAAAGTTGAGGGCTGAAAACCTCCAGTAAAAGGTGAAGAAGGAGGACAGACAAGGTGCTTAATTCAGCCTCTTAGCAACAAACAAGATAGGAAAGCTGCCCTTCCTAAGAGAAAATAATATATCGAATTACTCTCTTGAGGCTGATAGCATCCATATGTCTTCCATGCCCATGTGTTTATATAAAACGTGCACTGACTCGGTTCTGTTAAGACATGGGTAAAAAAGAACCGAGAAGGAAGATAAAGGTCATATAGATTTCATGTGTTTATTTCTCGCTGGCATGAACTTTCACAAGCTGCGTTTTATAACTAGCAGCCAGCTTTTCAAATTATCGTTTGGCAGAGGGGTAAAGAGAAAAGTGACAAAAGAGAAGCCGCCGAGATTCTGTGTTTTCTGATTTGTTTATACTTCTGAGGCAAGACTTACTCTCTCCCTCTAGTTATATTTCAGTATTTACCTAAACTCTGTTCCTCCTTTCTGTGAAGGGGGCAAAAAAATGTGGTAATGAGACTTTTAACAGGTGGGGGTTTAGGCAGCTTCATTTTTAGGTGTGTGATTAATGGAACCTTTTATTCTTGGTCAAATATTTATTATTGCAGCCCTCTAGGTTGCTGATTTCAAATGCTGTGCTATGCTCTTTTAGGGATTAAAAATTATGTTTTTACAGCCTAAAAGAGTTCTGTTTTAACTGGCAGGGTTTACTTTCTTATATACGGAGGCTCAACAGAGGAACAGCGCTATCTCACTGCTTTGCGGAAAGAAAAGGAAGCTTTTGAAAAACTCATAAGGTAATAATACAAGGAAACTTTCAAGGTCTAGGGGCTTCTCTGAGTGGAGGCATAGCATAATCGCCCTCAGGAGGGATGGAGAGGGGGAGACCCTGGGAGGATCGCGTCAAGATAAACCTGTGGTCCGCTTCATCCCTGGGGTACGTGCACCTTTCTTCTTTCTCCCCCGTCTCGGGTTGCCTTTCGATGGTTTGACAGAATATTGGAAACGTGGAGAGATCTGCTTCTCTGCTTGTAAAGACATGCGACGCAAAACACCAAAAATACAGCTCCACCGACTACTTTCCTAAGAAATAACGTTCTTAAATTTCCCATACCCCCATGCACGAGATTTCTCCTTTGCCTTGGAGTGATGATTTAGTTCCTCCTTGTAAAATTTCCATGGTCTGGGGTGGGTGACTGCCTTCCCTTTGGCCGGGAAATGCTTTTACAACCCAGTCACTTCAGATCACCAGCGGTAGAATCACCCCAGGAAGACATTTTTTTTGACGGTGTGACGTTTACCCAAACATTCGTGTATGAGTTTTAGGACGAGTGTCTGGCAGCGTGCCGAATCCAAATCGAAAATGCTCTTCTGTGTAACATAAGGCAGATGTTCTAAGTGAGGTACGCACAAACCGGTCAGCTACCTTTTACCCCCCTAGGTCCTGGGGAAATCTGATAACCTCGCACCAGGGGATGCTGTCCAGGAGGTGGCAGCTTGGTGAGGGAAGATGGGCCACATGATCTCTGAGGGGCCTCAAAAGCCAGGGCAGGGGCTGGATGGGGCATCCTCGAGCTGAGCTAGAGAAAAGGCTAGAGTGGAGGAGACCGTGGCTTGGACTGACCAATCGTCCAAGCCTCAGACATTGGCAGTGTATCAGTGGCAACGAGAGGGCGGAAATCATTGTCACTGGCTGTCAGCCCACCAGGGCTCCCCACAGAATTTCACAATGGACAGCCTTCCTCTAACACTGGCTGTGGGCTCTCAGTATACACGTAAAATGTCCCCATACCCCACTTCCTCCGGGGCATGCTTTCTTGGAAACGGGTGCTTACTGAATCCGTGCCTCTGGGTCCCTGTGGAGGGGCTCAGCTCGTTCCATGGGCAGTACCCTTCCCCCCCGCCAAATCCTCTGTGAGTACGATGTGCCTTGGCCGTGGATTCTTCCAGCTTCTGGCCAGTCCTTTCAGCCTATGAAAGTATTTTCTATTAACAGGCTCTGTGGTATGGTTTATATGCGTGTACTTATGTTTTTTGGCAAAATATTTCAGAAAGTGTGATAACCAACCAGGTATTCAACAGGCTGCCTCTTCCTGTCCAGAGCTTTTAGCGTTTCTTCTGTGCCTTCTAGACCCTCTCTCCCCCACGACTCAAAACCGCCAACAGACACGTACCGGGCATCTCTGAGGTGCCAAGCCCTGTGCCACTAGGAGCATGCTGTAGTCACAGCAGTGCCGGAAGTCCCTGCGCTGCTCGAGCTCATCCTCTGGTGGAAAAGACGAGTGTTAAGTGACGATGAATATTACACTAAGTGGACCTGTATGGAGCCCGGCCACAGTGGTGAAAGAACAGGGTGTGGTAGTGGGTGCCAGAGAGACCAGGCCCGGTGTGGGGACAACGGGTGGCTTCGTTGGAGAGGTGACGCATAAGCCGACGCGTGAAGAATGTGCCCCAGGTGCTAAGTCGACAGGGCGGAGAGGAGTGTGCGTGAAGGCGCCGAGATGCAGGAAGCCCTGGTGAGGATCGAGAACGTGACTGTGGAGGCAGTGAGACAGCACCGAAGCGTTCTAAGTGGGAAGTCTATTTTTAGAGGCGCTCTCTGGCATCAAACTGGGGAAGGGATGGAACAGGGAAGCGAGTCAGGAGAAAAGGTGGTAGCCAAGATTAGGCTGACGAGGAGAAGGGAACAGATTTCAGAGATTTGCAGATGCAACCGGAGCTGGTGCTACTAGATGTGGGTCGGTACCTCCTCACTGTTCCTTCGCTCTTCTTAAAACATCCTCTGCCCAAGCGTGCTCTGGTTGATGGCCACCAAGTCCCAAATGAGCACTTAGAGCTAAGACCATTCAGATTAGGTTACTGGCGTTCGTGTGAAGGTCCGCGAGACCCTCCTCAGATTCGGGGATCGACCCGAAGGACCCACGAGAGCCAGAAAACACTGGTATACTCCCAGCCATGGTTTATTACAGCAAAAGGATACAGATTAAAATTAGCAGAGGGTAAGAACCCATGCGGCACAGTCCAGGAAAAACCAGGCGGAAGCCCCCAGGTGTCCTCTCCCCGTGGAGTCACACAGATGTGCTTCATCCTCCCAGCTGCGGTGAGTGACAGCACGTGCTAAGGGTTGTCAACGGGGAAGCTGACCAGAGCCTTGGGGCCCCGAGTTTTTACCGGGGGTCAGTCACGTGAGCACAGAGTACCCATCGTGATTGTAGTTCTCCAGCCCCCCAGAGCAAAAGCAGGTATTTACGCCACATCAAGTTAGCATAAAGCATCTGATCAGACCGGGGCCAGGTGGCCCCAGGCCTCTGGCGTGCAAAACCCTTGATGAGGCAGACGATTGCAAGGGTTCAGAGCTCAACTCCCAGAAGCTGGTCAAGGGCCAGTCCTCGGGAGACTGGGCCTTTCCTGCAGCGGCGTAGCCGAAGGAGCCTGGTGGGATGTGGGGGGGGAGAAGGCCTGAGCGGGTGAGGTTTTGTGCTCCAGGCTGCCTCTTGTCGAACACATCAGGGAACCTCATCTAGAAAAGAGTCCTTTTAGTAGATTGTAGCAAGCTGCCGGGGACCCCGGGCCATTCGTATTTTGGAGCGAGCCTCCACATCAAAGGGCTCGGTGATAAGCTGTGGGTAAGCCTGGCACGTCCTAGAAACCAGCCGGCAGAATCTGGAATACGGACTGTCCCCTGCCTTTCCGTCTACATGATCATTTCCATATCAGAGTTTAATGTAATTTTATCTGTGGTCCACCCTAATCTCCTAACTCAATGGTGGTTGTCTACTTATTAGAAGTTAGATCTTCCCATATTACACGGCAATCAGGAAGTTACACCATCTAGACTCTCAAGATATTTACTTTCCCAGAAAACTTGGGGAATTTGAGAAGTGTTTGTTTTGAAAAGGAAAATATATATGAGGTGTGGTGCTGAAAGAGCATTTGCACTGAGCCCGTACTGAGAAATTTAATGTGAGAAAAAGACAATGTGCTTTTGCCAGGACCTCCGTGGGTGATGTCGTAAGAATAAAAGCAGTGCTACTATTTAAAACAACCAGAAAGGAATGAATCCCGCAAACTGGCAGTGAACAGATGGCTTGTCTGGGCAAGATCAGTGGGTTACCGATGACAGGAGAAAAAAAAAAATGGCACTCCTAAGTATTGATAATAAAACGCTCCCCGGGTAGAAAGATTGGCCGTAACGTTCCGAGTAGACATAGTTTGGAGAGGTCACTGCTTTGCAAAGGCGGGGGTGAGGTTATTTGAATAGCTCGTGATCCCAAAGTGAGTTAGCATGAAGGCCAGAATGCGTGCCCGTTGGAAGAGACTTACGGTTCAGCACCTCCTCCCTACATCATCACGTTATACAAGCTATTCAAATATCATTAAAGATGCTGAAGTAAAAATAAGGAACCTCAGTACTTTAGATTAAGTGGGAAGAGGGGTCTGCACTTGTAATTATTTTCTCTCTGTCATATGGAACTTGGGTAATCATGCTAAATGTTGAAGGCGAAGGAGTGAATGTTTATAATTATGGCAGATTTCTGTTCATTTGAGGGAGACTTCTGATTTTCCTCCCAATCCAGGCTTCATTTCAGGAGCTTATCTTTTCTCAGATTCCATTTGCTGTTATGCTGTACAGCATTTCACGGTAAACTGGCTGTTTTATTCATTGAAACCCTCGTGGAATCCTTTGAAGGCAAATCTCCAGTGTTTCAGCATTATCATGGATAATTAAGGGGTGAACTTACCACATTATAAGAAAAGTAGAATTATAATAACAACTAACCTTTTATAATGCTTTTTATATGCCAAGCGCTATTCTGAGTACTTTACATGTATTGGATAATCCTCCTGACGTGCCTCTTTTAGGGTAGGTTTTATTATTGTCCCCATTTTACAGATGAAATTGAGGCACCACAGAGCCATTAAACTACTTGCCTGAGACCACACAGCCAGTGAGTGGTTTCAGATGCCACAAAATACGGGTTCGTACGCTAACCCACTATGCCGCTCACAGACTACAAATTAATCAGAAAATTGGGATGCCCCCATGTGTGATATGTAGCGTAACCAGTAAAGTAAGTGGAAATAAAGAAAAAAAAATCCCTAATATTAATCCCAAATGTTAAAGAAAAAGAAGTCAACGAGCACTTATTTTTCTGAATAGATTGCTCTTTGTCCTCAACTAGAGTCTAGTGGGTGTCACGGATCCGTAATGAGTGGCTGTTGGGGCCACGGCCACTGCCAAGCCGATTTCAGCAGGGCCACGGTGGACACTGATTTTGAGAAAAATAGGAAAAATGGAACTGATACTGTGGCCGCCCCCTTGGGCCGTTTAGCTATAAAACGTTGTACTAATAATAACTTTGTATATTGTTTCAAAGGGTATATATAGGATTTAAAATCGTAATTTCTGTTCTTTGGTGGTATCTCGTAGTGGCTAAAACATCACTTATCCAGAGTTGGTCGCAAAATTGGTCCATCTGGTTTTATTTCCTTTAACTGGAAAATCTTTGTTGCTTCAGCCCTTCCTGAAATTATTAGTGAGTACTAAAATATCCCCCTTCTGTTTCACCTTACGCCGCGCTCTGTGGCCACCGTTGGTCAGTGCCGCTGTTGTTTCACCCTCGCTCTGTTTTCTCGACTCCATTTCTACGAGGGAGGAGACCCGGCTTTGTGCATCCTTTCTGCCGTTCCCGGCACCAGTCAGACACACAACGCTTGCTGGCTCATGAATTGACTATAACCAACTTCATTGGTTCTGAAAAATACGACTGTGGCAAACCTGGTCCGCTCTTTCTTTGGTCATTGAGGATTGTAGTTCCCGACCACAAACCTTAGTTATGATAGTTCGGTCCTGTCCGTCGACCAGCTGTGAGATACTGAGCTACCTCGAAGACAGGATTTGTTGTGTAACCATATTTAAATCCGAAGCACCTAGCACAGCAGGGAGGAGCACTCCGGAAAGGTTTTTCAGCAAATGCACGAGTGAATGAATCTGTGCTGCTCTGTTGTCTCACCTGAGACGTCGATCTTTGTGTTGAATCTCTGTTGGAAATTTGTATTACTCTGGATTGTCTTGTAAAATTCCAAGTATTTAATGGGGCTCCCACCTGTTTTTTTAAAATCAAAGTTGTTATCATCTGTGCTTTCATTTTCTTAATCACTGATTTTTAACATTTCTACCTGTGATTTACTCTGAAAGTATTGGAATATAAGTGGCTTGCATTATTTTTAACGCTCAGAAACGCATTAGCACATTTTTATAAAAAATCTCCATCTCTCTGTGGCGTTTTTGCATGCTTATTTCATGTGTCAAAGTGCTTGAAGGACGCACAGAATGGAAACTAAACAACAGATTTTGTGACTCCGGAAGATCAGAAGTAGCACCCAACCAAGAAACTCTTTTCTCCTTCCTTTGCCCGTCGTTCATCCGTGTGTATTTACTGTGCTTGCTGGTCTAACATATTTCTTGTGTTCTCTTTGCCACTATAGTCACGCAGGTCGTTTTCTTATAATGTATGGAAATTTAAAATCTGGAATTTTGAAATTAGTTGAAACAAATGTTTAAAATATCTTCCGCCCCAGGGAGAAGGCTAGCATGGTTGTGCCTGAAGGGAGGGAAGGGAGAGATGAGGGGAACCTGGACCTGGTGAGAGGCTCCGCGTCCACAGGCTCGCCCACCGACACGAGGAAAGCAGGTGAGTCCTGCCCTTTGCTGGGCACCCCCGTCGCCTGTAAAGGAGGCTGTGGGTTTCCAGAGGTTCTCCGCAGAGGTGAGGTTTTTCTCAGCAACCTCGTACAGGTGGCTGCCTGCTCCCATACCTGGTGCCCGCGCTGACATTCGCTAACCATGTGTCCCTCCCGGGCCGTTGGCTGCTCATCTGTAAAATAAGGGGGCTGTGCTCCGGGAGCCCCAACCTCGGAACCCGTCACGCCCCGGCATTGCTCGCAAATGTGATTGGCTGAGATACAGAACTCAAGGAACCTGTACAAGTGGCAATTAGGTTCTTACCTTCACCCAGAGAAGCCGGTTTACCTCACAGGTAGGCAGGAGCCGTGCGGGGCACGTCCCCACTTCTCTTCCTGTGTCCACGTGTTGCTTCTTGGCACGTCTCCAGATCCCGGGTGTGTGGCGCCCTCATTGCGGTCTGCGCTGTGGCATGCCAGCAAAAGCTGCTGAATTCCGAGTGCGGTGTGACCCAGGAATAACCCTGTCCCCCTCCCCAAGTCCCCGTTTCCCCCTGGCGGTGGCTGCTGCCAGCCAGGTGGCATGAGGAAAGCAATATGACTGAGTTGACTTAGCGTCCAGAGCGGGATCGGTCAGAGCAGCAGGGCTCCAGACGTCAGGGTCCTCGGGAATAACCTCAGAGGCTTGTTAAAGCTGCGGATCCACAGGCCCCCCCTCCATGGAAATTCTGACTCAGTGAGTCTGGAATGGGATCGGCCTCTCAGGGCCTCCTGATAGGAGTGATCCCGGGACCCTACTTTGGGAAACCTGGCCTCAGAGCATCTATGTCTTTTTTGAAGAAGATTGTCGTTGACTCAGATAGGCTGCTGACATTTCATGCAGAACTACCGAACATCAGCCATACGAAGGAAGTGAGATTTGAGCACTTAGATGCCACGCAGAACGCTGTTTACAGAAGTCCGTCCTTCTGAGTTCAGTCCTCCAGGCCCTCCAGCTGCCATAACAACTCGCCACAAATCCAGTGGCTTGAAACAGTATACATTTTTTTGAATGTTTATTTATTTTCGAGAGAGAGAGAGAGCGCACAAGTGGGGGCGTGTTGCAGAGAGAGAGGGAGACACAGAATCGGAAGCAGGGTCCAGGCTGAGACACAGAATCGGAAGCAGGGTCCAGGCTCTGAGCCGTCAGCACAGAGCCCAATGTGGGGCTCAAACCCCTAAACTGTGAGATCATGACCTGTGCCGAAGTCAGACGCTTAACTGACTGAGCCACCCAGGTGCCCCGAAACATATATATTTATTATCTTACGATTATTTTCTTCAAATTCTGGAGTCCAAATGGGTTTCACTGGGCTAAAACCAAGGTATAAGCCAGCTGTGCCCCTCCCACAGGCTCCAGGGGAGACCTCATCTCCTTGCCTTTTCCACCTTCTAGAGGCACCTGTGCTCCTTGGCTCCTGGCCCTTCCTCCACCTTCAAAGACAGCGCCTCTGACCCTGACCTTCCTGCTTCCCTGTTTCACTTGTAAGGACCCTTGAGGTGGGCCTGGGTAATCCAGAATAATCTCCCAATCTTGAGATCCTTAATTTAGTCACATTTGCAAAGTCCCCTTTGTCACGTAAAGTAATATATTTACACATTCCTGGGATTAGGATGCGGGCATCTTAAAGGGGCCACCATTCTGCCTACAGCAGCCCCTGGTCCTTCTGGGTGTAGTCCTTCAGCCAGCATCCTTAGCACCCACCTGCGATCTCATTAGAAACACGGTGTCTTGGGCCCTACCCCAGACCCTCTGAACACAGAACTGCCTTTAACTTGCTCCCAGGCTGTTCTGTGCACGTTCAAGTGTGAGAAGTTCTGGTCTACCGGCTTACGGTTTTTCCCACCTTCTTCCATTTTCCCACCTCCGGACTCACTGGTACAAGCACTAACAGCTCCAAAGGTTCTCACAGCAGCTTATAAGGCAGTTTACTCAGCGAGCCTTTTTAGGCATCTAGTATGTGCCGGACTCTGACTCTGCCGTGGGAATCAGGAGTAGAGTGGGGCCGTGTGCAACCATCAGGGGCCGTTCTTAGAGGGGCAGAGAGAAGGCAACAGTGAACGCTGGTGTTCGGGAGTCATTTGTGACTTTTCCTTTTAACTCTGTTCAGTTTAAGAGAAAATCGCCTTTAGTGACTCTGTAAACAGACCTTTCTGAAAATAGAGAAAAAGGAGGAATAAGCATGGGTTATTATATGACAGCGGATCCGAGGTTAGCAGCAGCAACCCAGATTTTAAACTTTAGTTGTTCTGCTTCGTCCTTGAGAGTTCTTCCTCAGTGACATCACTTACCGTGCCACCTTTTGTTAACAGGTGGCCAGGAGCAGAACGGTACACAGCAAAGTATAGTTGTGGATATGCGTGAGTTCCGCAGCGAACTCCCATCCCTGATCCACCGTCGGGGCATTGACATTGAACCGGTGACGCTGGAGGTCGGAGACTACATTCTGACTCCAGAAATGTGCGTGGAGCGCAAGAGCATCAGTGATTTGATTGGCTCTTTAAACAACGGCCGCCTCTACGGCCAGTGTATCTCCATGTCCCGCTACTACAAGCGCCCAGTGCTCCTGATCGAGTTCGACCCCAGCAAGCCCTTCTCGCTCACTTCCCGAGGTGCCTTCCACCAGGAGATCTCCGGCAATGACGTCAGTTCCAAGCTCACCCTCCTCACGCTTCACTTCCCCAGACTCCGGCTTCTCTGGTGCCCCTCCCCCCACGCCACCGCCGAGCTGTTCGAGGAGCTGAAACAGAACAAGCCGCAGCCCGACGCGGCCACGGCCATGGCCGTCACGGCGGATTCGGAAACCCTCCCGGAGTCAGAAAAGTATAATCCGGGTCCCCAGGACTTCTTGTTGAAAATGCCAGGGGTAAATGCCAAAAACTGTCGCGCCTTGATGCACCACGTCAAGAACATCGCAGAGCTGGCGAGCCTGTCGCAAGACAAGCTGGCGGGTATTTTGGGCAACGCCTCGAACGCGAAGCAGCTCTATGACTTCATCCACACCCCTTATGCCGAGTTTGTGTGTAAAGGCAAAATGAGAAAGTGAACGAGGGCGGCCGTTTTCTTATCCCGTGACTGTGATTTCCAGCCACCCTGTCCCGGAATGAACAGACCGAGATGAATCACGAGCTCAGAATTCCGCTCTCTTCAGCACCTAACGACCGCGCAGTCCGCTTCTGGGGTCAGCGGAACACAAGCCCAGATGCCCCTCTGGACTTTGTGTTTAGGCACTGATTTTAACCTTCCCGTGCCGGCCCGCCTCCCTCCCTGCGCCGTCAGGGCCAGAGGCAGCGTGTCCCGCTCTTCGGTCAGGAGTCAGAATCAGGCGAGGCGTCTTGTGGGGGCTTATAGGAGGCCGCTCTTGACGCAAGCGGCAATTTAGGTTTCCCACGCAGGCCGCTAAGACACACTATCATGTCCCTGCCCTCTTTGTTCAGGACGGGCCCCGGGACGCCGAGAAGGAACCTTGTCTGCCATTCCTTGCCAGTTCTCACGCTCTTTTCCGCAAATGCGCGCTTCCCCCTTTAAGAAAAACCCACGGGGACTTCCTCGTACTGACGTAAGACGTAAGATGGCGCCCCGTGAAACTAGCTGGTTCCTCATCCCCCGAATGTGTGTGACGCGTACCAGAACTCGATTGTGCAAAGCCAGCAGCTTTTAAACGTGAGATGAATTGTTCCCTGTTTCCAGAATTTGATGGTGAAGGAGCGCTGAGGATGCGCCGTTGTGCAGGCATCTCACCTCCTGAGTCTCCGAGATCTCTAAGCCCAAAGGGCTCGTTAGAGTCTCTTAAGACTTCCTCTTCCCCCCCCCCCCCCAAGCCTCTCCCCACACGCCTGAGACCACCAGCGCCAGATCCTCTCCACACGCAGCGTCAGCCCACCCTCTGCTCCCCGCTTCGTGTCCCTGGGCCAGCGTGCTCGCGGGTGTCTGTGTGAGGACTCAGGGACAAGCAAACGGGTGGCCCCCCGAGTCTTTCAGATTGGGTTTTCCTTCTTGGAGTGGAGATAAAAGAAGTGCAAGTAAATGGAAGATCAGCGCATAGAATATCTAAGAATTCTAGAGAAATTTACACACTTAAAAATTCACAAAGCCATCTCCTTCTCAAACCTTCCGATTGAGTTAGGTTAGCTTTTTACGGAGGTGCACATACAGGACATTCATAGCATCTTTGTGCAGTTTTTAAACTTTTCTATTTCAGCTTTACTAAGGTATTATTCACACATCTAGTAACCAGTAGTAAATTTTCTACCTCAAGAGCTGATGCGGATGTAGACAGCAGTGCCGCCAGCCACGCCACACAGTTTCGCGTTTTCCGCGTCGGCCATGTTTTCGTTTGTCACAGTGTTTGAACTCAGAGTGGACGCGGGAGCACAGAACAGAGAGTGGTCTTAGCCTCCACAGATGTTCTTTCCACCGGCCTTTCCACTCATATTGACGTCTTGATCCCTCCATATGTTAACACTTGTTGATAAGGTTAAAGCAGATGTGGATTTCCAACTCTCTGCCAGGGTAGAACAAGAATGAATTGAGAGATATCAAGGAACCGTGTCCTTACCCGGAACTGTGTACAGTGATCTGAGGAATGGAGAAGACGACAGGAAACAAAAATTAGTTTAAGGTAGAATAAATAGTTGGGCTACTCATTTTTTTCCCCCAGAGTTAAAAATACACCCTTGAGGGGCACCTGGGTGGCTCATTTGGTTAAGCGATCGACTTTGACTCAGGTCATGATCTCGGGGTCCTTGAGTTCAAGCCCCGGGTCCGGCTCTGGGCTGACACCTAACAGCCTGGAGCCTACTTCATATTCTGTGGCTCCCTCACTCTCTGCCCCTCCCCTGCTCACACTGTGTCTGTCTTTCTGTCTCTCTCAAAAATTAATGAACATTAAAATAAATATACACCCTTGAGAATAGAACACAAAATGTTGAGAACATTTTGTATTTCTTTAAGAGTCCAGTCAGAGTTAAAAGTACATTAAAATAGACATCCCGCCCCAAATGGAAATGGCTATTAACAATTTTTCTTCACCCAGTTCTAGCTCTTCTGCTTGTGGCAGATGAAATTGCTATTTTTGTTTTCTTCTTGTGTAATCCCACCTGCCGTATTTTGTTCTTCCATTACATAAAAGGCAAATCCGAACAGAGCACATTTTTTGATGTGGGTTTCCCTCCGATAGAAGTCTTCAGAAATAAGCCCTAGTCCTAAATCTACCATTTTAAACAGCCCTTGTTATCTAGTATCACATAGATAACAGTCTTAATTGTATTCAGGGCGCTGTTGTCTCCCTGCTCTGATTCTGTCATTTGCTGTTGGACCTACCGGACCCTTGAAGACAGGCAGGCGTGCTGCCTCACGTGTATTTAATTTATGGACGATGGTTTCTAATGAACTCGAACTTGCTCGTTGTAGACACAAGTCTCCCGCTGCCACTTCCCATTCCCACTAAGGAAATACATCTTAATGTGTGTCCAGTTGTGGGGAGCCTTCAGTACAACCATCGTGTATTCACTTTTATCACATTCTTTGACACATTTTTACAACCTGAGACTCTTGGCAAAGGACTAATGCATGAATTTGCAAAACTAACGTATCGCTTTATTTTCCAGCATCATATTGTTACCTTTGCCTTTTTTTTTTCCTTTCAAAATAGTAAAGATCTAGTTCACTTATGAACTCACGCTTAGCTTTTTTCCAAACCTTTTTTAAAAAACTGAGATCTGGGGCGCCTGGGTGGCGCAGTCGGTTGGGCGTCCGACTTCAGCCAGGTCACGATCTCGCGGTCCGTGAGTTCGGGCCCTGCGTCGGGCTCTGGGCTGATGGCTCGGAGCCTGGAGCCTGTTTCCGATTCTGTGTCTCCCTCTCTCTCTGCCCCTCCCCCGTTCATGCTCTGTCTCTCTCTGTCCCAAAAATAAATAAACGTTGAAAAAAAAAATTAAAAAAAAAAACTGAGATCAGCATTATACTGTTTTTTGAGCTTTTTTGCATAAAAAAAGCAGCACGTATGAAATAGGAGAGAGAGCACTTTCACTGAAAATAATTGTCCCATCCATGCACCCATCGGGACACAGAGGGTTAAGTCTAGATTTGGTTGTGTTGAGGTAACAGAATATAGAATTAATAAATGGCCTCCAGCAAGAAAGCCTACCCCGAAGTCAGTCCAAAGAAGTGGGTGGGGGCAGAGAGACAAGAGTGTTGTTAGTCTTTGCTTTTGTTTTTCAAGCATAATTTGATTTTCCTCTGGCTCAGAAAACTTCTTTAGGGAACTTCTCTTCTCTTTTGTGTTCAGTTTAGCCCAGAAACATCCTCCTAAAACCCAGCAGTTTAGGAAAGTTCTTTTTTCAGTCTTGAATACATTCAAATGTATCCAGACTTCAACACGAGTTGTCATTTTTCTTAATTATTTTGCTTTCTATTTTGGTTTATTGCTACTTCCTGCCCAATTCTGAACTTCAGTACTTAACCGTCTTTATCCACAGGTTTTTAGTGGGTTACACCCCTGCTGTTTTTTTTTTTTTAATTTAAGGTTATGTAAGCCAAAAGGGAGACTGATTCATATCAATTTGTAACAAGAGGCGTGTGTGTGTGTGTGTGTGTGTGTGTGTGTGTGTGTGTGTGTTTAATAAAATGTGTATTTATTCAGTGTTTTCCTCAGCATTCTGTGGGCAAAATAAAAATAACAATGTATAGTGAAAGGACATGTGTTCCCAGCGGGTCGTTTTTACCAACATGTTGGTAACTATAATCAGAAAGGAAGACAATATGTAACGTGCTTTCTTTTTTGTTGTGCACAATAAATGATTGCAAACCCCAGCTTCTGCGTTTGACTTGCGTGACAAACCCACTTTCTAAGGCTGCGGCACATTTTTCTTTTCGGTTATTTTTCCTTTACTGCCTTTTATTTTGTGCGTATTTCCTTAAGGAGTGGGGGAGAAAAAGAGTATTCTTCTGAAAACACTCGTTTGTTGACGTGTAATGAATATGTGCTAAGCACAATGCCTGGAACATCTTAACTCAACAGAGAGATTAATTTCCTGCCGCCCCTGACTCATAAGTTCTTGTTCCTTCAGCGTCAGAGTTGAAAGTAAATAATCCTTGCGACACATCTAGAATTTATTGTAACCTCTTATGTTTAATTATTATTTAATTAGCTTACTAATTGGCTCATCTTGAGGATTTCGGTATTTTCATTTCCGTCTTAAAATGTAGAACCGATCCCTTTGTAACAAGGCATAAGACAGGTTATTTTGCAAAATGTTTTAATATTGGAATAAAGACTGGTAGAATAATTAACCCTTTTTTAGTAGTAGTGATATAATTCAATTCACATTTACTGAGCCCTTGTGCGTGATCTCCTTTCATCACAAAGACAAAGGTGCTATTATTTAAAAGCCTCTTTTACGGTGGGGGAACTGAGGAGCAGAGAGGTTAAGTCATTTGCCCAGGGTCACCCAGCAGTAAATGATGGAACCTTGATTTGAACCCAAATAGTCTGACTCCAGAGCCCATGCTGAAACATTGGTGATGAGTGGTGGGGGGAGAGAGGTTTGTGCCCACTTTCAAATATTTCATTACAAATATGTCACAGAGAAAGCAAATTGGTTTGTTTTCATGCCTCTCTTAGTTAATAGTTTCAAAAGCAAGTATATAAAATTTGAAAAAAGGTCAAAGAGATTACTGAGCTGGATGATGTCGGGGCTCCTGGCTGGCTTAGTCAGTGGAGCATTCCACTCTAGATCTTGGGGTTGTGAGTTCAAGCCCCACGTTGGGCTCCATGCGGGGCATGAAGCCTACTTAAAAAATAAATAAAATAAAGTAAAAAAGAGCTGGATGTTGTCCAGACGCATAAGCTCCCTGGGGATTATCTGATTTTCCATGGCTGCGTACCTCTTACTATTTCACAACTTTATGAGACTAGAGGTTAACTTGTAGAAAACCTGAAAGCAATACAAGCGATTCCTGTTCAGTAGTGTTGCAAGGTTATTGCCTGGTGAGACATGAACCAGTGCTACGTTCATTAGCAACTTTATTTCCGCGTTCATCTGACCAGCTACCAATCTCTGGGTCTTTAATTTTCTTTCAAATCAGTCTTAACATCTAACTGGTTTCCTTGCGCATTGAATCTAATAAAATCTTTGACCCCTTTTGTTGTTGTTTCTATTTGTATGAGAGCCACGTTTCTAACTTTCTGAAAAAATCATGCTTTGCAAATGGTGTTGCCAACATGAGCTTCCATATGATGATAAAACCGTGTTTTCAGCCTCAATCATCCCCAAATTGCACCTTGTAAACTAGAAGATGGGTAATATACATATGCATATGTTTAAGAACTGTGGTTTGATAACTAAGATGTTAATACTACAGACTATAAGTGGATCAAACTTAAGAACTATAGACTCATTTTAAGATGCTCTGTGGACCCCTGTTTCTCTGTTTACAAAAGCTTAACTGAATGTTTCATCTCAGCTCTGTTTCCCTATAGCCCCTGACTATGAGTGTTCGGGAGACTGATTCATGAATGAGAAAGAAGAGGAATTTTAGATATTCCCAAGGATCCATTTGCCCGACAAAGATATTTCTACATGAAAAGAACAGTGCTCCCCAAGGGCCTGGGAGACAGGTAAACAAAATCAGTTTGTGATTTCCACCAAGGGAGTTTCCCGGGATTCATGAAAACAGTAAATAGACCAGGTCTGATGGAACGGCAGCGGCGCAGTATATTTAAGATGATGATCTTTGGGGACCCTTTTCCAACAGAATTTGGTGTCAGTGCGTGCCTTTCACTGAGAGATTTGCTTCTCTGTGCAACTTTGTTTCTGGGCAGGGGGACGCCCAACCGAAGCTCAGGGAAGAAGATAGTTCGGTAGACTAAGAGAAGCATGACTGGGCAGGTTTGTTTTCGTTTTCAGTGTAAGGCGTTTCCTGCAGAGGGCAGAGGGCCAGCTCTGGGTTCGATGCCGTAACAGCACATGTCATCAAGGGACATTCAGCCTTGCAGTGAAGGCAAGTCAGAGAAAGAACCCAAGCAACTAAAACAATTCAGATGCACGAGAGAAGTAGAAGTGCTTTGGAGGTCAGAGGAAGATGCCGCATCTGGCTCTAGGGATCTAGAATGGCCTCAGAGGGAAGGGCGGAGCATGCATGTCCACGTGCAAGAGCTTTAGCAAAGACATGGAGAAAATGGTGGTGTTTAAAAGAAGGAGTCGAGAACGGCAGAGTTGGGGCAATTCGCTGGAGACATGTCATAGGGGTCTCAAGTGCTAGGCTCGAGGCGTTCTTATTTTCGTAGAAACAGAAATGCTCGAATAAGGGAAGGGCGTGAGCAAGAAGTCTGTTTTACAACTGCAGCCTGGGAGCAGCGAGTTTGAAATGGAAATATTAATTGAGCACTTACAGTGTGCCAGATATTTTAGGTACTTTACCCCAAGTACGCCCTCACGCCCTGAAGCAGGGAACATCCCTGCTTTGGTAATGGGGCCGGTTAAATTGAGAGAGCAAGAAATGAAAGTCACAGAGGCAATAAGCGGCAGAGGTGGGACTCAAACTCCACGGCCCCCTTTCCTTCTGCGGCCCCTTTCTACCTAGAAGGAAGGACTGGAGGTGGAAAGGCCATTCAGAAGGCTTTGCAATAACCCAAGCAATAGAGAATGACAGCCAGAATGAAGATTATAGCTTTGGAAATGGAAAGAAGGACAGAAATTGAATAGGCATCGAAGGGGAATGGCAAAGAAAGTCAATGCCAGGGAGTCTAAACACTTGCCTTTAAGCCCAGGCTCAGAAAACGATGATGCCGTGAACAGAGCCAAAGAGGACCCAGCCGTGTTGGAGAGAAAATGAAGTTCTGGGGTTTTCTTTGTTGTTGTCATTAAAGTTTATTTATTTATTTTGAGAGAGAGTGAGAGCAGGGGAGGGGAGGGGCAGAGAGAAGGGGAGAGACTGAATCCCAAGCAGGCCCCATGCCGCCAGCACAGAAGCCAGTGCGGGAGTCGAACTCATGAACCGCCAGATCATGACCTGTGCCTAAACCAAGAGTCAGATGCTCAACCGATTGAGCCACCCAGGTGTCCCAGGCTCAGAAAACGATGATGCTGTGAACAGAAACAAAGAGTCTGCAGAAGGACCCCACTGTGTTGGAAAGAAAGCGAAGTTCAGTTTTGACCAAGTCGATTTC
Organism: Felis catus; assembly: GCF_018350175.1. Lineage (NCBI taxonomy): Eukaryota > Metazoa > Chordata > Mammalia > Carnivora > Felidae > Felis > Felis catus. Next base: position 29,587,792 of record NC_058383.1, on the reverse strand, counting down.
AAGATAGCCGATAGGCAGACAGTCTCAATTCAAGGTGCAGTTGACCTCTGCACGGAAGTGAGAACCAAAGGCATCAGATAAATGGTTAACACAGAGAAAGATGCAAGAGAAAATTAGAAAATGCCCAAATCTTGGGAGTGAGAGCATAGAGGAGGCAGACTCTTAGAAGATCCTCAATGTGTAGCAGCCACCAGAATCAAAAGCGGCAGAGAACTTCAAGGGAGACCCACAGGGCTGGGAGCTGAGCTTGGACGCGCTGGTGGCCTCACACTGTGACGAGAGGGCATCCTGGGCAGGGGTTCCTGGGAGCCCAAGGGCACACACCAGACGGGGGCACGGTGAGTCTGGAGACAAGGAGAACAGGCAAGCAGCACTCCCAAGGTGATCATGTGTGTTGGTGATCAGAAGAAAGGAGCGCAGTGGAGACAAAGAAGGAAGATGCAGGGCGCCCGGGTGGATCGGTTGGTTGAGTGTCTGACTTTGTCTCTCAGGTCATAATCTCACAGTTCGTGAGTTCGAGTCCCGCATCGGGCTCTGTGCTGACAGCTCAGAGGCCGGAGCTTGCTTCTGATTCTGTGTCTCCGTTTCGCTCTGCCCTTCCCCCGCTCACGCCCTGTCTCTCTGTGTCTCCCAAAAAATGAATAAACGTTAAAAAAAATTAAAACAAAAAACAAAAAAAAGGAAGATGCTAGAGAGAGAACAGATCATTAGTGGAAGCAAAACCCACTGTTGGGGGTCCTGAGGGTGGAGGGAAACAAAAGTGATTTTTACTTTTTTTCCTTTCACAACCACAGAAAACCCTTTTTTGTATCTATTTGCTGCTTCTTTGGGGGGAGAGGGGCAGAAAGAGAGAGAAAGTGGGAGAAAGCACAAGCAGGGGAGGGGGAGAGAGAGGGAGAGAGAAACTCCCAAGCAGGTTCCATGCTCAGCACAGAGCCCCACGCAGGGCTCAATCCCACCATCCCGGGATCATGACCTGAGTCGACATCAAAAGTCAGACACTCAACTGACTGAGCCACCCAGGCGCCCCTGATTTGCCTCGTCTTAAAAACTAACATTTATAGTACCATGTACCCCCAACCTGGGAAGGAACCGGCAGGCCACAAGAAGTCACCATGAGCCCTTTTCTGAAACCTGTTTTAACAACAAAATGCTGCTGTTTGGCAGTGAGGTCTGCTTGCGTTTAAACTGGCAGGGGGGATGGCCTAGAACCCCTCCATTTGTAACCTGGCTGTGGAGTTTTATTATTCTTTAAAGCATCCCTTGCAGTGAACTATGAAACCAAAATGTATGCTGGCTACTGTCGTCTGCAAACAAAGTGGATGTTCAGTAGCTCTCCCTAGCCAATCCTAAGACTGGGAAGGATTTTTATTTTGGTCGTCCTGAGCTTACTGTAACTGGGGCGGCTGGGTTGCTATGGTGATTTCTTCCCCAAACAGCGCTTTGCCGCAATACACGGAAACAGCAGATAAATCTGCTTTATGTTGATTTGATCGCGACATTAATTCTGGTTGACACATCCCGCGTGCCCCCCATCAGGACTTGTGTGTAGGAATTTTCGATCGGGGCCGAGGAGGCCTTGTCTAAAAGAATAATAGAAACTTCGGTTTTTTGAACCTGGGCCTTCACAATTCATGCGGCTGAAGATGGCTGGCTCAGGGCCTAGAGCCCGACCACGGGGGTGGGAGGGATGGGGGTTGTAGCTGGAAGAAGGTCCATCGCTGAAGCAATTATGTGGTTAATCGCTCCAGTGTGGGCATAGGCTGAAGGTTGTGACTCACGCCCGACTCTGTCACTAATAATCGGGGGTTGGGCAGGATGCACAGAAAACTCAGCCGTTCCTTCCCGTTCCTCTTGAAAATCTGTAACTTCCTACAGGATCTGTCCGTCCTTGGAGTGGGGCGAGGAAGCAAGGCCTCAACTCCGGGACGCGGCGCTCCCTGTCTCCACCAGTAGGGGTCCCCATCGAGTCACAGCTCCTTAAACCAGCTTCGCTGGAGTCGCTGGACGCTTTAAGGCCGACCACACTTTGAATGGGGGTGTATCTGCCTCTGATTCTTGCCTAACCGTGACATGGGAGAGAAGAAAAGTAGCTGCCTGTTTCCAGCATGACTCATTATAAACAAACGGAGGACAGATCGACTGCCTCTTATCAGAGCCCGAGTATGTGCCCCAGGCCTGAGGGTGAGTCACACTGGAAGTCGCAAGTCTTTTGTTGGGTCGAAGTGATTTTTTTTCCCCCTTGCAGAAGAGGTGATTTCTTAAATACAATCAGTGACCCCCCACAGTGAGCCCTGGGCTTCTGGGTGAGGTCAAGTGCTCCCCCCACAAAAAACCAAAAAGGCTTCCAAATAAAACTGGCCGCCTGCACAAGGACCCATTTAGAGTTGATGATGGAAGCATTTGCAATCTGGCACCAATGGTTTCACAACATACACACCTGCCAATTAATCATCCAAGGGTGCACCTTAAGTATGTGCAGTTTATTGTATGTGAACTACACCTCAAAGATTTTTTTTAAGTTTTTTTTTTAATTTACTTATTTTGAGAGACAGAAAGAGAGAGAGCGTGCACAAGCTAGGGAGGGGCAGAGAGAGAGAGGGAAAAAGAGAATCCCAAGTAGGCCTTGCGCTATCGGCACAGAGCCCTACATGGGGGGTAGATCCCAGGAACCTTGAGATTATGACCTGAGCTGAAACCAAAAGTCAGAGGCTCAGCCGACTGAGCCACCCAGATGCCCCTTCACTGCAAAGATTTTTAAGAAGAAATACAGTTAACAAGTTAGTGAGGAGGGAAAAAAAAAAAACCTGGCCAACCCATTTTTATTGTGAATTATCATGAAGCTGCCTGCACACCCCCTCACTCCCTTATCCGTACCCTTCTGTTGCTTTGCATTTCGGCGCAAACCCAGACAGGGTGCCCGCACCTGAACGGAACCTCATGCTGGTAGGCCGATCCCAACCCTCAGAGTGTGTGTTGGTAGGCGAGTTATTTATTTCTCCCGAAGGAAGGCGGTAGGGAGAGGTAGCACTGGCAACAAATTTGGAGTCGGGGCAGATGGCGGGGAGCAAAAGGAGAAATAAGCACCCTCGATGTACCTGCCCCTCACCGCCTCCCCGGCTGCCAGCAGAACACAGGAGGCTGTTTATGCCCTGGGTGCCTTCATATTTCAGCCCATACAAGTCAGGTCAGGCCAGCTGCATGACTGCAGTCGGGAACTCCACGGACAGGCTGTGCCGACAGATCCCGCACACGTGAATGACCTAACATTTGGCCCCCAGCGCACGAGGGAATTCAGAGGGAAACGAACATGCATGTGCTTAGATGGTGGAAAAGAACCAAGTAGCCGGGCGGGTGGGGTGAAGCCAAAGAAAGCAGCGAGCAGAGGAGGGGTGGCCCCGATATAAAAGCCGACGACCTCAGCTAGGAAAATAGGGACACATGTTTGCTCGTGGGCTCGCTGATGAATTTCTTCCAAAAAGCAATTGACATTTTTCTCCTTTCAGATACTATGCTCTCAAGTGGGCAGGAAAAGTGACTCATCTTGCAAATACCTGCTTCTGACTGCTTAAGGAAAAGGCCTTACCTATTTCTTTCATGTTTCCGTACGTCTGTTCCTGTTGCTGTCTTTGGGTGAAGAAATTCAGGTTACACATCAAAGTCGGGGGATCCGGCTGTCATCTTTAACAAAAGGGTCATTAACGTTGGCAGGGGTTGTCTTCATTTTCTAATCTCTCAGTCAGTCGCTGTCACTAAATGTGTGTGTGAGAGACTGGGGGGGGTGGGGGAGAGTCGTGTGTGTGTGTGTGTGTGTGTGTGTGTGTGCATATGAGTGTGTACGAGATCATTTGAGTATGTGTGTGGGGGTCGTGGGTGGTGGACGGGTATGTGTGTGTGTGTTATTTTCTGACTCCCTGGATTCTGTGTATACTTTGAAGGTACGTCTTTGCCCACAGCAGCTGATCTCATATATAATGGCTATGTGTGTCCTTAATCTCCAAAGGCAGAACCAAATTCCAACAATTCGTTTTGCTCCCGTAATCCCATACTCCCATACATATGTTCATACCTTTTTAGATCTTTTTTGTTTTTGTTTTTGTTTTTGCTGGATAAATACAACCTGTAGGAAGAATGTTTCTCCCGACAGGTGTTTTCTCTTGACATCCAGGGTCTTCATGTTATGATTTGGCAAACAATGCCAGTTTCCTCAGCAAATGTTCCTGAAGGGCCTACTGTGTGCCAGGAAAGTGGAACGTGACCCATAGACTGGAGTTACGGGACGTTTTTTCCCCGGCTTGGAGTCCAAAAAGCAGAGCCAGATTTTGTATTTATAACAATGGAATTACGGTAAAGTGTTACTTTTATTAAAAACAAAAACCAAAACCCGCTCATTGCCTGGAAATGACCGAACCTTCAAAGCGCTGTGATATGCATTACCGAGTTCTGGGCTGTGGGGAGCACGGGTTCCAGAAGTGGTAAGACTATACATCGTGGCACGTTGCCAGGCAAAAGGCCTTATTTCACATTTAATGCCTTGTAGGAATGAGATAGCGTGAGACGAGTCTTTCGAGCAGGCAGGCGAGAGACTTTAGTTGTCTTGAAAAGCCAAGGACCCGCGTCCGCATTGTTTGGGATCTTTCCGGCTAGATACTGGTGTCGCTGAGTGGTGCCAGAGGGTACTTTTGAAATGGGAGAGAATTGTTACAAAAGGAAAGACGTTCTCCAGGTAGGTCTGTTTAACCTTTTACTCCTTACGGCCCTTTAGAAGATACCTTGGTAATGCGGCTCTTAGTAGGTGCTCCTAGCCTTTGCTCTCTGTCCCTTCCAATGGCATCTTCAGTCTGTCATCCCAATCCAAGCTTTGTGGGATTTCTCTAATTAATAATCTTGTTTCTCTTACCACATTCTAACTTTTGTTTAAAATAGATGGTTTTTTTTTTCTTAACTGGATTCTCGCTACCCAGAATTGGAGTAATCATAATCTTGGTTTATGAAACACACTCACCACCGATCCATGCACAACTTGCTTTGACTTAGATTGTTATTTAAAAAAAAAATTTTTTTTTAACATTTACTTATTTTTGAGACAGAGAGAGACAGAGCATGAACAGGGGAGGGTCAGAGAGAGAGGGAGACACAGAATCTGAAACAGGCTCCAGGCTCTGAGCAGTCAACACAGAGCCCGACACGGGGCTCGAACTCACGGACCGCGAGATCATGACCTGAGCCAAAGTCGGATGCTTAACTGACTGAACCACCCAGGCGCCCCTAGATTGTTATTTTTAATGTTTATTTGTTTTTGAGAGAAAGAGACAGATTGTAAGTGGGAGAAGGGCAGAGACACACACACACACACACACACACACACACACACACACACACGGAATTGGAAACAGGCTCCAGGCTCTGAGCTGTCAGCCCAGAGCCCGACGCAGGGCTCGAACTCACCAGTGGTGAGATCATGACCTGAGCTGAAGTCGGACGCTTAACCCACTGAACCACCCAGGTGCCCCGACTGTTATTCTTAATAATGCAGAAAAGTACTCACGAAGCTACCGTCCCTCTTGCAAAATGCTAGAGCTTTGATGAGATTATAACCTACGTCTAACCCTATAAGGTCCACCCTCCTGACTCTATGACCCTGCTCCTCCGAAACCAAAATGAACCCTCATCCTGATTTCTGCGTTCAGTATTCCCTTGCTTTTCTTAAATTTAGTTTCAGAACTAAACTAAATTTCTCATGTGCATTATATGTATTCCTAAAAGTGTGGTGTGTGTGTGTGATTCTTAACTTCATTAAAAAAAAAAAAAAAGATACCATGTCGTATGTAACTTGGTGGGACCTATGTTGGTAAGATCCAACCTGCTGTGCATGTTACTGTCATTCACTTGTTTCTGGCCTCTCTGTGGTATTGCATTCTCTGAATATACCCCAGTCGACCCCACCGATCCTCTCGGTACTCGTCGTTTGGACTGTGCACCGATGCTCCATATTGTAAACAGTTCTTTTACGAACATCCTCGTACCTGGTCTTACACGGGTACAAACATTCCTCTTGGGTACGTACCTCGGAGCAAAACCGCCACGTCGGACAGTATATGTATGCTCAGCTTTAGGGCACAATGCCAACCTGTGTACTGAAGGTGTGCGGACCCACACTTTGTGTCAGCAATGTGTATGCCAGTGGGTGGACCCTCACCCTCCCTGACACACTGGACTGTCACTGCTGGAGTGCATATGAAAAAGAACCTCATAGGGTCCTGACTGGCATTTTCAACTACTATGCGATCTGCCAAATATGTCTCATATCTCCTGAGAAATATCCATATTTTTTCGCTCATTTTTCTCCCATTGTATGCGTTCTTCTCATTAAAGGAGCCCTTCATATAATCTCATGCTGAGCCTTTGTACTTCTTTTCACTTTCTTTTTTTTTTAATTAATTAATTTATTTATTTTTAATTTAGATCTTTTCACTTTCTTTAAGGTATCTCTTAATGAATCCAAGTTCTTAATATAGGAAAACTATATCAGTCTCCTATAATGAATGCCTTTCACTTAAGTCCTTTAAGGGGCACCCGGGTGGTTCAGTGGGTCAAGCATCCGACTTCAGCTCAGGTCATGATCTCACGGTTCTTGAGTCGGAGCTCCGCATCGGGCTTTGCACTGACAGCATGGAGCCTGCTTGGGATTCTCTGTTTCTTCCCTCTCTCTTTGCCCCTCTCCCACTCCCACTCTCTCCCTGTCTTCTAAGAATAAATAAACATTAAAAAAAAATACAATGAACTTCTGCTAACAAAATTATACTTAGAGTCTTGTGCAGTTACTAGGAAGTAAGGGTAGGCAAAATGATGTCTAATTTGACTAGCCAGAATTATGATTTCTAGCATTTTGATGTGTATTCTAGACTTTTTATATCTTTCCTTACATATGTATTATATTCCATTAAAAATGGAATCTTCTTGTAGATGCTATTTTTTAAGGGTTTTTTTTTGGGGGGGGGGATTGGTTATTTTGCTTAACATCGTATCCCATTTTCCCAGTGTAAGAAACATTTTTCCACACCATGATCTGAGGGGTACAGAGTATCTCCTTTTGGGGGTAAAATCGAGAATATTCACCAAGTGTGCCTCACAGCCACCAACCAATCCTAACGGATGCTGGCTAGTGCTCTCACACACTCCTTTCACCCTTGGGCATTATTAAACCAGTTCCATACTGTTGACCCTTACATTTCCAATTACTCGCTATAAGAAGCAATGCTGAAATGAGCATCTTTTAATTACACTAAAACTTTGCACACATCCATGATCATGTTCTCAGGATAAATTCTGTAAGTGGGAATTCCTAATGAGTAAGAACATGTTTTTACTTCATGATACTTACAGCTGAATTGATCTCCAAAAAGGTTTTATTCACTTATATTCACATTAGCAGAATATAAGATGACCTATTCTCTCCCACAACCTCACTAACAATAGTATTGTTGTGCCTTTTATCATCAGTACGCCAAGTTCAAGTGCCATTTTACTTAGTGCATATTTCTTCAGTGACGATGAGGTTCAGTTTTTTCATGTTTTCTGGCCATTTGTTCTTGAGTATGTATTTGTGTGTGTGTGTGTGTGTGTGTGTGTGTGTGTGTGTGTGTGTGAATTGTGTATTGGTGTCGATTCCCCCTTTTATCCATCAAATGTTCTTTCTCTTATTTATTTGTGCAAGTTCTATCTGTGGAGGGTTTTAATGTTCATGAGCATTGCGTACATTTTTCTAAATTTGTCTTTTGTCCTTTTTTCTATGCTTTTTTGCCTTTCAGATTTTCAAAATTGCCTATCTTGTCAAATCTTTCAGTATTTTCAAAATTCCCTTTTCATTGGAGAATATATATCCCAATATATAGGCTTTTCAACTGAAAGCCTAAATTTTCTTCTGGTATTCTTCTTTCTTTCTTTCTGTCTTTCTGTTTTTCTTTCTTTCTTCCTCTCTTTCTCTCTTTCTTTACATTTCCATCTCTGTTCCATTGACAACTCATGTCAGGTGGTGATGGAGCTAACTTTGTTCTAAATGGCTAGCCAGCTGCCAGCACCATTTGTTGAAAGAATATTTTCTTGCTAGTGCAAATTAGCACCTTTGTCCTCCTGTATTTATGTTTATATTTGAATATGGTCTGTGTTTCTAATTCTGTTCCTGTTATGAGGATTGTGCCTATATAGGACCTTGTGAGTTTAATTATCGTTTCATAATAAGTTTGGATATACATTTTTGGACAGATACCTCCCTAACATTATGCTCTTTGGAATTTTTATTGGCTAACTGGCCATCCATAAGCACTTATCCTTCCGGATGGACATTTGGGGTCAAGTTTCCAACAAATGCCATGTTTTGATTTTTATTAGAATTACGTTACACTTATGTTCTTTGGGTGATAATAGACACCCTTACAATGTTGGGAAAATGGCTCGTTTTACTTTACTTGTGTCGAAGTCGGGGTTTTTATGGTTCTTTGGTAGGATTTGGTGGTTTGAGTCCTATAAATCCTTGACGCATTTCTTGCCAAGTTAATTCAAAGTTATTTGTTGCCATTGCAGACTGTGATTATACTCCCTTTCCTCCCCCCAGCCTCTCATCATTCTGCGGCATTAACGTTTACGGCTTTTATAACTGGCTACCTCGCAGAGCTCTAACTCATCTTAACGTTTTCTCGGCTGGTTCCTTTGGATAATACAGGTAGGCCATCATTGCATTCAAAAATAATAATAGTAGGGTGCCTGGGTGGCTCGATCAGTTAAGCAGCCAGGTCTTGACGTTGGTCATAACATTGAGCCCTGTATCGTTCTCTGCCCTGAGTGTGGAGCCTCCTTGGGATTCTCTCTCCCCCTCTCTCTGCCCCTCCCTTACTCATGCACTCTCTCTTTCTCTCTCTTTCTCTCACTCTCAAGATAAATAAACTTAAAAAAAAAATTGCAACCCCACCCAAGAGGAAGGCGCTGGGGTGGGTTTAAAAAATAATAATAATAATGGTAATTTTTTCCCCTTTTCAATATTTATGCCTCCTTCTCTATTTCTTATCTCTATTTCTCTATTTCTTATTCTTACCCATTCTCCAGCATGGGTTGGAGAATTCAGATGCCCATGGGCCCAGGCAAGTAACATTAATGCGTGAATTGGGCCAAACTGAGGCCTTTGGCAAACAGAACACAGATCTTTTCTCAAGGGGGAAGTCCATACTTGGCTCCGGCCAATTTTTGCTGTTTGGGGAATAGCTCTCATGTTGACAGATGGTCAGATTTAAAAAAAAAAAAAAAAAAAAAAAGTATGCCAAAGATCATTTCTAATGTGAAATCTGTAAGAATCTTAAATGTTGAAAATGAATTCAACGTTTTTAAACATCAGGCAAGTCAAATGTAGACTGACAGTTAGGTTCAACCCAGGCTCACAATGTGCCCCACTTTAGCTGAAGCTTCCAGAATTTAAGAATATATTGAGTTGGACTACTAGACGTTCTTGCCTTATCTTTTATTAAATTAGCAAAAGTGCCTCCAGTTATTTGACCAATTAGCCTTTTCGTAGTCTCTTGGGTTTATTATTCTTCATATTAAGCCTCTGACTCTGTCCAATTAAAATTTTTTTTAATGTTTATTTTATTCTTGAGAGAGAGAGAGAGAGACAGAGCACGAGTGGGGAAGGGGCAGAGAGAGAGAGAGAGAGAGACAGAATCCGAAGCAGGTTCCAGGCTCTGAGCTGTCAGCACAGAACCCAACATGGGGCTCGAACTCACAAGCTGTGAAATCATGACCTCAACCAAAGTCAGACACTTAACTGACGGAACCACCCAAGCACTCTAACCTCTGTCCGGTTTAATAGGAGTATTGCAAGAAGAAAGAAAGTTGACTTCTGTTAGCTGATATGGTTTTCTTCTGTGACCTGTGTGATGAATCCATACATTTTCTACTATTGAACTATCCTTGCATTTGTGACTGATGGAACTAAACTGTACTCAGTCATGTTATATCATTCTTTTAAATATACAGTCGTGTTCCATCTTCTGTTTTATTTAATGATTACGAAATAGGAGGCACTCAACTGTTTTTTTTTTTTAGCAGCAAGATTCACCTATTGCCCCTCTGTCTCATACTGCCACTGTCCCCTCCTTGATTTCCTCTGGTAAATAGTGTAATATGCTGTTTTGAGGGAAGGGAGGGGCCGTCACACTTTATCACACCCACTAGATATGCTTGTGCATTGATAGATGATGGCTTGGATTTTGTTTTGCTGGGGGAATGAGGTTAAAGCTAGATTGTTCTCCATAAAGAAATCTTATTTTGGGGGTGCCTGGGTGGCTCAGTCAGTTAAGCGTCCAGCTTCGGCTCAGGTCATGATCTCACGGTCTATGGGTTCAAGCCCCACGTCGGGCTCTGTGCTGACAGCTCAGAGCCTGGAGCTTGCTTCGGATTCTGTGTCTCCCTCTCTCTCTGCCCCTCCCCGACTCATGCTCTGCCTCTCTCTCTCTTTGTCTCTCTCTCTGTCTCTCTCAAAAATAAGTAAATGTTAAGAAATCTTGTTTTTTAGAGGCTCTGTGATTGGGAGAAGACCTTAAACAACAGGACAGAGACCTGTAAGAGTATCTGCTGTGGCTTGAAACGTGGTTCCTTTCTCTGATGTCCCACCAAACTATTAATGAATTATCTACTTGTCTTCAATGTGCTGTTGGGTTGGATCTTTTGGGGCAGTGTGACAAAGTGCTAAGCAGCCACTCCCTTAGACCCGGGCCCCGGGCGGCTTTACAAGGCTTTGCTCCATCCCTCTTTTCGCCACACTCCTCCCCAGCAGGTGGGGACACCACAGGCCCTGCAAGTAAGCGCAGACCTATCTGGGTGGGGAATTCTGGGGGCCTGCATGTCCCCTGCCTTCTAGACCATGTTCTGAATAGCCAGGACCCAGAATTTTCTACCTAAATGGTGCTAGCCTGTACCCAGCACTGGTGCCGGCCTCTTTCCTAGGTCCATCCTCCCCAGGGAGAACCACAGTACAGACATTTGCACCCCTGGGCCTGACCAGTGACCAAGCACAGTGGGTTGTGTGGAGTACAGACGAAGCCCGGACACGCGGGCTGGAGTGTCCGCAGTATTCCCACAAGGCCCGTTATGATGTAGGAAGGAGCCAGGAGCCATGAGGAAAGGGCATTCAAGTGTCTTTACAACAATAATATTTCAGACCACCAAGGAGCTTGAAAGAATTATAAATCCAAGCTTGGCTCCCCAAGTGGTTAGGAAAATACATTCATCAACGGAGAAGTAGAACAATTTTTTTTTAAGTTCTTATTTATTTTTGAGAGGAAGAGGGAGCGCATGTGCAGGAGGGGAAGGGGGAGCGGCAGAGAGGAGGGGAGGGGCAAAGAGAGAGGGGGAGGGGCAGAGAATCTGAAGAAGGTTCCACACTGCCGACAACAGAGAGCCCAAAGCGGGGCTTAAACTCAACGAATCGTGACCTGAGCCACAGTCAGACACTTAACTGACTGACTGAGCCACCCAGGCACCCGGTTTAATAATTTTTAAACACAGTTTTATTTATAGCTTTAAATACTTTAGCCATATGGCATATGGCCCCCTGGCCCCACAGTTGCTTGGGGGAAGCCCACTGCTGAGGCTACCCTTCGAGGCCATCTGGGCGAGACCTCAACAGGAAGCAGTGCTGGGACTTTTGTAACACAAATAGACTGAACTCACCAAAGATAGGGGAATCCTTACCTCCCTATCTATACGGGTCTCCTAGCGCTGCCATAACAAAATACCACAAACTGGGGAGCAAATATATGCTTTGACAGCTCTCCACAGTTTGAAGGCCAGCAGTCCAAAATCAGGCCGTCACCAGGGCCGTGTGCCTTCCAGAAGCTCTAAGGGAGAACCTTCCTTGCTTCTTCCAGCTTCTGGTGGCTGCCAGAAATGCCTGAAGTTCCTGCCACATGTCTGTGTCACTCCAATCTCTGCCTCAGCATTCACATGGCCTCTTTCTTCTGTCCCCGTGTGTCCTCTCCTCTTCTTAGAAGGACACCAGTCATTGTGTTTAGGCCTACCCTAATCCAGTAGGAGCTCATCTTAATAACTATGTCTGGTGGGGGGGGGGGGCTCCTGGGCCCCCCCCCCTCGGTTAAGCATCTGACTCTTGATCTTGGCTCAGGTCATGATCTCACGGTTCGTGAGTTCGAGCCCTGCATCAGTCTCTGCACTGACATTACAGAGCCTGCTTAGGATTCTTGCTCTATCCCTCTCTCTCTCTGCCCCTCCCCCTCCCAAAATAAAAGACCCTATTTCTAAATAAGGTCACATTCTGAGATTCCGAGTGGATGTGGATGGGGGGGGGGATGGACACCAGGCAGTGCAGCCCGCTATCCCTACGTAGGTTTGGTCTATAATGTTCTCGTTCTCCATAGCGTTTCTGTCTCTCTCTTCCTCTCTTCTCAGTATTTGTTTATCAGGGTTGGGTTAGATTTGTAGAACTAATTAGGACACTTTTAAACTTTCTCAGTCCCTAGGAACAACTAAGTCACGTAGAAATTATCTCTTACCTTGAGGTTTGCCGGAATTTGCCCCCCACCCCCCAAATCATGGGAGCGCACACGTTCCATCACAGTGCCCAAGACTTCTTTAGCAGTCTCCTCTATGCCTTTTTGTCTACTTGGGTTTTCTCTGCCTGCTCTTGAGTGAATTATGTGGTCTTATTTTGGCTAATATTTTATCAGCATAAATTTCAACATAGCAGGCTCTTCGTTAGCTTTAATCTCCTTCCATGTCTTTGTTTCTAGTCCCTTTTAGACTCAATCTAGCACTATTTATTTGTATTTTGTTTTCCTTATGCAACCTTGCCAGAAGTTTGTCTCTTTTATTGTCTTTTAAAAGAATTAGGTCTTTGATTTTTCTTACCAACCCCTATTGTTTTTCTGTTTTCTAACTTACTTACATCTGCTTTTTTTACTTTTCATTCTTTCCTTCTGCCATCTGTAGATTTATTTTCTTCGTTTTTTTTTAATTTTTTAAGGTTTATTTAATTTTGAGAGAGAGAGAGAGAGAAAGACAGAGCGTGAGCAGGGGAGGGGCAGAGAGAGAGGGAGACACAGAATCCAAAGCGGGATCCAGGCTCTGAGCCATCAGCCCAGAGCCTGACGTGGGGCTCAAACTCATGAACTGTGAGATCATGAACTGGGCCGAAGTCGGACGCTCAACTGACAGAGCCACCCGGGCGCCCCTATTTCCTTAGTTTTTATCTCAGGGCTTAATCGCTCACTTTTAAACATTGTTTTATTTAATTACAAAATCATTCAAGCTTTCTCTTTTCTCCAAGGAGTAGCCAGAGAGATGAACACACTGTGAGAATGTTGTAGGTGGGGAGAAGCGCCTGGAAATAGAAACGACCACGCGCGCACTTCTCTGATGGGGACCTGGCTGTGCATCCAGAAAGCCGGGTGAGCAGATAATGCATCACTGCTTTTGTGCTGGTGCTTCCTGCTAACCAGAGGGCCCACATGGTCCCTAATTGCTATAGATTGAATGTTTGTGTCCCTTAAAATTCATAACTTGAAAACTAATCCCCAGGGTGCCTGAGTGGCTCAGTCCGTTAAGCGTCCAGCTGTTGATTTCGGCTCAGATCGTGATCTCACGACTCGTGGGATTGAGCCCCCGCCTTGGGCTCTGGACAGACAGCACAAAGCCTGCTTGAGATTCTCTCTCTCCCTCTCTCTTTTGGCCCCTCCGCCACTCATGATTTCTCTCTGTGTTGTCTTTTAATTAATTGATTGATTGATTGATTGATTGATTGATTTTTTTAAATAAAGAAAGAAAACGAATCCCCAGTGTGATGTAGCCCAGATGGGATCTTTGGGAGGAGTCTAGGTCATGAGGGTAGAGCCCTCATGAATGGGATTAGTGCCCTTAGAAAAGGGACCCCAGAGAGCTTTCTCACCCCTTCTGCCATGGGAGGATACAGAGAGGATGACCATATATGAACCAGGAAGTAGGCCCTCACCTTACACTAAATCTATCAGCACCTTGACCTTGGACTTCCAAGCTCCAGAACTATGAACAGTAAGTTTCCATTATTTATAAATCACCCAACTGTGATACTCTGTTATAGCAGCCTGAACAGACTAAGAGTCTAGTCAAGGACGGGACTCCCATCTTTCCAGCAGTTGGTACTGTAAATATCCCCTACGCCTTTTGCAGGTAGTGGTCAGTGTAGGGGAAATACAAAGTTTGGGGGTGGAAACACAAAGGTCAACTGCCAGACCTCCCTTCTTCAGTGGATGTAGATCTTTACTCCTCATCAGTTCATTGCAGAGTCTCAGACCTAGACTCCCGTTCCTAAAATGATACATAATAACAAACGTCTACTGATCTTTCCCTATGTGCCAGATACCGCCGCTTAGTTCATTTTTTTTTTAACAGCTTTATTGGAGTAGAATTTATATACCGTTAGATTGGCCCATTGTGAGTGTACAACTCACTGATTTTCAGAACATGTATAGAGTTGTGCAGTCACTATCACAATCCGGTTCTAGAACATTCTGTCACTTCCCAACACCACCTCAAACCTAATTGCAGTCAATTCCCACTCTCCCTCTCAGTCCCAGGTGACCACGGAACTGCTTGCCGTGTTTACAAAATTGTCTTCTCTGTACACGTCAGAGAAATTGAATCTTTCAATCCATGATCTTACATCTGGATTCTTTTCACTCCATATGTTGCCGAGGTTTGTCTATGTGGTAGCATGTATTGGCATTTTGTTCCTTTTTTATTGCTGAGTAGTATGACCTTGTAAGGATAGACCGCGTGTTGTGTATCTAGGTACCGGATGATGGCCATCTGGTTTGCTCCAGCTTCGTAGCTACCATGAATGACACTGCTGGGAACACACACACATCCAAGCCTGTGCGTGGACATACCTTTCATTTCTTTGGGGCAGATACTTTGTTGAAGTGCCGGGTGGTACGTGAGCTTATGTTTCACTTTTTAAGAAACTGTCAAGCTGTTTTCCAAAGTGGCTGCGCTATTTTACATTCCCGCCAGCAATATAGGAGGCACCGGCTTTCTCCATATCTTTGCTAACACTTGCCGTTGTCTGTTTTCCTGATTACAGCCATTCTTGTGGGTGCATGGCAGTATCTTAGTTGTGCTTGCTTTTTTTTTGTTGTTTTTAATTGAATCCTCCCTCCCACCAACAGTGTATTAGTCAGGATAGGCTAGGTGGTGGCAGTAAGAAACAACCCCCAAACCTCATTGGCTTAAAACAACAAAGATGTGTTTCTCACTCATGCTACGTATCCAGTGATGATTAGAACCAGGGAGGAGGGGTGGTGCTCATCACAGACACTCAGGGACCCAGGCTGCTAGGAACCCCTGAAGTTAAAAAGCAAACCGCACACCAGCTTGCAAAGCTTCCCCCTGGTGGCAGGAAATCACTGTCATCATTTCACTGGCAGGCAAGTCACATGGGTGTGGCTCGCTTCAAAGTGCATAAAAAGTATAATACTGATTTTATCACATACCTAGAGAGGAAGGGGAATTGGAATATCTGTGAACAGATTGATGGCTTTTCACAAATACTAAGAGGAAGATACTATTATCACTATTTTACCAACCTCAAAGGTCAGAAATGAAGTGCGTGGGGGGAGGATTCATAGCTAATAAATGGAACCAAGGCACTCCGACTCCCAAGCCTGCATTCGCAACTACTACATTAGTTTCCATTGAGATACTGTTAATTATGGATAGATTTTTGAGACATCCCCATTGGGGGAGGAGGTGAAAAATTTAGGCACAGGCTTTACTTGATGTCACAGTGGGATAGATCACAGGTCTAGAGAGATCCATACTGTGGTCACCAAGTTCTTTTTTTTTTTTTTTTTTTTTAATGTTTATTTAGTTCTGAGACAGAGACAGAGCGTGAACAGGGGAGGGTCAGAGAGAGAGGGAGACACAGAATCTGAAACAGGCTCCAGGCTCTGAGCTGTCAGCATGGAGCCCCACATGGGGCTCGAACCCACGAACTGTGAGATCATGACCCGAGCTAAAGTCAGACGCTTAACCGACTGAGCCACCCAGGCGCCCCTGTGGTCACCAAGTTCTATTGGATATTGGCTTCTGCTTCAGACTGGGGCCCATGTATTCCCATCTCAAATGGTAGAGAAGACCCATATCCTGTCACTACCCTTATAACCACAGGTCGTATCCTTCTGCCCACGCCCCAAGCAAGTTCCATGTTTTGCTCCAGAAAAATCAAGACCCAAGAGCCCTGTGTGATTGGATCCAATCGAATAAACTTCTTGGAAACCAACAGAAATGCTGATAGAGGGTCCGTTTTAGTGAGTAGGCATAGAATCAGGTAACTCCTGGCAGGCTTGGTGCGAAGGTGGCTGGGGGGGTTCTAGGCATGTGCTGAGTGCCTTATGATGCCCAGGCATGCAGGCTGTAGGCTCAGACCTCTGTTGGCTGGCCATGAAACCTGTGCAAGGTGCTCCAAGCCTCAGTTGCCTCCTGTGTAAACAGGAATAATGCGCAGAAG
Source organism: Felis catus (assembly GCF_018350175.1). Taxonomy (NCBI): domain Eukaryota; kingdom Metazoa; phylum Chordata; class Mammalia; order Carnivora; family Felidae; genus Felis; species Felis catus. The sequence continues at coordinate 29,571,243 of NC_058383.1, read as the reverse complement.
GATCCTTTCCACAGGGCTGCAAGGATTTAATCAGAAAACGTATCAAAAGTATTTAGCATGGGGCCTGGAACTTAGTAAGGTTCAATGTTGTGTTAATAATACCAATAGCGTCTTGGGGCGCCTGGGTGGTTCAGACGGTTAAGCGTCTGACATCGGCTTAGGTCATGATCTCACGGTTCATGGGTTCGAGTCCCACATCGGGCTCTGTGCTGACGGCTCAGCCTGGAGCCTGCTTCAGATTCTGTGTGTCCCTTTCTCTCTGCCCCTCCCCGCTCATGCTCACTCTCTCTCTCTCTCTCAAAAATAAATAAACATTAAAAATTAAAAAAAATAATATACCAATAGTGTCTTAAGTCATCATCAAAGCTTTGAGGTAGATGGAGACAGGAAATTCTCCAGATGTGGTGCTCAGGGATTCGCTGGTCTTTGAAGCATGTTCCTGACTGACGTCATCCTTGGATAACCTTACCCACCTCTGATCATACCCTGCTTCTGTCAACACTGGTCCAGGGCCATGTATGATACATGGAGGCAAAGGGAGGTAATTTGAGAAAAATAAGATAAGAATAGGCAGGAGAGACAGTAATTTCCTGGAGTGTAGAAACAGCATAGCACTGTGGTTAAGAACGCAGTTCTGCCTTTTTACTAGCTCTGTGACCCCGAGCAGGTCACTTACCCCGTCTGGCCTTCTATCTAGGAGAGCTCATGAGGTGAGGCCATCAAGGCAACTTTACTTTTGTCGCGTCTTAGCTCTTTCAGATTTCAGTGGGGTACATCCTTGTCCTGGCCGTGCATGAAAACTTCAGGCAGGCACCATGACTTTGCTTTTCATGCCTAATTTTTTAATTAAAGTCCTATGATTTCTAGGTCACAGATTAGTCTCATTTCCCAAATCAGAGTGTCGTGTCCAGTACGTTAATCAACACTTCAAACTTTATTTAAAAATAAGCCTCCTCTCCTCTTCCTCCACCTGAGGCCCACCATAATGGGCCACTGGCCTTCAGGAAGAAGGAAATAGACACTGTCTTCCCCTAAAATGTACACACAAGAGGTTGCAAGAGAGAAGATGTAAGGCAAAATGAGGGTGGGTGAGTGGGTGGAGTACCTACTTGACTATTAGAACCCAAAGATGGTGTCGCCCCCTCTCGGTATGCTCAAGTATCACATGGGGTAATGGGCGGGTGCTGGACAGTCCCCAGCATTGACAGGGTAACTCACACCAGGGACTCAATAACACTCCTCCGAGTCTGATGATCCGCCTCCAGCCTCTGTGTGATGAGGGCTCAAGGCCCTTCTAGGCTGCCCTGCGAGACACTCTCTAAGGTGAACCATTAGGCAGCTTGCTCACGTGAGGCCGCAGGAAAACATGTACAGTCTTCGCCAGCATGAGCGTTGGGCTCGTAAACTTCCTGGCCATGTCTCTCACCCTCGGGACTTCTCAGCAGTGAGTCAGGCACGGTTCCCTGTGTCTCCATCTCTGCAGCAACAGGAAGGCTCATCAGACTCTCCATAGTATCTCAAAGAAGCCACTCTCCCCAGGCTTGAGATGCACAAATAGGTTAAACACCCCCACCTTGCTCACATACGTGTGTGTGTGTGTGTGTGTGTGTGTGTGTGTGTTAGGAGGTGGATGACAGCATGGTATTTGTAAAAAAAAAAAAAAAAGTAGTAAAATCCTCTCTTCATACCTATTGAGTCTTTTACATCTTCTTTGTGGTTTAGGGGTTTGTGAAGGAGGGATTAGTATTTGAAACTGGTCGTCAAGTCTTTGCTGGGAAAAACCTACATCCACATCTGGCCACTCGCTTTGCAATTTCTGTTCAAATCTCCGAGTACCATCCTATTATGTGTCCAGTGGGGATCTCATTCGTAGCTGCCCTGTAGGGTTTTTTTTAGGAGACGCAGCCACATAAATGCTCAGTGCCAAGCGCTGAGCGGAGTGCCCGACGCTTGGAAAAGAGCTCAGCTACGTGCTGATGGTCTTGGCTCTGAACCCCCCTCGCCGAGCTGAGCGCGTGCGTTCAATGAATGTTAATGATGACTTGTAAATAACTATCTCAAGGCAGAATAGGGTAAGGGCTAAGTAAGCACCTAAGTTCCATACTGTGGTAACCAAATGAAGCGGTAGGTGATTCTGATGGATACCGTGGGGGAGGCCTCAGCAGAGTGTTTGGGATTTCAGTAAACAGAGAAAGGAGCCATTGTGCAAGTGCACAGAAGCAGGCTGGTACGTGTTTCTGGAAGATTCCAACAGGGCGAGGAAAGAGCTCTCACTTGTGGGTGGGGCTGGGCTGTTGGTTTGGCCAAATCATGCTTTATTAGGGGCCGGCCGGCTCGGTTAGGGACTCTGTCAGCTGCACATGATAGGAAATCAGCCTTGACTGGCTTACAACAGCAGAGGGGAGATACTGGCTCCTGAAAGCTCAAGGCTGAAGGGCTGGTCCGCAGCTGGACTCAGGGTTCGAAGACCATCACCAGGACCTGTTTTTCTCAGTGCTGATTTCGTTCTCAGCCACGTTCCTCCTGGAGCGGCCAGATGGCTGTGGCCCTTGCGAGGTGCCCACCTCCCCTGCTGATCCGCAGGGAAGGTCCGTGTGTCTTGTGCCTAGCATTCCCAGAAGAAGTCCTGAGATTCAGGGTCATTGGCCCGACCTCGATCCCATGCTGACAGGGAGTTCCGGGCGTGGTCCGGACCCAGGCGATAAAACTGACAGATACAGACTCTGTGCACTTAATTTTGACTCCAGGAGGCTGCTCTTGAGCTCAACTGCCTGACTCCCCATCCTGACTCACCAGCCGTCTGACCTCGAGCAAGGTAATACTCAACCGGTGCCTCACTTTCTTCATCTGTAAAATAGAGATCATCATGGTCCTTAAGTCATAGGGGTTTTTAGAAAGATTAAGTGAGCTGTTGCGATGTTCTAGAACAGTGCTTGGAATGAGCCGGCCAAGTGCCGATTCGGTGATCACTGTTGTCCCTCCGGTGATTTGACTTGGTTGCCCCGTTGCTTGATGTCTCTTCACAGTTGTTCCAGGTCTTTCCACCCCAACTTGTCTGTCACGGTGATGTGATCACTGCACAGCTCGAGCGCACTACCCAGTGAGAGGCAAAGCAAAGCCATAGCAGGCTTGGAACACAGGCTGCCTTGCTCCCTACCAGACAGGTCCCCATGCCTGAGGACAGTCCTTTTAATTCGTAGCTCCAGGTCTGCCATGGAAACCCTAGCCATCTCTGTGTTTGGCAGCATGGGAGAAACCAAGAGGAAAGTCTACCATTTGGTCCCTTCCCTTAGGGAGTTTGCAATCTAATCTAAACGACCAGAACACTCTGTCAAATACAACCTGAGCCAGGACCCATTCCCCGAGGGAAATGCCAAATTGTCCAGCCAGGGCGTTTATAGAGTGACATCCTTCCTCTCCGGCTCCCTCTCAGTTATAACGTGAATGAGAGTTTAGAAAAAAAGAAACGAAGGAGACAGAATCAGGCCAAATCCCAATGTCTGACTCACCTGCTTCGCTCCTGGACCACACTTAACAAGAAAAAGGACAACCCTTTTTCACGTAGTACCAGCGGGGTAACCTGAGAACATCCATTTAGCGCATCTGTCCCTGTGAAAAGGACCTTTCAGTGACACTGAGCTGAGTGTATCCTGCTCTATTTATAGGCACTGTTTGTTTAATTTGAGTCCGGTCTCTAAGAATAAATAATGAACTCATCCTGGGGACAAGCCAGAACCTACAACTCTGAGGCGACCCGTAAATCCCTTATTCCTTTCCTCCTGGTTCTAGAAGGGAGTTTGTAGTTCAAAAGTGAGCCACCTTTTGCTAGCTGGGGGGGGGGGGGGGGGGGCTTGACACACAGGCATGTTTGGAGATTTGGTTTTATGGAGGTTTTTCATGGTGGGTTGGGAAGGAGATTTTTTGGTATTTGATTTGGGGTTGGCGATTGAAGAATGAGGTCTTGGAATCTCTGTCACCTCCGAAGAGGGACAAAGACCAAATAGCTTGAGCCCTTGGTTGGTTAAATGTCAGATGCAAAACTACCCATTGGGACCCAGTTGTCCACTGCAGACCCCAAAAATCAAAGTCAGAACCTCAACGTGCTGGTGACTCAGAAGAACCCACATGTTCTTAATTGGAGACAAACTCCTCGAAGCTACCGCTGAGTCTGAAGGGGATGACCTAAATTAAACCATTGGGTTTGATTCAGCACATTTGCATACTATGGCTCTCTGCCCCGCCCCACCCCCCATTCTCCCTTTCCAGGAATTTATCCTTAAGAAGGTAACCAGCTTCTTTGGGAAGGGAAAGAACAGTGTCCATTCATTGATTTATTCTTCCACCGTCTGCAGACTCTCTATCCTGTGGTAGATACTATTCTAGGCACGGGAGATGCCTTGAAGGAGAGGACAGGGTGGTCAGCCAGTGACGAGGTCTGATTCACTTTGAAAGATCCAGCCTCTTTGCTGTCTTCCAGCTGAGTCAGGCCGGCTGTAACGTGCTTTCCCAGCAGACCCCGAGTTCCATTCGCTTTTCCCCCCTCCCATTCAAAAACTGTTTACGAGGCTCACTCTACAAGTTGGGCAAGGGGTTGGTTTACTTACACCACTGGACACGGTAGTGAGGTAATGAGATCATCCCCGCCTTTCAGAAGTTTGGAGTCCAGTGGGGAAGATGAGTCTTACTCAAATTATCACCTAAATATAGATATTATTACAAATGTTGGGGAGTCCAGGAGAACGAAGTTCAGAGTGTCTTGTGAGGGCCTAACAGAGGAATGATGGATCTGTTTGGGTGAGCGGAAAACCATCAACAGCAGAATACTTGAGATGCTCCAGAAGGCATGCTGTCTGCGGAGTACAGGAACAACCGAGGTCTGTCTGCCGATGTGCTTTTGAGTTCCCGTTCTCTGGGCTGAGCCATCCACACTCACCGGACTGTCCTGAGGACTGTCACAGACGAGCAGGTCTCGGTAGCCTCGAGGAGCGTTTGTGTCCATCAAGAACATGCGGGTTCTTCTGAGTCACCAGCACGTTGAGGTTCTGACTTTGATTTTTGGGGTCTGCAGTGGACCAGGCGAGACATTCTTCTTCTTCGGGGACATTCTTCTCTCTCTGCCTCAGTGGGGAAAGGAGGAAACAATTCCACCCCACGCTGTTTTGTGCTTTTACTTGTGAATGGTGGTGTTGCCACCATACTTAGACACCTGGATGGACAGGTGGCCCCAGGTGCCTCTCTACAGTTTCATGCCCTCAGATGGAAAGAAGCCATTGGTGCTACCCAGGTCCCTTTCCCTACTAATTAGGGTGCGACTTTGAACACATCGCTTCTGCTGCCACGTTTTGGCAGGCACCAAGTTAAAGCCAGGACAAATGTAACAAGTTGCCCTGCTCTGGAAACATTTACAAGGTCATTCAGAAAAGACTTCTCCTTCATTGACCCAGCAAATATGTATTGAGTCCCTCCACTATGGCAGACACAGAAGGAGGAATTACGAGGGACACACATCAGTAGGACCAGCGCAGTGCCTGCTCTGTGGAGCTTACAGTCTAACAAAGGGGGAGAGATACTCAAGCCATCAAGGAACACGGTAATTTCAGATGGTTTTTACGCCCCAGGTGGGTCAGAGAAGGCTTCCAAGAAGGTGTGATGTTCAAGCAGAGTCCTGAATGATGAGATGGGGCCAACTCTGAAAAGACTTAAAGGAATTCTAGATCCAAGAGAAAGAGCAAGTGGAAAGGCTCTGTAGGAATAAGGTGACTGATTGACTTGTCTAAGGAATGATCGATAAGAAGCCTGGAATGGCTGAATGTGCGGTGAGTGATAGGGAAGCCAGCGTGTAGAGTGTGAGTTTTATTTTGAATGCAGAGGAAGCTGGGGCACCTGGGTGGCTCAGTCAGTTAAGCGTCCAACTTCGGCTCAGGTCCTGATCTCACGGTCTGTGAGTTCGAGCCCCACGTCAGGCAGCTCGGAGCCTGGAGCCTGCTTCGGATTCTGTGTCTCCCTCTCTCTGCCCCTCCCCCGCTCATGCTCTGTCTCTCTTTCTGTCAAAAATAAATAAACATTAAAAAAAAATTTTGAATGCAGAGGAAGACTTTGGCAGGTAAACAGATGACCCTTCAGCCTGTACCTCCCCGTCTACCTGGGGGAGAGTCTGTTGCCTTGGTGCAATTTTGGGAATGATGGACCCAGGATTCGTAGAACTCAGAACCTCAGGTAAACGTACAGACAGAAAGAGATGTTGTTGTTGGCCTCTTTCTGGATAGGAAAGAACTGTCACGTCTAACCTCAGGGGCCTTCCTGAGTAGGGAAGGATCAAACAAAATGAATAAAGTGCAGAACAGCCTCCTGCTTGCTGCTCAGCAGATCCATTCCGTCGCCTTTTGGGTCCAGTGCTTGAAATCTCCTGTGGGAAACCACCGCTTCCCTGTTCTTGGGAATCTGGTTTGGCTTAATCGGATCAATGTGTATTTCACCTTCCTGCCCCATACCAAAATGATTGGCTTGGGGATGGTCATATAACCCAGTCGTAGCCAACGAAACACAGGAGGACACTTCTTGGTAACTTGTGGCAAAAAGAAGGTTCCTCTCTCTTCCTTGGGAGCCACCAGTATGAGGATGTGAGGTCTAGACCCACTGCTGCAGCCATTTGTGATCACGGGGGAAGATTCTAGAAGTGTTAAAGGTTGTTGGGGAGCACAGAGTGGTGCCCGAGGTTGAAGCCAACACCACAGAACACGGAGCCGAGAGAGGGAGAGAACCGAGTCTTTGGGACGGCACAAAAAACCCCAGGCTCGAACCCTACCCGAAGCCTGACCTTTTGCTAGGCCTTTCGGTGGCCTCAGCCAATTAAACAATCTTTATTATATAACCCCATGTAAGTAGGGATCTCTGAGTCTTGCACCATAAAGAACCGATTTGATGCAAACCTTAGAATAGGTACCCGACAGTTCCAAGGGCCTCCTCTGCGCCCCGGGGCCTCTAGGAGGAAGTGAGCCTGTTCCAGAACCCAAATAAAAGGTCTCACTTCCCACTTCTCTATTTCAGGGTTTCCATGCCTCCCGTCTCCATAGCGCTGTGACTCTCTTGGAGAGGCGGAGGAACCAGAGAAGGAGAATGGGGCCTGTTTCCAGGCTGCGCTGCCACGCTGAATGGCTGGGGAGGCTGGGGGGCTGGTGGGAGAGGCGGCTCCACGCTTGACATTTCAGGATAGAGATAACAGGGTAAAAATAAACCCCCAAGCGCCTGTAGCCGAGCTCTCGCTTCTCTCCTTCACAGTTCTCATCTCTCTTGGCTTTGGGGCCAGAAAGGTTCCTTTCAGGTCACGCTGGGCCTGTCTCTCCACAGCTCTGGGGTGGGGGGGGGGTGTGGAGGGGGAAGTACAGGGAGTCCGTTTACGCCCGTCCACACCTGCAAGGCCACCTCCGGGAAGTCCAGGGATTCCCTCCATCCTGAAGCCCCCCTTTCGATGTTTGCAAATGATAATCCTTGCCATCTTTGTCCTCATCTGATGCTCGGGTTGCTGGGTCACATGAGCAAGGCCAGGAGCCGGGGTCTCCATTTCCCGAGAGGCAAGAAGGGCTCGTCGTGAGCCCCACAGCCAATGAGTACTGATGGGTGCTGATGGAATCCCGGGGCCCTCTCTGCCTTTCTGTCCTCAGCCAGAGGTGCGAAGAGCTGGAGCCCTTTCTGCAGGCCTGTGTGCACCCCGTGACTGCCGGTGTTGGGGGCAGATGGAGGCATTCGTGCCACCTGCTCCGTAAGTATCACCCTGTGCCGCCTGACAGCCCCGCCCATTGGCCCCTTCCCTGTCCCACATCCCCAGAGTCTTGTATGTAGCAGTGAGTCATTTCCTTGTTTACTGTAGAGACACGGCTGGGACGATACGGCGCTAAGTGGCAAGCCTTGGTTCTGCCCTGAAGGTCCACAGAGACCCCCTGGACCTCAGTCTTCTCATCTGTAAAATGGTGCCGAAAGCGGACAGCCGTGTAGGACTGTTTCCCGGATGAAATAAGCCGTTTCGTGCAACACACTCAGCCTGTGGCTACTACTTGTTCCTCTGAACTTCGGAGCTTTCATAACTTTTCCTGTGCCCATGTTTGCGTAGGGTGACGATGCCACTCACCTACGTGGGTACTGCAAACCCCTTGGGTTCTTGCTCTCCCAGCGGCCAGGGATTTGCACTGAGCCATTGCATCAGTTAAGACTCGTGGTTGCAAGTGACCGAAGCATTGATCCTTACTAGATTACATGAAAGGGGAATTCGTTGGCTCCGTGGGGAGCTCTAAAGGCGGCCAAGGGTAGAGGCTGGCTTCAGGCACTGCTGGATCCAGGGATGGAACTGATACCATCAGGATCGGGTTTCTCTCTCTCTTCATTTCTCACCGCCCCCCTTCCCTCGTTGTTGGCTCCCTCCCCGTGGTGGCAGAAATGGCTCTAGTCTCATCTTCTCAGGATCAAGGCCAGGGGGAAAGAGCCAGCCAGCCCCAGAATTCCCAGCAAGAGTCTCCATGCATCTCTCTGCCCTTCCCGGAGCCCATCCATCGCTGTGGCCAGAAGAATGGGATGCCCAGGGGAAGCCAGGCTCAGATGGCATGCCAGCCCTAAAGCCACCGGGTAGGTCTGCTCTGCTCAAACCCCAGATCCAAGAGGACAGATCGGTGGTTGTCCAGAGGGAAATCAGGTATGGCAGCCACCCACACTCTATGGCCGTGTGTCCCCAAGTGGACCTTGAGGAGCTGACTTCTCGAATCTCAAGAAACAGAATGGGCTGCGAGTGGGTGCCAAGCCAGGCTGAGTGGCTCCGAAAAAAAATTAAAAACTCCCATCTGAGCTTCCTTGGGGGGCCAGCTGCTGACCAACTCGACCAGCTGACCTTGAACGGGATCCTTCCCTCAACTTGACCCACAGCCTGCCAGGGGGAAAGCTGGCCTCCTGGATGGAGGGGCTGACAGGCTGGAGACTTTTCCAAAGCGTTTGTCATTCGGCAGGGTCCAGCAATCACTTTATTAGTTACTAATTATTTGTCTTTCCTGTAAAAAGGAACCAGCCTTTAGTGCAAAGTCCCCCTCCCCCACCGCCCCCAGGGCTCACAAAAAAATAATCACAATGGGGGCGCCTTGGGTGGCGCAGTCTGCTAAGGGTCAGACTTCAGCTCAGGTCATGGTCTGGTGGTTTGTGGGTTCGAGCCCAGCATCGGGACCTGTGCTGACCGCTCAGAGCCTGAAGCCTGCTTCGGATTCTGTGTCTCCCTCTCTCTCTGCCCCTGCTCCGTTCGAGCTCGCTCTCTCTCTCTCTCTCTCTCTCTCTCAAAAATAAATAAACCTTAAACAAAATTTTTTTAAATAATCACAATGAAAAACAGCCCTAGTAAATTGCAGGTAGTCGCTCTTACTTGTTCTCAGCCTGGGGATTGCCGTTTGCCCCGGTCAGAAGGAAGGTTAGCAAGTTTCCGGGAATGTTAAGGACAGACCCAGCCCCAGCTTGAGACTTGATGGACTCAAGACAAGTAACACCAATTAGAAAGGGAGTAACTTCCCACCAGGCCAGTCGGGTGTTTAGCGCTAGCGAACTGCCTTTTGCATTTGTTGTCTGCACCATCTAGAGCCCTGTCACGTGCCAGAAGCCGGTGGCGTGTGGGTCCCACACTTCGCCTGCGAGAACACGGCTCATGCAGTTAAACCCTGCGACCACACAGACACCCTAGCCGCTTCCCTCTCGCCTGCCCTCTCCAAGCCTGCCGCAGAGATGGAAAAGAAACGGAGAAAGACTCCTTTTTAAATAATTATGGTCATTATGTATGCATTTCCAGGGGGCGATTCTGGGAATTATTCCTAAAAGGCTGCAAAGAATTTCTTCTTTTGATCTCGATTCTGAGCCGGAGAAAACCAAATTAAGAAAGCAAAGCAACTGAGAATTCTCAGTGGGGAGGAAGCTGGGGGGGTGGGGGGGCTGCCAGCAGGGTCCTGGGACAGAAGAAAGGGAAGGGAGAATCCCCAGCACCTTCCAGAGAGGAGGCTGAGGTTGCATCGCTGGTGGTGTTTCCTGCGAGGCTGGCTTCCTTCCCTTCCTTCCCTTCCTTCCAGGGCCCAGAGGAGAGGTCCCCTTGGAGTTGCTGAGAGCCTGGTGTCCGCACACGTGGCGGGGCAGCCTGCCCCAGCGATGGCCCTGACTTGCGGGGAGCCTCCCCCCCCCCCCTTCTAATCCGCGTTCTGAGCCGCCACAACAAGATCCGCCAGTGTAGGCGGCAGGCAGCTCTGGGGGGAAAAAAAAACGCTCCCTTTGAGGCGCGGGGAGAAATGGTCCTGTCACTTCCCTAAATCTTCTCCTGCCGTTGCTAAGCAGCACGCCTCTGCCCCTCCACTTCCCTCTGCTCCCTGTCTGCTCTCTCCACCCTCCACCCCCTCACGCCCTCGCTCGCAGTGCGCTTCCCGGCCTGGTTCCCAAAGCCCAGAAGGCTCCTGGGGCCACAGCAGGCCAGTGGCGGGGGCCTCGCAGCCCCTCTGCAGATCAGGCCCTTCCGTCCTGGCAGGAAAGACCTTGCGGAGCCGCTCTGGCCCCTCCCCCTCCCCCTCCCCACCCCCACCCCCACCCCCACCCCCATCGCAGAGCTGAGGCCGGCCTTCCCTCCCCCCCTTCCTATTTTCCTTCCTCCCTCTCTGTGTTCCAACCTCCTCCCCATCTTCCCCCCACAAATAACACTGAACACTTAGCCAGCACCAGGAGGCCTCGGGGAGCAGCTAGGCTCCGCAAGAGGCCACGGGAGCACCTCCGGGAGCACCGAGAGTCGGGCCCCTGAAAGCGCGCCTGTGCCCCCACGCCTGAGTGAGGGCTGTGGATTTTGTGGAGTGTGTCGCAGGAGCATTAAAGGGGGGGGGGGGAGTTTGCCGCTTCCCTGCCCAACATGCCTTGACCTTCTCCACCCAGCCCCGGGTCCCCGCTCTGATGCTCTCCTAACTGCCTCTCCGGGGCGCTCTCTGCTTCTTCCACCTAGTCCCCGCCTCTCCCCCCACCCCCCACCTCTCCCCTGTCTGGGTTTGCGCAGCTTTCCAGCTTTGCTTTTCCAGCTTTTGACTTCAAATTTGCAGCAAGTGTTGGGTGCTGCCACCAGGCTCTTATCGCCGTCACCCATCAGGAGAGGTCATCCAATGTTCTGGACCCAGCCTGGGCCGCCAGTGTGCATGCGGGGTGGGGGTGGGGGGGAGGGGGGAGCCTGCGGCCGCCGGCACAGGCAATCCAATGTCATTTAGGGCTGGATTCGAAGTATAAAGACACACACATGGTAACCCTAAAACTGATCGATTTAATAAATCGATCAGTCGTCTGCTGGGGAGCGTGGGGGGGACGATTTCAAGGAAGTGCTATACTCAGGCGTGGGAGGTGAGGAGGCCTGCAGGCGTGGGAGGTGATGAGGCCTGCACTGGTGTGACCCATCCTCCTGACTTGCCAGGGACTGAGGGGGTCCCCGGAGGGGACAACTTGGCCGCCCTAGCCTGTGATGCTTTATTATTATTATTATTTTTAATATTTATTCATTTTTGAGAGAGAGAGAGCACGAGAGAGGGAGGGGCAGAGAAAGGGGAACAGAGGATCCCAATGTAGTTTGAGCCCCGCTGCAGGGCTGGAACTCCTGAACCGTGATCACCACCTGGGCGGAAGTCTGCCGCTCAACCGACTGAGCCACCCAGGCGCCCCTGTGATGCTTTATCTTTTAAGGACGGGTGTGGGTCCATGGGACTTTGCTCCATTACTTCTGTATCCTTTTGCAGACTTAGAACGTTTCACTGAGAAGAGAGAGACAATCTCTCCCAAGAGGTGTGTTCTCTGGGGGCCCCCAAGAGAAAGTCACTGATTGTGTGGGGAGACGAGAAAAGACTCGTAGGAGGCACTATTCGAGGTGAAGCTGGAAGTGGAAGTGAGAATCCCTCCAGCTCTCACCCCTCAGTTTTGGAATTATTTTCCTGCCCCTCTGCGTGCCTCGCTAAGCTGCAGGCTTCGGGAGAAGGCCTCAGAGCCCGCAGATATTTGGTTCAGCGTTGGACCTGGGGAGTCTGTGAGGGTGTTTCTGGATGTGATTAACTTGTGCCTGGGTAGACTGAGTACAGCAGATGGGACAAAAGGCTGAATAAGAAAGGATGCTTCCCCTCTGCCTGCCTGTCTTAGAGCTGGGACATCCGTCTTCTGCCTTCAATCTCAGACTTGAACTTGCACCATCGGCGCTCCTGAGACTCAGCCCTGCAGACTCAGACTAGAAATATCAGCTCTCCTGAGGCTCCAGGTTGCCTCCCACAGATCTCGGACTTCTCAGCCTCTATAATCACATGAGCCATTGCCTTATGATTAGTATCTGTCTATCGACTGATCAATCAATCGATCGATCATCTATTCTATTGGGTCTGTTTCAGTGGAGAACCCAGACTCATACCCTGGGTCTTATACTTCCGTCCCCAGTACGTAGCCCAGACATGCATAGCAGGTGCTCTGCAGACGTCTGCTGCCCGAGGATACAGATGCAGATCCCGGCAACTGCACGAGGTGTGGACCCGTGTCGACATCCGGCTCGTTTGGTGAGCGGGCAGAGACTGGCGTGGCCCATGGGCCGAGAGGTAGGGGTGAGGGAGGGAGGGAGGGAGTGGAGGGGTGAGCAGGAACAAGGCTGGAAAGGCAGACAGAGGTCAGGTCACCTACTGCCCCCAAGCTGTGCTACGGGAGCCTTGGCCTCGAGACGAGAGTGGGAAACTCAAAAGCGGGCGGGTGCCAGCTGGTCGTGCGAGGAGGAAGGGAGGCTTGGCTCTAAGGCCAGGGGAACGAGTGGAAGCCGTTCCCCGAGGAACACATGCCTGGAGAGGTGTTGTGCTCAGCTGCAGCCAGCTGTGGCCACACAGGATCAGGGCTCCACGTCTCAAGAGAAGCTAGGAAAGTCAGCTTTCGTGCAAAACTTCGAGATTTTTAAAAAACTCAAGGCAGGCCAAGCAAAACCCCATCTGTGGGCCTCCAGTCCCTGGAGGGGAGCCAAGTAGGGTTTCCAAACAGGCCTATGACACAGTCCCATTTGAGTTTTGGACAAATGGCTTCAGTGACAGACTGAACAGGAAGAAGGCAGTGGCTGTGGGCAGCACGTTGCAGCTCCCCAAAGGCCTTCAGAGAAACCCAAGGGCTCGATGGCGGCCCCGGCCCTAACTTCCGGAGGACCCTTATTTGAGTGGGTGGGAGAGTGGGCCAGCTGGACCCCAGACACATGCTGGGGAGTGGGGGGAATGGAGTATCACTTTTCCCTTAGTTCCCAAAGCCACCCAGGCCATTGTGTCCACGCCCACCCTGGGCCGCAAAGACCACGGGTTACTAAGGGTCAGTCCCTGGACAGATGTGGCCACAGGCAATCCCAAAGGACCATGGGAGAAGCTGGAATGACACATCACACTCCAGGCTGGGTTGTGACCCCAGGGGATCACACTGGGGTAACTGCAGGTCATCGGAAATGGAGTAAACAGAGGCTGTGCTCTGACCTGCTTGGACCCTTTGGAGGTACCGCAACCAGGCTCTCCCCTCCCCGGCCGGGGCACAACCTCCCTGCTTCCTTTCCATTGGCCACAGACTCTGGACTGCAGCTCCCCTAAAAGAAACCAGCCATGTCCCAGAGGAAACAGAGGACTAGCCAGCCGTGCAGGGGGGACTGACACTCGGAGGCTGAAGGTGAGAGCCCAAAGCTCGGAGAACGCACTTTCCAGGTTCTGTTCGGTGACTGGAATTTCCTCCATGGGAGCAATTCCCCAGCAGCCCCTACATGAAGCCGGAGTCCCCTTCCACCCTGGGCAGCTACCAGCACAGACTCAGACCCTCTCTGTCTCCTGGTTTTCCCCCAGGTGCCGGGCTGCCATTGGCAGGGGTGCTGGGGTGCCCTTGGATTTCACCTGCCAAGGGCCCAGGGCCGAGGTGTCCAAACTTCCAGTCTCCAAGAACGGCTGAGCGAACCCGCCCAGCTGTATGGGGGAAAGCTACAGACAGATATACGCACCTTCAGTCTCTTCCCTCTGCCCTTGGGGCTGCCCTGCCCTGCCCTGCCAGCCTCCAGGAATTGGTGAACATTAGCTGGGAATACAAAAATGACCCGTGGAGAATGACGGAGCCAACTCACTTACACATTTCCTTGGTTTCAAGAGCAGTGAAGGGAGCTCTCTTCACAGAACTTTTTAAAATCATGAGGAAGAGAGGAACAAAGTATGGGATCTTTTTTTTTTAAGTTTATTTTATTTATTTTGAGACGTGGGGGAAGGGCAGAGGGAGAGGGATGGGGAGAGACAGAATCCCAAGCAGTCTCCGTGGTATCAGCACAGAGCCTAATGCAGGGCTCCATCCCTCGAACCTCTCGAACCTCTCATGAACCCTGAGGTCATGACCTGAGCCAAGATCAGAGTCGGCGGCGGGGGGGGGGGGGGGGGGGGGGGGCGCAGGTGGCTCAGTCTGTTAAGTGGCCGACTTTGGCTCAGGTCATGACCTCGAGGTTTGTGAGTTCGAGCTCCATGTCGGGCTCTGTGCTGACAGCTCAGAGCCTGGAGCCTGCTTCGAATTCTGGGTCTCCCTCTCTCTCTGCCCCCTACCCCCTCGCACTCTGTCTCTCTCTCAAAAATAAACGTTAAAAAAAAAAAGAGACAGATGCTTAACCGACTGAACCACCCAGGGGCACAGAAAGTGTGGGCTCTTAAAATCAATTCTACTCCATGAGTTTTGATTGCTGGCCGATCAAAGGAGTCCTGCAAAGGAGTGAAGGATTCAACAGGACAGGGGTCTCCTAGCAAGACTGGTTTGGGGGATGGGAGCGAGCTCAGACAAAAAGCCTTGCCAGTAGCAGGTGGGAAACCAGGAACCAGGTGAGGGTTGTGAATCTAGTCTTCACTAATTATGAGGAGTAGGTGGTATTATTGCCTCCGTATTGACAAATAATATTTCATTGTACGGTTATGCAGTAGCCCCGTCTCATCTGTGGTTTTGCCTTCCGCAGTTTCGGTGACCATGGTCGACCGAAGTCCTGAAGCAGATGACCCTCCTTCCGAAGTCTCATCAGGAGGTCATTGGTAGCATCGCGCTATGTCACAGGGCCTCCGTCACTCACCCGACTCACTTCATCTCATTACGCAGGCATTTTCTCATCTCCCGTCATCATAAGAAGAAGGGTGAGTGCAGGACAATCAATCAGATACTTTGAGATACAGAAGTTGTGGTGTGTATATAGATATGATGGCATACTTCTCAGCCATAAAAAAGAATGAAGTCTTGCCACGGGGGACACCGTGGATGGACCTAGAGGGCATTATGCAAAGTGAGATAAGTCAGACAGAGAAACACATGTACCATATCATTTCCCTTATATGTGGAATCTGAAAAACAAAATAAAAACAACAAACAAAAAGCAAAAACATACATGCATAAATACAGAGAACAAACTGGTGGTTGCTAGAAGGGAGGGGAGGGGGGTTAGATGGGCAAAATAAGTGAAGGAGAGTGAGAAATGGGTGAAGGTACGGGGTGGAATGCACAAGGCACAGAGATTAAAGGTACTGCATAAGGAAAATAATCAATGACACTATAATGGTGTTGAATGGTGACGAATGGTACCCACACTTGGGGTGAACACAGCATGAAGTACAGAGTTGTCAAATCAGTGTGTTGTATGCCTGAAACTAATAGGCATATAGTTGACGTTGTGTGTCAACTATATTTCAATTAAAAAAAAGAGAGAGGGATACAGGGGCGTGTGGGTGGCTCAGTCAGTCGAGTGTCCAACTTGATGTCGGCTCAAGTTGTGACCTCAGTCTTGGGATTGAGCCCCATGTAGGGATCCACGTTAAGCATGGAGCCTGCTTAGGATTCTCTCTCTCCCTCTCTTTCTGCCCTCTCCCCTGCTCATGCTCTGTCTCTCTCAAAATAAGTAAACGTTTAAAAAAAAGAGAGACACAAAAAAGAGACATTTAGAGAGAAAGAGACTACATTCACCTACCTTTTAGTACAGTATATTGTTATAATTATCCTAGTTTATTATTAGTTATCATTGTTAAACTCTTACTCGGCCTAATTTATAAATTTAGTATAAATGTATACTTTATCATAGGTATGTATGTATAGGAAAAACTATATAACATCTAGAGACTTCGGGACTATCCTCAGTTTCAGGCATCTGCTGGGGGTCTTGGAACCTATCCCTGCAGATGAGGGGTATCTACTGTACCACATTTTACTTACTCGGATTTCAGCTCATAAGACTTTTGGGTGGTTTCCACTTTTTAGCTATTATGAATAATGCTGCTCTGAAAATTCATGTAGAAGTTTTTGTGTGGACATGTTCTTTTTCTCTTCTATATACCTAGGAGTGGAATTGCTGAGTCATGGGGGAGCTCTAGGCCTAGCTTTTTGAGAAACTGCCAAACTGTCTTCAAACGCAGCTGCAATACTTTGCATTTCCACCACAACATGTGAGGGTTCCTATTTCTCTGAACCCTCACCAATACCTGTTATTATCTTATCTTTTTTATTCTGACCGCCCTCAGGGGTATGAGGTGGTATCTCATTGTGGTTTTGGTTCGCATTTCCTTGGTAGGTAATGATGGTCAACATCTCTTCATGTGTTTATTGGCCATTTGTTTATCTTCTTTGGAGAAATGTCTATCCAGATCCTTTGTCTGTTTTTTAATTGGGTTATTTGTCTTTTCATAATTGATTTGTGGGGTACCTGGGTGGCTCAGTTGATTAAGCATCCGACTTCAGCTCGGGTCATGATCCCACAGTCTGTGAATTCGAGCCCCACGTCAGGCTCTGTGCTGACAGCTCAGAGCCTAGAGCTTGCTTCAGATTCTGTGTCTCCTTCTCTCTCTGTCCCTCCCCTGCTTGGTCTCTCTCTCTCTCTCTCTCTCTCTCTCTCTCTCTCTCTCTCAAAAAAATAAATAAATAAACATTAAAAAATATTAAACAAAAATAATTGAGTTGTAATAGTTCTTTGTATATTCTAGATACAAGTCCTTTAGCAGATATATGATTTTTTCCCATTCTGTGGATTATCTTCACTAGTTTTTCATTTTGATAAGGTCCAACTTATCCATTTTTTTTTCATTGATGTTGTTGCTTGTGCTTTGGTTGTTATATCTGAGACCCTATTGCCTAATCCAAGGTCGTGAACTTTTACCCCTATGTTTTCTTTTCCTTTTTAAATGTGTCTTTATTTCTTTTGAGGGAGAGAAAGTACACACACTTGCATGAGCTGGGGAGGGGCAGAGGAAGAGGGGGAGAGAGAGAGAGAATCCCAAACAGGCTCCTCACTGTCAGCGCAAAGCCCAATTCAGGGCTCGATCTCATGAACCATTAGATCATGACCTGAGCCGGGGCGCCTGGGTGGCGCAGTCGGTTAAGCATCCGACTTCAGCCAGGTCACGATCTCGTGGTCCGTGAGTTCGAGCCCCGCGTCGGGCTCTGGGCTGATGGCTCAGAGCCTAGAGCCTGTTTCCGATTCTGTGTCTCCCTCTCTCTCTGCCCCTCCCCTGTTCATGCTCTGTCTCTCTCTGTCCCAAAAATAAATAAACGTTGAAAAAAAAAATTAAAAAAAAAAAAAAAAGATCATGACCTGAGCCAAAATCAAGAGTTGGACACATAACCAACTGAGCTGCCCAGGTGCCTCAACCCCTCTGTTTTCTTCTGAGAATTTTATAAGCTTAGCTTTTAAATTTAGTCTTTGATCCATTTTGAATTAATTTACTTATGATGTGAGTAAAGGGTCCACATTCATTCTCTCAAATGTGGCTATCCACTTGTCCCACTACCACTTGTAGAACGAATTGTCTTGGGTCCCTCGTCAAAAATCAATTGACCATAAATTGTGAGGGTTTATTTCTACATTCTCAATTCTATTCTATTGGTTGGTCTATGTGTCTATTCTTGTACCAGTTCCACACTTTCCTGTTACTGCTGCTTTGTAGTAACTTTTGATATCAGGAAGTGTGAGTCCTCCAACTTTGTTCTTTTTTTTTTCAAGATTATTTTACTATTTCAGGTCCTTGAATTTCCATATGAAGTTTAGGATCAGCTTGTCAATTTCCGCAAAAAAGTTTCTGGTATTTTGATATGGATTTCATTGAATCTGTAGATCAATTCAAGGAGTGTTGCCATCTTAACAGTATTAAATCTTGCAATCTATGAACATGGATGTCTTTCCATTTATTTGGGTCTTCTGTAATTTTGTAGTTTCCAGTTCAAAAGTCTTGTGTTTCTTTGGTTAGACTTACTCCTCAGTATTTATTCTTTTTGATGTTGTGGTAATAAAATTGTTTTCTTAACTTCATTCTTGATTTGCTCATTGTCAATATGTAGAAGAAATACAGCTACTTTTTGTATATTGATCTCATATTCTGCAACACTTCTGAATTTATTTAGAAGTTCTAATGTAGTTGGGTGGACTCGTTAGCATATTCTGTGTACAAGATTACATTATCTGGAAATGAGGATAGTTTTACTTCTCCCATTCCGATCTGGATGCCTTTTTTTTTTTCCTTGCCTAATTGTCTGGGATAGAATCTCCAGTAATATTGAATAGATGTGGCAAGAGTAGGCATCCTTGTCTTGTTACTGATCTTAGGGGGACTGAAGACTGATCTTCAGTCTTTCACCATCATGTATGATGTCAGCTCTGGGTTTTTCATAGATGACCTTTATCTGGTTGAGAAAATCCCCTCTTATTCCTAATATATTGGGTGTTTTGTTTGTGAAGCATGTGATTTCCTTTTCCCTCTCAACCTTGTGAGATTGATCCACGTGTCACTATAGATTGTAATACCTACTTTTACTGAAGATTTCTTAGGGTAGCTGGAAAAGCTTAAGTCACGCATTACCCATCTCTTTTAGGTACATCTTCCTTATCTCTCCCACACCACTCCCCAAATGCGCCTGCCACAACTCCCTCCCCCCAGGCAAACTCTCTCCCCTCTCATCCAGTTTCAAAACCAACACAAAAACTGTCTTCCTTTTCATCCCGCTGGGGACAATTATAGGACAGTGGGAGTTCCATGGAAGAATCTCTTCGCTGTGCTTGGTGGGAGGGAGGTAGATCAGCAAAAGCTTCCTGAAAGAGGGTGAATTTGAGCCTAGATTAGAATGATGGGTAAGATGTTGCCAAGGAAAGGAGGAAATTGGTTGAGCAAATGCATCTTTTGGGATAGGTTGTGCTCTATCATTAAATGAAACTGAATGCAGCCCCTAACAAGGTCTAGGCAGCTTAGACTCCATTGTTATTACAAGGATCTTCTGCTTCTGTGATAATTGCATCCGTGGGTCTATAGAATCAATATGCTTTCTGGTCTTCAGAGTTACCCTGTCTGATATGGTGGCTGGTCACGTGCAGCTATTTTAATGTATATTCATTAAAATGAAATGGCATGAGGGGCACTTGGGTGGCTTAGTTGGTTGAGTGTCTGACTTCGGCTCTGGTCGTGATCTCACCATCCATGAGTTTGAGCTCCGCATCACTCTCTGTGCTGACAACTCAGAGCCTGGAGCCTGCTTCAGATTCTGTGTCTCCTTCTCTCTCTGCCCCTACCCCGCTCGCACTTTGTCTCTCTCTCAAAGATAAATAAACATTAAAAAAATTTTTTCTTTTCAAAATGAAATGGTGTGAAAAGTTTAGTTTCTCATTTGCACTAGATTCATCTGTAGTGATCAACAGCTACATGTGGTTAGTGTTTATCGGAAGGGATGCCACAGCTATAGACGTTTCCACCCTCTTTCAGAAGGGTCTGTCGGGCAGCACTGATCTAGCCTTGGAGAGAGGGAAGATGTAATTGAAGAAGATGGCTGAGGAGTTTAAGCCAGACCCATGAATCCCAGGCGTAAGGTAAAGGCAGCTGAGCCTGGAGATTAGTAGGTTGGGTGCCACTTTCAACTCTGCCACCCCTAATTCTGGACAAATCACTCTCCCTCTATGGTTTTCTCCTTGCTACGAAGATGAAATTGTCAGGCAATGCAATCCGGTGAGCCTATCCAGTGATTTATAGATTCTGGGATTGTTTGGCAGAAAGGGATTTATTAAGCTATTTCTTCCAGATGTAGAGAAAAGAGCCCTGGACTCAAAGAGGGAGCAGGTGTTTCTGGTACTGCCCACTGGATCAGGATGTGCTAACCATTTAACCTTTCTGAACCCTATTTCTCTATTTGCGAAGGGGGATTATTTAGTTCATACTAAAAAGGGTGTAAAGGAAAGCACTTAAAGAAGGAACCACGGATAGCAGGACACCAGTAAATCAGATAAAGTGGGAAGGGTAAAGCAAACAAAGCTAAGTGGGGTTATTCATGGTAAGATTCCTCAGAGCCTTTAATATATGAATGTGTCCTATGAATCTCTGAGCATTTCCCAAACTGATATGACCACAGAATTCCATTTTGTTCCATCTCCCAAGGAATGCTCACAGGCCTTAGTTACTGTTGACACAGAGCACACTTGGGAATCGCCATTCATAAGGATGGAGCGCCTTCCTTGGCCGCAGCTTGTATTGATGGCTGTCACCCAGAGTTGCCCCTGAGAAATGTGTGACCTAAGGAAGAAGTTGAACGACCAGGGTTGGATGACATCATAGGGATTGCTTACAGTTGGGGCAGCCATATGAGAAAACCAGAGAAGAGAGGCAGGAGGGGAGATCTGGCGAATGCACAGAGTGGCAGAGGGAAGGTACCGTTACTGAATGCAGATGTAAACTACGTGCCGTTGACATTGTGCATGGCATTATCTTGCCAGTTCCATATGCATCATTTCCCATTTTCCAAGCAACTCCAGGCAAGTGGTGTCATGCCCTTTTCACAGATGAGGAAAGTGAAGCTCAGAGGTTGCATGGCTTATCTGCATTTCGACATATAGTGAATGATAGAGCTGGAATTTGAACCCGGGACTGCCTGAGTCAAAAGCCCCAGATCCTAACCCTTCTGCTTCAGGGAGCCTAACATGAAATGGCCCTAGAGCTTTCATCCTGTATGGAATGGGGGAGCAAATGCTCTGTGGTTTGTAAACCTAATGGTGTCATCATCTATCTTTTTGCTTGTATCTGAGTGAACTCTTTCAGATGGAATGATCTTAATCCATTATCCTCCCCCAGGACATCCAGCTTCCCAACATAGATGATTCAAGAGGCCCCCAAAGCAGAGCTAAAGTCAGCCTTTCATCCTGGCCACCCCACATCACTGACTGCCCTAAGAGGCGCCAGCACTTAAGAGGCCAGTGTTAAGCCTGGGATTTTTCTTACGCTCCTATCCAGGACCATCTAAGGGAAACGCAGAGGGCTTGGCTGGTAGGGTGGGAGCCTGGGTTCTTAGGCAAGGCTGAGGGGGCTTGGCGTGGAGCATCGACCTCTATGGGTGTAGCGAGTCTGATGGTAGATTGTGCAATCTCCATTTTGGGGCCTGGATATTGATCAATTGCGATCAAAAGCCATCGTACTGATTTATATTTTAAAAGATCTAATTTCTTTAGGGCATCGAGCCTTTGCCTCTGCAGAGATCCAGCCAAACAACAAATAGAAACTCTCATGTCACGTCACTAGGACTTCAGCATTTAAAAACAGGATGGCAGGTTGGGGCCCTTCAAGGAGAGAAGAGGGGAAAACATTGTAAAAAGCATGTACTTGTGACCATTTTGGCTGAACTTGAAAACTGTCTTCATTTGCAGTTAATTAGATTAACTCAGCTGTGATTACAAATGGAATCTCTTGCTCCAGCAACAACCAACGTTTGTTGGACATGTGTTGTAATCTTGCCTTTAAATACAACCATATGTATGACATATTTTGTTTTCTCTTGGCCACTGGACTGGAAAACTATTAAGACAACATCTGCTTTGCTTTCTGATTGAATCAGGGGCAAAGAGCAGGTCTCTCTAGTGTCCTTCAGATTATGCCTGGGATATCGAGTTACAGCTGCTAACCACTTTCCCACTCCCTGAGAGTCTGATCCTGAGCGTGAGTTTTCTACTGGAAACTCCGGTCTCACTCACTCAAAGACCAAACTGCCTTCTGATCTTGGCTCCAGTCTGTGAAGCCCCCCCCCCCCCCCCCCCCGTACATCTCATGCCTCTTCAACCTTCTCTTGTAACCCCTTGTTGGGTCTGTTGGGTTTTTGTAGGTAGTACCCAACCCAATTTGAAATTGTTTTCTTTTCCATTTCGTTGTTTGTCTCCACCAAGGGAATTGTCTGTCTGGGAGGGCAGGAACCATGTGTATTTTCCTTTCATCCCCATTATTCATCGATGCCCAAGAGCATTTAGTAGGTAACTCAATAGATATCTGTTAAATAAATCACAGTGTTCCCCGACAGGGTGAGGCATGAAGTTAAGTCTGAACCATTTGGTGAGGAAATTGTTGGCTTTGCAATCATTTCAACCCATCTGATAACATCAAAAGTTGCAGTTTGGTGTGAATGTGTGTCCAACATGCTATTCCTCTCCCCACCCTCTCTGCCCCCCTTTTAAAAACCTGCCCATCTATATATCTAATCGGAAAGAACATCTCTGGGCTCAGAGCACAGTTACCAAGGCTAGCTAGGATTCAATAACATTGTTTTGTTTTCTGAGTGTTTAATTTTTTTTTTCAAATAATCATCGTGGCTCTCTACTTTAAAAGAAAGTCCTCTTTTAAAAGAAAATTTTAACTTCAGGTGTATTGTTCTTGAGGAAAAATTGTCACAGTGTGGGAGGAACAAACCAAAAGCCTTGAAGGTGCCATCCATATGTTTGAAGTTTTGGACTGAACAGATGTGTGCGTGCTGTAGGGATATCCATGTATAGAGGAAGTTTGGCCAGTGCCTTCTGGAAGAGAACTTTATTTTTCTCTCTTCTCCAAATGGTTGAGGTTTGTGCTGTTAAGTCCCACCTCCTAATCTCTTCACCTTCCTCTTTTCCCCAAGGCTGCCCATGGCAGGCAGTGGGAGGGGTGAGGGTGGGGGTGGGGTTATTATTTGGAAAGAGACCAAGGAAGGCTAGGGGACCTGGGGACATTAGGCCTGGTGTGGGTAGCCCCTCAGGACATGGGGAGGAAGTAGGTAGAGCTGAGTCCTGAAATTGCAGACCAGTCGTGCCTTTTGCTGGAGGGAAGTTTGCCATCATTCATCAGGTGCTTAATGTGCCCTAAGAAGGTTTCAGAACTGCTGGCCTGGGGGCTCCACCAGGAACGAATTGTTGCCGTAGAGTTCTGACCCTTGGTTCTCTGCCACCCACAGCTGGTCAGTTAATAATGCAGCAAGTTAATAATTAAAATAGAGGTTATGTGATCCTTAAAGATGCACACTCCCTCACTCCTTGTCTTCACTTGAAAAGCAGTGTCGCCAGCAGAATCCGCGGGAGCTCCCAGGGGGCTCTGGGCTCACCTGTGTCATTAGCACAGGGAACAATCAGGGTCTGGTTTCTTGTCTGTGTCCACACGACGCTTTGTGCTTATGCACACAGAGACTGAGTCTGTCTGGTTTACCCTTCGTGCCTAAACGCCTGCATCGCCACTCTCTCCCCTAACTTGCCCATACTATCTTTTGCTAGTACCCCAGGATCAAGAGCGGACAACTTACAAGCCGGGAGGCAGGAAATCAGGGTTGGCTGTGTGACTTTAAGCAAGTGACTTAACTTCTCTGACTCCTAGGAGTATGGTTAAATGTAGATCAAATAAAGGAACAAATGTGGGAGCTCTGTAGAAAGTTAGAAGAGTCATAAGATGTCAAAGCGCTGTTCAGAGGGCAGCATTCAAATCACCCTCATGACTAATTCATAGAAGTCCCTGGAATAAGGTTCCTCCCAGCATTTTTAAGCATGGAGTGTTTGCGGCATTTTTAAGCATGATTCGTTTTTAGATGGGTTCCATGTAGATTCTTCAAAGCATAGTAAATACTCACAATCAGTAACTACCCGCTGTAGGTATTTGTGGTTGTTGGAGCCGACTTCTACCTGCGCTAAACCACCCCACCCTGAGGTTTTGAAGTGAAGTGTTTTGACTGGCTCCGAATGTGATCATGTGATTGAGCATTGGCCAATGAGATCATCGCATTCCTGCCAAGTTATCGGCTCAGGTAAGAGTACATCATTTAGATGGGGCCAATGAGATACCAAAAAGGTTTTATAGAAATTTCAAGATTGCGGTTGTGTTCCTTTCAAATAGACCAGAGACTATCAGGGCTGTAGCAGCTGCCCGCTTCTTGGCAGCCAGCTTCTTGGTAGCAGAAACAGAGAATTTGGGGCGCCTGGGTGGCTCAGTGGGTTAAGCGTCTGACCCTTGATTTTGGCTCAGTCCCGATCTCCTGGTTTGTGGGTTGAGCCCCCACTGGGGTCTGCATTGAGGGTGTCCCCTGCTCGGGCTCGCTCACACGCGCGCTCTCTGTCTCTCAAAATAAATAAATAAATCTTAAAAAAGAAAGAAAGAATTTGTCTGAGGATGATCAACAAAAATGTAACAGAAGATGGAGTTGGAGGTGTGATTTTGTTGCTTGAGTGCTTGTACCCAACTGGGCCTGAATCAAGCACTTTGACATGAAAGTTGTGTTTGTTTTCTGAAGCCACTTTGGCATGAGGCTAGTGTCCCTCGCAACCACAAGAGTCCTGGCTGACTACAGATAATCTTAACATCTTCCTCAAGAGCCGTTTCTTTCTTGATTTTGATGACTTACAACCCACGGCCTTGGGCCCCATGCGGCCCCCACTGAAATCATCAATCTTAACTTCCATTTGTATTTTGCTTCTGTTTGGTACCCCAAACGCGGTGAGAATCATCCATCACGTTTACTCAGCACTTCATAGTTGACACACCATTTGCGTGGGTGCCGTGTCATATAACACGTGTTACCCAACTTCACAGATGTGGAAACTGAGGATCAGAGAATGGAAGTGACCTTGTGCTCAAGGTCACCCAATTAACAGTTCGTGGTCTCCAGCCTAGGGCTTCTGATTCCCGGGAGCATGTACTTCCATACTGTGGCAAGGGGTTAAAGGGTTTGAGGAGATGCAGGTAATACCCCGACTTCAGGAACAAGATACTCTGCCAACTGAACCCAATGTTCCCCTCCCCACAGCCTTGCTGTGTGTCCCCAGTACTCCTAGTACTGTATGGAACAGCAGATACCCAACGTGCTGCGGGTCATAGCAGCAGCCCAGAGCTGTCCTGAGCTTGTTTTCTCCCAAGTTGAAGATGTGTCCTTCTCAGACTTGGGGAAAATTTGCTTCCTAACCTATTATGCTCCCTTGCCACATCGTACTGTTTTGCGCCCCTGTGCCTAAGCTCTGTCGCTCCCTTTTTCCTCTAATTACTTAGTCATCCTTCCTGCCTTTGTCAGGGTTCTCGGTTGAGAACAACAGAATCCATTTCAGTTACTTTGAAAAGAAAGGGAAAATGTTAGATGGTGTTAGGCAACTCGCGGGAGCCCCAGCAGGACCAGGTCATTGGGCTTAGAGGGTGCAGAGCCAGGAACAACACCTATGTCTTTGCTGCAAAGGAATCTAGTAAACAGAGCTTCTCATCTCCGCCTTGTAGAGAGGAGAATCTCAGGAAATTTCCCAAACCTAAGAATTGTATGCAAGAGGTGCGATCAAAAGCACCAGACGTTGTACACTAAACTTCCTAATTCTGCTCACTCATCCCTGAGGCCACTTACCCACCCTCCCCAGGAGCCTTCCTCCTGTGTGGGACCTGGTGTCTGCGGCTGTGATGGTGTGTGGTTGTCATTGACTACTCCTCCCCCATCCGAGAGCATTATTTCTCCATTCACAGTGCAGTTCGCCCTGCCTGAATTTGCCCTTCGCTGCCCAACCACCACCCTTGCGCCTTTTCCTCTAGTTAACTTTGATTTGGTCTTCATGAGTCATGTCAAAAGCAGCATCCTCAGAGAAGCCAGTGCTGACTCCTGTCCTGAGTTATCCACTGTCTTAGTCCATTCAAGCTGCTGTAACGAAACTATCACAGTCTGGGGGGCTTAAACAGCAGGCATTTATTTCCCATAGTTTTGGAGACTGGGAAGTCCGAGACCAAGGTGCCTGGCAGGTGGGGTGTCTGGTGAGGACCCACTTCCTGATTAATAGACAGCTGTCTTCTCTCTGTGTCTTCACATGGCAGAAGGGGTGAAGGAGTTCTCCAGGGTGTCTTTTTTTTTTTCCAATCTTTTTAAATGTTTATTCATTTTTGAGAGATGGAGAGAGACAGAGCATGAGTGGGGGAGGGGCAGAGAGAGAGGGAGAACAGAATCCAAAGCAGGCTCCGGGCTCTGAGCTGTCGGCACAGAGCCCGACACGGGGCTCAAACCCATGAACCGCGAGATCACGACCTGAGCCGAAGTCGGACGCTTAACCGACTGAGCCACCCAGGTGCCCCTCCAGGGTGTCTTTTATAAGGGCACTAATCCCATTCATGAGAGCACCACTCTCATGAACTAATCACCTCCAAAAGCCCTCCCCCCCCCCCACCAATACCATCACACTGGGGATTAGGTTTCAGCATATGAATATTGAGGGGACACAAACATTCTGTAGGTGGCATTCACTCATCGTCTCTTGTCCTTTTAAATTCATCTATTTATCATAGTTCATGTTTTTTAAAACCTGTCTCACCTACTGGGGAGAAATGAATCTGGAGTGATCGTTCAAACAAATCTGAGTGATAACGAGGCCAGAACAGAACATGGCAAGCAGGCGGACGGGGCTGTTTTTTCTTGGAGAATGCAAAGAGACGCGCACTGTCCCCTTTGCTGGCGGGAAGTCAAAGCTGGGTGGGTGTGTAAGAGACACACACTAGCAGATCCTGTGGGGCGCCCTGACCCCGGCTTTGCGGCACCAAGAAAGGGAGAGCAGGAAAGAGGTGGATGGGTAAGGAAGTTCTCGGGCTTCACTCCTGGGTTGGAGTGGGGCAGAGCATAGGAGAGAAGCTACTCCCATTTTGTGAAACCGTGGTTTAGTTCGACTTGTCCAGCCTTCTTGGGACCCTCGTGCTTGGGAGCCAAGGCATGGCCCTTTTCAAAGTGTCCTTGCTCTGTAAGAACCATACATGCTTCATTCTTTCCTTCTCCCTCGCCTCCTTCTCCAGCAGACGAAATGCCCAGATCTCTCTTATCTGTAGAAACTTCTCTTACCCCTGTTTTCTCTTTCTTCACTGCCAGTATTCTAGAAAGGGCTGACCCCCACCGTGTATAGCTTGCTATCTCTTTAACCCCTGGCCATTCAGCTTCTGCCCCTTAGTCTATGGGACTGGCTTGTCTGAAGCCAAGTTACTCATGATCCTAAATCAGTCACTCCGTCCTTTCTAGAGTCTCTTTGAGAGCTTTATGGAAGCTTTGGTCTTCCCTTCCAATGAAAACACACTCTTGCACCCAGGTAAAAAAAATGTAAATAGTTTCAGAAAACCACATGCCTCATAAGCTCTGCCTCAGTCCCTGGGATAACGCTGTTCCTGGGTGTAAAATCAGAGGTCTTCTCTAAACCAGCTTTGGGGATGAAGAACCCAGGTTCTGAAGTCAGTCTGCGTGGTATAAATCCTGGCTCCACGCTTCCTGGGTACATGAACATGAGCTCTCTGAGCCTCAGTTTCCCCATATATAAAAAAGGAATAATAATATCGAACTTTACAGGGTTGTGGTAGAAGCTTAACTTTCATTCGGGTAAGAACAGTTCTTGGCACATTAAATATTCACAAGTTTATCATCATTGTCTCTGTTATTATTTTCACCAACCTCATTCATTCTGGATCAAACATGGTTTCATATCTGACTCACAGATGCATCTTGTGGGCTACACATTATTCTAAAAAAAAAATTCACTGACAACATTTAGAAATTAAGAGTTCACATGAAAATCTGTCTTTTTGGCTTCCATTGGAAAATCAGATCTGACGATCCTGGGTCATTTCCACCTGGCATCATGGCCTGGAACTGGGTAGTGTGAGTAATTCTCCAATTTGCCACCGTCCCCACCCATCCCCAGCGCTGAGACCAAGAACCCACAGCCCGGGATCATTGCACATACGTAGTCTTGTTCCTTGACAGTCAAGAAATTGCTCTTGTATCAAGGAAAACGAAAGCACGGCCAAGGAAGCCTTGTGTGTTAAAAAAACGAAAAAAAGGAGTATAAATTAGTTCATGTAAGTCAAGATTAGCTTGTGAGTTTTGTGTTGCAAACACCTCTCCATCGCTTGCCGACTGCCCAGCCCCTGCAGGCATCTGGGTTCCCCATCTCTGGCTCTAAAAGATGTCTAAGCGTTGGCCATCACTTGCCTTCTTTTCATGTCTATCCTCTACCGGCTTCCTCGTCGCAGCCCCACTTCTTGGTGGTCTCGCTCATCCTGTGGTGGGTTTCAGAGCTGAATAGACTTGGATGCAATCCTCCCTCTTCTGAGCTTCAGGTGTGTGTCTGTGGGGAAGACACACGCGCTTACGTGGTAAGGCTGTTGGAGACTCAAACACCAGCATCCAGCCCTTAGCGCGATGGCTGGCAAAGCACGGCTGGTTCACACCGTCAGTTCCTTTTCTCTGCCTGCATGAGGGCTACCCTCAAGGTTCTTCTGGCCCCTTCCCGAGGTTCTGTCCGGCCCTCTGGTTTGGGGGAGCACTCCCCTTCCTCTGTCTTTGACTGTTGCCTCTCTGCCATTGACGTCCACAGCCATCAGTGCCAATATGCCTCTCTTCTTCTTCCTCTTTGCCTCTACGTCCAGCAGCGACTTTAAAATACCACTTTCTAGAGAACATGGAACAATCGTTCCATCTTTCCTACACCATGTTGACTGATTGAATTTGTTTTTCTATTCTTTTTTTTTTTTTTCATTTTCATTTTATGTTTTCAAAGAGAGAGAGAGACATAGCCTGAGCGGGGAGGGGCAGAGAGAGAGGGAGACACAGAGCCCAAAGCAGGCTCCAGGCTCTGAGCTGTCAACACAGAGCCTGATGCAGGGCTTGAACCCACGAGCCATGAGATCATGACCTGAGCCGAAGTGGGACGCTTAACCGACTGAGCCACCCCAGCACCCCTGTTTTCCTATTCTTGATAACTTATAAACTTTTCTTTCAGCCTTACAACTTTGTATTGGTAACAACATATGAAATTCTAGAAATGTTAAATTTGGAAAATTGCCATCAGGTTTCTTTCATATATGGGCTCAAAGGTTTGGAGTAATTTTCCACAGACCAGCTTCTGGCTCATGCACTTCAGACTTGTTTCTACTCCGTTACTCACATCCTCGGGGGTAGATTCATATCGTGACGTGTCTTTAAGTCATAATTCCAGGTGAATTGGCCCAGTGGGTAGTGAGAGGATTCCTGGAAACTATTCCTGCATGAAGATAGCTGGTAATTACTTAACTGTAGAGGAAGTGACTGTGAACTGCTTAAATACACCCCACTCAGCATAGAGGACAGCAGGTGCAAAGACGTGTACCACTCACCTGTAGTGTGGGGACACCAACACTGGGTGTGTTCGTTTTCCGTTGCTGCTGGGACACACAGCCACACGTTTGGTGGCTTACGTGGGACATATTTATTTACACAGCTGCCTGATGCATTCCCAACTCAGCTTCCTTTAGCTAGACCCAACAATCATCCACAGAAATCCCAGTGCCACCCGACGCAAAAGGAAGTGAGATGGAAGAGAAGCCAACCAACCGGAAGGAGAACTGGCCTTAACTGGTGGTGGGCGAACCATCCTATTCGTGCAAATCACATGGAAACACGTGACCCTGTGAGTACCTTGCTAGGGACTTGGGAGTGCCCGTGCAGGTGCTAAACCCTGATGCTTAAGCTTAACGCCTTTCACAGCACGTTCACCTGTGACTACACACTCTGCCTTCTGGCAAACTGGATTGACACCCATTGCCCAAGCACCCCTGCTGTCCCCCCATTGCCTTGCCTTTTCTTGCATGAGTCCACCCTCCTGCGGGCCAACTCCTATCTAAGTCAGACCCCTACCTCCCTTGCAAACATCCGGGCCTTTTCAATCAATTCTCTTCCGTTAGCCTCCCCACCCTTAGAGATTCTCATCCTTTGCGTCTTTGATTGCTGTTGGCAGACAGTACCTTGTATTTTAGTCTTCCTTTCATTCGGTGGGTATTTGCTGAATCCCCAGCCTGTCTCAGCCATCGTTTGGGCACTGGGGATACCAGAAGGGAGGCCAAGTCCCAGCATTCTTGGAGCCTATAGCTTAGTCGGGTGGGAATTATAAGTACCTGCAAATGCAGAGATCCTATCAGAGAGTGATAGGGCCATGGAGAGGACCAGAGTGGCCAGGGGAGAGCGATGCTGCTTTGGTAGGATGGTCATGGAAGGCCCTTCTGACGGGCCAACGGAAGGGCATTCTCCGCATGGAAAACAGCGGATTCCAAAGCCATAAGTCAGGACACCACAAGGCCATGGTGGCTCCAGATAAAATTATGTCGGGGGCCACTCTCCTTCCTGTCTCTAAGGAGCCCTTAGCCCCTGCGTGCTGTTCAGGGTCCTTTCACACCTGTTCCCTCCCCAGATCTTCCCTTCCAGAGAAGGGTCCTTTTCTGCTTGGAATTTCCGGCCTCTGTGTCAGAACATGCCTGTTCTACGTTCTGGGACAGGCAATGCCTCTGGTTGCATGTTAATCAGTGACAGGCTGCTAACGCATTATTTCATCTCAGATGGTGTCTGTGCTTATCAGCAAGGCTTTTTTTTTTTTTTGAGAGAGAGAGAAAGAGAGAGGGAGAGAGAGAGAGAGAGAGAGAATCTCGAGCAGGCTCCACACTCAGCACAGAGCCCACAGAGTCTCATAACCCGAAGATCCTGATGTGAGTCGAAATCAAGAGGTGGATGCTCAACAGAATGAGACCCCAGCTGCTCCCCCAACAAGACCTTTGAAGGGAAAAAAAATGCCTTAATTTCAAGGTGCACCTCTGACAGCAGGGGTGTAAGTCCGTGTGACAGGTCACTAGGACAGATATAGACTGTGGACGCAGTGAGCATGCAGGCAGGTCCTGCAAATCACATGCGGTATATTCGTTTTCTATCGCGACTGTAATGCACAGCCACGGGTTTGAAGGCTTAAAACAAAGTCTATTTACCCTTTCATGTGTCTGCAGGTCAGAAGTCCAAGTTCACCGTGCCCTGGTGGGTCCTTTGCTTAGAGTCTCCCAAGACTGAGACCAGAGTGGTCAGTGGGACCATGTTCCTTTCTGGAGGCTCTGGGGATGAATGTGTTTCCAAGCTCATTTCAGTAGTTAGCTGAATTCAGTTCCCCGTGGTTGTGGGACTGAGGAGCCCCTGCTTCCATTGGGGGGGGGGCTGGTCTTTGCAACTAGAGGCTGCCCACATTCCTTCTCGTGCTTTCCATGCACACCCTGCCAGCAGCACTGGGGCAAAACCCTCCCAGGCTTCAAGTCTCTGACATCTTCCGGCCCATTTCTCTGCCTACGGCCAGAGAAAGTTCTCTGCTTCTGAGGACTTTTCAGAATTATGTGATTATAGGGGCGCCTGGGTGGCTCCGTCGGTGAAACGGCAGTCTCTTGATTGCCGCTCAGGTCATGATCTCACAGTTTGGGAGTTCGAGCTCCACGTCGAGCTCTACACTGACAGCACAGAGCCCGCCTGGGATTCTCTCCCTCTCCCTTGCTCTCCGCCCCTCCCCGACTCACTCTCTCTCAAAAGTCAGTAAACATTAAAGAAATAAAATCAGATCGTGTGATTATGTGGGGCCCACCAGGAAAACCCAAAGCAATCTCCCTATTTTAAGGTCTCTAGCCTTAACCACGGCCGCAAAGCCCCCTTTGCCCTATAACATAGCGTCCTAACAGGTTCTGGGGACTGTGCCGTGGGCATCTTTGGAGGGGGGCGTTCTGCCCACCACGCTGAGCAAGGAGGCAGAGCGACAGGATTTACATCCTGGCGCTTGCATCACGTGGCACTACGATGGCTCTTACGGCCCCTTGTGCCACCTGCGGTAATTCTCCAGCAGGTAAGGGCCGCTGTCGCAGAGCTGGTGAGGAATCTGGGCTCCGGAGCCAGACTGCTCGTGCTCAAAGCCTGGTGCCTCTGTTCGCTGTGTGAGGCCGGAGAAGTTTTTAAGCTCCGTGCTTATTTCGTCGTCCACGCAGCGGAGACAGCGACCTCGGCCGCAGAGGGTAGTTACGAGGAGTAAACGAGTTGACACACGCAGGGGGCTGAGTACTGTGCCCGGCACACGGTGGCAGCAAGCTGTCACCACCATCAACCACCTTATCATCAGCAACCGCACTGCCACGTCCTGCCACGGTCCCCCACGGCCCTTTTTACCATTTGCAGGCATAACTTTTTTTTTTTTAAGTTTACTTATTTATTCTGGGAGAGAGAGACAGAGAGAGAGAGAGAAAGGGAGAATCCCAAGCAGGCTCCACACTGCCAGCACAGAGCCTGACTCGGGGCTCAAACCCATGAACCCTAAGAGCGTGAGCTGAGCTGAAAACAAGAGCCCGACGCTTAACCGACTGAGCCACCCAGGCTCAAGCCTAACTTTTGTCCATGTGTTTGCTCAGTGTGTATTACGCCCAACGAGATTGAAGTTCCGTAAGGGGTATGCCGTGGGAGGGAGTTGCGTCGGATTCATTTTCAGTTACCTAAGTTATCAAGAATACATTTTGAAAGCAGATCGAAAATTCGAGAACGAGGCCAAGGTCTCCGTTGGGCACCATGTTTCCTCCTGGTCCCTTCTCTCCCCCAGAGAGAGGCGGCCTGAAGTCGGATGATATCAAGTGTTGCTGTGGGTGTGAAGACATGGAAATGCCCAGACGATGTAAGTGGATACGGCCTCCACGGAGGGCAGCCTGGCGGCAGCGATTAAAATGAAAAACGGGCATTTCTCATGACTCGGCGGTTTCGCTTCTCCGGGATCCCTTACAGCCACACAGGAGCCGCAGAGAGGGATGCCCTTTGCTGTATTTTTTGTCACGGCAGAAACGAGACAAGTAAACCGTCATCCAAAGAGGAACGGTGAATTAAAACACAGCTTCTCCCGGAAGGCGGTGCAAGGAGTAAATGTGGGCCTTCTAGCTCTGTTTCAAAACTTCATATTCGTGTTTGTACTTCGCCTGTTCTAATAAGACCAGCAGCCTTGCTGGTTCTAGAAGGGGAAGGCGAGGCACAGACTTAGTTAAGTACCTTCCCCGAGGTTATCTAATGGGGCTGGAATCTGAACCCGGGCAGTCCGACGCCCAAGTAAGTGGGGTCAGTCCCGATGCGAGACAGCCTTTTCCTTTTCTTTTTTCGCAAGGCACGGAATATATTCATATCGTTCAAGTCTTCGTGTGTACAAAAGCAATGGGCAACAAGTGAGAGTCACCGAAAGTTCAGAACTTTAAGGGCGCCTGGTCACCGAACTTTCGAGATAGCTGGAGAGCAGTGGACAGCCACAGAAAGGAACAAGTGGGTCTTTATGGCCACTTCCGTCTTGTTTACTTTTGTTTTCCCAGGGCTTCCCAAGGCAGCTCGCGCATGGTAAGAACGCATCAAGTATTAAGGAATAAATACATAACCTTAGTGCAAGGCCTGCCCTCCGGTCTGACCGAAGGCAGGAAAACAGAGCCCGGACCTAGGTCTTCATGTTCCTTGTACCCCGCCCCCCAGGCCCTGTGTCCCTGGGATCCTGGCTGGGCAGCTGCAAGAAGTTTCGGGTTTGCTGGAGCGTAGAGCTGGAGGTCTTTGAGGCTAAGTGACGAACTGGACATTCCTGGAAGAGCATTAGGGAACCTCAAAGAAAACAACAAAACAAAACCAAAAATGGCTCCTAGACCTACTAATTGAGTATCGTAAGGTTGCAGGATGCAAAGTCAGCACCAAAAAAATGGATTATTTTCTACATCTTAGCGATGAACAGTTGGATCCAAACTTCAAAACACAGTATCGCTTACAGTCGCTTCTCCCAAGGAAATTTTTTAATGTTTATTTATTAATTTTGGGAGAGAGTGAGCGTGCACACACACACATATGCGTGCAAGCGGGGAAGGAGCAGAGAGAGAGAGAGAGAGAGAGGGAGAGAGGATCCCATGCAGGCTCCACACTCAGTGCAGAGCCCCACAGACTCGACCCCACAAGCGCAAGATCGTGACCTGAGTCAAAACCAAGAGTCGGATGCTCAACGGACTGAGCCACCCAGGTGCCCTGATGAAGGAAATTTTTAAAAAGACCTAAGTAAATGGAGAGACACGCTGCGTTCATGAATTGCAAGACTCAGCATTGCGTACTCCCCGCACTGATTTGTAGGTTTAACCCATTGCTTCTCAGAATCCCCGCAGTGTTTTTTGGAGATACAGACAATATGATTCTAAAATTTACATGTAAAGGCAAGGGGACTAGAATAGCTAAAACAGTGTTGGAAAAGAAGAAAGCGGGAGATTATAGGTTCACTCTGGTGTGAAGGCTCATTATATAGTTAAGGTAATGGAAACTGTGGTATTGCAGCGGGACAGACACGTAGATCAATGTGAACAGGATAGAAAACTCAAAAGCAGACCCACGCAAGTGTGCCCCACTGATTTTTGATAAAGGTGCAAACACAATTGGCCATCCATAAGCAAAATATGACCCCCAAACTAGTCTCACATCATGCACAAAAATTAACTTGAAGTGGATCATAGCTCTGTGTGTGAAGCATTAGAATACAAGACTAGCAAAAAACAAAACAAAACAAAACAAAACAAAAAAACACATAGAAGGAGATCTTTGTGACCTAGGGTTAGGAGAAGAGTTCAATATAAGGCATCAAGAGCACAATCCATAAAAGAGAAAATACTGTTAAGTTGGACAGTATCACAATGTGAAACTTTAGTCCAACTTCAGCTCAGGTCTTGATCTCATGGTTCGTGGGTTCGAGCCCCACATTGGGTTCTGTGCTGACAGCTCAGAGTCTGGAGCCTGCTTCGGATTCTGTGTCTCCCTCTCTCTCTACGTCTTCCCGTTTGTGCTCTTTTAGCCTCTCTCTCTCAAAAATAAATAAACATTAAAAAAAATTTTTTTAAGGAAATGGTCAAAAGTAGATGTGAACAGACATTTCACTGAAGAAGAAATACAGATAGCAGATATGTACGTGGAAAGGTGTGGCCATTGTGGAAGTGAAACACAGAGCTACGACGAAGGATAACTGTGCACCTTTTGGAAAGGCTCACTTGAAAAACTACTGACATACTAAGTGTTGGTAGGGATTTAGAGCACACAACGTCTCCTACTGCTGGGGGAAATGTGACATTCCCAAGCAGTGGTACAGTCAGTCCAGAAAAGAATTTGTCTATTTCTTGTAGTTAAACAGGCATTCACCATATGACCCAGCAATTGTGCCCCTGCACATTTAAAAACCTACGTCCACACAAAAACCGGTGCATGATTGTTCAGAGCAGCTTTATTTGTAAAAGCCTTGAACAGGAACCAGCCCGATGTCCTTCAGTAGGCAAATGGATAAACCAATTACTTCTCAGCCGCAAAGAGGAATGAAGTATTGATAAGATCCAACACCTTGGATGGATCTCAAGGGTGTTATGTTGAATAAAAATTACAACAGCAACCCAGTCTCAAAAGGTTACATGCTGTATGCTTCCGTGTACAAGTATCTTGAAATAACAACATTATAGAGATAGAGAACAGATCGGTGGTTACCAGGGGTTTGGGGAGGTGTGGATGTAACTACAAAGGGGTAACATGAGGGAGTTTCTTTGTGGTGATAGAACAATCCTGTGTCCCGATTGTGATGGCGGTTACACAAATCCAAACCTTTGCTGAAATTTGTACGCTGGAGATAATAATAATAAAAAGGAGCACGGGTAAAAACTGCCGAACTCTGGATAAGTGGTACAGTGTAATGAATTCGATTGTATCATTGTCAGTTTCCAAGTCTTGAAAATGTACGTGGTTACGCGAAATGTTATCCCTGGGGAAAGTCCAGTGAAGGTACATAAGGACTCTGTACTAATTTTGCAACTTTTTGTGAGTCTAAAGTTATTTCAGAATAAAAAGTTTTAAAAAAAAACAAACTTTAAAGGGGGGCTTACTCGTAAGAGTTGGAGTTGGCGACAGAACCGTATACAGTCGTAAAAAGGATGACGTATCTTTCTGGAGCCATCCAACTTGTACGCTCTGATTTTCCCAGGACTTACAGTAGTGCATAGCAAAGTGCCTAGCAAACAAGTGACCAGGGAATAAGCGAACACACATAGTGCAATGTCTGTCCTCGTCTGACTCTGTGGGTCTTTGTACTCCTTGCTACCCCTCCCCCAGCCTGGTGTCCTAGGATCAGGGCTAGGCAGGTGTAGGGAGGCTTGGGTTTCCTGGAGCTGGGAAATGGATGTCTGTGACACTGAGTGACAGAGCCGTGGATTCTTGGAAAAGCAGCAAGCAGGTGGGCTGAGGGCAGCAGTACTGGCCCAGGCCTGGCAGGGGACACAGTCTTGTCAGGACTCCCTTCTGGCCATTTGGTTGGGCAGATGGCCCTGGGGAGGAGGAGCCCCTTGTCCTGGCACGAACTTGGGCTCTGAGCTGCTTTGAGCTGCCTGCCTACAGCTCTCTGAATTTTACTCTCTTCCTTTGAAGCTCTTAGGCCTGGGTTTCAATCCCCGCTGTGGCTTCCTAGGTGTATAATCTTGAGACAAGACACCTCAGTGTTTCCAGCTGTAAAATGGGAATGACACCCCCCCCCCCCCCCCCCCCCCCCGCTTACTAGACTCTTGTGTGGGTTTTGAGATTACTCAGGCCAAGGGCTTAGGGCTAGACAGGTTCATTGTAGTCAGGGAACCCCACGCCTTTCACCTTCCTCTTTGTGACGGCATCGGGCACCAATGGAAGGGGTTGGGCCCACCCTTCCGGGTGGGTTCGTTCTTCCCACTGATCCACTTGCCTGAATTTTCCTTTGTATCCAGCTGAGGGTAAGTTAAAGCAAGCACCCAGGGCAATCTCAAGGGGGTGTGGAAGGCTTGAAAGGGCAGCCAGGGAGGCAGGGGTGTGGTAAGGCCTTTGATCAGGGTGGCAAGATGGTATGCACCTGGGGTTCGAATCCCAGGTCTGCCCTTTCCAACCCTCGGGCACCATATGTAAGGTCTTAGAATCTTGGTTTTCCCATGCCAGAGTGGGGCCCAAGACTCCTGACTCAGGGCTGTGTGAGCATTAGTCGTTTTAAAAGGAAAAAGTACCACGTGGAAAGCCGTTAGCACCCTGCCCCACACCTGGTGGGTGCACCCTGAATGGCAGGGAGACGAAATCGTGATCTTCACCGCGCACGTGGGGAATGGCGGTGTGGAATTTGCAGCTCTAAGGGGCTGCTTGAACTGCCCCCTCCTCTATCTATCCCTGTGGCTGTCGTGAGGAATCAGTGTCCCGCCATCAAAATGGAGCCGAGGCAGCTGCCCCCGCGTGCTGTCCCCTGGGTGCAGCGGGTCTCACGGGCAGCCTCCTCTGGGGACCGCGCGGAGAGCGGTTATCTGGGTTACCTGCCGCCTCACCTGACTCAATCCCTGGAAACTGGGCCCCAGCGTTCTGGGCCAGATAACATCCTCCACGTCCTCAGATGCCCTGAGCTTCGTGGAGTAGGTGCCTGGGCATGGAGAGGGGAGGGCACAGGGCGAAAGCCTGTCTGGGATCAGCCACCAGTGGCCTCAGGGCGCACAAGGAGGAGGGGAGCTCAGTGCCCTGGAGGGCTGGCTCCTGCTGACTCCCCCCTCTGGCCCAGCTGGGTTGTCACAGAAGCGACAGGTCTCAGAGTCAGCAGGAGTCTCAAAGCAATCAATCCAAAGCCTTTATTTCCTGATGAGGAAACAGAGGTCCATGGAGGGTTGGTGACCTCCCTGCAGAGGCAGGAACCCAAAGTCTCCCCAGACCTGGTCTCCTGGTTCCCAGCTCGTGCTCACCTCCTCTCCGCCCTCACCACATTGCTACAGAGTAAGACGGAATCGGGTTCAGCCCCTGGTCCCGTTACTGATTTGCTGCAGGAGGGAAAGGTACGGAGGCCGCCGTCCTACGCCTCCATTTTATCATCTGTGAAATGGAATCATCATATGAGCCTCCTCGAACTGCTTTAAGGATGAAAGAAGGCGTGCAAGGTGCCTGGGCTGGAACTCAGCAGACAATGAAAGTGGTGGTGGTGGGGGGGGGGGATATTGTTTTAAGTTGACCCCAACTGCTCTCTGTGTGCTAGACACCGTGTAGATGGTCTGCACGCATTAACTCCCTTCCTCTTCCCAGCAGGCAGGTGCTAGTTGAAAGTCGCTCTTCAGAGGGGAGGGGGACAGCCACATCAGGCAGTCTGGGGCCGGGCTCTGTGCTTTTAGGAACCACACCCTAGCGCGGGCAGGAGACCCCGTGAGCATGTCCCTGGGGATTAGAGCTGATTATCTAAGGTCACGTCACGCTGTGCTAAAAAAAAAAAAAAGTTATTTAAAAGAAACATCCAGAGAACAGGGGACCATCTTGTGAGGACAGACCCAAGGGTAAGCCTCTGATGGGAAGAGACATCGGGGGAGGGATATCCAGGGC
This sequence comes from Felis catus, assembly GCF_018350175.1. NCBI lineage: Eukaryota > Metazoa > Chordata > Mammalia > Carnivora > Felidae > Felis > Felis catus. The sequence continues at coordinate 29,532,777 of NC_058383.1, read as the reverse complement.
GCCTGCAGGACGGGGCAAGTCTCATGTAGCCCTGGGCCTCTCTTCAATCATATCGAGGCGGGGGAAAGAAAAAGAAAAAAGTCTGGGACTAAATGAGGTCAGCGTTTCCCAAACCTTGGTGCGTGGAACAACATTTATCATTTTAATGTGTATGTTTTAACATGTACTAGAGAAGTAGCTGGCGTTATCAGAGCCATCCTGAAATGAGTATCATTATTTAAGTTGAACGTACAGGAAGGATGTAAGTTTGTTTTCTGGATAGAGAATGTGAAGTAAGGGCAAAAATGAGGGGCGGTGGAGATCGGCAACTGGGGGAGGGGGGGCGGTGGGCCTGGGACAGTAGGGCCCTCCTTCCCACTCACTGACACAGGCCAGTTACGGCCTGAACTGTGTCCCCCTCCCCCCAGAGATGTTGAGGACCCCAGTGCCTGTGGATGTGACTTATTTGGAAACAGAGTCTTTGCGAACGATCAAGTTAAGGTGCAGTTGTACTTGATTAGAGGGGTCCCGAATCCGGTAAGACCGGCGTCCTTATAAAAACAACAACACTGGGCCCGGAGACAGTCACCTGCAGAGGGAAGACGATGTGAAGACACAGAGAGAACACACCAAGGGGTGCCCGAGGCTCCCCGAAGCTGGGAGACAGGCATGGAACAGATCCTCCTTTCCAGCCTCACAAGTTACCAACCCTGCTGACATTTTGATCTTGGACTTACAGCCTCCGGAATGGAGAGACAGTAAATTTCTGCCATTTGAGTCACCCCAGCTGGTGGTGGGAGCCCTGGGAAAGGCAAAGCCTGAGTGTCAAAACACCGCAGTTTCCCCGCTGGGTCAACCTTGCCTTTGGGTCCTGGAAGGGCATGCTTTCCTATAGTCAGGAAGTACCCGGCCTTGACTCTTTGGAGATTTCACTTCCGGGGTGGCTGCCCTCCAGATGTGTGGCCCCAAACCTAGGAGGAGTCGAAGCCACCAAGCCATGCTCAGGTACACCCTAAACTACTGGACCCGCCCTGAACGTGACCTTGTGGAGAGTGCATTAGAATGTGCCCCTCCCTGAGCCCGCGTGATTGTCCTCGTCCCATAAACCAGGAGGCTGAGGTTCAGAGGCGTCGTGTGACAGCGGGGGACACGGTCCGCAGGTGGCAGACCCCTCCCCAAGTACCGCTGCTGTTATTACTCCTACTATTACTAACACACTTAGATCGTGCTTCCAAAAATGTGTGCCAGGTACTCTTCTAAGTGTTGATCGTATATAAACCCTCGGGGACTCAGTGGCGTAGGTATTACCCCTTTCACACTTCCCTGACTCCAGGGTGACTTGCCTGAGGCCACAGAACACATCTGGGGGCAGAATGAGACCTGGCCTGTGCTCTGTTCACTGTGTCACAGTCTCCCACATACGTGTCTGTCTGACTCATGGACCCAACTGTATCTGATCGGTATCCAATTTTTTTTTTACTATTATTATGCTGCTGTGAATTTCCCCAGACATGTGTGATCCCTGCTCTCCTGTGAATATATCTTTTGCATAAATGCCTCTGGGTGGAAGTGTGGGCTCAAAGGGTGTGTGTATGTGTTCGTTTATTTTCGCCCGGATTCTTTTCTTCTACCGGGGAGAGGAGAGACAACCAGGCTCTGAACGAACCTCGCCATCGTCACTAATTCTTATTCAGCGTGACCCAGCAAACATGTTCTGGAAGCTTCTGGGGAGACGGAGACAGGAGTGACTCTGGGAGGCTCTTCTCACCATCTTGCGGGGGACACGGACCGATCCCTGAGTAACCAGTACCCGGATTACCTAAATCTGTCCTCACCCAGGGTTTCACAGGCCTTGTGTTTTGGAGTCTGGCCTCGGAACACTCCCCTGGCCCATGAAAAGTATACATTGAACCCTAGCCATTACCACCATCGTGACACTTTGGGCCAGCCCCCACCCCACCGCCAAACACTCTCTAGAGCTGAGTAGCAGCTGTGCCCTTTTTATGATCCCTACTAGGTCCAGAGAAGTTGATGATCCTCTCAGTGTTATGTCAGATTATCCCTTTTTGTGTGTTTTCTGGAAGTTCTAGAAACCTGGCTTTTTATGTGAAATGTCCTGGCTTTTTAACGTTAGCGACTAATTAGGCTTAAAAACAAAAAGCAACAAAAACCCACTCCTGCGGTCAGAGAAACCCCATCTGCGGACCAGATGTGGCTCGCCAGTTTGCCCTGGAGTCGGGCAGACGTGGGTCTGTGTCCCAGCTCTGCCACTTACAAGATCTGTGACCACGTCGTCGTCGGAAGCCTGGGCATCCTCACCTGGAGAAGCACAGTGATAAGCCCCACTCTGCGTGATTGGCTTTTGAGTGACTGACAGTTTGGGTAAAGGACCTGGCGTCTTCCTGGCAACTCATCGCAAGGTAGATCACTGCTATTGTGACGGCAATTTCATTAAATGAAGTCTGAGCCATGGTAGGCGGAGATGTCGGAGGGAAGCTGAGTCCATCTGGGGCTTGTCAAGATTTAGTTGTTGAGGAAACACCCAGATGGAGTTGACCAGTGGCTTTTGGAATTACACGCGCAGAGACAGATTTTCATCGGAAGGAGGGCTGTCTTCCACCAAGAGTGTCTCTTTACATAGAGGAAAGATTTTTTTTTTTTTTTTTTTTTTTTTTTTACCCTTTATGTACTTATGTGAGCCATGAAAGTTCATGGGCTTCTGGCCATCACTTCCACGTTGGATGCTCTGAAGGCTTTGCTGTCTTTGCTTCCTAGAAAGTAGCATAATTCCCTGATGACTGCTTTTCTAATGGGAGGTGAACCTGGAAGGAGGAAATCAAACCTGGGCTGGTTCTTAAAAATTGCAGTGTGTTGGGGTGCCTGAGGGGTTCACTCAGTTAAGCGTCCGACTTTGCCTCAGGTCATGATCTCACAGTTCGTGGGTTCGAGCCCCCCATCGGTTTCTGCATGGACAGCTCCGAGCCTGGAGCCTGCTTCGGATTCTGTGTTCCCTCCCCCCCACCGCCCCCGTCCCTTCTCTGCTTGTGCTTGCTGTCTCTCTCTCTCTCTCTCTCTCTCTCTCTCTCAAATATAAATAAAGAAACATATTTTTTATTTTTATTTTTTTAAAAATTTTTTTTCAACGTTTATTTATTTTTGGGACAGAGAGAGACAGAGCATGAACGGGGGAGGGACAGAGAGAGAGGGAGACACAGAATCGGAAACAGGCTCCAGGCTCTGAGCCATCAGCCCAGAGCCCGACGCGGGGCTCGAACTCACGGACCGCGAGATCGTGACCTGGCTGAAGTCGGACGCTTAACCGACTGCGCCACCCAGGCGCCCCAAGAAACATATTTTTTAAATACTTGAAAAAATTTCAATGCCTGAGGCAGAGAAGGTGATGGGGCTGTGAGCAGAGGCCACTCACTCGCCATCTTGAACAAGGAACAAGGAACTCAAATGTCATCTGTAAGCATTTTCTGAGAATTCTTCTCCACTGGGGGGACTTGGCCTCACTTATTAGAAGAACCGCTGGACTCCAGTGAGGAGAGAGGGGCTTTCACTGCTCTGCTGCTCTGTCTTCTCTCTGTGACCTTGGCCAAGTCACTTCTGCCCTTTGGATGTAAGGCCATGATTTGTAAAGCAAGTGTGTTAGACTATGTGTTAGTTTGCTGGGAGAACCAACACGAAACACCACAGATGGGTGGTTTAAGCAACATAGATTTATTCTGTCACAATTGTGGAGGCTCAAAGTCCAAGCTCACGTTGCCAGCATGGCTGGGTTCTGGTGAGAGCGCTCTCCTTGGCTTGTGGATGGTCGACTTCTCCCTGTGTCTGCACATGGCTGTCCCTCTATGTGTGTGTCTGTGGCCTCACCTTCTTATAAGGATACCAGTCCTATTGAATGAGGGTTCACCCTAATGAACTCATTTCAACTTAATGACCTCTTTAAAGGCCCTGTCTTCAAATACAGTCCCATTCTGAGGAAGTGAGGATGAGGACTTCAACATATGAATTTGAGGGGTGGGGGACCCAGCCGAGCCCACAACTGGCCAGTTCAGTGCTTCTCACCGTATGGGTTCTTGCTTCTAGTGGAATTGACTTTACATCAAATGCAGAAATAAGCCTTGAAGAACAGCCAGTCCTTCCGATTACTTGAAGAACAAAAGTTTTGGTTCAGTCCTAACGTGACTTTCTGATGTTACCTTTCTGACACCTGCCGAGCAAGAGGAGAACAGACCGCAGGCCCAGAGCATTAAGGAGACAACTATAACTGCATCAGTTACCTATTACCCTCAAATCTAGTGGCTTAAAACCCTTCATATTTATTATATCACAGTGCCCATGGGTCGGGAATTCAGAAGCAACTTAGTTGGGTGGTTCGGGTTTAAGGTGTCTCAAGAGGTGCAATCAGTCACCTAAAGGCTTGACTGGGAGTAGGTAGGTATGTCAAAGGTGGATCGAGCCGGTGCTGGCTGTCAGAGGGACCTGTTAGTTCCTTGTCACACGGCTTGAGTGTCCTCACAATATGGTGGCTGGCTTCTTCCAGAATGAGAAATTGGAGAAAACAAGAGAGCAAGAAGGAAACCACAATGTCTTTTATATCCTAGTCTTAGAAGTCCTAAAGTGTGATTTCCACAGTGTTCTACTGGGGACTCTGGGATGAATAGAGCACAGGTCAGCCCCATTTACTGCGGGAGGGAACCCCACAAGGGAATGAATCCAACAGGTAGGGATCACTGGGGGCTAGTTCAGAGATTGACACGGGAGGAGGTAATAAGAGTTTTATTTAGTGATTAACTATTTTTTGGTTACCTTGTCTATATTTGTATATGCAAAAAAATATATACTAGTATTTTGTGTTCTTTTAATTATATATGCACATATATACAAGTGATATGCTATATATAAATATCTAATCTGCTTTCTTCCCTGCTCAATAATACATTTTTGAGATCAATCTGTGTTCAAGCTGATTCTTTCTCTGAAATTATAAACATTTGCCATTTTTATGGATCCATTCGCCTACTAATGGCCATTTCGATTCTTTCTAATTTTTTGCATTTATAACACCGATGACTGAAACATCCTTGTACATGTCTTAGGATAGATGATGAGGGGAGCCTGAGTGGTTCAGTCGGTTAAGCGTCTGACTTCGGCTCAGGTCATGACCTCACGGTTCGTGAGCTTGAGCCCCGCGTCGGGCTCTGGGCCGACAGCTCAGAGCCTGGAGCCTGCTTTGGATTCTGTGTCTCCCTTTCTCTCTGGCCCTCCTCTCTCTCTCTCTCCACCCCCCCCCCCAAATAAATAAACATTAAACATTTTTTAAAAGAACAGTAGTTATCCTAATTTCCCTCCCCCCACGTCATAGAAATGTCTCCGTTTCTCCACACTATTACTAACTTCTTGATGTTGCCCAAAACTTTGAGTTGAGACAACTTTCAGGTAGAGAAATGGTATCTCGATATTCTGATTTTTTTTTTAACTGGGGTAAAGACCAGATCACATACGACTGACCATCTTGACCATTTTTAAGTGTGCAGCTATGTCACGTCAAGTACATACACGTTGCTGTCCAGCAGCTCCCCAGAACTTTTTCATCTCGCAAAACGGAAGCTCTGTACCCACTGAACAAGAACCCCCCACCCCTCCTCCCCGCCGCCCCTGGCAACCAGCATTCGACCTTGCGTTCCTATGAATTTGACTACTTCAGACAACACGTATGGGTGGAAACATACCATTTTGTCTTTTTACGCCCGGCTCGTTTCACTTAGCGCACTGTCCTCGGGGGTCATCCACGCTGTAGCAGGGTGACATGATCTCCCTCATTTCTGAGGCTGAAGCATAGTCCGTGGAATGGATAGACCACATTTTCCTTAGCAGTGCATTCATAGATGGATATTTGGGTCGCTTCCATTTCTTGGCTATTCTGAACAATGTTGCTGGGAGCACAGCATTCTTCTGGGTATGGACCTAGAAGCGGGATTGCTGGGCCACATGGTAATTTTGTTTTTGATTTCCAAGGAACCGTCACCCTATTCTCCGGCTGCATCATCTTACACCGCTTCCAAGGGTGTACAACCACATCCTTGCCGACATGGGTTATTTTCTGCGGGTTTTGTTTTTTTTTTTTTTGATAGTGGCCATTCGATATTTTAATTTTACGTCCCCCTGAGTACGAGTGAGTTTGGGCATCTTTACACCATCCCCCTTGAACCATGGGGAAATTACACTTCTAGGAGATTAAGTCACTTGCCCCAAAGCTCAGGGCCGGGCAGGGGTGGCGCGGAATCACGACCCAGGGTTAGATGCTCTGTGCACCCCTGTTCTTTCCAGATGTGACCCTGCCTCCAAACCCACAGGGCTTCTTTAAGAAAAGAAAGGAGGGGGAAGGCTCAGCTCCCTGCCTCTGAATTCCTGCTCACCATGCCTCGGACGGGTGGGGGGGGGGGGAGCTGGGGATCTACGGAGCATTATTGTTCTTGGATCCGCGGGCCAAGTGGCGTTACCTCCACCTAGGAGGAAGCGGTGTCTACGCTAATACCCCGGACGGGAAATGTGTGCCCAGAAGATTAGCTCCATTGTGTGGGGCTGGACGCTTTCCACCGACTTTGTTTATGGGACAGATTGTTTTTGTCAAGTTGTTTGCCCCCGTGAGTCTCCCGGCTCTTGAGGCCCGCTGGCCGTGGACAGGGTTAGATTTACGGGTAGCCCAGAGCGTGGGCAGGAAAGGCCACAAAGGAAAGCCCCCCCCCCCCCCCCGGGGGACTTCAAGAGTCTGTCCCGAGATGGGGGGGGGGGTCCTCCCGGAACAGCAGAACCAGGGCCCTATTTTATTCATCTCTAAAGTGGGAGGCGCGGCAGAGGGGGGGGGGGCGGGATCTTCTTCCCCGTTGGGCCTTCGGGCTGGTATTTGGACGTCACCGTCCGCATCCCCCGTCCGCTCCCCTCTGCACACGTCCAGATGTGTGGCTGGGGTTTTGAGGTCGGTGCTTTTTGTGCCCGATTCCTTCCGCCAGAAGCTTTCAGGCGCCTACCGCCACCGGCTGCCTTGCGCCCGTCGGTGCCAAATCCGTTCGCAGACGGCACCGACAGCGGGCGCCCTTCACGCTCCCTGCTCCGAGGCCACGGGGCCCGGCTCCTCGGGTGGTCTAGGCACAGAGGCCAATTGCTACCATGTGCCGGCTCTCCATTGTTCCGTCTTCGTCCCCACCCACCCGGCCAGCCACCACCCAGGCGGACAGCCCCGTCGCCCTGAGCTTCCGTGCTGTTCCCAAACCTCAAGAATTTAGGCCAGGCGCTCTGGAAGAGAAGGATGCAGAAATTAAAAGAGAGAGAGAGAGAGAGAGAGAGAGAGAGAAAGCTTCTTAGCGGCTCTTGGCGTCAGCTTTCTTACCTGTACCGTGGCATCATCAGGCCACCCCGGCTCCTGAGCTTACCGAGCCGGTGGAAGGCACTGGTAGCTAAAGCGCTTAGCACAGAGCCTGGGACTTGGGGAGCGCTCGGTGAACGGCTCCTCTTATTTCTCGCATGCCCACCGGGGGCCAGACCCAGTGCTCGGGACACGGGAAACTCAAATGGGACACCACCTTGACTCTCAGCACTCACCTTCAAGGCAGAACCGCGATGAGCAGACTGTTCTAGGTAAGGGGTCCGTAGAGAGAAGCACAGAGTAGGCATCTCAACCTGGCGGGCGGCTATCCGGGAAGGCTTCCGGGAGGCGGTGACATCTGAACGGGGACTGAAAAGTGACTCCCTTCTGCTGTTTTGGTGATCCTGCCAAAAGCAGGCCAGAGCCTCACGTGACACCAGTTGGTGGGCCTTCGTCTGTGCTCCAGCTCTGGCTGTCCCCTCTTGAATCCCCTCGGTGCTGCGCTAAAAAAAGAAATCTGCAGGCAACTGTTTCCTCCCTCCTGTAATACACACGTCTTCATTCTCTAACAGGAGGGTATTGCCGGAAAGGTTTCCAAGACTCCCAAAGTCCCTGGGAAAGGCCTTCATCACTCATTCATTTGGTCATTGACTTACTACATATCAATAAACACCGACTGCTGGTTAGGCGAGGCTCACCTTAAAAAACCAGGTCCAGGTTGCGGACAAGCATTAAAATGAGGCCTGTTTGTCTCTTTCCTGTCCCTAAGCCACCACCCAGGTCCCCACGGCTCTAGGCATCGCTCACGGCAGCGGCTGTGGCAAGACAGCAGGATGGAAGAAAGGGTGAGGTCCGAAGTCCCGTGTCTAGCGTCTGACCTCTGTCACACGCCCTCACGGCTCCTACTGTACCCTCATAATCCTGGGAGGTGGCCTCTATTACTCCTGTTGTCCTGCTCGTGTCCCAGCAGGTCGCACTTGCTGGGTCTACAACTGGTGGACAGCTAGACAGCTGGCGGTTCGCTCGGTCCACTCAGGGTGCCTCCCAGCTGGCCAGCCCTACCTCAGCTCTTTCCGGTGCCCAGTTTCCCCCTGTGGTCTGGCTGCCACACCCACTTTGCCCATGGTCGTCTCTGGTCACCCTGTGGCCACTTCACCGTTCCCAGAGCAACTCCCATTAATGCCACCCATCAACACCGTCAGCTGTTTTCTCTATCCGTCCACAGGGCACATGGAACCTTCCAGATGCAAAATTCAAGCCCTCCCTCTGCCTAACCGCGTTGTGTACTGATTTTATTTGAATGTCTCTTCGTAGAATCCCATATGGGAAATGATGCAAAATCTTCTCTGCCTTTGGCTTTTCCCACACCGTAACAATCTTCTCCTGGGAGTCCTGCCTAGATGGGCATCCAGACGCAGCTGACTGCTTCCCCACCTCTCTCTCTCTCTCTCTCTCTCTCGCTCTTCTTTTAGGCTCTTCACTCCACTGACCTGGAAGGGATTAGCTTTAGGAGTGGGGAGGAAGGTGGTTCAAGGAAGGAAGCCAGCTGGCTGATTAAGGAACGTATGTCCCCAGATATTTGAAGATCTTACCCATTACACTCCCTGCCGAGGCTCCTGGGAGGGTTAAATGGGAGAGCTGTACATGTGCTTTCTGTGTGCCTGAGAATACACCAAAAGAATAAAAAGCGTGGGTTCTGGAACCAAGCTACCACCAGCTAGAAGCCCTATGGCCTTTGGCAAATCATTTAAACTCTCTGACCCTTGGTTTGCTCACCTGTGAGATGAGGATGATATTAATCCCTACCTCACTGTGCTCCTTGGGATGTGTGGTTGGCTGCTAATCATAAAGATTGGTGCCAGTTTTATTTGGGGATACGGTCTCTTTGGTGTGACCCTGAATAAAAGGGAGGTTTGTTTTTGTTTTTGTTCTGTTTGTAAAGAAAAAGGAAACGAATGCTGGAGAGATGCCTAGCAAATGGTCTCCACCATGGTTGGTAAAGGGGTGTCAACGTAGCACCTCGTACAGAGTAAATACTGGGAAATGATAGTAGCGGTAAGATTAGTCAAGAGCTATGTCACGTGGGATCTGAAATGTGGAGTGGCATCTACTTGGTTGCAAGGCAACTAGGGAAAAATGATTGTGGGGTCCCTTAGAACCACCCGATCGTTTCAGACAAGGCGGACGCTCGCTGTTTCCCCTGCCGGATCCCTCTTTGCACGACACATCGCAGCTGTTCCATAAATATTGTGTTGAGTGAATGAATGAATGAACCCCTTTCCCCCGACGCCTCCCAACACGTGGTGACTCTCTGTCCCCATAACCTCCAACTTACCTCTAAGTGGCTTTAGCCAAGCGTGAGTTATAACACACAGTTCCGTTCTCCCACGGCGTGCAACAGCACAATCCTATATTAGGTTTCGTTTCCAGCGTTCGTTGGCCTGAACTTTGGAATATACCAGGCTTTATTCGCTCTACCCTTTTGTGTCCCGGTGTCTGTCTTTCTCTCCACTCCCTCAAGGTGCTAATCCAACAGCTCACTGTAAAAGGCGTGGATTTCTTCCAACCACAGTGGTCACGTTTCTTAACCGATAGCCTGACTTGTCAGCACCAAGTAAACACAGCTTTGATTTGAAGAGAAGGGGGGAAAGCCAAGGGCCACTGCTGCAAAATCACAGAGAGAAGGAATCCTTTCTTCCACACGTTAATGAGGTCATTAAGTCAACTCTGAGCCGTGACTCTGTGCTGTAAACACTATGCATGCACTGACTCATCTTGTCCTTACAATCTGTTAGGGTGCTGTGACTGTCCCTATTTGATGTGTGAGAGAACTGGGGAGCACACCGGTTAATAGTGATGGGGCTCTCACCTGAGTCAGGCCCCATGCCCAGGCCCTGAAAATGTAATCGTGAATAAGACAGACATGAATCCCTGTCTCACGGCCCTTCAAGCGGATGTTAGGGACAAAAAGCAAACACCTAAATTAACAGAGTAATTTCAGTCACGGGTGGTTTTGGCCGCAAATACCCGATAGCCCGATCCTGGTGGTGTAAACCCTTGGGATTGATTTCCCTCCATGGAACAGACAGTGAGGATGCTGGTGCTGGTCCTCCGGCTCAGGAATCGCTATTCGCATTGTCTTTTCCTCCTGGTCACAGAATGGCTGCACAGCTCCAGCCATCGGCCCTGTGATCCAGCAGACGGTGGAAGAGGGAGAGGGGTGATGCCAGGACCTGTCGTTGGCCAGATGGGGGTCCAATGGGCACCTCTGCCTGGATGGCCGTGAAGGAGAAGGGAGCTGATATTGAAAGTCAGGTCAGCTGGCCAACAGTGCCTGCCACAGAAAGTGCAAAGAGGACCCTGGGAGAGAGGGCTTCTGTGTATGGCACGCTAGGGGGAGGTGACAGCTGAACTGAGACCTGATGACAGGAGGCCAGCCCTACCAAGATCTGAGGACACCGCATGCCACACAGGGGACACAGCAATGCAAGAGTTTCGTTCAGAAATGAACATGGTGAGACTTTGGAGAGAGAGGGGTCCAGAGCGGCTGCAGAAGACAGTGATGGGGAGCAGGTCGAGTGGACCCCAAGGGAAAGAGAGGCGCGAGATCACCCTGCGGGGTCCACTTGGTCCTTGGCTCTTACTCAGCATGTGATAGGAAGTTACTGGAGGCTTTTAATCAGGGAACTGAAATGATCCAATTCGTGTCTTAAAAGGAATTATCGGGGCAGGAGAACTTCTGTGAGGGGTCACAAAGCTTAAGGAGACTTAATTCCTGGTGACAGTATGATTTTCCTAGCTCCTTCCCGGTTTACGTTTTTCTGCCTCTTAGATCACCCCCACCTCCCTTTGCTTTGCTGTGGCTCCCGGAGCGCCAGACGAGGCCCAAGCGGGAGGTAAGCGTCACTTACCCTGAATGGACAGAGGCAAGTGTCCCACTACAGGTTCCCAAACTTCAGCTCCTCACCCTCCTCTCTCATGCCTGGGGCTACATCAGTGGCTCTCAACCAAGCGAGTTTGCCTCCCTGTGGATAGGGGCCGCTTGGCCGCTTGTCTGGAGACATTTTGGGTTGTCGCGACCAGAGGGGGAACAGAGGGCACTACTGGCATCCAATGGGCAGAGCCCTGGGATGCCACTAAGCATCCTACGTTGCGCAGGACAGCCCCCAAAAGCCAGAATTATCGGGCCCCAAATGGCAATAGTGCTGAGCTCGGGAAGACCTGGGCTAGATCGACATGCCTGTTTTGTTATTTCCTTAGTTATATTTCCCTTTACACTCACTCACTCTCTAAATTAAACACACACGCACACATGCACACACACACACACACACACACACACATCACTACCATAAATAAGAAATGAGTGTCACTTGCCGTAAACAGAAGTTGACCAGAAAGATAAATAGGCAGAAGACAAAAGTCGACTGCATTCCAGCTGGATAGTGCCATTAGCTCTAGGCTCTGAGTTTCCCGAGGTTAAAGAGGGAGTTTGGGCAATGTCATGGAAGGCTAAGAAAGACTGAGGACCTGCTTTAGATTAAATAAGAGGAAAGAGAAAAGACATGTAAATGCAACATGATTCTGGACTGGATCCTGGATCACAAAAGCTACAATTACTGGAATGACTTTATTGGGACAGTTCGCAAACTTCTGAATATGGATTTAATATTAGATGCTGGCTTGGTGTCACTGTGAAATTTCTCGAGGTAGTGATTATGCTCTGGTTATGTAAGCAAACGTCCTTTCTTGCTCTTAGGAGATACATGAAGTATTTAGGGATAAAGGGTGATGATAGTGGCAATTGATTCCCACTATTTTTCTTCTGAGAAAAAAGCGTTTTCAAGATTGAGAGGTGAGTGTAATGGCTTACCTTTAAGAAAAAGATGGGACAGTGGTTCTCACTGTTGGCTGCACTTTTGAATCCTCCTGGGAGCTACTAACATTCTGAAGCCTAAACCTCACTCCACCTGAATTCTATCAGCACCTGTGGGGGTGGCATTTTGTAAAAGTCTCCCCAAATGTGCAGAGACGTTTGAGAACCATTGCCCCGGAAAATGAAGAGTATAGGGCTGATTCCATTGTAAATCTTTCCTGTTTTATTTTTTAAAAGTGTGTGTATGTGCAAGGTGCGTGGGCGGCTCATTCGGTTAAGCGTCCGACTTCGGCTCAGGTCGTGATCTCACGGTTTGTGGGTTCGCGTGGGGCTCTGTGCTGACAGCTCAGAGCCTGAGGCTGCTTTGGATTCTGTGTCTGCCTCTGTCTCTGCCCCTCCCCTGCTCCCACTCCGTCTCTTTCTCAAAAATAAATAAACATTAAAAAAAATTTTAACACGTGTGTATGTGTGTGTGTGTGTATACACACATGTGTCTTCATGTGTATGTGTGCATATTACACATGTGTGTATATATGTGTACCTACACACACAGAAAGAAAGCAAATGTGCCAACATGTAAACAGTTGGTAACTCTAGGTGAAGAGTATGAGAGTTTATTGTACACTTCTTGTAAGTTTTCCGTGGGTTTGGATTTTCTTTTCAAAATAAAAATTCAAAGCAAGAAAATGAACAAAAGCTCTCCTGAATGTACCTATGATATCACAAAAGTCTCCATTTTTTTTAAGTTTATTTATTTTGAGAGGGAGAGCAAGCACGTGGGAGGGGCAGAGAGAGAGAGAGAGAGAGAGAGAGAGAGAAAGAGAGAGAGAGAGAATCTCAAGCAGGCTCCACACTGTCAGCGCAGAACCCGATTCCGGGCTAGAATCCATGAACCGTGAGATCATGACCTGAGCAGAAATCAAGAGTCGGACACCCCGCTGGCTGAGCCACCCGGGCGCCCCTCGAGCTGTATTTCTGTATATCCATGAGAGACTGTGTTCCAACCATTGTGCCTTAGGCTGGGGTGCTCTTGATTGATACTAAAGAAAAAAGATTTTCTTTCGAAAAAGGTAAACAAAAGAGGTGTTAAAGAGAGAGCAGTGCCAACCACAGGCTGTCTCAGCAGAGAGATTGAAAGTGATAGAAAGGGATGATTTTCTCAGTGTGGGATGATTCGGTGTTTTCAGGGCCTCTGGAAGCCCAGCGATTGAGGGTTCCTCTTCCGTCTTAAGAAAGTCTTGACCGAGAGACTCCGTTTTCTCTGCTGCAAGATGAGGATACGATGCTGGGAGCCGGGGCCCAATTTGGGGGCTGGCCCTCCTGCCCTTTGAGGTCTTTAGATATTTATCCACCGACTTCCCACTCCCACTGCATTCCAAGCCCCGGGGGAAATTCCAAGGTCCTTGCCAGGATGTCACTGAACTCCTGGGGCCTTTCTCACTGTCACCTGGGCCCCGACTTCCTCCTGGCTCCGCCAGCTTCTCCCTCTGCCTCTCAAGGCGATTCATCTGCCTTCCCTCTGGCAGCCATTCAGCCCCTTGCTGCCTTTTCCAACACACACAACACACCCAGGCACGGACACACAGAGACGCGGACACACACAGACTTAGAAACAGAAGCACATAAAAACAAAGACATGGCCAAGCCTGGACAGGCACCGCGATCCGCACAGGCTCAGACCGACACAAACAGTCCTTCACGGGCACACACAGACACGGGCACAGACAGACAGACACACGTGCACACTCACGGACACGCGCACAGATGCAGAGGCACGCCAGTCCCGAGCGTGCGGTAGAGCTCGGCCGGGGGCCGGGGTTCTGGAAGGGACTTCCAACACAGACAACTTACAAACGGTCGTCAGGTATCTTGGGAGTCCCCTTGCACATCGTCCCCTCCGTCCTTGCTTTTACTTTCCCTCCCAAGTATTCTTCTCCACTAGTTTTCCCTCTCTGGACAGTTCGTTACTTCTCAACTCTCGAATTGCAAACCGCTTTGGACGTGGCGCGCAGGGGCCTCTCCTCTCAGGAGTGTGCTCTGCTGAGAAACAGTCCTCCCCTTTGGGCTCTTCCTCTCACGGCGGGTTTTGCCAGGGGAGAAGAACAGCACAGACATTGATTTCCCCGCCGCTGTGACTTAAGCCACGCGCCTTCACACGACCTTAAAATCCTGGTGAGGTGTCTGGGTCCCTCCAGGCTGTTCACGGAAATACCATAAACTTGGTGGCTCCCAAACAACCCGCATTTATTTCTCCCGCTTCTGGAGGCGGGGAAACCCAAGGTCAAGGCGCCGCCGGCAGATCCGGTGTCCGGAGGGAACCACTTCCGGGTTCGGAGTCGGCCATCTTCTCTCTGTGTCCTCACGTGGCGGAAGGGGCGAGGGAGCCCGTGGGGGTCCTTTTAGAAGGGCACTGATTCCACTCCTGGGAATGGAGTGTCATGGGAATGGAGTGTCATGACCGAACCACCTCCCAAAGACCCCACCTCCTAACACTTTCACCTTGGGGGTTAGGTTTCAATGTATGAATTGGGGGGGGGGCGGAGAGGGGGCACAAACATTGAGACCACAGCCCATGATTACACCCCATTTGTTATTGCCGTTCAGAGAGGGTTTGTAGGTAATGGTGACGGTTTCATTCATCCCTACCCAGTAGGGTAGGATTTGGGGGAGGACCCTGTGACACAGGATGGGTGGCAGAGGTGGTGGTGTCTACTGTGGATTTAGGATTTCCTTTGAAGTCAAAGGATGACCTAGTATTCTTGGTGATCTGTGCCCCATCTCTTCTAACACGCCAAGATCTTTCCTGGTTCCAGGCTTTGCCCGTCTTTTTCTCTCTGCTTGGGGCTCTTCTTCTCCTGTTCTTGGTAGGTTCAGCTCCTTATTCCTTAGGTGTCAGTCATGGAGTCATTACCTTAGAAATGCTTTTCCCAGACCCCCCTGACTGACTTCCTTCACAGCATTTGGCACAGCTTGCCGTTACTTTCTTTCTTTCTTTTTCTTTCTTTCTTTCTTTCTTTTTTTTTTTTTTTTGTACTTATCTGGAGTCTGCTCTCCTCCCCTAGGGAGTAAGCTCTCTGAGGTTGGGAATCTTGTCTTGTTGTCAAATGAAACTCCCCCTCAAATCTCTCCCCCAAGAAACAGCTCTTTTTTTTTTTTTAATTTTTTTAAACGTTTATTTATTTTTGAGAGACAGATCATAAGTGGCACAGGGACAGAGAAAGAGGGAGACACAGAATCCGAAGCAGGCTCCAGGCTCCAGGCTGTTGGCACAGAGCCCGATGCGGGGATTGAACCCACAACCCGTGAGATCATGACCTGAGCTGAAGTTGGATACCCAACCCACTGAGTCACCCAGACACCCCCTCCCCCGCCCCTTTTTTTTTTTAATTTTTGAAACAGATAGCTCTTAAGGGCCTTTCTTTCTTTCTTTCTTTCTTTCTTTCTTTCTTTCTTTCAGTGTTTATTTATTTTGAGAGAGGGAGTGCAGGGAAGGGCAGAAAGAGAGGGAAAGGGAGAATCCCAAACAGGCTCCACATCGTCAGCACAGAGCCTGATGTGAGGCTTGATCTCACAAACTGTGAGATCATGACCTGAGCCGAAATCAGGAGTCAGACACTTCACTGACTGAGCTACCCAGAAGCCCCCAAAACTTTTTATTTTCAAACAATTTTAGACTTATGGAAATTTTCAAGAACAGCAGGGTATTCCCCTATACCCTTCACCCAGCACCTCCGAATGTTAGTATCTTTTAAACTATAGCATTATTATCGAAACTAAGAAATTAACATGGGTACAATATTATTAATTAACCTATAGACTTTGTTCAGATTTCACTAGTTTTTTCCTCTGAGGTCCTATTTCTGTCCAGGGTCTCCCACCGCAGTCATGTCTCTTTAGTCCCCTCCAGTCTGTGACAATTCCTTAGGCTTTCCTCATCTCTTATGACTTTGACACTTTTTATTTTGTTTTATTTTGTTTTGCTTTGTTTTGTTTTGTGTGTATAGTTAACATGCAGTGTTATGTTAGTGTCATGACTTTAACACTTTAAAGAAAATGCATGCCAAGTACTTTGTAGGATGTCCCTCAGTTTGGGTGCATCTGATGTTTTCTTCCGTATATGACAGGGGTTACGAGTTCTGGGTGAGGATGCCACAGAGGTGAAGTGCCCTTTTTGTCAAACTGTATCAGGCGTACATAAAAACATAACTTAGTACTAGTGACGTTAACCTCAATCGCTTGATTCATGTGGTGTTTGTAGGATTTCTTCGCCGTGAGGTTACTAGCGTTCCCGTTATAATTAATAAACATCTTGGAAGGGATACTTCAAGATTACCCTGTTTCTCCTCAAACTTTGGCCTACTTAAATTTTAGCATCCCGTGGGTGGATCTTACTGTAGCAATTATTTCCTGTGCTTTTCTCATGGTGATTTTTTATTTATTTCCTTCCTTCACTCTCCATTTATTGTCATTCTTCTTTAAGGAGACCCCCTCCCATCCTGCCTTCCTCCCTTCCATATTTCCTTCCTTCCATCAATATGACCTCAAGGGTATTTATTTCCCTTCAAGGTTTATAATCCAATACTACTGGCTTTTGTTGTTTTTGTTGCTTAAATTGCTTTCTGGCACTGCATGGTGTTCCTGGCTCATCTTGTATTTTCCTTGCCCCGGCTCTGGAAGCAACCGCTTCTGCCCAGAGCCCTGGTTCCTTTGATTGGAGTATGGTGCTTAGAAACTAAGATACGAGTGTTAAGGGTGCTCACTGCTACTGAGGCATCCTTGCTTCTAGGACCTCTCAGTGTTCAGAGCCTGGAAATATGTGTATCGGTCCGTGCAAATACACACCTCTGTATTTATATCTTTATCTGTCTATTTATTTAAAAACTTCAGTTTATAACCAGACTACTGATTTCAACTCATCACCACAGCCTCTCTCTATCTTTGTATTTTTCTTTATTCGCAACTTTTTTTTTTCGTTCGAGGGCTGATCCTTCAATCTGGATAAATGGTAAAACATGCTTCCGTCCCATCCCTTCCTCCCTCCTTTCTCCCCTGGGAACGACTGACATGAGAACACAGCCCTGAATGCCGAAAGCTGCTGTCGGAAGCGAGACGGAAGAGAACCCAGCAGATTTCACGGTCCTTCTTAGTGCAAAAAGCACTAATTACATAGTTAATATTTTACGGGCAGTGGGGTGCATGAGGTCAGCCCAGGCTCTGGAATGTAAGCTTATTGTTCCAGCCAAATGAGTCAGCTGAAATGAGAATACAAATTTGTTTGAGCAGCTATCTGTCAACAAAGTCTTGGGGAGCTGGCGAGGAGGAAGGAAGTTTTCCTGTTTTCCGCTCTAGCCCTCTAGAGAAAAATCTCACCTAGTGGTCCTCTTACCTTGACCGCTGCCCTGGCTGCAAGCATCTTGCCTCTTGTGGCTGCCTTCTTATCGCCTCCTTGATCTCGGCCCTTCCTGCTCCCAACATGTGAGCTTCTCTCTTTTCCTCTGACTTCCCGTCTTTCTTTCCCTCTTCACAGAACTTGTCGCCTTTCGCCTGAAAGGGGATCCTAGCAGAAACCTTGCGTGGCCGGCCGGGTCCGCAGAAACTCTTCGGTCGGAAAAACCTAGCTGACCTCTTCCCTGATTTTGCCGTCGGAGGTTTGGTTTTTATTCGGTCGCTTCCCTGCTCTTGTAACACTTCGGGTGTGGGGGGATTTTGTTTCTCCCTTCCTTTCCATACCAGCTTGGACAGTTGTTCAGCATGAAACCTCAGGAATGTTTTCTTCAAAACCCGACTTCTGCCCACTATGCTCCGGATGTATGAAAGATAAGGAAGGAAGGCAGGGGTTGTTTACTCTCATGGCATAAGGAGCATTTATGATCGGAAACTCAAAAGCCTGCCTCTTTTAGCTCTCCCTGGGAAGAAAGAAGTAAGCCCGTTTCAGGTGTTCTTATTGTTATGATTAGTTTTAGTGTTATCGGTGCTTCCAGAAGTCCACAGGCCTATTTGACTGGGATCCTGCCACTCCCGTAGCAAGGGGTGGGGGCCAGCTTCACAGTGGCTGGGCCAACCAGGAATGAACCCAGAGTGTCCCAGAGCCGGAGGAAGGCAAGTCCGTGAGGGAGGGAGTCTCAGGAGAGCCTGTATTTTCTTAGCTGTATCCACGCAGCCTGGATAGAAAGGTATTGACAGCCACCAACTTCCTGAGGTTGGCCAACTTCCCCGGGGGGAACTAGGGATGCTAAACCGTTGTGGGCACTGAACCATCAATGAAGACAATGAAGAACTCATTTCGAGAATTCCAAGAATACTCTCCATTCTTGGAGGAATGCTTAGCACAGGCGCTCAGGGTTGGCGGGAAGGGAGGGAAAATGTGGTGAGTAATTATATTAATAATGACAGCTATGGGGGCATGCTCAGTAGCGGTAGGAGGTAATAATAAGAAGGAGACAGTGACAGTAATGGTAACAGTGATGAAGGTGGCTGGAATTTAATTCGGTTCTTGTAGTTCACTGAATTCTCACAACAGCTGTGTGAGGCAGGTACTGTGATTCGTCCCCTTTGACGTCTAAGAGACTGAGGCTCAGAAGGGATTCACTATGGTGCTTGTGGTCACAAAGCTACAAAGCGGCAGGGGCTGGATTAGAATCCCGAACGTGCTTTCGAAAATGCTTTGCTGGTAGTCTTTTTGGGAGGGTCTCTCTCGTCAGCTGTAGGGCTTTGGTTTTGGTGAGCCCTGTAATAAGGTGGCTATGGCTGATGTTTTAGCACAGGTCCCTCCCCACCTCCACAGTGCGAGACAGATGGCCCAGAGAAAGGAAGCCAAGGCCCCACCCTCCACAAGGCTGCAATCTAAGGGAGGAGACACATGCCAGGCTGTTTGTAGGCCCACGCTGTGGGGAATGGCCACAGCCGCTAGGATGGGGTCATCAAACTGCGTGTCTGAAGGCTTGGCTGGTGTTTGGAGGCATGGTGGTAGGCGTGGAGGGAAGGCATGCCAGGCAGAGGGACCGGCATGAGTCAAAGCACAGAGGTGTGAGATAGCAGTCTGTGTGGCCCTCGGTGGTAGGGACCCTGTCCCACTCTCCCATCACATGATGAGCCAGTAGCAAGGCAAAGACCTCAGGCTTGCCAGTGCATCAGAATCGCCCGGAAGCCCCACCTAACTGCAGAGGCCCGGGCTCCACCCCAGACATCTTGAGCCAGAATCTTCAGGACCGCAGCCTGACCTTTCTTGAGTGTCTAGCTGGGGCTTGGACCATGGCAGGTGAATAAATGAGCCAATGGCCACACCGTATGCATCAGTCACGATAGGCTAGCGCACGCGAGGACAACCATCCACCCCCAATCCGCAGTGGCTTCCAACTGTAAAGTTTTGGGTTTTGCTCACATTATATGGCCCCAGTGGATTGGCGGGGGGGGGGGGGGGGCTCTGCTCAACAGAGCAGACATATAATCCCTCTGAAAACACTCTTTGGCCAGGACTCGTCACATGACCCTACCAGGAAGTACCCATCTTGCAGGAGCCCGGAAGGTGGGAAGCCAGAAGTCACCGGTGAATGGCACAGCTGACTGCCAGACTCTATGAAGCTGGCATCATTAACTTCATTTTCATTTCAAAGTGAGACTTCACAAGCTTGCTCAAGGCCAGAGAGAGGAGCTGGATTTGAGTTTTTATTTTTTTATTTCCTGCTAAAGGCTATATATATACACACACACACACACACACACACACACACACACACATACATGTATATATACACACATATATGTTGGAGTGTTATATATAACATTCCAAGCTAAAGTAATATCCCATGTATATATACACACACATATATATATATATATATACACATCCCAAGTGTATATATATATATATATATATACATCCCAAGTATATATATATATATATATATACACATCCCAAGTAATATATATATATATATATATATATATATATATATACATACACACACACACACACACACACACACACACATATATATATTAGTATATTAGCCAGGAATATATATTAGAAATATAAATATATATTTAGCCAGGAAGCACATATATCTATGTGGTAATGAGGGTGGATGGGTGCATGATATTAAACTTAGTGGTTAAAAATCTGGATCCTCCAGAACTTCAGCTCTGTCTTACCAGCTGTAGGATCTGGGCAAGGATCAGAACCACTTTGCGCCCATGAAAGAGATAGTTAAAGGATGTTAAGGGTTGAAGGAAGGATGTGTCTCTTGGAATAAAGTGTTCGGAATCGTGTAGCGCTTGCCTGAGTGGGATTGTAACTGCACAGGGGTGGGAGGGATAGATGTTAAAAGTCGCTCAGGACTTGGGATGGCTCCTGACACAGCCAGGGAAGAGGTATGCCCGTTCCCCATAAGCTGCTCCTCTCCTCCTTGCCCCAGTGTGAATGTTTGGGCTGTGGGGAACAGAGAAGCCAACTCAGGTTGATTTAACCACACGCTTTAGCTCAGGGAAGGGGACATCCAGGGCCTTGTAAGTCTGGGGTCGGTCCAGCAGCTTGGTGATGTAGTCAAGGACCCAAGATCTTTGGCGTCTCTGTTCCTCTGCCCTGTAAGTCCTACTTATCCACCCTAGCTGTGGGGAGAGCCATGGGTGGCAATGGAAAGCAGGGAGAGTGAACTGGCTTCCTGATGCTTTCTCACTGCTCACTGCTGCCCTAGTGTGTCTCTTTCCAAGTCTCTTTGGCTCCACTTGGCTTTGGCTTGTGAGGGGTCAGCGTTCCTGGTGGGAACACTGGCTGGTTTAAGCAGAAAGGGGAACGTAATAAAGGAAGTTAGGTATCCCACAGAATCATAGCAAGGGCGGGAGAAAAGACATTGAGGCTAAGCTTCTAGGAAAAATGCCCCAAACCACACTGCAGGCCTGGCCCCAGGAGCTAACGCTGTCACCACAACTACCACTGCCGTCAGCTTCTCCATCGGGAGTCCAACCCTGCAGCTGCCCTGCCCAAACCTGGCTGCTTTGGCCATCAGTCACTTGAACAGAACCGAAGCTCATGAGCGGATTCCATCTCACGTGATGCATCTGGCCACCCGGGCCTGCGTCATATCCCCTGTCCTAATTGCAGGGAGGCAGGAGATTTGCATCCTGCTTCCACTCTGGGGTGCCAGGGCTTATAATACAGATTGGCTAGCGATATGACAGCTGTGTCACTACAGTCTGCCCATCCTTGACCAAGCACTGGGTGGGGGTCAGGGCAGGGTGATAGGATTCCATAAAGAGTTTGAATTGACCAACGGGGCAGGATGTGTATGTGGGGACCAATGTCATAGCTCACCACACTCTTCCACCTCCACTTGGGTTCTCTCCTCTCCATTGTCCCCATGTGCTCACAGTATGTACAGGTCCGGGATGCCTCCTAAATCCCCAGTCCCCCCCTGCCTTCCCAGCTACCAACACTTACCTACCTACTCTTTGCTGATCCATGCTGTCCCTGTCTCTGGAATGATTTCCCCTCTCCTTACCTCGTTCACTCGGATAGATCCTTGAGAACTCCATTCAAGCCAGTTCTTTCCTATCCTTCCATCCATCCTGCCTTTTCTCCTTTTTCTTTCTTTCTTTCTTTCTTTCTTTCTTTCTTTCTTTCTTTCTTTCTTTCTTTCTTTCTTTCTTTCCTCCTTCCTTCCTCCTTCTCTCTGTCTCTCTCTTTCTTTCTTTCTTTCTTTTTCTTTCTTTCTTTCTTTCTTTCTTTCTTTCTTTCTTTCTTCTTCTTTGTTTCTCACTTTCTTTCCTCTTTCCTTCCTCCCTCCCTCTCTCCCTTTCTTCCTCTTTCTTTTTTTCTTTCTTTCCTCTTCCTTCCCTCCTTCCTCTTTCTTTCTCTCTTTCTTTCCTCTTTCCTCCTTTCTTCCTCCTTCCCTCCCTCTCTCCCTTTCTTTCTTTCTTTCTTTCTTTCTTTCTTTCTTTCTTTCTTTCTTTCTTTCTTTCTTCCTCTTTCTTTCTCTCTTTCTTTCCTCTTTCCTCCTTCCTTCCTTCCTCCTTCCTTCCCTCTCTCCCTTCCTTCCTTCCTCTCTTTCTTTTTCTTTCTTTCCTTCTTCCTTCCTTCATCCCTCCCTCCCTCCCTCTCTCCCTTCCTTCCTTCCTTCTTCTTTCTTTCTTTCTTTCTTTCTTTCTTTCTTTCTTTCTTTCTTTCTTTCTTTCCTCTTTCTTCCTTCTTCTTTCTTTCTTTCTTCTCTTCTTTTGGTCATTTGCTCTTCTTTCTCATTCTATTTATCACACAATGTTTCAACACCTATTGGTTGAATTATTTAATTAAAACCTGTCTCTTCCTCTATGCCATCGATGTGACATGGGCATGGGCTGTGCCTGTCTTGCTGACAGCTACTAACACAGTAACTGATACTTAAGTGCTTAATACATTTTTATCAAATGAATGAGCATTAAATAAATCGCATTATAAAATTTCTCCTGGCTCAAAAGGCATTTTATTTTTTTTAAGTTTTATTTATTTATTTCCACCATTTTGAGAGAGACAGAGAGAGTGCAAGTGGGGAAAGGGCAGAGAGGAAAAGAGAGTATCCCAAGCAGGCTTTCACCACCAGCATGGAGCCGGATGCAGGGCCCGAACTCATAAAACCATGAGATCATGACCTGAGCTGAAAGCAACAGTCAGACACTTAACAGAGTGAGCCACCCAGGTGCTCTCAAAAGGCGTTTTAATAGTGCTTTTTGAAAATTATACCTCAGAGGTGTGCATATTAGAATCACCCCAGGGTTTTTTAAAAAAAAATGTTTGTTTATTTTTGAGAGAGACAGAGGGCGAGTGGGAAAGGGGCAGAGAGAGAGAGAGAGAGGGAGACACAGAATCCGAAGCAGGCTCCAGGCTATGAGCTGTCAGCACAGAGCCCGATGCGGGGCTTGAACCCACAGACTGTGAGATCATTACCTGAGCTGAAGTCAGATTTCTTTTTGTTTTTGCCAACAACTTAAAAATATTTGGGTAGCTTTTCCTAATGAGGGAACCTGTTATAAGACTGGCCCCCAGCCCCCCAGGAAACAGGGAAGAGAGAGCACATCAGAGCTTCAGAAAAGTCTGGTTTCTTTCCACCATCAAGAGGAAGTGTGGGGGTAATTTTGTCCATTAAAGAGCATTTATTGTTGCTAGAAACTAATTTTCTTCCCATGCCTGAGCAAATAAGGTCATATCCTCCATCTCGATTGGGAGTTTATATTGGGAAATGGGGAAAGAATAAAACATCACAGATATGGCACCTATGGTAATAATAGCTACAATTTGCTGAGAGCTTAATCTGTGCAAGGTACTTTTCTACGTGCTTCGTATATAACTTGGCTAGTCCTCCCAACAACCTCTTTATATCCTTTTTTTTTTAACTTTTAAAGTTATTTATTTATTTGAGAGAGAGAGAGAACACGAGCAGGGGAGGGGCAGAGAGAGAAAGAGAGAGGGAAAGAGAGCATCCCAAGCAGGCTCTGCACTGTCAGCACAGAGCCCAGTGCAGGGCTCAAACTCACAAGCCATGAGATCATGGCCTGAGCTGAAACCAAGAGTTGGACGCTTAACAGCCCAAGCCACCCGGGCGCCCCTATATCCTTATTTTAGATGAGAATATTCTATCTCACACAGTATCTTCTACTGGAGCCCTGAGCTCAGGAGATTTCTAGGTTTTTAGCTTCGTGAGAATGCAGGCATTTGGGGGTCATGAAGAATGTTGTTAGTCATGGAGGCCAAAGTTTGTGGGTCTGGGGACAGACCCACCTAAGGTACAACCCCAGCCCTCCCACTTACTAACTGTATATCCTTGGGCAGTTTCACTCCCCTCTTAGCTCCTTGATTTTTTTATCTACAGTGGGGACCAACCATACCTTCCACATGGGGTTTGGGGGAGGACTAAATGAGTTAATGAATGGATAGTCCCTGGAGCAGGACTTGGCACCTTGTAGCTTCCCAGGAGGCGATTTCCCTGCCTTTCTCACTTCTTCCTCCATCAGGTGGATTGGGTTATTTGGGCACACGGAGGGGCACCCATAACATCTGGCCTGTAGAGAATGGCATTGTTGCTAGAGTGGGTGGACAGGCTTGGAGAATGGGCAGGCCAATGTTTGCCAATGTGGATGTGACTGTCAGGTCGGCTGGGTAAGCCCGTGTGGCCCCTTATGCGACGTGCAGGAGCTTCTAGAACCTCCAAGGCTCTTGCTTTCCCAGCAGCCTGCTGGCCCAGATAAGCCAGCCTGTGTTCACTCACGGGACTTTGGTTCAAGGCAGTACTGGGTTCTGGACTCGGGATTAGGTTTACATCTTGTCTCACTACGGAGCCTCAGGCCAGTTTCTCCATTTCCCCAGTCTCCATTTTCCTAGGACTTAACTTGGAAGAATATTGGTGGCGCCCTTGAAATGTCCTCAATAAATCCTAGCCCCTTTGCTTTAGAAACAATTATACGTGAAGAGTTTACCCCTAGGAAAGAGACACACCTTTCTCTGTGCCCCCTAACATCATGTACATTCTAGGCCTGTGTCCTGTGTCCCACTCCACGGTGCTCTCTACAATCAAAATGCCACCAGTCTAAAAAGGAGACCACTGAATATAAGAATATAAATAGTCACATAGTTTTCAGGGCCCTATACTGAGTCTGGCACGGGGAGGCCTTAGGGAGTTCGTGTAATGAGAAGAAGCATTTTCTGGATAGCAGCTCAAAGATTGTAGCAACTGGCCACCTAGGAGCGCCCCTCTCCCCTTGGTGAACCCGGGGAGGTAAGTAAAGACCGGGCGATGAGATTCGTCGCCCTCAGCCAAAGGATGGCCAAGGCCAGCGCCTGGGTTTGTCACGGAGGCAGAAAAATAGGGCTTTGGCTTGGGTGTCAGGCTCCTCGCAGTGTGAGCTGGCGCTAGTCACTTAGTCGTTTTTTCCTCTCTGGAGTGGGGAGGATGGTAATGCCCACTTCGTGGGGTTGTTGTGAGAACCCATGGGGACTTGCATAAGTACCCGGGGCACAGTAAGCACCCCAAGACCGGTGGTTAGGATTACTGCTGTCGCCGTGGTCGAGACTCTGCAAAAGCTCGCAGGTCCAGGGCCCCGGGCATGCGCATGCGCAAGCGCACCAGGCCGGCCAGGTGAGGGGAGTCGACCGTCGCGCACCTGGCTTTTAACCCTTCGCGGTCACGGACCTAGGGGAACGGCTGCAGGAGCCGGGGCGGGGGATCGCGAGCACTGCTACGCCTGACCCCCGCGGCAGGGGGCGGCTTCTGGAGAGCCGCGCCGTGTCGGTTCCAGGCCGGGGTCCGCGCTTGCGGCGCGGCGCCGCGGGGAGGGCGGGGGAGCGCCGAAGGGAGCGAAGTCTCGCGAGATCGTGCGCGGTGGCGGCAGCGGCGGCGGCGGCGGCGGCGGCCCTGGAGGTGAGCTGCGGCCGGCAGTGGCGGCCGTTGGGGACTGAGAAGGGGGTGAGAGCGGCGGAGGCCGAGGCCGGGCGGGGGAGCGGGCCCGGCGAGCGGCCCGCGTCCTGGGCGGCCGCTACGGGGTGCCCGGCGGCCGCAGCGGAGCCGCCCGGTCCGCGCCGTCCCGGGACTCGCGCGGGCGAGGCGGGGCGGGGCGGCCGGGCCGGGGCCGCGGAGCCGCCAGGGCCAGTCCCCTTCGCAGCCGGTCCCCGCGCTCGGGTGCGACCCCGGGGCCCGCCTCGGTGCCCTCCGGCGGCGGGGTTGACGCCAGGACGCGGTGCCGCTGGCCGCGGCAGCACGATTTATTGAGCGTTTACAGTATGCCGGGCACTTAACTTGCGCTGCTCCGCGCCGGGGCTGCACAGCGAGGCGAAGCGCCCTGCCCAGAGTCACCCTGCGGGAAGCGCCGGAGTGGGGGGTTCACACCCAGACACACCGATTCCAGCCCCCACGTCCCGTCCTTGCCTCCCATCCTTGTCTCCACCCCCACTCTCAGGGTTTTAGGGCTTGAAGTCTTCCTGGGGTCCGAGTTGGGCTGCAGTAGGTGTGTGGAGCCCCCCACCCCCACCCCCCGGAACTGGCTGCAGCATGGTATAGCAGTGTCTTGGGAGAGGGTCTTTGGTTTTGGTCATATTCCCAGAAGGGTCCCTGACCCCCAGATGGTCAAGAACTCATGTATGGCCCTGCACGACCCCAGAAGAGGTCTTAGAGCAGCGAGTATGTGCCAGGGATGGGTTGTCAGGCTGAATGGAAGTGGACTTTTGGAGCCCAGGGCTTGCTGTAAGCAAAGGAAACTTTGAAGTTTGATTGCCGATGAGCACATGATTACAGTCTTCGGAAGCTGTGGTGCTCTCAGCCTTGTTAGAACCAAGACCCCTCCCCTTTGCAGCACACTTTCGCAAAGCCCGCTTTACCTCCCTACCGTGAAACTCATCAACGGTGTAACCTACCTGCACACGTAGTTGAACATCACTGTGATGCCCCGATTTAAGTGTAAGGGAGAAATAAAAGAACCATCTATGACACACATTGCCGTTATCGTTTACATCTCGCACACACTGCTGTGCTGGAAGAGAGCTTGTACCGGGTGCTTGCAGCTGCTTCCAGTGAAGATGTTTAGATTGAACAGCAGTAAAAATATCAGGGGCGATTTCACACAAGAAAAGGAAAGAGGGAAGCTATAGATGGAGCCTGGCATGGGCGGGGAAGGGGTGGCGGGTAGACACCTAAGTGTTGGGATAACCTGTTTATGATAATAAAGGGAGAAAGAGCCTAGGTTGCAGTAAGGATAACGTGTCAAGGTAAATTACAGATTCAGCCAACACGCAAATAATATTTATATAAGCCCTCCATGGATGCTGTGTTTTCAGTCCACACTGAATGGCACCTTTTGTGTCACAAGCTTTGAGGCACGGTGCTGGATTCCTGCCGCTTATCACTGATAACGAATAAAATATTAGATCGAAATTTTTCGATTCAGTGCTGATATCGCATTAGTTAATATGCTCAGTATTGTGACCTTGTAACTATATGTTAGCAGTGTGTGATGTCAGGCTATGGCCACTAATTTCAGACATATTTTATCTCAACTTTTCTCATTTTAGCTACCTTCTCCTAAATCACTGGGGTTTCCCCATAATTCCTTATTCAAAACTTTTCGGTAGTATGTTCTAAAGTAATGCCTGTTTATAGTGATTAATCTGGCTGGACATTTAAAAGATTTTCAGGGCCAGGATGGATTTCCATTATCTGTTGCATGCATTGTGTGAAGTCAGTCCAGCATCCTGGTCCCCAAATATTAAATGCCAGTGGTGTCCCCCAGTTACTTCTATATCTAAACATGTCTCTTAAGGGACACTAACAACCCCACCCTGAGATCCACTCTAAACAGCAGTCCATGATCTACTCAGTTATAACAGGAAAGGGGGCAGATTTTAACTGACAACTTTTGTGGGGAAAAAAATTTTCCCCCTATTCTTTCTGAGGCATCTGACGTATCAGAAGGGCAGGCTCTTGGCTAGTAACGCTCTCATTGATTATTCTAGAATCTCAGACGGGAGAGAGGTTCATACCTATATCCCTTTGCCTAAAAACTTGCTTTATTTAATTGTGATTCTTGTTAGAAATGCTGACACCAAACACCTGAATCAGTGAGCAGTGTGAGGTAGGATGGATTTGGGAAGTGACAATGACAATGTGTAGAATAACTAAAGAGGTCTGAGTTAAAGTAAAATATAAATTGGTGTAACCACTTACTAAATAACTTTTTTCTTGCTAATATCCATAATAGAGAATTTAGAAGATGTAGGTGGATTCAGAGGTGCAAATTCAAAGGTGTAGAATGTCCTGTAATCACATAGGTCCTCAGTCCTCCGAGTGTGATTTGTTAGAAACTGTCTTTTCGTTTGAAGCTGTTCATCTTGTTGTCAGGAGGAAAATGCAACTGAGTCACAGAGTTCAAGTCAGAGTCACATATAGCTACAGTGTAACACCGTACATTTCTTCAACTCTTGTTAACTCTGCAAAACCAATTTATTTTTCTTATTGTTGAATGGAGAAGATGCTGTACGATGCATATTGTTCATTGCTTCTTACTTTTGAAAGGTGGAAACAAACATGTAAGTAAAGGCTCTTGTCAGAATAGGATGATAATGTATTTCAAATTGACTAGAGATAGATAAATTGAATACTTACAGATGGGAAAATCCTCCAGATTGAGAGTAATTAACTTTTATTACTTTGAGCAAGCCGTATCATGTTGCAGGGTAAAAAGAGGTCATCCCTCTTTTTTTTTTTTTCCTCACTACTTTTTTTTATCACTACTTAAAAAAAATATATGTACAAAAATGGAACAAATAATATGAATTGCATAGATATTGAAATTTCCACTTTTTAGGTGTAGGGATACATTGTTGAATGGGCAAAAATCATGCCTTTGTAGATGAAAAAGAGTGACTTACTATGCACATATCTTTGGGTTTTATAATTAAGCTATTTCATTATTTTTTAAGATGCATCTCTAAAATGAAATGGTATCTTAAAATTGGCATGTCATGATTTGGCAACTTTTCTTAGTGGCACATGAAATAATAGTATGTCTCAGAATTGATGGTGTCTTCCTTCAGTGACATAGGGAATGTGTACAAATTTCAGCACCTTGATTAATGTTTAACGCCGAAAAATTTACCCAAGCATGACTTGCAAAATGAAAGGACACATTTCTAGATACTTCCATCTGAACTAGAATCCTTTACTCAGAAGATTCCTATTTAAAAAAAAAAAAAAAAGTACCCCCCCCATGTAATGCAAATGAAAAATCAGTACTTATAAATATAAGAACAACTTTTCTTAAAAATTTTTAAATGTTTATTTTTGAGAGAGAGACAGAGACAGAGACATAGCATGAGTGGGGGAGGGGCAGAGAGAGAGGGAGACACAGACTCCCAAGCAGGCTCCAGTCCAATGCGGGACTCAAACCCATGAACCATGAGATCATGACCTGAGCCAAAGTTGGAGGCTCAACCGACTGAGCCACCCAGGTGTCCCCAGAACAAATTTATATAAGATTTTTAGAAAGAAACATGCTGGGTGATTTTTCATGGAGAGCCGATGGTGTGGTTAATGGATTTGCGGTAAAGTTAATCAGACAGTGTAACCCAACAGATATAAGAATATGGTTTTGTTTTGTTTTTGTTTTTTTCCATTTTGGAATGGTCATAAGTACACTCATAATTGACAGTTTCTTCGGATGGGACATCCTTAAAGTGGATTTCAACAGTTCATAGTTATTATTGTCTTAATAAGAAATATTTTTGAAAATATATTTACTCCACGTTAGGTACAGCTTTTTTATGGGAGGCTGCACGGTTTCTCTTAGCCAGAAATCCTGTGTAAGGACTTTTTCCATCTGATGTTGAGGGCAGGTTCCATAGGACCCTCAGTCACAATGAAGTCTGCTTGCCTCTCTCCTCCCCCAGGTGGACCTCACCTATTCTAAGTGTGGTTCTCCAAACCAGCAGCATCCTGGAGCTTGTTTGAAATGCAGACTCTGGGGCCCGTCCTAGACCCTACTGAACTGGGATCTTCCTTTTAACAAAATCCTACTCCAAGTGATGCACATGAATGTGTGGGAAGCGCTGGACCAGATCA
Organism: Felis catus; assembly: GCF_018350175.1. Classification (NCBI taxonomy): domain Eukaryota; kingdom Metazoa; phylum Chordata; class Mammalia; order Carnivora; family Felidae; genus Felis; species Felis catus. The sequence goes on along the minus strand of NC_058383.1, from coordinate 29,502,980 downwards.
GTTGCTCTCAGACTTGGGTGTACATTATAGGAATTGCTATGTTCGTCCACTACTCCCAGGGTTTTCCTGTTCAGTAACTCGGTGCCGGGGCCGGGGCCTTCTCCCCAGGTTCTTAGGTGATGCTGATGCTGATGGGCCAGGGCCATACTATGAGAACCATTAGACGAAGGCATCCTTTTCATTGCCCCTTCCTTTTCTCTCCTTTGTAACTCCTCGCCCCTTTAAATAGCTCTTTTTATGGATTATTATAATTGTAGGCTTCAGACTGGTTGGAGAAAAAGATTACGTTGTCTTTTATAGCTTTTAGTGATGGCCACACTAAAATTGCTTGTCGATATCTAATTTCAGAGAAAATTCTCTTTTTTAATGCTTGTTGGGTTTTGACTCTGGCTAATGAGTAGTTCTCTTTCTCTTCTATGAGTTACCCTTAAAAAAAAAAAAAAACAGGTAGATACAATCTATTTTATTTATTTATTTATTTATTTATTTATTTTAATGTTTATTTTTAAGAGAGAGTGCGTGTGAGAGAGTCGGGTTGAGGCAGAGAGAGAGAGGGAGACGGAGAATACCAAGCAGGCTTTGCTCTAACAGCATGAGGCTATCAGCTCAGGGCTTGAACTCAAAAACCATGAGATCATGACCTGAGCCAAAAACCAAGTTGAATGCTTAACCGACTGAGCCACCCATGTGCCCCAGGTTACACTTGTAATGCTTTAAAATTATTTTTGTATAGGTAAAATATTCGTGTAGTTCAAAAATTAAAACAGCTTATTTGGAGGAGTCTGGTTTCCAACTCTTGTGGTCTAATCTGTCCTCTCTTCCCATAAATAACCTCTTTTATTTGTATCGTTACAGATCTTCCTTTGTGTAGACACAAGCAAATACCAGCAGAGTATACATACCTCCTTCTTTGTATATAAAATATAGCATACCTTGTAAATTATTCAGCCCCTTGCTTTTTGGCCAGTTCACATACCTTTGGGATCTTTCCATATTAATGTGTAGAAAACACTTCATTAATAGCTTCAGAATATTCCAGTGTATGCCTGTGCCGTAGTTTATTGAACTAGCCCCTGTGCATCAACTGTTGATGCCTATTTGAGTTTTGTTCAGCCCCTTAACCATCACAATGTCATGGTGAATAAACTTGTACACATTTCGCATATGTGAGGTATATTTGTGGGATATCTTTCCAAAGTGAGACTACTGGTTCGTTGAGCAATGCATTGATAATTTTGATAAATTCTGCCCTTCTTTAGGGTTGTACATTTTGAACTCCTGCAAGTAATGCATTTATGGTACCCGTTCCTCCAGGGGCTCTCCAGCAGTGTTTCCCAACCTTTAGATTTGTATTATTCTGATACGTGAAATATGATAACACTGTAGTCTTAATGTGCCTTACTTTGATTATGAATAAGGCTGAGCATCTTTTCATATGCTTAAAGGCAATTTCTATTTCCTTTTCTATGAACTACCTGTTCATACCCTTGGTAATTTTTCTTTTGGGTTGCCTTTTTCTTACCGGTTTCTAGGAATGTATAAATCAGAGAGATTAGCCCTTTGGGACATGAGTTGCGCTTTCCCCCAGTTTATTTGTTTTTTAATTTATGTCCATAGATTTTGGCATAGAGAAAGGTTAAAAGATTTTTCTTTAAATTTTAGGTAGTTTTTTCTAATCTTTTACGGTGTCTGGATTTTGCGTCACAGAAAGGCCGCCAAGAATTTGAAATTTGTTCGTGTTTTCCTTCAGTGCTTGTATGATTTCATTTTTACTCCTTTTTTTAAAATGTTTATTTATTTACTTTTGTGAGAGAGAATGCACGCAAGTCAGGGAAGGGGCAGAGAGAGAAAGGGAAACAGAGAATCTGAAGCAGGTCCCAGAGACTCCTAGCTGTCAGTGCAGAGCCTGAAGGGGGTGGGGGGAGTGTGTCGAACTCACAACCGGTGAGATCATGACCTGAGCCAAAGTTGCACGCTTAACTGACTGAGCCACCCAGGTCACCTCATTTTTACTCTTAAATCTTTGATATACAGTATATGGGATTTATTCTGGTGTTCAGGGATGGTATATAGATTAAACTTTATCTTTTTTCATGTAGCTGCCAGCTATCTTTACCCATTTGTTTCAGAATACAATAAATACACCGTTATTGTATTTAGAACTTCCATGTGTATTGGGGCCCATCTGTGGACTCCCTGTTCTATTCCATTAGTCTTTGTATTCAGACACCAGTTCACGTTATTGGTTTTATAAACTGTTTTAGTTTCCCCCGTTGCCCTTCATTTTCCTGGAAATTCTTGCTTTTTCACTTTTCCATGTTAACTTTATAATCATTTTGTCTAGTTCCAGAAAAAAAAAAGCTTTAAAAAATTGAGATCATGTTAAAATTATAAACTAATTTTATGGAGAGAATTTGTATGTCCTTGATATTGAATTTTCCCATCCAAGAACCTTGTGTAGTTTTTTCATTTGTTTGGTTTTACTTTTGAGTCCTTCTGGAGCATTTAAAATTTTTTCTTACATACGTTTTGCCAATTTTTTTAAAATTTATTTTACGTATTTTACCTTTTGTGTTGCTTTTGTGAGATCTTCTCTTTATCTTTTCTAAGTGGTTTTGCCTGTATGTATGGAGGTTGTTTTTCTGTATGAGTACAGAAATTGACAGACCCTGAAGTTACAAGTAGTTTTTAAGAGACTTCAAATTCTGCAAATTCCCTTGTACATTTTCGCCCAAGAGAAAGAAAGCTTTGAAGGTCAAGCTTGCAGTTGAAATCCGTGTCTGCATTTATTAGCCCTTGGACTTGAGGAGGTCTGTTTGACTTCTCTCAGCCTCACTTCCTGAACCTGTACAAGGAAGCATTCTATGTAAGGATGTTGGAGGAATTAAACAAGAACGCAAGAGACTCATCACTTACTGCTGCTTCCACCACCAAGGCCAACATGGGTTGAGGCCACTGGGTTTTTTCTTTTTCCCACTCTTACCCCTTTCATCATTGAAAGAGGAAAAAAAGAAACCATGGAGAAAAACAGTAAAGTGTTGGGATTGAAGTTAAAAGTAAGCTCTGATTCAATGCCAACGGGATAATCAGTGTGCTTGAGATAGGAAACAAACCCAGCTCCGCACTTGAGGCCCCTCCTACTTTCTGGCATTACTACTTACTGCCCTGTAGATGCACCCTGACAGCAAGGCTACTTAGCTTTCCCTGAAGGCCCTGTGTATCCTGTAACACCATCCCTTCCACCCAGAATGTTCTGCTACCTGTGTCTGCCGGTTCGGATACGTACTGCCCCTCAGCCAGTGAAGAACAGTATCCGTCTCCTTGTGCAGTTCATCTGCCCTATAGCTTGGCCTGTGATCGACTGGAAACCGAAGAGAGAAACCATATCTGTCCATTCATCCAAAGATGCCCACAAAATACCTGGCAAAGGATGGACACTCAGGTATTTGTTAAATAAGTGAATGAATAATTGACTTTGATCTTTCTTTAGCCTTATAGTATCTGGGTAACTCTTATACTCTATACTGTAAGCCCCTTGAGAACAAGGATTATATCATCTCTTAATAACAACAGTAATAATGGTGGTGAGAGGCAAACAGACTTATTATGTAAGAACATATAATAGTAAAAACAGGGACACCTGGGTGGCTCAGTCGCTTAAGCGTCTAACTTTGGTTCAGGTCATGATCTCATGGTCTGTCAGTTTGAGCCCCGTGTCAGGCTCTGTGCTGACAGCTCGGAGCCTGAAGCCTGTTTCAGATTCTGTGTCTCCCTCTCTCTCTGCTCCTTCCCGCGCGTGCTGTGTCTCTGTCTCTCAAAAATAAATAATAAGCGTTAAAAAAAAGAGTAAAAACCCAAATTAACATTTATTGAACATTTATTATGTTCCAGGAACTGTTGTACAGTCCCTCATGTGGATTATCTCCTATAATCCTCAGCAGTCCTAGAATTGGGTGCTATTTATCTCTGTTCAGGAACCAGGGCTCATGAGCTAGGAAGTGCTACAGCTGAGATTCAAATACAGACGTTCCGAGTCTAGCAGCCCAACCCTTAACCTTTTACAGTGTTCTCCACCTGTTTGTTGAGTATGCCATTTATAGGTTCTTGAACAATTTAGGAAAAGTTACTTAATCACACTTGCAACATGCCGTTTTCCTTCCCAGCCATCCCATTTTAGTAACTTCTGTTTTGTTCTTTCCAATTTATCTCAGACTTCATGCTTTCCAGGAGGCTTTCTCTGACTGCCCCTGCCAGGCATGTAGTAGGTGGTCAGGAAAAAGTAATTTTTACTTTCTCCGCAACCCCCCCCCCCCCCCCCCCCCCCCGGCCGCAGGTTCACAGTAAAGGTGCTAAGAAAGAGGATGTAAGACAGGAAGATAATTAAATATTTTTACTGAGGTAAGTTTTTTATGATTTAATTTTTTTCAAAAGGAAACCTCCCCCTCCTCCAACCTCCCAGCCTCCCTCCCCCCTCCCCAGCACCTTTTTTTTTTTTAATTTCTCTCCACAGCCTGCTTTCAAGGGAGATAGTGGCACACAGAAATGCCTGCCATTAATATTTTGCTGAACGTACTTTAAGAAATGTATCAGTGGATTTAGAAGTACTCGTATACAAATCATTAAATAAATTGGTTTACGCTGTAGATGGTAGTCTTTTTTTAATGCAACAATGTAGTTTATATCATTCTCTACCCACGAGTTGTACAAGGCGTGCATAACCATACATGATGATTATACTGTGTGATATTTCATTGTTGGGAGGCGCCATACTTTAATCATTCCTTTGATGACCATTTAGACCGTTTCTAGCGGATAGTGGTATGTTGATCAGCCTTGTACTCACATCGCTGTGTCCTTGTTCATTTGTCTCCCCGGAGGTATAAGTGCTGAGTCAGACATGACGCACATTTTCAGCGTTGGTCCATTTGGCCAAACTACCCTCTGTAAAGACTACCAGTTGATCACCTGCCCTCCAGCCCCGCAGAGTTGATGAGAGTCCTGTTTTCCATACGCCTGCCCACACCGAGTTCTGTTAACCTTTTTAATCTTCGCCAATCCAATAGGAGAAAAAAATAGTATCTTTGAGATAGCAAGGTTTTGACCTAAATAAGCCTTTTATGTTTTCAAAGACCTCTTTCATCTGATACTCTCACTTACATGAAGAATTTCTTTACATGAGAACAGACCTGTGATTCTCCTGTGTGAGTGAGACACTCTCTTGGACTTGAATATGAGGAAAATGTTCAAATATGTTGAGTCCTTTGTTTTTAGTTCTGTTTCCCTGATTACCTCATTACAAATATTTTTCAATTATTGGCAACTAACTAATTGTTTTGGATACTGGACGTTTTCCTCTGTAGGGAGCAGTACTTTGTTTTTTATTCATTCATAGTGGAGCTTGAAGAAGCTTTAAAAACTGACTCGTTAACATCTTTCAAACACAGATCCCAGTTGCAGACTAGCATAGAGAATGTGATTCGCAAACTTGGGGGACAGTGGAATCTGTATTGAACTTGTCAGTTACACGAATACTTGTTCAACAGTAAACCTGTGAATATCGATGCGGAGTCTCATCTGTCCAGAGTATTTTGTCAGTTTCTGATGTGAATGTGAGCTCTGATTTTATGTTTGTTTTAGATTTTATTTCAATCAAATGAGAGTTCTTAAGGAAGGTCTCCCATGAAACAGACCCCAGCCATGTCATTGTCCTACTGTTTGTTCTTTGTATAAAAAGCGTATTAAAATTCATCTTTTTTTCTTATGTATAAAATGGATCTTCTTATAATATAGATTGTGTTTCATGTGGGTCCTTTTCTTTTCATTCCAAGTTAACATTATTGAGGCTGCAGCCAAGTGTGTTTTATCTACCAGCTTATAACTGGCAACTAATGTGACACCTGGCACATATGTGGCAGACGCTCAAGTTGTTTTTGAGGGAATTAATGATTGGTGTGTATTGGCATCGTTGAGTTAGAACTAAGATGTAAGTGAGGAGTCCCTTAGGTTTTAATGAAGACATTTAATTCCTTGGAGAAGAAAGCTAGTGTCTGTGACTCTTAAATGCACCTAAATCTAGACATGCATAATTATAGTGACACTTACTACAGTAACATTTTGTGACATTTTGTTTGGACTGTTGGTTTGGATTATATCCCATTTCGTTGTTGTTGTTGTTGTTGTTGTTGTTGTTGTTGCTGTTAAGGCCATAGTAAGTATCTAAACTAGGTAAGATGCTAGATCTTAATTCAAGAATCCTATGATGTTTGGTATTATAGACATGGGATGATTTTTCAGTTGTTATTTGTAGACAAGGCTAAAGAGAATACCCCAGAATATATTTTAAATTATGATGGAGAGGGGCACTGGGTGGCTTAGTCGATTAAGTGTCCGACTTCAGCTTAGGTCATGATGTCACAATTCGTGAGTTTGAGCCCCGCGTCGGGCTCTGTGCTGACAGCTCAGAACCTGGAGCCTGCTTCGGATTCTCTGTCTCCCTCCCTCTCCGCCCCTCCCCCACTTGGGCTTGTCTCTCTCTTTCCAAAAAAAAATAAAAGATTAAAAAAATTAAAAAAAAAAACTATGATGGAAAGACATTGAGTTATATTTTAATTGTGTGGTTCAGCATTTGTTAAAAATAGAAGTAGAGAAACAGATTGCCAGCCATTGAGAAGACTGTATAAATCTTTGTCCAGTATCCTGCCTTTTAAGCTTTTCTGACTCCTAAACTAGTTCTTCACGGCCAAAATAAACACAGCAGATGGAACAAGCATTTAATAGATTTAAGCAGTGTTGGGGACTTTTGTTTCATACATTTTGTTTCCACTGGATTATGGGGTTTTAGAGAATGCATGAGCTAGTTTTAATTAGCATTTTAGCAGCAGTTATTTGCATGTAAAAAATTTTAAATCGATTAAATAACCCCCTAGCAATTTTTATTTGTACTTTAATTTCCTTAGCAACCCCTTACTAAATGAATAGTCCAAAGTGAAATCTAGGCAGACCTGAAAGGACATTATTGAGTCTTCATTAGTGGGGTCGAAATTGATGAGATTTCCTGGAGTTTTTCCTTGGATATTTTAGTGTGGCTAATGGTATAACCTTGTAATTGTCTTCTGAAATCACCAAAGTTCTGGGTTCTTGAAACTTTTTCTGTGGTAGTATAGGAATTTGCTTACATGGTAGCTTTCATTTCACTGAGGAGCTAATTTCTGTAATTGCATGCTTTAAAACCTTAAATCTAAAAATACTCCTGAAAAGTGAGGAATTACCAGTAGTACTTAAACCAAAGTCTTAATTAGAATTAAGACTTTATCTTTTATTTCTGCTCTTAGCTGTATTTGTAAAAATTGTTCTGCATTTCAACAGATTTTAAGACATTCTTGTGTATTAATGGGTTGGATTTTGTGCATTTGTAACAATTTCCTATTTTAGGCGTACCGCTTAAAGTTTAGACTGGCAGTATAAGTGGCTTTTTGATTGGAAAGTTGGAAAGAGGAGAAGTTCTGTCTTCATGTCCGGAATTTGTGGTGGTAGACTATTCACATGAAATGGTTTCATGGTCAGGGTGAGGGTATGGAAGAGTGGAAAGCGATTTTTCAGTGCTTCTGTGCGGCTGAATCCCTAGTAAGCACCCTGGGCTTACTTCTGCAGTGTGCATACCTGAGTTGGTCTCTCACAAAGGCATTATTATCACCCCAGAGAGGCAGAGAGCAGTGGAGAGCGGTAGCTTTGGGCTTCAAGTTCCACGATGAGCACAGGGCTTAGAGAAACTCCCTCGGGGAATCTCCAGCCTCTGAACGGTCCATCCTCCTCCAGAAGTCTTCCTTGCTAACGCCGGAAGGTTGGCCTCGTGTTGGGCTTGATAGAAATTTGTCTGGAGCGGGGCAGAGGGAGTCTGACTCTTGTCTGTTACTGCAGGGTCCAGAGACTCTCTTTAAATAGACTTCCAGCACGAGAGTATGGCTAGTCCTGTCCTACCGGTGTGGTGACCAGTACGGGAGCTACACGCACGCTTCGTGCCTTTGTGCCCGTTTGGTTTGTTCAGAGAGGATGCCCACTTCGTGGCGAGGGTCGTGTTTGTGTTTGTTAAACCCACTAAGTTTTGTTTTAAGTAGATTTTGGTCTGTTCTAATGTGACAAAGTTTTTCAATCTGAATGTTCTAGCAGCCATCACTCAAACATTAATTGCTGTCACTGGGAAAGGATATCCTCCTACATCTTTTCTGGAGTGCTTGAAACCATCCCACTTCCTTTTTCTTTTACCTTAAGAACTGATTACTGCCACTTGGGAATTATAATCAGATGGCGTCAATCTTTACAGAAAGGTTACCAATTATTGCACTGAAAAATAGGCATTTCTCCCTAATAGTACGTGTTTCTCTTGGTATGTCTCACTCGGTTCAGTACTTTTAAATACCTTTTAGGTGAATGAATGCTTTGTGCCATGCCCTGATTTAATACATTTAAAGCAGACGTTATTGATGGCTTTCTTCCTTTCAGTTCTGTGGAAGGGGGTAATTTATTTAATATGAAATCTTCACAGGATCTTTTGGTTGTTTAGGTGTCCTCAGGGTAGAAAAGGATGGCTGATGTCAGTTACTTATACTGTGATAGAAGCTCTAAAATGAGCATTTGCTGTGAAGAGTTGAGAGCGGTAGGGATTGGCATACTGAGCATTGGCCGTTCTCACGTTTTGACCTTAACAACACTCGGAGGATAGATATAATCACCCGGTTTTAGAGCACAGAATGCCTTCATTATGAAAGTTGTCCTTGGGCACTCAGCTAGTGTGTTAAAAAACAAAGCAAAACAATGACTTGAATTCATACGTCTCTGGCTCCAAAGTGTGCTCTCTTCTTCTCTGCACTAGCAGAGAAAGGGGTCTCAGAGTTGTTGGAGTGCTTCATCATTGTAGATAATTGTTATGTTGGACAGAGCGAAGAGGAGGCTACTTTATCACCACCATCGCCATCCTCTTTATTTTGAATGTTCTTCAGCATCAACGGATGAAGTTAGGAGCCTGCCAGGGTGTCTGGCTCGCTGTGTTCAATACAACATAGGCTTGTTTAATTTAGCAGTGCTTGGAGATGAAAGGTTCATGACGGCCAAGTACAAACAGACCTTCTGTGGGATGTTAATTTTGTTACAGGAGGGAATGCTTGTTTTTCATTTTTTCATGAGTTAAAAAGGACTTGGACTTGTTTAAATCTGTGTAATCAAAGGGAAGCAAGCAGTGCTGCTGAACTTTTTTTGTTGTTGTTGTTCAGTCTTTGCTAATTCCGTTTCGTACCTGCCAGCAGATTGCAAATTGTGTGCTGTTTTGTTCTTTCCTCTTTTTCCTTTGGATTGGATTTTATAGTTGGTCGCTGTGGGGATCTAGTGGTAGGAAAATAAATCATTTCCTCCTCTGGACAGATTGTGTGTTTTTTACAACAGGTTATCCTTAGCAGGCAGAGTGGTTCAGCCAGGCCTTTGCACAGAGGTGTCACTATATGATTTTGTGCAGTCACTTTTTCTAACAGTAGCTCTATTGACATATAATTCACATAACATACATTTCAGCCCGTACGTTTAAGGCACACGGTTTCGTGGACTTTAGTATACCTAGAGCTGTGCACCGATCCTCCCTCTCTAATTCCAGAACACTTTGATCACCCCAGAAGGAATGCCCATCCCCGTTGGCAGTCTCTCATCATTCTTCCCGCCTTCCAGCCCCTGGCAACCACGGAGCTGCTTTCTCTGCGGATTTGCCTGTTTGGGATTTGTCATAGGAATGGAGTCCTACATTATGTGGCCTTTCTTGCTGGCTTCTTTCACTTAGCATGTTTTTGAGGTTCACCTATGCTGTAGCATGCATCAGAATTGTATTCTGTTGTGTAATTACATAATATTCTATTGCATAGATATGCCATATTTTGTTTATTCATCCAGTGATGGGCATTTGGGTGTTTTCCATGTTTTGGTTGTTAGGAATAATTGCCGTGACCATTCATGTACAAGTTTTTGGGCAGATGTATGTTTTCATTTCTTTTGGTTATAGACCTAGGAGTAGAGTTGTTGGGTCTTATGATAACTCTATGTTCAACTCTTTTCCAAGCTGTTTTCCAAAGTGGCTGCACCATTTTACATTCTTACCGGCTGTATTGATTCCAAATATTGGCAGGATTCCAAATTCTTCACATCCTGGCCCGTATTTGTCATTTTCTCGTTGTTGTTGTTGTTGTTGTTGTTGTTGTTGTTGTTGTTGTTTTCACAGTAGGCATCCCAAAGAGTGTGACGTGGTATCTTGTAGTTGTGGTTTGCATTGCCTTAATGACTGATGATGCTGAACATCTTTTCATGTGCTTGTTGGCCACATGTGTATCTTTTTTTTAGAGAAATGCCTATTCAGATTCTTTTCCCATTGAAATAATCAGGTTGTCTTTATTGTTGAGTTGTAAGAGTTCTTTATGTATTCTGGATACACACACGCACACTCACGTGTCCTTATCAAAAATACAAATTGTACAATTTTCCTCCCATTCTGTGAATTGTCTTTTCACTTTCTTATTCTTTGAGGCAAAAAGTTTTACATTTGGATGAAATCCAATTTATTTATTTATTTTAATAAGTTATTTATTTTAATAAATTAATTATTTTGGTTGCTTGTGTGGTCTTCTCTCTGAAATTTTCTAGAAGTTAAAAAGTCATAACTTATTTCTAGACCTCTCCCGTGTAAAACATCGGTGCAAAATTAAGTGGCTCACCAGTTAACTGTGTATAGTGAGTCAGAGACATTAAACATCAAGTGTTCTCAAATTCCGTGTGAGAAGACCAAATTTCCTAGCCTAATACCAAAGTGCTCCCCCCTTTTTAATTAGAAAATTGCCTTTCAGGGTTCTGTATAGCTCAGAATGGGCACATCATTCTGTGAATGTTTATAAGTGTGTCATATGCACTGAGGACTTGACTGAATTGGGGGAGCCAGAGGTAAATGGAATGTGGCTCCGTCCTCCAGGAACAAGCACACAGGTGCCGTGTGAGGAGTGTTCACAGCGGACAGTGAAAGAATACAGAAAGGAGGAGGGAGGACCTCCCTCTGTCTGGGTGAGGATGGGTCTTGGAGGAGTAGACACTTGAGCTCCACCTGCAAAGATGGTTCGGCGGTGAGGACTTTCCTCTTAGGGTTGCTTGGTGCTGTGCGTGCCGTGTGCCCCAGTGCCAGACATTGTGCAGCAGCCATGTTTACGATTATCGACCTGATGAGATATAGATGTACATGTGATGCCTTAATGACTGGAACTGAACCTGAAGAAAACGACTTTTCTCTAATGTCTTCAGATTTTCAAAGTTTTCAGAAATGTCCTACTTACCAATTAGTTCAGCATGGTGTGTGTGTGTGTGTGTGTGTGCGCGTGTGTGTGTGTGTGTCTTTGTCTCTTTGTCTAAGCTGAAGCCCACATAGTTCCACATAATCAGCGTAAAATATGAGGGGAGGGAGTAATAGTTGGCTTGGCTGTAGAGGAAATTGATTATAGAGAGTTGGATGTATCCTTTGAGGAATTTCGATTTTGTCCATGTTAAGGAGAGCCATTGACGTGTCCAGCACAGGGAAGGTGATACGATCACGCTGGTGACTGTACTGGGAATGCTGGATGCAAAGGGTAGGACTGGGGACAGAAGACCCCATTAAGCTGTTAAGCGGGTCCAGGTGGGAGTTTATGGGGACCTGAACGAGGGCATTCTTGGCAGAGTTGGGTAAGTCACAGGGTGGAAATGTTTAGAAGCTCTTAGGAATCCTGGCTACAGGTAACAGAAACCATGCTCACACTATATTAATTAGAAGATTCCTGGAGAAGGTCCAAAAGGAATGAAATGCTGTAGAAGCCAGGACAACCTCAGGGGCCTGAAGGGTTGGAAGTGGCACTCATTATCACAGGGACTCTTGCCCCCCTGTGTCTCTTGCCTCCAGCTTCTCCACAGGACGGGGGCCATCTTCACACTCTTCAACTAAAAGGAAAAAAGAACTTCTCCCTCTCAGATTTAGTTGTTAAAATCCCAGGGGCTCTCTTGGCCTTGGGTTTTGTGCCTTTATCAGAAGGGGTCTCTGTTGAAACTTTTACCACCATCACATTGGAATTTCCCAGAAGAAGTAGGGAAAGGCTATGCTGGGCAGAGCCAATCATGTACATCAACTCTGGAAATACAGGCAGGACCCAGAGATTGGGAAGGAAGATCTGAACAGGAAGGGTGGGTCAAGAATGCTTCCCAAATGTGTGGCTTTGGTAACCTGTGAAGACACCATTTCTATCCTATAATAAGGGCTCAGTTCAGTTTTAGACTAGCTTCGACTGGTCCATAGGGCTAATCCCAACTTGTATGTTATGTATTTTTGTGATTATTTGATTGGTGTGGCCTTCACAATTAGAAGCCCCGTGAAGACAGGACTGTCTCTTTTCTTTGCTATGATTCTCCAGAGCTTACTATAATGTGCTTGGCATGTAGTAGGCATTCAGCAAGTATCTACATGAATGAATGCATTCACGTGAACAAGTCCAGCAGGCAGCTGGATGGACAGCTTGGATCTCAGATGAGGACAGGGAATACAGATTTGGGGGTATCAGTGTAGGGCTGGATTGTAGACGAGCCGTGAGAGTTATCCTTATTGGCTAAGGGACTTTTATGAAAGTTCAGATACTTTGTAGACCTGTAATTTCCATGTCCGCATAATGATATTGTGCCTTTTTTTTTTCCTTTGCCCTGCCTAGTATTTAATGCCAGTAATTTCTACTGATAACCCTACCAATGATTTTTTTCCAAATTCCAAGATAGATTAGAATTAGATTTGTGATAGATCAGGAAATAAAGGTGATAAAGATGGAGATTCCATTTCCTTTTAAGAATAACTGACTCATAGGATGAAACCTTGGATATGATTTCAGATCACTCCTGTAAACTCTCACAAAAGATGTTTATAAAACACTTGGAACAATACAGATTGTACTAAGAAAATGTGCTTTGATCAACTCGAGATACAAAGCAGGGAACTTAATAAATCAAGTCCCATTTGTGAATGGAAAAGGACTCGAAGTTCACCTTAAAAGTAAGAATTCGGTTCACATCAAGACTTTAAATTTTATATTCTGGATAGCAGATGTTAACTTAGTTTCCTCTTCTGTATAAAAATAAAATGAATTGCAGATTTCAAATCTTGGCATCTTGAAATCTGACTCCTGATTCCTATCTCTTAATAACCATTGGAACACTAGGCTAAAAATGGAATTTGACTTTGGTTTTTTACCCTTTAATTTTGAGATGAGTATGCTTCCACAACTCTGTCTTCCCTCTGTATTCAGGAAAACCATGCCACTGTAGCTTGAATATGTCGTATTTTTTATTATTTAAATATTAGAAAAACATAGGCATGTTTATATAAAATAGTAATATTATGTTCACACTTGGGAGAGGTGGTTTGTTTCATTTTAAGGCATAAATACATTGTATTACTTTTGTAGGCTGAACACCCTCTTAGCACCCTGCCATATGAGAAGATACTATAGTAAGTTGCATATATTTTTAAGTATCTTTATTTTCTAGATTCCTCTTCCCCACACCTGCCTCAGTAGAGAGAGGAGCATTTTTACTTACTTAATTTTTCATTAAAGAACTTTGACTAAATTCACCATACAACGAATGCATGCCAGTGTCTCTCTTTTTTTTTTTTTAAAGCTTATTTATTTTGAGAGAGAGAGAGAGAGAGAGAGAGAGAGAGAGAGAGAGAGAGCGAGCGAGCAGGGGAGGGGCAGAGAGGGAGGGAGAGAGAGAATCCCAAGCAGGCTCTGTGCTGTGAGCTCAGAGCCCAGCACAGAGCTTGATCCTGTGAACTGTGAGATCGTGACCTGAGCCGAAATCAGGAGTCAGATGCTTAACTGGCTTAGCCACCCAGGCACCCCAGGCCAGTGTCTTTTAAGCAAAGTTGTAATTTAATAGAGTATTTCTAAGAGCTCACATTGAGTAGCTTATAGCATCTCGGTTTTTAAAATTACTGTAGTGTGCATATATACATATGTATGTGTGTGTGTGTGTGTGTATGCATATATATACACACACACACATATATACACACACATATATATATATACACAAACACACATATATATGTGTATGTATATATGTATATATATGTATGTTTATGTATATATATACATAACTCAGATGATTTTCTTTTGGCTTATAGATTAATGCTTATTATTTCACATTAGAGTTTCAACAAATACCTAATATGCTAAGAATTCGTGTATTTTGAATTTTACCAAAACTGTTCAAAGGCTGGGAAAGAAATGTTTTGGATTTTAATGATAATGAGATCAATATTATAGGTTTAATTTCCTGCATAAGTTATTAACTGCATCGAAAGTTATTAATTACATGGAAAAAAATCTCTGTATTGAGACCATAGATCCCTGCAAATTGTATAACCCTTTTGAAATCAGTTTATAGAGCCGAAATGAAAGAATGTTGATTTCTGGAGGCACCCCTTACCACCTCCTGGAGAAAAAAAATGGTTAAAATGCATCTGATATAGTACAGCTTATTCTGTATTCTGAAATGATTTTATTCTTTATGAGGTAGTTAGCTTCCTTCTTTACTAATGAATTCTTGGAAGGTAGCATCATTCAGAATAGAAAAGCTCACAGCCTAGATGTCCAGCAGAGAGTAAGCAGCTCTTACAGACAGTGGCAAACGGGAGACCCTGCAGAGAGAGGCCTGCATCCCTCATGCTGTTGTCTCTGGGCTTGTGAGGCTCACTCCTCTACTGCATCCCCTAAAATGACAACATCACTTTCCCAGACACAGGATTTCCACTCTTTTAATTTTGGCTTTTCTGATCACTGATAAATATAATTCAACAGGTAGCATTAAATAATGGGGGTGGGGTGGATGCAAATGTCCTGTTTCTACCTAGATTCAGTGTAACGAGGGGACAAATTTGAGTTATGGAAGGTGTAAAACAATTGAAATGCCCTTCTCAGCAGATGGGTGTAGGGTTTAGGCTGATAAGGTGCCTCGCAGTTGTAAATAATCTGTGAAGTGATTCTAAGTAATTTATATGTATTGTGTATGTAAATAGACTTTTCTAATGTGCTTCAGCTGTAGCTTCTGTCGTTTAAGTAGAGAAGTCTTGCTTATTATTTTTCTACTGAATCGTAATGCAGAAGCTATTCAGTCAGCTCTTGCTCCTGTGTCAGTGAAGTCTGAACTTCAGTAAGTTTTACTCAACATCTCAAAGGTAGCAAAATCGTAAACAAATTCTGTAAGGGTGGGAGTATGTGTTTCGCAGACTTCTTTTATGAATGTATTATCCATGAAACCCCGATGATAAAATAGGTTATTTTCAGAGGGCTGTGGAAGGCTGGACGAGTGCCTCACAGGCACTCCAGGATCACCATTTGAAATCACTGTTCCATGCTGTCATTAATGAAATGTTGAATCCTAGGAGGAAGGAGGGATGAATTACTCATTTATGCGTCTTATTTGTTATAACGTTATACTGTATCACTTGCTCGCATGATAAACACCAATAGGATTTGAAATCAGGATTGTTGTGAATATTTAACACCACGTTACACGTCGTCAGAAGCAATAATCACACTCCTTGTGGGGCTGGTCCGTCGTGGTACAACAGTCTTGTCTTCTGACAAAAGAGACCTGCCTGCCTTTGCAAGATTATGGAGCCAAGGGTAACGAGAGCCAAAGCGTGGAGGACAAACCGGCACCTGCACCTCGCCCATTCGCAGCGAAGTTTCTTTTCCTTGTTAGGGCGTCCAGTCCAATACGGCTTGATGGGTAGGAGTCCGCATCCTCAGGCAAGTGTGGTCCTGCTGGGAGCCTCGCCTGGGAGACTTGCTCCTCAAGGGGGAAAGACCTTCGAGCTGGTAGTATTAGGAATTAGCTCTGTGACATGGAGCAAGCACTTAAGGCTCCTCACCCTGCACCTCGCTGTAAAGTGCTCCAGCCGAGCACTGTTGGGAGGGCGCGTGGAGATGGGGCATGATGGGACGTGTTCCTCCAAGAGGAAATGTGATAATAGGGCAGCCGTTGACGGTGGAGCTGTCCTGCAAAAACACACATTTGGTCAACAGGTGTCATTTCCACCTTTTATTGAAAGTAGGTATGTAGGTACTGGAAGAGCCCTTGATGGGGACCTGTTGTTACTGACCAGCACTTGAATGTGTCTGCTTTTGGGTGCTTCTTACAATTTTACCTAAAATGGAACCATTTTGTGCTTAAAATCCTGAAAAACAAAAACCAGAAGGTGAAATGACCAAATACTGGTTTGTTTTTTCATCTTTTGTTTTAATGGTTACTGCTTCTCTGTGGGAATGAGAATATTTACAAACTATGCTCGCAGAACCTGGTCTGGAATGCTATGATAACAGAGTGTTTGGGAGATTAGCAGTGTTTAATGTGGATATAAATCTGGGTATGATGTGTTTAGGACATGTGACAAGGAATCATTATGTCAGTCAAAATTCACTAAAAGCTTATCATTTAGTAAAATTGTTCCTTTGAGAATAAAAACATGACAGTTCAGAGGCAACCTGAAAATTTTGGGAAAGGAATAACAGTTTCTAAGGGAAGGTGAAGCATAATGTCATCAACAATTATCCCTAACAAGGGATATTCGTTGATTTTATGGCCCTTGCATGAGTTTATTGGATAAGCTTGAAAGAGAAGTACCACTGCAGGGGGGAAAAAGAGAGTGAAAGGTTTTCAAATGGATAGCCTTGATAAGCTGTAAAATATCCTGTATTTGTGGCAGGAGATGTGGACCCATTGAGTTGTATTTGTGATGAGTAAATGAGTTTACATCTTCTGTCAGCTGCAATTACCATCCTTGCTGCAGCTAGCTTAGAATTCTCTATAATTGACTGTAGAGTATACACTATTGTATAGTGTGTGTGTTGTCTTTGATGTGAGCAGTTAGAGAATTTACTTAAAGGTTTCTAGTTATGATTTTAGTTTAAATCACTTTGGATCTGTTTACCTAAGTTTTATTATTATTGAGGAATAATTGACATACAGTGTTGTATTAGCTTCAGGGGTACAGCCTATTGATTGAGCAATTCACTGCATTACTCAGGACTCACCAGAGAAGTGTAGTCACCATGTGTCCTCATACAGTATTATTGGCCATATTCCCTATGCTGTCCTTTTTATCTCCGTGACTTATTTTACGACTGGAAGCTTGTCTCTCTTAATCCCTTGCCCCTATTTCACCATCCCCTACCTCCCTCCTCCCTGGCAAGCACCAGTTCTCTTTATTTAAGAGGCTGTTTTGTTCGTTTGTTTTTAGATTCTGCATGTAAGTGAAATCATATGGTATTTGTCTTCCTCTGTCTCTAAGTTTTTCGCATCTTTTTTATTTCCAAGCAGGCAGGACCTCTTATAGCTGACAGGCTCTGCTCTTCCAGCTATGTGTGAGAGTACTTTGTGCATATTTGTCTTGAATTCACTTAGGTTTCAAGAGATACCTTTATCTGGATTTCTAAACTGTCAGTGTACAACTCTTTAATAATCTTATCACTAGCATTTATTATCTTAACTTTGTGTTAGAAGGATCAGCCTGTTTCTGTCGATTTTCTTTAGTTGTGTTATTTAAATGCATTGACTTACCGAGCATTTCCAGGGTAGGTACAGAATGGGTTTGTAATTTGGTACTGACCATTCTGCATGAAATCCAGCACTTAAAACGATGCCAGACAGAGTACATGTGCAGTAAATGCCAATTTGAATTCATGAATTGCTCTAGGGTGGCTCGTGGTTATAATATTTTCACTATTAAGTGAGCAACATTCTGTACTGGTAGTTGAGCTAAACATTCAGGCTTCATTTGAAGCCAGTAAACAGACCACTGTGCAATCCAGGGAGACCAGTTGGTTCACTTTTCCATCCAATAGTAATTTGCTTTTACAGTGCTGTTTATATAGAGGAAAGGTCAAAGGAAAGCAGTTAAATCAGTTGCTTTGCTACAGTGAAAGAGGTTTAGTATGCCGATGAAAAAAGGACAATTCAAAATGGGTATTATAAAGTTTAGGCAGTTACTTTCCCCCCATCTTTATGGAGGCATAATTGACACAAATAAATGGCACAGGTTCAAAGGGTACAGTGCCATCACTCCTGACACGTTTGCATCTTTGAAACCATCGTCACAATGAGGATAATGGGAATGTCCGTAACTACAAAAGTATCTTTGTATCCCTTTGGAACTCTACCCTCACACCTTTTCGCCCCTGTCTCCAGGCAACCACTGATCTGCTTTCTGTCACTATGGATTAGTTTGTCTATCGTGGGCTTTTATAGAAGTGGATTTTTCTTAGGATGTCTTCTTTCACTCAGCATAATCGTGCTGAGATTTGTTCATATTGTTGAGTGTATCAGTAGTTTATGCCTTTTTTATCGCTGAGGGATGCAGATACTCTGCAATTTATATATCTCTTCACTGTCGATGGCCATTTGGGTCTTTCCAATTTCTGGCTATTACAAATAAAACCTATCTGAACATTTTATATGCAAGTCTTTGTATGGACATACGCTTTCTTTCCCCTTAGGCATGTACCTAGCCGTGGGATGGCTGGATCATATGGTAGGTATATGTTTAACTTCTTAAGAACTGCCAAATTATTTTTCATGTTGTTGTGTCCTTTGACATTCCTTGCCGACATTGCATGGCAGTTCCATTTGCTCCACATCTCTGTCAGTAGTTGGTGTGGTCAGTCTTTTTAATTTTAGCCATTCTAATAAGCATGTCGTGGTTTCTTATTGTGCTTTTAATTTGCATTTTCCAGATGACTAATGCGTTGAGCATATTTTCCGGTGCTTATTTGCCATTTTTCTGTGAAATGCCAAATCTTTTACTCATTTATTGGATTGTATGTTTTCTTATTATTGAGTTTTGAGAGTTCTTCTTATATTCAAATCTTTTACTCATTTATTGGATTGTATGTTTTCTTATTATTGAGTTTTGAGAGTTCTTATATTCTGGGTATGGATTCTTTTTCAGATATATCATCTGTTAATATTTTCTTTCAGTCTGACTTGTCTTTTAATTCTGTTAACAATGCCTTTCAAAGAGCAGATGTTTTTGGTTTTTGTGAAGTTCAGTTTATCAGTTTGTTCTTTTATGGGTTATGCTTTTGGTATCCTATTTAAAAAATCTTTACCTAACCCTAGGTCATCAAGATTATCTTGTAGGTGTCTTATAGTTTTAGATTTTACATTTAGATATCTGATCCATTTTGACTTAATTTTTGCATGCGGTGCAAGGTGCAGATCAGAGTTCATGCTGTCTGCGTGTGGATGTCTCGTTGGTCTAGCACCGTTTGTTGAACTGACCACTCTCTTTCCTGAATTGCCTTTGCACCTTTTCCAAAATCAGTTGGTTGTCCATAAGTGTTGTGTCCATTTGAGACCCTCTGTTCCATTGATCTATTTGTCTCCCTTTACGCTAGTCTCACACTGTATTACTATGGCTTTATAATAAGTCTTGAAATTTGGTATTGTCATTCCTCCAACTTTTCCTCAGAGTTGTTTTGACTCTTCAGATTTTTTGCGTATGCATATGAAGTTTGGAATCACCTTAGCAGTTTATACAAAACAGCCTGCCCAGGTTTTGTTTGGGATTGTACTGAATCTGTATTATCAGTTTGGAGACAATTGACTTTTTAACAATACCGGGTCTTCCAACCTATGAACATGTTATTTCTCTGTTTGTTTAGGTCTTTAATTTTTCTCAGCAACATTTTAAAGTACAGAACTTGCACATCTTTTGTCAAGTTTTATCCCCAAGTATTTCATATTTGTGGCGTTATTTATTGTAAGTGGTGGTCTTAAAAATTTCAACATAAAATTGTTCATTACTAGGATAGAAATACAGTTTTGTATATGAATTCAGTTTTGTATATAAACCTTACATCCTGCAACTTTGTTAAACTCACTTATCCTGGCTTTTTTGTGAAGTCCATTGGCTTTTTTCACATAAAGAATGTCGTATTTGAATGAAGACAGTTTCATTTTTTCTTTTCTAGTATGAATGCCTTTTGTTTCTTTTTCTTGTCTTACTGCACTAATCGGAACCTCTAGTATAATATTAGATAGAAGAGGTGAGAGCGGACATCCTTGTCTCAGCAGTCATTCAGTCTTTCACCATCAAGTGTGATGTTAGCGGTAATTTTTTGTGGATTCCCTTTATCAGGTTGAGGAAATTCTCTTCTAAGTTTGCTAAGTTTTTTTTTTTTTTTTAAATCAGGAATGGTTTTTGGATTTTGTTAGATACTTTCCTGGCTTTATTGGGATGATCACATGGCTTTAATTTATTAGTTTGCTAATATGGTAAATTACATTGAGTATATTTCGAACAGTAAACCAGCCTTACATTCTTGGGATAAACCCCACTTGGTCATGATATATTATCCTTCCTTTGTATTGTTGAATTTGATTTGCTAAGATTTTGTTTAGAATTTTTACATGTGTGTTCATGAGGGATGTAATAGCTTCTTGTAATGTGTTTGTCTGGCTTTAGTGCCAAGTTGATGCTGGTCTCATAAAAGAAGTTGGGAAGTATTTCCTCCTGTTCAGTTTTCAGAAAGAATTTGTGTAGAGTTGGTACTGTTTTTTCCTTAATTGTTAGAATTCACCAATAAAGCCATCTAGATCCAGACTTTTCTTTGAGGGAAGATTTTAAAGTACAAAATCAGTTATTTAAAATAGATCTGTGGCTATTCCAGGTATTTATGTCTTTTTGAGTGCGTTTTGGTACTTTGTATCTTTCACAGACTTCATTTCACGTGCATTGTTGAATTTACTGCCATAAAGTTTTTCATAATAGTTCCTTATTATTGTCTTCATGTCTATGGGATCTGTATGGTGATGTCACCTCTCTTGAACTAATACTGGCGATTTGTATCTTCTCTTTTTTCCTGAGCTGTTCAGCTGGAAGTTTCTCAATTTTTTTTCCACCCTCTCAAAGAACCAACTTTTGGTTTCCTTCATTTTTATTTTTTTGAAAATTTCATTGATTTTCTGCTCTGCTCTTCATTATTTCCTTTCTTCTGCTTACTCTGTGTGTGTTTGTAACTTTAATTAGTTTTTCTTTTGTTAAATTTTTCTAATTTTATACAGTATGGTTCCATTAAGGTCTTCCTTTAAACGTTCCTCCCCAAGGCAGTGAAGATATCAAGGCTCTGAGAAGTTAAGAGAGTCAACAGTGAATATGCAGAGCCTTGTATCTGTTATCTTACAGGGTCATAAATGCTGTGACACAGGCAAGTAAGAGTGCAAAGAGATTTAGCCTGTAAAGAGTGGGATAAGAGGGCCTTTTTGGAGAATTTGATGACTTAGTCATCTTACTTTGTTGAAGTCTAAGATAAAATTTATGACATCAGGGCGCCTGGGTAGCTCATTCGGTTAAGCGTCCGACTTCGGCTCAGGCCATGATATCACGGTCCGTGAGTTTGAGCCCCACGTCTGGCTCTGTGCTGACGGCCCATAGCCTGGAGCCTGCTTCAGATTCTGTGTCTCCATCTCTCTCTGACCCTCCCTTGTTCATGCTGTCTGCCTCTCTCTGTCTCAAAAATAAATAAGCATTAAAAAAAAATTAAAAAAAAAATAAAATTGATGACATCAAATCCAAAGTAGTAGTTCCTAAAATTTATTTTGCGTTGGTTGCAGACCTCCTCCTTGGTTGCTTTATTCAGAAAAATGAGTTAGAATATTCTAGGAGAAGTCTGCGTATAGCAAATGTTCCCTTGGGTTTAATTGACAAACCTGCTTTTTGTTTCTATTAAGACTGTTGGCAGTGGTCATGGTAACGAGCTGTAACAGTAGCGGCAGGTGTTGCTGACAAGATTACTGTTGAATAGGAGGAAAATCTGGCGGCAGGAAGTGGGGGCATTGTTATAAAGATATCAATATCTCGCTGCAAACTTAGTCTCATTGAGGAGTATTTCTTCTTTAACACATTATAACTTTAAATAAAAAACTTTAAACAGAATTTGAGAGTTTTTATCATTAAAAAGCTTAATTGTATAATTATTTTATAAATGGAGTGAAGCCAGCATATTGTAATAATATCTTCTCAGTGTCCATATAAGGTTGAATCTGAATCAAGGTACTGTATTTAGGATATTGAAAAATATGTAATAGCTGTTTGCTGGGGCAGCAGTAGCATGGCTGGTGGTCAACTATAGGGAAGAAACAGAAGGGAAAGAAATGGAGTTATTTTCAAATGGCCATGAGGGCAGAGAGTTATTATGTGCATTATTTTAGTTTCTCTTACAAGGAGAGGGTGGGCACTGTGAACCTGAGCATTTTAAAATAATTTATGGTTGAAAGAGCAAGCTATTCCTTTAACAGTTTGTTTCTCAAAATTAGTTTTTTAGAGGAGAAAACAGCGATGAGATTAACAGCGATGAGTAAGGGTGCCCAGACTTTGAGTCAGAAAAACTGGATTCTAATCCTGCCTCCCTACTTTATACTCTGTAACTGGGACCGTAGCCTGAAGACACTTTTCCTCTGGTTGTGGTTTAAATGAGAAAATATATGAGTTAGCACTTAGTAAATGTTTAAAACTCTTTGACAAGGGAACCGTTTTTCCTTTCTCAATGACTCAAGGAAATAATTAAGAGTCACATGGACATAAGAATCTACTTAGAGTTTTTGTTTTCCAGAGTGACTCCAACCTCATCATCCACTTCATCTGTTTTTAGGATATATATATATATATATATATATATATATATATATATATATATGTGTGTGTGTGTGTGTATGTATATATATATATTTCTAATTAAACAAATGCACCTGATTTTCATACATTTATAATTGCTTTAAAACCTGTTAAAACTTGGTGGCTCAGGAGTTAAGTGTCGACTTCAGCTCGGGTCATGATCCCATGGCTAGTGGGTTCAAGCCCTGTGTCGGGCTCTGTGCTGACAGCTCAGAGCCTGGAGCCTGCTTTGGATTCTGTGTCTCCCTCTCTCTTTGCCCCTCCCCCACTCGTGTGTGTGTGTGTGTGTGTGTGTGTGTGTGTGTGCGCGCGCGCGCGCTCTCTCTCTCCCTCCCTCCCTCTCCTATCCTCCCTCTCCCCTCCCTCAAAGATAAATAAACACTAAAAATTTTTTTTTAACCTGTTAGCGCTTCTGTTTGGTCTCAAACTTTGTAACAAGGTGTCCAACAAACAATATGTGCAAAAACAAGTGTTGCTTCTTGTCATTACAAGTTTTCGTGTTTATAAAACATTCCCACAGCATGCATGTGTGCAATTTTTCCTCTCGTGATACGTACTCCGGAATGTCCATTTTCTTCAGGTTAAAGGAAGATAGTGAGGTGGAGATTATTCGGTGATAAAAAGTATTGGAGTAGAGGGATCATTTGCATATCCCTCTGTTTGCTGGAATGCCTCTGCCCTCCTTCCCCACCTTCCTATCCTTTCCCTATCTATTCTCTTAAGATTTAGCTTCTTTGCCAATCCTCCTGCCCAGTTGTGTTAAAGACCCCCTCCCTTTTCCCATAACACCTTGCTCTCATCTAATGTTCCTTACCACACTATGTTGTGACTGTATGGTTTCTTGTCTGTCTTCCTAACAAACCTTAAAGGCAGGGAATTGGTCTTATTCATCTCTGTTTCCCAGCGCCCAGCAGAACTCCTGACTTAAAAGGTGCTCGGGGAAGGGTACCTGGGTGGCTCAGTGGGTTAAGCCTCTGACTTCAGCTCACATCATTAATCTCAGTTCGTGAGTTCAAGCCTTGTGTCAGGCTCTGTGCTGACAGCACTAAGCCTGGAGCCTGCTTTGAGTTCTGAGTCTCCCTCTCTCTCTACCCCTCCCCTGCTTGCTTTCTCTCTCTCAGAAATAAATAAACATTAAAAAAAAAAGTGCTCAGGGAGATGGCGTTATATAGGAAACATTGAGTTTGATGCATAATGTTCAGAGAGTAAGGATATACTGTTTATCTAATAAATGTATTCATATCCCCTTCTCTTCTCTCATCTCTCTCTTTGAATCTTTCCCTCTTCGTCTTCGTCTCTCTTTTTCCACTCCGGGAACATTTGAGCGAGAAGAATGAGCTGAGGTGTTTTCTTAGTGTTATTGACAGCCTTTGTGGTATTACCTTGTGCTTATTAGGTCCACGGACTTGTTTGGATCCCTGGGATACCTCCATGGAGTCCCATTTTCACCGCTGCGATCAGAATGGGATGTCACTGTGATGTAGCTACCCTTTTACGTTAGGTACACAGGCCAGTTGGCTACAAACACAGTCCGCTTTTAATGCCTTCACAAAGCCAGTCCAGCAGAGCCACAGCAAATTAGGTGCTGAAATTGAAATTATTGGAACTGAAGGAGCACTTTTAAAGAGGCGACTGGCCCCTGCTTCGTCTTTCTGTACTGTAGGGTACTACACAGAATTAAAGCTGTGCTGAGTCAGTCGTGTGGTACTGAACCTCCCTGTGGGCTAAGTTCTGCCTGGTTTCTGGATGCTGAGGCACAGAGACTACGATATGCTACTGGAAAAAAAAATAACAAAATTACCTGATGATGTTACGTATTCATACATAGTGTACCTGATGAATGGATGACCATTTCTTTTCAAAGGGTGCTCTTGAGCCAGAATAAAAAAAAAAAAAAAAAAAAAAAAAACTGACAAGCACAAATTACAAGTGAACTCTGACGTGGTATGTAGCATGGAGAATGTTGGGGTGTGAGGTCCTGAACCATAGTTCAGCCCAAAAGACTGAACATTACTTATTCAGGTGGGAGGGACCTATAAAAGGATAAATTGTTTGAATGTGTGGGCCAAGTTTATTTGCTCATTCTTCTCACCATTTTTTAGAGTTTCTGATAGAGACTTCTGGAAGCCAGGTGACCTGGTCTCCTAAGTTACTGCTGAAATTCATGTTCCTCGGATGCTGCTCAAAAGCAGCAGAAACAGTCATGAGTAAACATGATAAATGAGGCTCATGCAGTGGATTGATGTCTGTGTATTCTGCACTCACCAGGACAGCGCGGTGAATTTCTGTTCGTGTATTCCTGCAGCTGAATCTTGCCTTTTAAGCGTATCAGTGAGTCTCCGCATTATCGGAGGCCTTCATTATCTAAATTGTTGAGCTTTCACCCATAAAGCGGAGCATCCTATTTGTCATAAAAAAACAAAACCAAAAAATGAGTATTGTTTCTGTTAATATACCATTATTTCCGGGAGTAAAATCTGAGAAGGACGGGCTTTTCAACGTAAGCTTTGAAAGATACTAAATTTCGGATAAGATCTTTTCCGTTAGGGTTTAATAACTCCCCTTCCCTAGATAGCTTTTCCAGGTAGGATGTGTGGTCATCATCTATGTTTCTTTGGCATCTGTAGTAAAGAAATAGGAGTGTATAGTTAGTAGAGTTAGCCTATCCATGAGGTATATTTACATTTCTGCTTTGTTACCCTTACAAGAACTTAGGGCCGTCAGGGTACCACCAGTCGTTTTTAGAGGTCTAATACTTAGGGGTGGAGGGAGCGGCTGGAAGGAAGGAAGGGAACCAACCAAGTATTAAGGGGGGGAAAAAAGTGAACAAATGCCCAGAACTTGAAATTTAATATCCTGGAAATCAGCAAACTTTCAGAAAGCACGCAGCCATTATAATGAAAGATGAAAAGTCGAGTTCATTTTACCTTGCCTTTGAGTTAAAATTACTGAACTGATAGAGGTCTTGAGTTGTTTTATGTCACCCCCTTGCCTAACTTGGGCCATGTTTTACATTCGCCCGTAGAAGTCTCTCCTCTAATCTCTTCTAGAATTGTCCATGACATCTTTTATAAAAGGTCAACTGTCAGAAAGAAGTGATGTTTACTTTAAAAATAGAGTGTCACAATTTATATCTTTTGGTCTGTCAGAGTCTGAAATACAGCTATGGCCCTCATTAGATGTATTGTTCTCTTACAGACACTTTCAATTTGGGAAGTAATAAGATGCTGTCTCTTTATTAATGGAGGTGACAGTCTAGTTATGTTAGAAAAAAATAAGTTTTGATTTATTGTTAATGGTGAAGTTAGAGTGTTCTTAGAAGTTACAGAGAGTTAAATGCTGTCATTCTGTCTCTTCCTGCTAAGAACAAAAGCAAATGATTGTGAAGTATTTCAGTGCGTTGAACCTGAAGTTAGAGCCTGCCTTTCTCAGTATTGTAAGAAGCACTTTGCCGAGTTGCTATGGAGACAGATTTAAATTATTGAGTTGAAAGTTATGATGTTGATCTTGATACAGATCTTCTGTGAGACATAGGCGTTGCAAACTAAAAATTGTAAAGCTACTCTTACAACTATTTCGAAGACCAACAGTGACCGTGCACTTGTTGTGCGGTAGATGGTGTGCTAGAGACCTGGGTGCCCAGATGGAAAGACAAGGTTCTCTGCCGCCAGGAGCTCAGATTCTCCTGGGGAAATAATCAGACACAGGGACCAGATCAGGGCCGCTGGTAGAATGTGGACGTGTGCGAGGTGCCGTGGGAGCACTGCAGGAGCTGGGCGATGCTTGAGCGGACTTTCAGTGTGTGCGAGATTTGTCTGACAGACAGGGAGGTGGGACAGAGGTGTTGTGCCCACAAAGGAAACTGCATGGGTTTGGGCTCAGAGATGAAAAGGTATTTTAAAGCAGTTCTTTTAAATCGCTTTACATCTTCTTAGCCATACTGTTAGGAAATATTTGGGGGATGCTAAATATTTGAATTCATGAGCCATTTGAATGTTCTCTGCAGTCAGTCTGCCGACTGCCCCAGTTCACAGTGTAACTGAGGTGTTGGACATCTCCAAACATCATGAGGATTAAATGAGAGACTGTCTTGTGGAGGGTGTAGCTCAGAGTCTGACATTTAGTAAAGCTTGTAAGGAAACGTGCGTTGCTTTTTTAACGGCATCAATATTATCATTGCTCATTCCAGATTTCTGGTTATTTTGGATGCTTTTGTAACAGTGAGGGTAGTCTGTTTGTAAAACATTTCCCATGCTTGCTGGATTGCAAATCTTGTGTGTAACGCCCTGTTGCATGCCTACTGTGTGCTCAGCATTGGCTAGGACCCAGTGTAGAGAAGTACACGTGGCTCCTGCCCTCAGGCAGCTCCTGCCTTTGCCGAGAATGTAAGGGGACAGATAGGAAGTGAAGGGTACTGTATGGCTGTCATGCAGTTGTTCAGTATGTTATTTAAAGTTGTGTCATGTTTTCCGGTGGGTGTAGGGCACCAGGGACAGAGATGGCAGAGCCAGCGGTGCCGAAGACGCAGGGAAAAAACGGACCTGAGAACTTCAGGCAGTGGTCTGGCTGTGTGTAGGAGGGAAGCAGTTGCCCGCGGTGTGCCTCTGGGCTGCCACCGGGAGTCTCTTCCATTCACATCTAGGTAATTGACATGCCGTCGTTCTGTAGGGTCACTAGGAGAGGTCAACCACATATCTGTCTTTTTCCTTTCACGTTGAAGGGATTTATTATATCCTTCCCCGATAGTAGTTTTCATCAGATATGAGGAATAAGCACCAGGCACAGAGTGGGAGGTAGGCATGGTTGGGGGCAGGGCTAGGAGGTGAACGTACTAGAAAATAGACTTCATTTCGGTCTCTGACAACTCGCCAACAAAAAGTTCAGTAACAAATACTGAAGGACTGCCCCGTGCCAATTACTGTGCTGGAAACCAAGGATAAACACAGAGACGAGCAGATGACCTTCCTCACCCTGCTGACCTGAGACCCTAGTGGACGCATGAAAAGATAGAGTGAACCAGTGAATAAGGTGCACGTGGGGTGGCGGTCACCGGCCAGGAGGGTGCAGAAGGGCCGGGGGCAGTACGGCACAGGGTGCTCCAGGGAGAGGACATGGTAAGGGTTATTGGGAACTGTGAAGGCGCACCTTCCTTCGTCGTCTTTTCCAGGTGTCTGATGCCAGGTAGGGACAGGGAACCCTGAGCGCTCGTTCCAGACATTGGCCACCACAGCTTCTCCTCCAGGCACCCCTCTCCTTGGCGGAGTTTGGGCCGTAGCAGTGGACTGTGGTGCTGGCCGTGTTGGAGCTTCCTGTGAGTCGGGCTGCTGTCCGCCTGGCTTTGGTCTCCTAGACAGGGGCCGTATGCTTCCGCGGGGCCGTGGATTTGTGAACCAGCTGCTAGGTCGGCTGCTGGATGCTGTGGGATCAGGGCAGGTTAAATAACATCCAGGAAATTGTTCTAGAGCTTTCTACATCTGTGTTGCTCTTTCCTGAGTGGCCCAGGGGAATGACGTTCTCTCCCGCACTTGAATCTCGAATGCGTGAATAAGACGAAGCGCCAGCATGCAGGCAAGAATACGGGGAGAACAAGAGGCTGGATTTTGTTATGAGCTTCCGTTCGTTTAACAACCCTTGGTAGGAAACTTCTAAATGCATGGTAGTAACATACTGAATTATGCGTGCAGAGAACCCAGAGTGACGAACAGCAGAAGCTGCTTTCTGGCGGTGCACGTGTTAGCTGTTGAAACCCGTGTGTGAGGGGTGACCGTGGAAGCCGACTGCCGGGCCTGTGGCTGTGCTGTGGCACAGAGGCCCGCGAGAGCCTGCCCCGAGAAGGCGTCTTCTCTCTCCCCTCGGATCCCAGGTTCCGGGGGCATTCGAATTCTGTTTTTAAACAGAATACTCAATTATCTCTGCTTCACTTAGAGACTGAAAAGCTGTGTTTAATAATAAATGTGGAGTGTGTGTGTGTGTGTGTGTGTGTGTGTGCGCGCGCGCGTGCGCCCGTGTCTGTGTTTATGTGTTTGAATCAAAACAGTTTCACAACAACGGTCGCATCCCCTGCACTGACAAAGAAAACCTTTCCCCCGTCATCTCTACTAAATGCAATAGCTTGATATTTGGGATTTTTAAAGCTGAAAGTCTTAATGCCTGTCATTCAGTGAGAGAAAATGTGAGCTCCTTATAGTAATCCGAAAATTGTATAATCCACTTTAAGATTTGTACCACATTTCTATTTATTCATCTCTTTTCCTGTTCTTTGCTTGATTTAAATATCTAAATTACTGGAAGAAATTGTTTGCTCTTTAAGGGATTTGAGGCTTAACTATCTAAAGGCTTGATTATAATTTCTTCATTGTTTCTTAGCAATTACTATAAAAATACAACATTATTTTCATACAGGAAGCTGAAAATGCAGGCTGTTCTAAAGGAAGCTGTTGTGTAGTTCCTTCCTTTCCAAACTTTGAGCCCAATGCTTTTCCTCACCCCAAGTTCAAGGGCTTAGTTTACGTGTGTGAAAATAAACTGAACACTTAGTCACAAAGGAGAATCTTGAGGCTGCAAAGCAAACAGAGGTTCAGTATAAGCTTTTGAGGTGCTCACAGCATGTGGTAAAAAATAATAAATTTCAGAGTGGATAGTATGAGGAAATAAAGGTGGAAGAAAACAAACTGAGGGGTCAAGTTCAGCACCTAAATTGTGTACCTTTTAATCGCATTACTGTCGTTTCTGTGGGGGCTGGTCTTTGAAAACTGTTCTTTGAAAACACAGAATTGTCAGTTTTTTCCAAGGAAGGATTTGGCAGATTTTATAATTTTTTCTTCAAAAAAATTTTTTTGTCATTGCAGCTCTTTGAAATAGCAAGAAGAGAAAAAAAAAATAATACTAAATTCCTCTGTGATAAAATTATTCCGGATTGTCTACTGACTTCATTCAGGTAGCTGTTAATAAGTTCAAGTAGTTCAGGATAGTCCGCTCCAAATATCTCTTTCAATATGGATGGCTTGCTGAAGTCTGTGTTAGCTTGTTGAAGTCTTTTTTTTTTTTTGACACTGACAGAGGAAATGAGACAAGTAAGTTGTCCGTATTTATTTAGTGTAAATAATTGTGCTTGTTTCCCATAAGACACTGGAAGCTATACTCATGTTAACCTCTGTCGAGGCTCAAAGTTCACCGGGAAATTACCTAGAAACTTCTGTCTTGCTAATCAACATCGTCTGGGAAAAAGAAAATGTAGAAGCCTTGCTAGTAATATTATGGATGACTTTTTGTTATCAGCGGAGGTCTGTGAGCTGCCACTGTGAAGAATACCAAGCACCACTGCAGTCTTTGCCAGGAAAGCATACGCACGGTTTAAGATTGCCGACACAGAAGGGGCGAACGGTATCCGAACTTCTGTCACCGAGTAGGAACAGGAGGGGAGAAGGAAACAATAAGGGTCAATAGTTTGCCCTTTAGTTTCCAAATCACGTTAATGATCCCTGGAGTAGGGTTATGTCGTGTTTACTGTCTCACCTTGGTACTTGGTAGAAACTGCAAAACCATCCAAAGACGTGACACAGTCTGAGCTGGGCAAGCCATGCAAGGGCAAGGCAGGCTCATCTTCAGGAACGTCCTGGGGTAGAGTCAGCCCAGCAGCTATCTGCCTGATGGTCAGGAGCTGACTCTCCTGGATCAGGTAAGTGCGGAGGCCACGGTCGGCCACAGGCGGCCGCTTCCATCGGGCGAATTGCATCAGCAGTGGTGGGGCCCCCAGGGGTTTCAGTGGGCAAATCGGAAGCGCAGCATTGTTTCTAGGGGAGGCAGCAAGGTGGAGTAGACGGAGGCAGGGGTCAGGGCTCCAGTTCCAGCCCTTGGCAACTTGCTTGGAGGCTTTGGACAAATCATTGCGCTTTTTTAGGCTCTGCTTCCTCATGTGTAAAGTGAGGGGGCTGAATCACATGGTCTCAGAGGCCCTGGCCCCGTTCGGCCTCTGAGTGCAGTGACCTTAACGAGGTCACCAGTGGAGCACCGTTCCTTCCATCCCCAAGCGCTCGTACCCCTCTCTCATGGGACTCGGGCTGCCGTGTATCCACGGTGTGCTGTCAGTCACCAGGTGCTGTCTGCTTCTTCCTGGGAAATGCCTTTGTTTTTTGCTTTTTTTTTTTAAGTTTATGTATTTATTGAGAGAGAGAGAGAGAGCGAATCCCAAGTCCACTCGTTGTTGTCAGTGCAGAGCCCCATGTAAGGGCTCGAACCCACGAACCTGTGAGATCATGACCGGAGCCAAAACCAAGAGTCAGACGCTTAAGTGACTGAACCACCCAGGCGCCCCAAAGGGAAATGCCTTTTGTCTTTTCTTCCTTCTCACCGCCTCTGCATTTGACCGGACTCTCAGTATACTTGTCAGGATGATTGCCTCACCCTCTTGCCTTCCACCCTCCCTGCCCCCAACCCCCTCATCCTGTTCCTGTTTTCAGTGCGAGTCCCTCCTTTCCCGTCCCATCCTGTGCGGAGTCTCATCTCCCTTAAACACTGTTTCCATCAGGAGTGTTTCCCTGTTCAGAAATGATCAGCCTGCACTGTGATCTGTCCCACCCTCCCCATCTACCTTTGTTTTCTGTCACTCTCCAGCACACCCTGCTGTGTGGTGAGACCAGTTTATAGCTGTTTTCGCGCATCTTCCATATTCCTTCCTGCTCATGTCATTTGTTGATGTTGGTTCTTTTATCTGGAATACCTTTTTCTCTTCATAACCTGTACATGTAACAAATTCAAGAGGCAGGAAGGGTAGGATGACTGAATAAAGCTCTGTAGGTTGGGGCCGAAAGAAGTAGCGAGAGAGGTGGGGTTAGCCGGACAACAAAGAGAAGAGCGTTTGTGAGCCAAGAGGAAAGGACAGTCGATGTTAAACGCGCAGGGGGTTTGAACCCTAGAGAAAGGAAGTTGTGAAGAAGCTCGCTCACATCAAGTGACCTTTGCCCTCGATAAAACAGAAGCCACGTTCAGCTGCTCAGTGTGAAGGGGTGTTGCCGGGAACCTAAAGAAAGTAGGGATCCTCACGTGCTGCGGGCTCTGGCATTGGCATTAAGCAGCGGTGAGTAAAGGATTTACTGAGGAGCATTGGGAGTCCACCTGAAATGAACTAACCTGCGGGCGTCGGGGACAGAATCCTCTCTGTTTTCAGACTGTGTCCAGCAGTGCTTGGCCTTAGGGATCTGGATGGGGGAGCGGAGTTAAATACTGGTATCGGTGAAGCGGCCGTCTCCCCTCCGCCGCCCCTGCCCGGTTCCAGGCTGGCAGAGAGGAGTGAGGGCAGAGGAGGGCTGGGTAACCCAAGACGGGCCGTGCACGGTCATTCGCTGGCCTGCTCTGCTGCTCTCTCCTTTCCTCCATCCTCCCTCCACTGTCGTTCCCTCACTCTCACTGCATGGCCTGGCTCCCGCCCACTGGGAACGTAGAAGCAACCAGAAGGCAGCTTCTGCCAAACGCTGCCGCCCAGCAGAACCTGTGCCCTGCGCTCAGCTTTCCCTCCCCCACCCCCCGCAGGCCCCGTCTGCGGCGCCCCTTCTGTGCTGGATACCAGCCCCTCTCACCTACTCAGGAGCTGTCCTCTGCTCTTGAAGTCTTTGGACTTACTTCCACGCCATCAGCTGTTCCCTGGGCAGGGGCAGAGTGGGATTTCATATAATCGTCATCGACCGTCTGCCAAGCAGGCACAAAGCAGCAGTGCAGTTGAAGGGACTGGCTGTTAAGTGGAAGAGGGAAGTGACCATATCAAGGAATGACGGACAGTAAAAGGGTGGTAGGATCAGTGGCGTGGACGCCCCGGGAGGGTGAATGGATTGTCGGATCCAGGTTATGGGCGAAAGTGAGCTGGAAATCTAGGAGGTGGTGGTCGGAGGGTACGTGCATGAAAGTGATGACCGAGGAGTATTCTTGGTTTGGCAGGCGGTCATGGGGGTGAGGGGTGTTGGATAGCAGCCACAGGAGTGGGGGCGGTCTGATGACAGGACGTTCGAAGCCAGGGGCCTCTGGGGAGGTGGGGGAGTGATGGTGGATAGCAGGGATGATACCTACCCCCTCTCCAAGTCCAGTAGCTCGAGGGCTGTGGG
The DNA here is from genome assembly GCF_018350175.1 of Felis catus. Lineage (NCBI taxonomy): Eukaryota > Metazoa > Chordata > Mammalia > Carnivora > Felidae > Felis > Felis catus. The sequence goes on along the minus strand of NC_058383.1, from coordinate 29,470,118 downwards.
GCGGAGAAGTACCCTGATGGGGCTTCAGGGGAAGCAAGGTGAGAGCGAGCCAGGGTTTCTCTCCACTGCGGCCTGTGCTTCACGCAGCAGCCAGAGGGGTCAGTCTGTAGCAGAAGTCTGACTGTTTCTGTCCCCCATCGTACTCCGGGTACTCTTTGTTTTTTAAATTAGTTTATTTATTTTGAGAGACAGCAAGCACAGGGTAGTGGCAGAAAGAGAGGGAGAGAGAGAATCCCAAACAGGCACGAACCGTGAGATCATGGCCTGAGCCTAAAAAAAGAGTCAGACTCATGGGGGCGCCTATGCGGTGAAGCATCCGACTTTGGCTGAGGTCACGATCTCCCAGTTTGCGAGTTGGAGCCTCGCGTCGGGCTCTGTGCTGACAGCTCAGAGCCTGGAGCCTGCTTCCGATTCTGTGTCTCCCTGACTCTCTGCCCCTCCCCCGCTCACACAATGTGTGTGTCTCTCAAAAATAAACATAAAAAAAAATTAAAAAAAAAAAAAAAGAGACACATAACTAACTGATCCACCCAGGCGCCCCCACGAGTATTCTTTACAGCTTGATCCCTCACCTCCTTCAGGGTTAGGGTTATTCAGGTGTCTTCCTCCCAGGGATTTTCTGGCCACCCTCTCTGAAATGGGGCTTCTCTTGCCAAGTACTAACATCCCCATTCTCTGCCTTTCTGTTTGTCTCTATAGTACTTATCACTCTTTGACGGTATACATTTTATTTCCTTATTCGTGTATTTGTGAGTTATTATGTCTTAATTTTTAAGTGCTGTGTTCCCCCCATACCCAGAACAGAACTTGGCAAAAGGCAAGTATTTGGTGAATATTAGTTGAAGGTAGAATTGGTGGAGGGAGAGAGGGAGGGAGTGCAGGTGGGCTGAACAAAGAGGTACAAGGGACATCAAGAACGAGGAGACAGTGTCGTCGCAGAGTTCGGGTTCTAGGGTGCGTCTGGCATGGGATTGTTTCGTGGGGGGTTGGAGAGGATGGGAAGGTTCCCGTTGTCGAGGAAGCTGAATTTCTGGGACCCTGGAAAGCGAGAGGGAAGTCCAACTTCTCCAGCCGACGGCAAGGGCTCATGCAGAGAGGAGAGTCCACACGAGGCCCAGTCGCTGAGGCCTTCAGGAGGGGCTGCGTGGTCAGTACGGGACTCTAGCAGAGGCTGAGGAGGAGAGGAGTTAACACAAGACAGAAAGAAAGAAAAGCCTATTCACAGAGAAACTAAGTAACACCTGTGAGGTTGTGAGGCGCCTCCCCGTGCAGCAGGCTTCATTTCCCCCAGATTCTCCTGGGTGTACTGAGTTAGCTGAGAGTTCTTTTGGTTTGGAAGGTCTCTTGAATTACAGGATAAAAAGTATTACACAGATAGAACTAAAATGGCTAACGCTAGTTCTTTAAAAAAAATTTTTTTTAAAACTTTTATTCATTTTTGAGAGACAGAGTGTGAGTGGGGGAGGGGGAGAGAGAGAGGGAGACACAGAATCCAAAGCAGGCTCCAGGCTCTGAGCTGTCAGCACAGAGCCGGACGAGGAGCTCGACGTGGAGCTCGAACTCACAAACCGTGCGGTCATGACCTGAGCTGAAGTCGGATGTTTAACCGACTGAGCCACCCAGGCGCCCAACTAACACTAGTTTTTAAAAGTCTGCTACTCTGGCGTGGGATGACAAGGGCCTCTGAATAAACATGGTGGCCGTGAATGGCTGGTTCCTTGGGGTCGTTGGGGTAGAACACTAGCGTTTGCTTTTCTGGCTGTCATAGGTTCAAAATACAGAGTATGATTTACACGGGTATATTTGTGGTTGGAAACTTTAATGTGCCCAAGTCGTCTCCATTGACATCCGAATATCTCAGTTACGTTTCTGGTAAATTTAGGATTTTCTTATACCCTGCCAGAGACCATAGTGCTTTACAAGGTTGGCAGCATACTGCTGACCTAATTTACCATTCCGACTCACTCTCAGTGTTCTCAGTGTTTCAGTACACAACTATTTATTTTGTCCACTTGAAGTGCATTTTAGGTGTACTTTATTACATTCGAAGGGTCGTCTTCCCCTCACTCACATAAGCATAAAATAAGTGTTTGAGTATTTTAAAAACACTTCTCACATTTGTTTGGTGTTTTTTTTTAAGTGCAAAGTACCTTCAGAACATGAGCAAGCGTCGTCCCATTTCCAGGAGGATGAATAGACGATATCTCGTGTCCAGCCTGCACTGGAGGCTGTGTTCCTCCGTGTTTCTGCTGGCTCGGGCCTTCTCTGGCTTTCCCCTCCCACCCTTAGTTTTCAACCACTGTTTTCTCCTCTTGTCTGGTTTACTTCAGTTCAACTTCTTCCTCTCTTTCTAGTACCTTCAGATCAAAATTTCTAACTATACATTAGGTCTCCGTTTCAGTATCACTTTCTCAAAGAGGTCTTTCTAGAGTCTTCCCTTCCGACTTCGTTGGGTCCCTGTGCTGCATGTTGTCATCATTATGCTTTCCCATCCTAACTTCTTACACCTGGTTGTAATTACATGTGTCATCTCCTTGTGCCCTGGTAAAATTCATAACCTCTGAGGGACCACGTCTGTCTCACGAAGTGTTAGATGCTGAGCACCTAGAATACACAGTCCCTGGGACACAGATACGTGTGGAGGGAAGGAGGGAACGAATGAGAGCGGGACCCAGGCTCGCCCTCCTCGCCACTGCCGCTGTGCCCAGTGACCACCTGGCACAAGTACAAAGGGGTACCTCAGGCTCTTGCAACTCCTAACTGGCTTTACTTGGAATTACTCTACTAAGGTGAAGGTCTGGTTCACTGTGACTGAGTGTACCTACTCTGCCTTCTGTGTGGCGGTCCTGGGGAGGATGGAGAATGACGAAGTCAACAGATAAATTTTGGTGAAATGATTTTAGTTCTTTCCCTATATCCTGCTGCTGTGTCTGTTAGGATCGTATGCCAAAGTTCTAGGTTTTTAAGGGAAAGTTACATAAAATAAATCATGTGGTATGTATATATGTGGTATCTGGAAGTGTCATGCTGTTGATAGTAAGGGTAGTGACTTAGAAAAATGTTCTGCACAAATAATCATCCAGAAAACTGCTTTGCCCAGTTCACTGGAGTTTGGCAACGGTTTACTTGGCACCTTGTGTAAGTCCACGGTCCCTGATCGTAAACCCTGGGGCCCAGCTGCATTCTGGAATACGGACTTCTTTGAATCTTAAAAAGTTAATATGCTACCCAATGAGGTCTGGGACATCACCCCATAATCAAGCATTTGTCCTGTCTTGAAATATTCACATTAAATAGGATAAGTGTGCTATTAATAGCCTCAAGTAAGTTCAGGTTCTGGGTTTGCTGCCACATAATTCTGGTTAGGCTAGGCCACAGATGAATTGTGTAAAAACTTTAAGGTTTTGGAGTCTGGGGGCTTGGAATTACTCGGCAGAGAACTGGAGTGGTGCTTAATACCTGAGCGTCTCTTGAATGGCTCCCCTCCGTTCCAAGGGGCAGCGTTAGGTCAGGCCACGACCGTTGTCTGGATGTCAGGAGCTCCCTCCCACTCAGTTCCTTAGCAGTCCTTTGTCCTAAAACAAGCTTGTTCGTGTCACTCCTCTGTGTAAATTCTTTCGGTGGCTTCTTACTGCCTTAAAGATAACGTCTGTGTTTTGTTTTTTTTTTAATTTTTTTTTTCAATGTTTGTTTATTTTTGGGACAGAGAGAGACAGAGCATGAACGGGGGAGGGGCAGAGAGAGAGGGAGACACAGATTCGGAAACAGGTTCCAGGCTCCGAGCCATCAGCCCAGAGCCCGACGCGGGGCTCGCGAGCCATCAGCCCAGAGCCCGACGCGGGGCTCGAACTCACGGACCGCAAGATGGTGACCTGGCTGAAGTCGGACGCTTAACCGACTGCGCCACCCAGGCGCCCCACGTCTGTGTTTCTTAAGCCATCACACAAGCCCGTTATGATCGGGCCGGCCACCTCTCCAGCCCCGGAGCCCCTCCCACTTTCCGCCGTACAGATGTGTTCCTCCGTTCAGTAGTCCCGCTTGGCCGCCGGCTGTGCCTTCTGTCTGGAATGGCCCCTTTACCCTGCCTTCGTCTCCACATCCCTTTCGAACTCATCTGGTTTTCAGGTTTTGAATTAGATGTCACTTCCGAGGGCACCTTTGCACCCCTGATTCTAGATTAGATGCTGCACCTCGTATTTGGACGGCATTTTATCCTCTTCTGGCATTGTGGTGTGATTACGTTGCTCATTGTCCAGAGCAAGTTCCTCAACCTCAGCACTCTTGACGTTGTTTCTTTGCTTATCCAATGACCTGGTGTTTACCACTCTCCTACACCTCTGACATTTGACTTCCTTGGCTTCTGGCTTTTGACCCCTGACATTTGCCCTGCTTTAGCAGTCAACTTCTACACGGTTCTAAACATCTCCCCCAGGTTTTCCTGCCTTGGCATTGCTGACATTTGGCTGTGGGAGACTGTCGCTGCAAGAGTCATCATAGAATGCTTAGCCGCATCCCTGGACCCTACGTGCTAGATGGCAGTAGCACACCTCCTGTCCTGCTGCATTGTGACAACCAAACATGTCTCCAGACATTGTTCCCTGGGTGACACAGTCACCCTTGGTTGTGCTCCACTGGTCTAGAAGGAAAACTCTTGGTGGCAGAGGCTATGCTTATGTGGGTCTTAATGCCCCTAGCTTGGCACACATAGATCCCCTTAAAAGTATTGAATTGAATTGATGAATAGGGTAGGGGGGAGGGTACTGTACAAGGAAGGAGGTGGATAAACGATGGGCACATGAAGAAAAAGGCTCAGCTCTGTCACGATGTGGAGCATGATGTGTGTGAGTTTATACACGGTGGGTTCAGACTCTGTTCCGCCTGTTTCTCTGTCACTCCTTTCACCTCCTGGGCCATCCCCAAGGGACTGCTTTCCTGCCTTAGAGCTACAGGCACAGAATCTCCTGATTGCTCAGAGGCTGCCTTAGAATCAGCCAGAGAGCATTTGTTCAAGCACCAACGAAGTCAGGGGCACAGATAAGAATCAGAAGCAGTCCTTGCCCTTGAGTTGCGCCAGCCTAGTGAGAACGACACTCGGCTGGTTTCTGTCTCCGTCCGGAACGCCCCTCCATCCTTTCCTTCCTGGCATTTGCGTATGCCTCCTATGCAACCTAGGTTAAACTGGGCCATTCTATTATATGGGCCCAGAGCACCTGTTCTTTTCCTTCATAACGTTCCCACAATTTTCATTGTATAGTTTTTTCCATGTTTATTTAACGTTCCTGTTCCTTGAGGCTAACCTCTGTGGAGGAAGAGACAGTGTATGTTTCTCCAGGTCCTGGCACAGGAACTGGCACATTGTAGGCATTTAATGCATAATTTATAGACAAGTGAGAATGCATCTAGTAGGCCCTCCAAGAACCCAAAAGAGCAAGAAAATACAGGGTTGGTTTTGGGAGTAAGATAGGAGAAGAAATTGGACTAGAAGTATCTGGGTTGACTTTCTGGGGGAAAAAAAATATATGTATACATATAGAAGGCAAGAAAAAAGAAAAGCTGTCCATAACCATAGGCTTGATGTTAGGAGACAGCCACTTTGTAGACGTCAGCCTCTGCTGCCTTTTCTTTTTTTTTTAATTTTTTTTTTCAACGTTTATTTATTTTTGGGACAGAGAGAGACAGAGCATGAACGGGGCAGGGGCAGAGAGAGAGGGAGACACAGAATCGGAAACAGGCTCCAGGCTCCGAGCCATCAGCCCAGAGCGTGACGCGGGGCTCGAACTCATGGACCGCGAGATCGTGACCTGGCTGAAGTCGGACACTTAACTGACTGCGCCACCCAGGCGCCCCTGCTGCCTTTTCTTTAAAATTCAGGTTCCTTGAAGCTTTGAAATATATGAATTTAGAAAAATATGGAGAATAATATAATCTCTGCTTAGCTTAAGTGGAATCTTAACATTTTGCTACCTTTGCTTTACGTTAAAGTGATACAAAACGTCTTGCAAATAGTTGACGCCCCCTCTGTAGCCCTGCCAGATGCTTCCCCCCCCCCACCCTCTTCCTTTTGCAGAAGAACCATCATCCTGAAGTGAGAGTGTGTTACTCCCTTACATGGGTTTCGATACATGCGTGTATATTTATAAACAGTGTATTTACTCTGTGCATCTTGAACTTTGTGCAGTATGGTATCATAGTCTGTGTATATTTCTGCAACTTGTTCATTTTAACTGTTGTGTGTGAGATATATCTGTACAGATGTGTGTAGCAATAATTCCTGTCATTCGCTACTGTTAACCATTTTTGCTTCTGGTATTCTAGGATTATGATAGTTTGTTCATTTGCTGTCAGTGGAAGTTTTGGTTATTTCCATGCTTTGCTATTAAACAGTGTTGCTATGAGCATGTGGTACTGTCTTCTTGTGCATGTTTAACATCTTCTTTAGAGTTTCCTAGAGGTAGAATTGCTGGTCCATAGGGCATGTGCATCCTTGACTTCACGAAATGTGGCCAAATCATTCTCCAGAGCAGGTGTACCAAGTACAGCTCCTGATAACAATGTCTGAGAGTTACTCGTGTTCCATATCCTTGCCAAGCCTTGGTATTGTCAAATTTCCGGTTTTTTTTTTGTTTTTTTTTTTTGTTTTTGCTAATTTGTAGTACATTTTTTTGTTTTCTAGTGTGAGCATCTTTTCTCTATGTTTATTGGGCTATTTCAGTTTCCTCTTCAGCGAGTTGTTTTTCTTCTGTGTGTTTTCCTATTGGATTGCTTCCCCCGCTTATGTATCTTTAGTTCTTTATATATTCTGGCTACTTATCTTTTGTTGATATTTTGCATTTCAAGTATGTTCTCCCAGTGGCTTATCTTTTATGATGTGCTTTGTTGTGTGCAAGTTTGCATTTTAATCAAGTCACATTTATTAGTCTGTTCATTTATGGTTGGCTTTTTGCATCATGTTTAATAAATCCCACCGTACTCTGAGTACTTTGGGGTCATAAAGAGATCCTACCATATTTTCTTGTAAAAGTTTGTTCTGCTCTTTAGCATGAGTCTAATCCACATGGAATTTATTTGTGTGTGTGGTATGAGATAGGGAATAATTTTCCATGTGAATAAACCAGTGGCACGAACCAGCATCTCTGATTGCATAGTCCCATCTTTTTCTCCACTGATATGTGTTGCCACTTTGTCTTGTATTCAGATTGCTCAATGTGCAAGAGTTCTGCTCCACTGTTCTACAGTATATTCTTGTGTCATTTTATACCATCTTAATTACTGGGACTTTGTATATTTTTGTATTATGCAAAGCCCCATGGTAGGAACCTTGGACACATGGTTGTGATTGGACTTAGGGTCCGGCAGTAGAGTAGCAGGTAGCTACCTAGGAAGGAAGGTGGATGTGATACTGTGCAGGGTTTTCAGGAGAACTTTGAGGGCCCAGATTAGATCTGCCCTTAGACCCAGTGGGTGAGTGGATGCTGCTGGGGACAGCAGGAGGGACTGGGACTGTAATCTTTCAGCAGCAGTCGGTGGTTTTTTTTGGAGGGGACAGAGGGTCTCAAAATGTTATTTGTGCATTTCCCATAAACGTATATGTGCCTTATGTTTTTCTGGACTTTAACTTTTCTTTAGGAAAGTGTTATTTTCTTAAAACCCCACCAGATGATCCAAACTTCTATTACATGAGAAAGTCTTTAGAAACTGTTGTTTTGGTGTTACAGCTTTCATTTGAAAACTGGTTCTTAGGGGCGCCTGGGTGGCGCAGTCGGTTAAGCGTCCGACTTCAGCTCAGGTCACGATCTTGCGGTCCGTGAGTTCGAGCCCCGCGTCGGGCTCTGGGCTGATGGCTCAGAGCCTGGAGCCTGTTTCCGATTCTGTGTCTCCCTCTCTCTGCCCCTCCCCTGTTCATGCTCTGTCTCTCTCCCAAAAATAAATAAATGTTAAAAAAAAAATTAAAAAAAAAAAGAAAACTGGTTCTTAGCATTGCCATTTTCTTTTACAGTTAATGTGGCACTTTTTCTTTGTTAACTTTTGGCTTTATTTTTTCTTCTCTACTTTGTACTGAATTGAATCAGAAAAAAATGAATACTATTTTTAAATGCTATCATTCTTTTGAAGAAAAGCTTCAATTTAAAATGTTGGTCTAAAGTGTAAGAGGTTTCTCTCAACTGTGCTTGCTTTACTAAGAATGAGTAACATGACCTTTTTTTTTTTTTAGATTTTAGAGAATAAGAGCGATGTCACGACGTTCCAAATATATGTTGTTGTCTTCCTTATTTTGGTGGCATCTGAACTCTTGTTAAGTAGTTAACTGACTTAGTAACAATCAACGAACTTTGAGAAATTGGCAGCATCCAGATCATTAAGCCCTTATGAACTCCCTTTTGAACTTCCTTCTGTGCTGTTTGAAAAAGAACTATTAGAGAGATGCAGAATGGGACAGCGGGACCAAAACCCTGTGTGTTTCTTTTTCAGATTGGAAATGTCTTTATTCTCCTTGCGGACTCCAAAAGTATAACACGCTCACTATAAAAAGTTTACACGATACCAAAGGGTACAGAGCAGCACTACCCAGGAGATGTCTGTGTAGTGCCAGAGACGCTCTGTTCCGTGCTGCCAGGGTGGTGGCCATTACCACATGTGGTTGTTGAGCCCTTGAAATGTGACTAGGATGATTGCAGAACTGAATTTTTAATTTAATTTAATTTAAGTCTAAGCAGACATCTGTGGCCCGTGGCTCCTGCCTCAGGCGCTCAGAGCAATAACCATTGTGATTAAGTCCCTGTGTGTCTGTGGGTCTCTGTGTCTGCCCTCCCGTTTCTTCTCTTCTTTGTCTCTTGCCCCGTCTCTCTTCCTCTCACCACCTCCCTCTTTCTTTAGCCTGCCTCGCACAGACTGTCCTTGCCTTCTCTTGCCTGCCAGCCTCCCTGCTCCTCTCTGTACCTGCCCCAGTCTCTTCGCCCGGTCTTCCCATGTGTCGTCTGTATACGCGATCCTTGCTGTTCACTAGAGCCAAGTTTTCCTGCTTAAATCTGTGTCATGGACTTTTTCCCCTCTGAGTATACCAAGGTCTGTCTTTTTCCCTCACTTACACCAGCATTTCAGTGAAATGCACGTACCAGTATTTATTTAACCTACTGATGGGCAATGGGTTGTTCTCATTTTTCTCTATAAATATTTGTTTGTAACTACTGTACTTTCTCCTGTTATAGTTTTTCCTGTATGTTCTTTGAGTACTTTGCTGTTGTGCATAGGGCTGGATTGTTCAAAACTGTGAAATTTGTCCTTTGTTTTGTTCTGCGGTACCTGTTGGATTTGCCTTAGCACTTCAAATAAAGACACCCCCCTCCCCCCCCCACCCCCCGCCGGCCCCAGACCACTTGCCTGCAGCTTCAAAGACCATACTAAGGTTCATAGCCTTTAATAGTGCGATACGCTGGGAAGAAAGCGACTTGGAACGTTACACTGACCTGAGCGTCTGCCCACCGTTGCCTGTCTCAGAGAAGTCGGCTGGGGGCAACTGCCTTTACCCTCCTTGAGCCATCTTGGCAAGGGGGCATGTCACGGCGGCACCAGCCCCCCTTCTGCCCAGCCCGTCCAGAAAGGCCATCACTGCCCACTGCCTCATGGTCAGAATTCCACTGGGGATAAATCCTTGCGGATCCAGGTCTCTCTGGGATTCACAAGGAAATCTTAATGGTTTAACGGAAAGCTTGGCCCAGCAGACAGTGGTCATGTCAGCCAGAGGCTTCTTTTTGGAAAGGAGGCCTCAGAGAGGGGGCAGTGGCAGCATGGATGGCTGAGGGTGAGCAGAAGCCCTCCCTGGCTAACAACTCACTTCTGTCCGGTTGGCTTTTTTTTTTTTCACCATATCCCAGAATTTTCTAAAAATATTCTGTTGCCACAAATAAAAGATAAAAACTCTTAAGTCTTTTAAAAATAACTTGTTTAATGAAATTCCATGTAATAGTTACTTTTATTTGGCAAATGGGTTTTATGCACTAAATCTGTTTCAGAAGGTTTATAATATGCTGAGGTCATTTCCAAGTGAGGATCCAAGTTCTGTGTTCCAAGTGATGATTAAAGATTTTTTTTAATCTTTATCTGAAAAATATTTTTCTTAAGGACAATGATGTGTTTATAGGAAATAATTAAAGTAATGTTGATTGAAAAACAAAGGGCTTGTGGCACACAGCAATCTGAGCTGCCTTCCCCTTCAGTAGTCAGTCATTTCCAGTACAGATGTTGTAACCCTAAATAATTACTTTCAAGGACTAAATTCAAAATCCTGAACTTCTCTGCCTACTTTAAGAAAACACCAAAGAGGTAACAATGTTACAAGGAATAAAAAGGTACCCAGAGACCTTTTACTGATAGTACTTAAAAAAAAAAAAAACAAAAAAAACAAAAAACAACTTTTGGATTCTTGTAATCCATTGAGATTAGTTTGGGTACCTAGATGTCAGAAGTGATGTAAGAACAATGCCTTTTCTTTAAAAATGAGCTTGTTCTTTTCTTTCAGAAAACTTTAGTTTATACATATAGCCGTGTTCTACTGCCAGATCTCTAGAAACGGAAAACCTGTTAAGTCTCCCAAATGTCAGAGAAGACAATACGACGTATACATGTTGATTTCAACTTCTGTTCGTTTTAGAGCCCATAAGCCTGTGTTAGGGAGATTTGAAAACCCTCTTATCATTTATTCATCAGAATATTTCTGTGTGTCTGCACAGTTGGTAGGAATAAACTTTTTTTGGAAGTTTGAAGTATAATTAGAAAGTTACGACAAGCTAGAAATGAAGTTTAGCATGAGGTTTTTACCAAATTCAGATAAGGATTGCGATACTCTTTATGTTACTTCATGTACTAGGGAAGCAGGAGTGTGGTAGACAAAATCATACCGCCAGTTGCTAATGTTTATTGACTACATCCTGTGTGCTCACAGCCCTGCTGTGCACCTGACATCTCTAATATCTCCACTTCCAATCCTGTACAGTAAGTCTTTGTCACTTCCGTTTATACCTCAAGATCCAGTGGCTTTGAAAGTTCTTGCCCACCAGTTAGACAATCCCAGAGCTGGAACTGGAACCCAAGCAGCCCAACAAAGAGAGAAGAAAGCCTTCACTAATGCAGGTCTTATGTGACAAGATCACGTGAAATATGGACTGAATTTGGTGACAGTGAGGTGAATACACCGGCTAGGATACAGCTGTAACTAAAGATGAAGCCAGTGAGCGATTACTGAATGCCTACTCAGTCAGTGCCAAGCATGGCTCCAAGCACGCAACATATATTGTCCCACATACGTTGAAGGGTAATTTGCACCCTTCAAGGGAGATAATATTTACAGCCATTTTACAAAGAGGCTTAGGGAGTTTAGGTAACTTGCCCTTAGTTTTCCTTCTTGTAACTCGTGCATTTGAAACGGTGTGGAGTAATGGATTAGCATCAGGTTAAGAAAGATTTCTATTACTTTATTGCAAGGATTGCCTTAGCTCTGTTCAGCTCAATATTTTCATCATTGACTCAGATGAAGATGCAAAAGACAAATTTCACAGGACACAAAGAGAGTATATGCGTATATTGGAGGATGAAACAGTATTCAGTGAGTTCTATTTGTTATGTTTCCTTTAAAAGAATTTTTTTTTAACATTGATTTATTTTGGAGAGACAGAACATGAGCAGTGGAGGGGCAGAGAGAGAGGGAGACACAGAATCGGAAACAGGCTCCAGGCTCCGAGCCATCAGCCCAGAGCCCGACGCGGGGCTCGAACTCACGGACCGCAAGATCGTGACCTGAGCTGAAGTCGGACGCTTAACCGACTGCGCCACCAGGCGCCCCTGAAAGAATTTTCTTTAACATTGATTTATTTTGGAGAGACAGGGAGAGACAGAACATGAGCAGCGGAGGGGCAGAGAGAGAGGGAGACGCAGAATTGGAACCAGGCTCCAGGCTCCGAGCTCTCGGCACAAAACCCGATGTGGGGCTCGAACCCATGAACTATGAAATCATGAGCTGAGCTGAAGTCAGACGCTTAACCCACTGAGCCACGCAGGTGCCCCTGTTATGTTCCTTTTTAAACGTAAGTGATCTGTCCACATGTTCAGGGACGGTAGTAACACGATACTAAATCTGCTCTCCCTCCGCCAGCAGCCACTCCGTCGCACCACCCGCTCACTCACACAGGGGAGAAGTGCTCTACTGCTTTCTCATGTCTGCATCTAGAGTTTCATTTTAGCAAAAATGGATATATTTATGTTCTTCTTCTTTTTTTCTAGTTTTCTGTCTGACATCTTTCCCTATCACTGTCACCTGGAGAGCTTTCTCATTCTTTCTTATTATATGAAAAATATTACAGTATTATTATATTTAAAATAATCTTTTATAATATCATTTTTAAAACTTTATTTTTAATATACCTGTGGTAATAGTCACTGCTTTGGGCATACGTTTCTAGTTTCTGACCAACATAGAGTCGTGTAACCACAGTCAAGATCTGTAACCATTCCGGGGTGCCGGGATGGCTCGGGTGGCTAAGCGCCAACTTTGGCTGAGGTCATGATCTCTCAGTTCTGGGTTCGAGCCCCACATCGGGCTCCGTGCTGACAGCCCAGAGCCTGGAGCCTGCTTGGGATTCTGTGTCTCCTTCTCTCTCTCTGCCCCTCCCCTGCTCACACTCTGTCTCTTTATCTCCAAAATAAAGAAACATGACAACAATTTCAAAAAAGATATATAACCGTTCTATAGATTTCCCCAACATTTCCTTGGCTTCCCTTTTATTATCAGCCCCACCCCTGGCAGCCGCTGGTGCTTTCGCTTTTCCACAAAACTGGCTTCCCGGTAAGTGAAGCCCTCAAGGATGGTTTCCTTTCCTGTCGCAGCGTGCATTGGTGATGCAGCCATACCGTCGCAGGTATCAGGAATCAGCCCTGTTACTGACCACTGGTGTTCCCTTGTATGGATGCACCACGGCTTCCTCTTGCATTCGAATCAAAGGACATTTGAGTTTCCAGTTTTTGACAATTAGGAGTAACGCTGCTATAAACATTTACCTACAGATGATATTATTTTTCACAAGTAGCATCATTGAGGTGTCATTTCTGTATCCTAGCTTTCACTTATTTGAAAGTGTAGGGGCGCCTGGGTGGCGCAGTCGGTTAAGCGTCCGACTTCAGCCAGGTCACAATCTCGCGGTCTGTGAGTTCGAGCCCCGCGTCAGGCTCTGGGCTGATGGCTCGGAGCCTGGAGCCTGTTTCCGATTCTGTGTCTCCCTCTCTCTCTGCCCCTCCCCCGTTCATGCTCTGTCTCTCTCTGTCCCAAAAATAAATAAAAAACGTTGAAAAACAAATAAATAAAAGTGTAAACTTCAGTGGTTTATAGTGAATTTACAGAGCCAGGCAGCCATCACTGCATTCTACTTTTACAACATGTTCATCACCCCAAAAAGAAGCCTTACGCCCATCCCATGTACATGTAATTTCGATTCCTACCTCAACCTCAGAAAACCATTGTTTTCTTCCTAGATAGATTTGCTTTTTCTGGAAATCTCACATAAATGGAATCATACCATATGTGGTCTTCTTTCAGTGAGCATAATTTTTTTTTTGTTTCATCCATGTCGTATCATATTTCTTTTTTGTTGCTGAATAATATTCCACTAGGATATACCACTTTTTGCTAATTGATTCACTAGTTGATGATCATTTAAATTGTTGACAGTTTGGGGCTATTATGAATAATGCTGCTGTCAACATGTGTTTGTAAGTCTTTGTGCAGATCCAGGTTTTCCTTTTCCTTTGAAAAGACATCTGGGAGTGGAATTGCTGGACCATAGGGTAAAATTACATTTAACACTTCAGAAAATACCAAACCACTTTCCAAAGTAGTCGTATCATTTTACATTCTCACCAGCAGTGTGTCACGTCTCTTCTCAAGCACACATAGTGACAGAATTGTTCAAACTCAACAGTAAAGAAGACAAATGACCCAACTTTTACATGGGCATTTCTCCAAAGAAGATACATACGTAGCCAATAAAAACACATAAAGATGCTCAATATCATTAGTCATTAGGGAAATGCAGATCAGAACAACAGTGAGATCCCACTGCATATCCACTGGGATAACTGTGACAAAAAAAAAAAAAAAAAGAAAGAAAGAAAGAAAAAAGAAAAGAAAAGAAAGAAAGAGAAAGAAAGAAAAGATTTAGACAAATTGGAACCGTTCTCTTTTGCTGGTGGGAATGGAAGATGATGCATGCAGACTTGTGGACAGCAGGTGGATAGTTAGTTCTTCAAACAGTTAAGCACACAGTTACTCTGTGGTATTCCCGCTCCTATGTATATGCCCAGGAGAACTGAAAACATGTTCACACAAAACTTGAACATGGTGTTCATAGCAACATTATTCATAACGGCCAAAAGGTGGAAATATTCAAAGTCCATCATCACTGATGAGAGGATAAACAAAATATGGTAGATCCATATAGTGGAATATTATTTACCCATCAAAAGGAATGGAATGTGGACACCTGGTACAGCCCGGATGAATCTTGAAAACATTATGTTAGGTGAGAGGAGCTACACACCAAGTCCACACATTCTGTTTATCTGAAATGTCTAGAACAGGCAAATCCTTAGAGACAGAAAGTAGATGAGTGGTGGCTGGGGGAAGGGAGGCGAGGAAGTAATTGCTGATGGGCATGGGATTTAAATGTGGTGAAAATGCTCTAGAATTAGTGATGGCTGGATACCTTGTGAATATACTAAAAATCACTGAACTGCCCACTTTGGAACAGTGAATTTCATGGCAGGTGAATTATATCGCAATTAACAAAAAAGACTCCTTATCTATAACCATTGTAAAACTAATAAAATTTTGGCAGATGTTTGAAATTGCTGATTGATGATATGTGCCAACGTGTGTTTAAGGCAGAGAAGAATTCACAAGTATTTTGAAGGACTATGATACAAGGAGAATAGATTTCATATTTAATCATGGCATTAGAAACTTATTTATAGTGGTACTAGCTGCTAAGGTGCTCTTACAATTCTCTGAATATGAACTTTTATTTGGCATGTACTCTGAATGCTTGTCTCAAAGTATAGTCTGACCATATTTTGCATAAAGTGAGATGGTAATGAAATAATATCTCAGTAGTAATTTGTATTAACAGACTCCAGAAAACATAGACCCAGGTTTCCAATTTGAGATGCCTTTTGGTAGCAACGTAAATCTTTAATATTCTTTCTGGTAGAACCTCTCTTTATCCATTCTCTACTTGTCCAGTTTGCTGGTTTACCAACCTTTTCTAGTCCGTTTGTCTTGGGACGTAAGAGGTGACAATAAAGTCTGGTGATACATTTCTGTTCTCACTAGTTAAGTTCTATGCTAACCACAAGTCAGCTGTGTTTACTCCCAAAGCTGTTGATGCCAATAGCACAATAGCAGTAGTAATCATAATTATATAGTTCAACTAAATATTATATAAACTGATGAAATATGAGTGCAAAAAAAGTTAAATGTTTGGAAACACAAAGTCATGTTACTGAATGCTGTTGAATTGGGTGTGAATGAGAAGCTAAAAAAATTGGGTTAAAAGTTGTAAAAATGTGGAAGCCTTCTATGCTTCAAATCCTTTCAATTTGGGTTCCACTCTAAAGCAATCGAAACTTGAAATCGTAGACAGTCGTGGCTTATGCCAGACAGCTGATACATGTGCAAAGAGAAGGCCTTGACCCTGTGGTGGAAGACTGGCAAAATGAAAGGCCACATATGCCCTTTGATTTGAAAGAGAACGTGTGAAGATTTATGTGGATCACGTTTAAGGACCCTTTAAAAAAGTTTTTTTTTCAGTAGAGACACAACGTTACGTCACTTCGAGGTGTGCAACGTAGTGATTCAACAAGTCTGTACTCTGTACAACTCTCTGTGCGCCACAAGCGTAGCTCTCCTGTCACCGCACAATGCGCCACCACCGAAGCGTCGACTGTATTTCCCTCTCTGTGCCCTTCATCCCCATGACTTACTCATTCTAGAACTGGAAGCCTGTCCTTCCCACGCCCTTCCACCCATTTGGACCAGCCCCCCACTCCTCTTCCTTCCGGCAACCATTGGTTTGTCCTCTGTGTTGATAGGTAATGACTCCTCTTTTACCTGAGTTTTTCAATTTACCACCTACCCACCTCACAACCACCTGCCTGGTTGCCTCAGGCAAGAGAACTGGGTTATGAATGAGGGGACTCGTGGCCCCGCCTGGTGCTTAACTAGTCCCGATACCTTAGACAAGTAAACTAAACTTCAGGCTTTGTTTTCGTAGTTAGCGATACTTTTGAATTTAGTAAAATATCCGTGTTTAAGTTTAAATTCTGCTGATTCCTACCATCACAAAGAGTGAAGAGCTAGGAAAAAAAAAAGAGAGAGAGAGACTTCCCTCTTCTTGGTGCTCTTTTCTCCCCTTCCCCTTTCTTTTTCTTCCACCTTCCCTCTCTGCCTTACCGAACCTAGAAGTAGGAGTCCAGTATATTTTTTTTCTGTTAAATAAAACATTTGTTTAATCTGTTTACAAATATTTAGTTTGTAGCATGTAAACCTACCGTGCTAATTTATGATCCAACAAAATCAGAGTGCTAATTTATGATTCAACAAAATTAGAGTTTGTTTTTAACCCAGTGTTTGCTAAATATGGAAATCATCTCAGTTTAAAATTAATCTTCCAATCAGTTCTTATTCTCTGAGAATCATTCATTTTGAATAAACTTGGAAAGTGAAGTTGTTCAAACTGAAAAAAAAACATGAATTTTGGTCATTTTGCTTGAAGAACAAATAATATTTTCTAGCTCTTCATGTCTTTTTATGTAGTAATTTAAAAGCCACATGTGTTTTAGACTTATGCTAATTCAAATTTTTATTTATAAATGGATGGCAATGAATATTTCAGAAACGCTGTTCATTTAAGTATTAGTTATAGTACTTAAGAATGCATTATCTTGGAGGGTGTTAAGTATGCAGTTTGCTCCATGTTTTATGGTCAGTTGAAGCAAATCTATAGTAAACATGTCAAAAAATAAATCACATTGGCTCGTGTAGAACTTTCACAGCCACTTCAAGCATAGGAAACAGTTCTATAACTTTTCCGATACAGTGTATTGTCAGTATTTGGTATATTTATAGTACCTTTTTTGCTAGGTGTTTAGTGGCTACACATAAAAATCCAACTGCTACAAATAAAAACCATGCCTAGAGGTTGTTTATTTGAAAGAATTGTAGGCTGATGTCAAAAACATGTCCTATTTATGTGCAGTACATCTACGACTCTAGACTTCATTTTCTTCTGGTCTGGAGTTAATTCCACTCACACTCTCAGTGTTTGCTGTAAACTGGAACAATAAGAGGAGAGTGTTTCCTTCATCTGCCACAAAGTAGGCGTGTTGTGCTTTCTCCTGGTAAGTATCAATGTTGTGGTATCATTGCCTGATTGACAAGGTCTTTGCCTCCAGGAGCTAGGGGGCTTATGCCTAGGTTGTCACTAGAACCCCAATGCCCAGCACAGGGCCTGATGTTCTGGGCCCTCGGTATGTATTTTTTTTTTTTTTTTTTTATGTTCATTTATTTTTGAGAGACAGCGAGCAAGCCTGGGAGGGGCAGAGAGAGGGAGACAGAGGATCCCAGGCGGGCTCTGCGCTGACAGCGGGGCCCAATGCAGGGCTCGACCTTGTGAACTGTGAGATCACAACCTCAGCTGAAGTCCGACGCTCAAGAGACTGACCCCCCTTCAGTATGTCTGTTAAAGATTTGTACACGTGGCTCTTCTCACAGCGACATCTCCCTCGTCCTCGCCATTCCCCCCGCCCCAACAGTAGAGTGTCTCCCAGTTATTTGCTCTAATTTATTTGCATTTTGGCACATAAACGTCACGTTACTGGGGAAGGAATATGGCCTCTGAAATTGAAATCTTGGTCTAGTTGACATTAGTCCCTCAGGTATGCTTCATATTGCCAAGCTTTGATATTCTCATCTGTGAAAGGAGAACACTGCCTGCCTACAGAGTGGTCATTAGGATAACATTAAGGAAAGCAAAGAACAGATTTCGTGCCAAGCTGAGCAGAAATGTAAATATTCTTCCATTTTCTTCTTTTCACCTGTCATTTTTAAATAAGGGAACAGGATCCCCAAGAAGTGAAGTGATTTGCCTACAATTCAGTAGCTATCTCTTTAGACACACCATTTCCCCTTCCCCCCGGGTTCCCTCCTAAAGGCCTGTGTTTCTCAGCGTGAGCGCTCTGCTTCACCACTACTCACCCCTGCCTTTTGATGACACCACCAGCTTTCCTGCCTGCCCGAATCTGGACGTCTCAGCCACCCTCAACTCTTTTTATTCTCCTTTACCTTTCAAATGAGCCCATCACCAAGCCTGGACGTTTTACCTCTTACATATTTTTTGAACTTCTTCCCTGTTCTGCATTTCCACTGCCTTAACTTGGTTCCTCCCCATTTCAGCCTGAGATTTTATCAGTAAGCAGCCTCTGCCAGAATTATCTTTCTAAAATACAAATCGGATTGGGGCGCCTGGGTGGCTCGGTCGGTTAAGCTTCCGACTTCGGCTCAGGTCATGATCTCAGGTCCGTGAGTTCGAGCCCCGCGTCAGGCTCTGTGCTGACGGCTCAGAGCCTGGAGCCTGTTTCAGATTCTGTGTTTCCCTCTCTCTCTGCCCCTCCCCTGTTCATGCTCTGTCTCTCTCTGTCTCAAAAATAAATAAACGTTAAAAAAAAAATACAAATCGGATCGTATCACTGTCCTTTACGGTGCACACTCCTTCACAGTTGTGCTCTAACTAGCCACACCAGCCTGACCTCCTGTCACCACGACACGCCCTCTCTGTCCTGCACCATCAAGCTGTGCGCTTAGGCGAGAACTGTTCCAGCCGCAGTGCTCTGACCGCTGAGAAAACATCGGTGCCTGCAAACTCCTGTTCATCCTTGAAGACTTTGCTCTCTTGCCCGGCTGCAGTTGCACATTGGATTCTTCAGTTTCTTGCAGCACCTTCTACCTACTTAGAGTCTCATTTTAGGAATTCGCTCCTGGTGTCCCTTCCCATTCACTGAGCAAATGATTTCTTCTCTCTTTAAAGGGTTCCCCTAGATCAGTGACTCTCCACCCTGGCTGTACATTAGAGTCACTCTATTGAAGACCACTTACATCAAAATCTCTGGAGAGCCTTCCCTTGTACCCCATCCACCCAGGATTTTCCTTTTTTTCTTTTTTCTTTTTTTTTTTTTAATTCCTCAAGGGACTATCATATTGTGAGGAAGGTTGAGAAGTACTTCACTAGACATCATATCTAAGGTACCTTTCAAGTAAAATACTCTTAGTCTAGAACTTAAACAGTCTTTTTACATATAAGAGCATTCAAGTAATCAAACCACAGATTAGAAAACACATACAGAAACAAAAATAATTCATGGTAAGAGTCAGTGAGAGTAATATGTTGTGAAATACTATTTGTATAGAAACTCATTTTCTGGTTCTATCCTAATTGTTAAACCTGAATACAGACAAATAGGGTAAAATGTTTCTTTCTGTAATTTTCCCCTAATTATAAAACAGGGAGGTGAATGTTATTTATATAAAAATGTAAACAGATTTGACTGAATTCTTGGTATCCTTAAGAAATTTCATTTAGAAGATAATACAGAAACAGCAATATATTATTAAGGAAGTATTTTCTTATATGCGCTTGGTGAGAGTGTGTTCTTAAATTATTAAATAAATTTTAAACCCTAACATTAGGTTTTTAACAGATTGCCATCAGGAACTTTGGAGGAAGAATAGATAACAAGATAATCTTGTGCTGATATCACTAATTTACCCAACCCCAAATAAGATTGTTTCTCAAAAGTGCATTTGATTTGAAATTTTCAACTTGTTTGATCATAGGACTTCATAGTAAATAATGCTTCTAACGTAGGGAATTTGTGTGTGTGATTAACTTTGTCTTTGAATTTCTTGATTCAAGTTTTATCTTGTTTGAATTTAGAAATTTATTTTTCCTGGCTGTTTGCCAGGTGTTTTCCTAATGTTTGTAATTCAGGGATGCTTTAAAGGGCAGGGATGACAGTTATGCTGTTGCTGAATCATTTCTGGTTGAGTATATTTGAATATTCTGTCTGCATTTGGTTGGTTATATATTAAACTTCTTAATTTTGATATTGATATTCTTTGGACTCCTTTATTATTTACTTCCTTTCTTATAGCATTGATTATAAAATCAATACACACTTTATTTACTAATAGTTCATGTGAGTTAGTCATTGGGAACAATAAGGTACAGTAGGAAAAGTTTCGGCTTTGGACTTCACTCTTTTTTTTTTTTTTTTTAATTTTTTTTCAACGTTTATTTATTTTTGGGACAGAGAGAGACAGAGCATGAACGGGCAAGGGGCAGAGAGAGAGGGAGACACAGAATCGGAAACAGGCTCCAGGCTCTGAGCCATCAGCCCAGAGCCCGACGCGGGGCTCAAACTCACGGACCGCGAGATCGTGACCTGGCTGAAGTCGGACGCCCAACCGACTGCGCCACCCAGGCGCCCCTGGACTTCACTCTTTTTAGAACAGATGTTAGCATTGGTTTTGAGACTACCTTAGCCCAAGAGCCCAGCATCTTTTAAAATACAAGATTATTATTGATGTTATCTTGACTTCATTCAGGAAAAAAGATAGCAGTGAATCAATAGATGAACAAGAGGTCTCTTGGTTTTTGAGTTTTTGTTTTTTGTTTATTTTGTTTTCTGTCTCTGGTAGAGTATCTGACAATGAAATGGTTTGTTTTTGAGAGCAGAAGCCACATCCCAGGTTGATCTTACTAGTGTTGTGTTGTGCTTTTTTTTTTTTTTATGAAGTTTATTGTCAAATTGGTTTCCATACAACACCCAGTGCTCATCCCAACAGTTGCCCTCCTCAATATCCGTCACCCACCCACCTGTCCCTCCCACCCCCCCATAAACCCTCAGTTTGTTCTCAGTTTTTACGAATCTCTTATGTTTTGGCATCCTCCCTCTCTAACCATTTTTTTTCTTCCCCTCCCCTGTGGTCTTCTGTTAAGTTTCTCAGGTTCCGCATAGGAGTGGAAACATATGAAATCTGTCCTTCTCTGTATAACTTATTTCACTTAGCATAACACTCTCGAGTTCCATCCATGTTGCTACAAAAGGCCATATTTCGTTCTTTCTCATTGCCATGTAGTATTCCATTGTGTATATAAACCACAATTTCTTTATCCATTCGTCAGTTGATGGGCATTTAGGCTCTTTCCATAATTTAGCTATTGTTGAGAGTGCTGCTGTAAACATTGGGGTACAAGTGCCCCTATGCATCAGCACTCCTGTATCCCTTGGGTAAATTCCTAGCAGTGCTACTGCTGGGTCATAGGGTAGGTCTATTTTTAATTTTTTGAGGAATCTCCACACTGTTTTCCAGAGCGGCTACACCAGTTTGCATTCCCACCAATGGTGCAAGAGGGTTCCCATTTCTCCACATCCTCTCCAGCGTCTATAGTCTCCTGTTTTGTTCATTTTAGCCACTCTGACTGGCGTGAGGTGATATCTGAGTGTGGTTTTGATGTGTATTTCCCTGATGAGGAGCGATACTGAACATCTTTTCATGTGCCTGTTGGCCATCTGGATGTCTTCTTTAGAGAAGTGTCTATTCATGTTTTCTGCCCATTTCTTCACTGGATTATTTGTTTTTTGGGTGTGAAGTGTGGTGAGCTCTTTATAGATTTGGGATACTAGCCCTTTGTCCGATATGTCATTTGCAGATATCTTTTCCCATTCCGTTGGTTGCCTTTTAGTTTTTTTTTTTTTTCAACGTTTATTTTTTTTTGGGGACAGAGAGAGACAGAGCATGAACGGGGGAGGGGCAGAGAGAGAGGGAGACACAGAATCGGAAACAGGCTCCAGGCTCTGAGCCATCAGCCCAGAGCCTGACGCGGGGCTCGAACTCACGGACCGCGAGATCGTGACCTGGCTGAAGTTGGACGCTTAACCGACTGCGCCACCCAGGCGCCCCTGGTTGCATTTTAGTTTTGTTGGTTGTTTCCTTTGCAGTGCAGAAGCTTTTTATCTTCATGAGGTCCCAATAGTTCGTTTTTGCTTTTAATTCCATTGCCCTTGGGGATGTGTCAAGTAAGAAATTGCTGCGGCTGAGGTCACAGAGGTTTTTCCCTGCTTTCTCCTCTAGGATATTGATGGTTTCCTGTCTCACATTCAGGTCCTTTATCCATTTTGAGTTTGTTTTTGTGAATGGTGTAAGAATGTGGTCTAGTTTCATCCTTCTGCAAGTTGCTGTCCAGTTCTCCCAGCACCATTTGTTAAAGAGACTGTCTTTTTTCCATTGGATGTTCTGTCCTGCTTTGTCAAAGATTAGTTGGCCATACGTTTGTGGGTCTAGTTCTGCAGTTTCTATTTTATTCCATTGGTGTATGTGTCTGTTTTTGTGCCAATACCATGCTGTCTTGATGATTACAGCTTTGTAGTAGAGGCTGGGATTGTGATGCTTCCCGCTTTGGTCTTCTTCAAAATTACTTTGGCTATTCGGGGCCTTTTGTGGTTCCGTACAAATTTTAGGATTGCTTGCTCTGGCTTCGAGAAGAATGCTGGTGCAATTTTGAGTGGGATTGCATTGAATGTGTAGATAGCTTTGGGTAGTACTGACATTTTGACAATATTTATTCTTCCAACCCATGAGCACGGAATGTTTTTCCATTTCTTTATATCTTCTTCAATTTCCTTCATAAGCTTTCTATAGTTTTCAGCATACAGATCTTTTACATCTTTGGTCAGGTTTATTCCTAGGTATTTTATGATTCTTGGTGCAATTGTGAATGGGATCAGTTTCTTTGTCTTTCTGTTGCTTCATTATTAGTGTATAAGAATGCAACTGATTTCTGTACGTTGATTTTGTATCCTGCGATTTTGCTGAATTCATGTCTCAGTTCTAGCAGACTTTTGGTGGAGTCTATCAGGTTTTCCATGTATAATATCGTGTCATCTGCAAAAAGTGAAAGCTTAACTTCATCTTTGCCAATTTTGATGCTTTTGATTTCCTTTTGTTGTCTGTTTGCTGATGCTAGAACTTCCAACACTATGTGAACAGCGGTGAGAGTGGACATCCCTGTCGTGTTCCTGATCTCAGGGAGAAGGCTGTCAGTTTTTCCCCATTGAGGATGATATTAGCTGTGGGCTTTTCATAAATGGCTTTTATGATGTTTAAGTATGTTCCTTCTATCCCGACTTTCTCAAGGGTTTTTATTAAGAAAGGATGCTGAATTTTGTCAAATGCTTTTTCTGCATTGATTGACAGGATCATGTGGTTCTTATCTTTTCTTTTATTAATGCAATGTATCACATTGATTGATTTGCGAATGTTGAACCAGCCCTGCATCCCAGGAATGAGTCCCACTTGATCATGGTGAATAATTCTTTTTATATGCTGTTGAATTCGATTTGCTAGTATCTTATTGAGAATTTTTGCATCCATATTCATCAGGGATATTGGCCTGTAGTTCTCTTTTTTTACTGGGTCTCTGTCTGGTTTAGGAATCAAAGTAATGCTGGCTTCATAGAATGAGTCTGGAAGTTTTCCTTCCCTTTCTATTTTTTGGAATAGCTTGAGAAGGATAGGTATTATCTCTGCTTTAAACGTCTGGTAGAACTCCCCTGGGAAGCCATCTGGTCCTGGACTCTTATTTGTTGGGAGATTTTTGATAACCGATTCAATTTCTTTGCTGGTTATGGGTCCGTTCAAGCTTTCTATTTCTTCCTGTTTGAGTTTTGGAAGTGTGTGGTTGTTTAGGAATTTGTCCTTTTCTTCCAGGTTGTCCAGTTTGTTGGCATATAGTTTTTCCTAGTATTCCCTGATAATTGCTTGTATCTCTGAGGGATTGGTTGTAATAATTCCATTTTCATTCATGATTTTATCTATTTGGGTCATCTCCCTTTTCTTTTTGAGAAACCTGGCTAAAGGTTTATCAATTTGTTTATTTTTTCAAAAAACCAACTCTTGGTTTCATTGATCTGCTCTACAGTTTTTATAGATTCTATATTGTTTATTTCTGCTCTGATCTTTATTATTTCTCTTCTTCTGCTGGATTTGGGGTGTCTTTGCTGTTCTTCTTCTATTTCCTTAGATTTTTGTATTTGGGATTTTTCTTGTTTCTTGAGATAGGCCTGGATTGCAATGTATTTTCCTCTCAGGACTGCCTTTGCTGCATCCCAAAGCGTTTGGATTGTTGTATTTTCATTTTCATTTGTTTCCATATATTTTTAAATTTCTTCTCTAATTGCCTGGTTGACCCATTCATTCTTTACTAGGGTGTTCTTTAACCTCCATGCTTTTGGAGGTTTTCCAGACTTTTTCTTGTGGTTGATTTCAAGCTTCTTCGCAGTGTGGTCTGAAAGTATGCATGGTATGATCTCAATTCTTGTATCCTTATGAAGGGCTGTTTTGTGACCCAGTATGTGATCTATCTTAGAGAAGGTTCCATGTGCACTCGAGAAGAAAGTATATTCTGTTGCTTTGGGATGCAGAGTTCTAAATATATCTATCAAGTCCATCTGATCCAATGTATCATTCAGGGCCCTTATTTCTTTATTGGTCCTGTGTCTCGATGATCTATCCAATGTTGTAAGTGGAGTATTAAAGTCCCCTGCAATTACCACATTCTTAACAATAAGATTGCTTTTGTTTGTGATTGTTTTATATATTTGGGAGCTCCCATATTCGGTGCATAGATATTTATAATTGTTAGCTCTTCCTGATGGATAGATCCTGTAATTATTATATAATGTCCTTCTTCATCTCTTGTTACAGCCTTTAATTTGAAGTCTAGTTTGTCTGATATAAGTATGGCTACTCCAGCTTTCTTTTGAGTTCCAGTAGCATGATAGATGGTTCTCCATCCCCTCACTCTCAATCTGAAGGTGTCCTCAGGTCTAAAATGAGTCTCTTGTAGACAGCAAATAGATGGGTCTTGTTTTTTTATCCATTCTGATACCCTCTGTCTTTTGGTTGGAGCATTTAGTTCATTTACATTCAGTGTTATTATTGAAAGATACTGGTTTAGAGTCATTGTGATGTCTCTAGGTTTCATGCTTGCAGTGATGTCTCTGGTACTTTGTCTCATAGGATCCCCCTTAGGATCTCTTGTAGGGCTGGTTTAGTGGTGATGAATTCCTTCAGTTTTTGTTTTTTTGGGAAGACCTTTATCTCTCCTTCTATTCTAAATGACAGACTTGCTGGATAAAGGATTCTCGGCTGCATATTTTTTCTGTTCATCACATTGAAGATTTCCTGCCATTCCTTTCTGGCCTGCCAAGTTTCAGTAGACACATAGTCACGAGTCTTATCAGTCTCCCTTTGTATGTTAAAGCATGTCTATCCCTAGCTGCTTTCAGAATTCTCTCTTTATTCTTGTATTTTGCCAGTTTCACTATGATATGTCGTGCTGAAGATCAATTCAAGTTACACCTGAAGGGAGTTCTCTGTGTCTCTTGGATTTCAGTGCCTTTTTCCTTCCCCAGATCAGGGAAGTTCTCCGCTATTATTTCTTCAAGTACACCTTCAGCACCTTTCCCTTTCTCTTCCTCCTCTGGAATCCTAATTATGCGTACATTATTTCGTTTAATTATGTCACTTAGTTCTCTAAGTCTCCCCTCATACTCCTGGATTTTTTCTCTCTCTTTTTCTCAGCTTCTTCTTTTTCCATAATTTTATCTTCTAATTCACCTCTTCTCTCCTCTGCCTCTTCAATCCGAGCTGTGGTCGCCTCCATTTTATTTTGTAGCTCATTTATAGCATTTTTTTAGCTCCTCCTAACTGTTTCTTAGTCCCTTGATCTCTGTAGTAATAGATTCTCTGCTGTCCTCTATACTTTTTTCAAGCCCAGCGATTAATTTCATGACTGTTATTTTAAATTCATTTTCTGCTATATTGCCTAAATCGTTTTTGATCAGATCGTTAGCTGTCGCTACTTCCTGGAGTTTCTTTTGAGGAGAATTCCTCCGTTTCATCATTTTGGATAGTCCCTGGAATGGCAGGGAACTGCAGGGGTCTTTCTGTGTGCTGTCTAGAGTAACTTGCGTTGGTGGGCGGGGCCGCAGTCAGACCTGTTGTCTGTCCCCAGCCCACCACTGGGGCCACAGTCCGACTGGTGTGTACCTTATCTTCCCCTCTCCCAGGGGCAGGACTCACTGTGGAGTGGTGTGGCCTCTGTCTGGGCTACTTGCACACTGCCAGGCTTGTGGTGCTGCTTCAATGGGATCTGGCGTATTAGCCAAGGTGGATCCGCAAGGTGCACAGGGGTGGGAGGGGTAGGCTCAGCTGGCTTTGCCTTAGGTGGTCTGCTTTGGGAGTGGCCCTGCAGCACCGGGAGGGAGGCAGACCCTTCAGAGGGATGGATCCGTAGAAGCACAGCGTTGTGTGTTTGCGCCATGCAAGCAAGTTCCGTGATGGGAACTGGTTCCTTTTGGGATTTTGGCTAGGGGACGGGCAAGGGAGAAGGCCCTTCCCAGCGCCTTTGTTCCCCACCAAGCTGAGCTCTGTCCTCTGGGGCTCAACAACTCTCCCTCCTGCTCTCCGAGCAGAGCTGTTGACTTATAACATTCCAGATGTTAAGTCCCACTGGCTGTCAGAACACACTCCATCCGGCCCCTCTGCTTTTGCAAGTCAGACTCGGGGGCTCTGCCTTGCCGGGCTGGCTGCCCCTCCATCACCCCCGCTCCCTCCTGCCAGTCTGTGTAGGGCGCACGGCCTCTCCACCCTTCCTACCCTCTTCCGTGGGCCTCTCGTCTACGCTTGGCTCCGGAGAGTCCGTTCTGCTCCTCTTCTGGTGGTTATCTGGGTAAATTAGGCAGATGTGGGTGGAACCTAAGCAATCAGCAGGACGTGGTGAGCCCAGCGTCCTCCTATGCCACCATCTTCTCCGGGGTTATCTGTTGTGTTGTGCTTTGACCTGGTGCCAGATAATTGTTGGGTTAGTTTCATTTTGGAATGAAGTTCCACTATAATATGGGTATTAACTCCATATTCATTCATTCTGTCAGTTATAGACACATTAATCTTTTATCACACTTTCTCTAGTTAGAGCTAAATGAGAGCTTTACTTTCACAACTAAATTATGACCCAGTGAAAGAATCCATTCTAATGCTGTTTCTTTAACATCTCAGAGACTTCTGGACGGAGAATGCTTTTTTATGTTTGATGTTAGATTTCAGTTTCAAAAGAAAATTAAGCAGTTAAGTGGATATTGGGTGACAGCTTACAAATTTGGTAGTAGGTTGTGGGAATAGTCTATACTCCATCAAAAATTTTCATGGATATTAACTTAACAATTTTTGAACACTTATTCTTCTCCTTTTGCTACATTTTCTAAAGATTTTTCTTAGCTTATAATTTTCTTAATTTGGAGGCATGTGTGGGAGTTTAAGGTGATCATAATGTCAAGGAATAATAGGTTGAAAAAAATTCTTCCACATGAAGAAAAAATAATATTGCATGAAAATATTTTAAAATCTTGTGCCTAAAGGATCCTCCAAATCATTAGCACTAATGTTCAGAGTTTGTACTTCTTGCCCTTATAAGGACAGTATGTTACCCCAGTATCTTCGAATTAGTTTACTGTGAACATATTTTATTTTATATGAATAAATAATTTGAAATGAAATTCATAGTGTTGAAAGAAACTTGGGAGCCGTGTTTTAATATTCTGTAGTGAAACAAGTCATTTTCAATGCAAATGTACCTACCTAACACATCTTTTTGGAGGTTTATTTTATTTGATGTTTATGTAGCCTTTTCAGCCTTCTCAGGCTTCTTGTTTGCATGATCTGCCTTTTTCTAGCTACTTACCTCCATCCTATTTATATTTTCGTATTTAAAGTATGTCACTTATAGGCATATGTTTTTACACTTTTATAATCCATTCTGTCAGTCTCTGTCTTTTATTCATAATGTTTAGTCCATGTACATTTAATATAACTGTTGATAACATAGGATTTTGTTCTACTATTTTACTATTCTTGTTTGTCCCATCTCTCTCTCTCTCTCTCTCTCTCTCTCTCTCCCTCTCTCTCTTTCTCTTTTTTCCCCTCTACTACTTCTGTTTAGGATAATTGAGTATTTTGGGAATTCCTTTTTAATTTCCCTATTCGCATATTTTTATGGTTGCTCTGGGAATTACCATAAATAACCTTAACTTCTCAGGTTACTTCAAGTTAAAATTGTACATCTTTCTTATAATGTATAGAAATGTAATAATGTTGTCATAGTTAT
Source organism: Felis catus (assembly GCF_018350175.1). NCBI lineage: Eukaryota > Metazoa > Chordata > Mammalia > Carnivora > Felidae > Felis > Felis catus. Next base: position 29,441,796 of record NC_058383.1, on the reverse strand, counting down.
CCTTCCCCATCTTTTGTGCTATCATTGTCATATACAGTAAAACCTTGGATTACAAGTAACTTGTTCTGAGAGTGTTGTGCAAGATGAGCAAACATAATAAATTTTAACTTGATAAACCACAGTGTCTTGCATTTCGAGTTGTATATGATGCTGAACATCACATGATCACAACTGGGCCAGTGGTTCTTGAAATATGCTTTGATATATGAGTGCTTTGGATTACATGTTTCCAAAACAAATTATGCTTGCAAACCGAGGTTTTACTGTATGGTACAAATACATACATTATAGTTCCCATAACATAGTGTTATATAAATGCTACTTTGATTAGTAATAGTTAAGAAAGCAAGAGGAAAAACTAGTCTTAGGTTTTTATCTACATGTTTACTATTTCTAATGCTTTTCATTCCTCAGATCCAAGTTTCTATCTGGCATCACTTTCCTAAGGCCTGAAGAAATTCTTAGCATTTCTTGTAGTGTGTGTTTGCTGACAATTTTGCCTTTATTATTAAAGGATATTTTTGTTGGATATGGAATTCTGGATGGACAGTTGTAGACTCTGGATTCTGTGAGGTTCCATCTTAACAATATTGTTTTATTTTAGCAATTAACTTTGGTGAACTTATTTTTGCAAACTCCCTTTCCTGTGGTGAGCAGCAACTGAAATCTCAATTCTGTTGTTTGTTTGTTTGTTTGTTTTTTATTTGTTTTTTTCCTTAGCTGGACTTTTGGGAGTCTGTCTGCATGTGCATCATTTAGGGGTCACCCAGAGACTTGAGCAGAGTTTATACACAGGATTTAGGGACTTCTCTTTTGAGGCTCTTTCTTTTTGGGGAACTAAATACAGAGTCAAGAAGTAGATCCACATATACATGGTCAGTTGATTTGCAGTAAAGGTGCAAAGGCAATTTAGTGGAGAAAAGATAACCTTTTCAACAAATGGTATTTGAACAGTCATATATCTTTATGCCAAGAACAAAAAACTTTGATTCATATCTCATAGCATATACAAAAATTAATTCAGAATGAATTGTAGACTTTAAAACAGAAAACTATGAAATGTCTATAAGAAAACATAGGCGATAATCTTTGTAACCTTGGATTAATCATAGGTTTCTTGGCAACAACACTAAAACACTAAAACATGATTCAGAAAAGAAAAAAATGATAGGTCAGACTTAATCAAATTAAAAAAAATTGCTTTTTACAAACCACTGTTAAGAAAATAAAACAATAAGCTGTAGACTGGGAGAAAATATTTGCAAATCACATATCCAATAAAAGACTTTTGTCCAGAATATATAAAGAGCTCTCAAAACAATAATAAGAAAATAAGCCACCTCATTTTAAAAATGAACAAAAGATGGGGCATCTGGGTGGCTCATTCAGTTAAGCGTCCAACTCTTGATTTTAGCTCAGGTCATGGTCTTATGATTTATGAGTTCAAGTCCCCCATTGGGCTCCATGTTGACAGTACAGAGCCTGCTTGTGATTCTCTCTCTCTGTCCCTTCCCTGTGTGTTCTCTCTCTCTCTCTCTTTCTCAAAATATATAAATAAGTTTTTTTTTAATGAACAAAATATTTAATCAGATACTTAACCAAAGAAGATATGCAGATGGCAAATAAACACATTAAAAGATGCTCAACATCACTAGGGAAATACAAATGAAAACCACACTGATAAAGAGGGTTCAAGATGGTAGCATAGGAAGATTCTAAACTTCCCTCTTCGCACAGACACAACAGATTTACGTGTGGAGTAATTTTCCTCTGAAAAGGACCTGAGAATAAGATAGACAGTGGCCTGTACAACAAAAGGTAAAAGAGACGCATCAACAAGGGAAGGAGAGGCAGTCAGACAGGGTGACCTCACCGCAGGAGGGATTTCCTCAAATATGGAATACTCCCTCAAAGAATTGAAGGATTGTGCCTCACACTGGATATGCCAACCCTGGGAACTAGTACCAGAAAGATGAGCCCCCAAAATGTCTGTGTTTGAAAATCAATGGGAATTAAGACCAGGAGAATCATAGAACTATAGGGAATGGAGATCCCTTTCTTAAAGGGCTTGTATACAAACCCATTCACTCTGAGATCCAGCACAAGAGCAACAGGTTGAAAAGCATCTAGACCTTAAATGAGGGACACCCCTTTACTAATTTAAAAGCAGCTGTTGGGGGCGCCTGGTGGCGCAGTCGGTTAAGCGTCTGACTTCAGCCAGGTCACGATCTCGCGGTCTGGGAGTTCGAGCCCCGCGTCAGGCTCTGGGCTGATGGCTCAGAGCCTGGAGCCTGTTTCCGATTCTGTGTCTCCCTCTCTCTCTGCCCCTCCCCTGTTCATGCTCTGTCTCTCTCTGTCCCAAAAATAAATAAACGTTGAAAAAAAATTAAAAAATAATAATAATAAAAATAAAAGCAGCTGTTGGAGAGGCAGGAATTTGCAGGAACTTTATCTGGGGACAGAAGTACTGGTAGATGCCATTTTTGTAATCTCATCCTAACTTGCTGGTGACTGAGCTGACTGGTGCTATTTTTGGTGCCCTCTCTCTAGCTTCCTAGCACCAGAGGGTGTGCTCTTCGCCACCCCATGTTGTAACTGGCCTGGGCAAGTGCCCCGTGCCCCACCCACCCTGCTCAGCATCTTAGCAGCAACAGGATTGGGTGAGCTCCCTGAGCCCCCACCCACCTCACACAATGACCAAAGCCACAACCAGGAAGAACAAGCAACTCAAACCCCTCTTTCCCTGTGCAGTGCTAGGACCACAATTGGGACAACCAGGGCAACCAGGCCGGGTGAGTGCCCTGAGCCCCACCCTTCACACACAGCAGCCACATCCCTAAAACAATGGCAGGCACTCACAACCCATGCAAGAGACACACACAGAGTGCCTGATTCTGGTAGCCAGGGGAGATTGTGCATCTGGGCCACACAGGAAAGCTCCTGCACAAGACCAATCTTTGAGTACTCAGGAAGGTAACTGTTTGGCTTAATGCGTATAGACAGAGAGACAGGCAAAATAAGGAAACAGAGGGATATGTTCCAAACCAAAGAACAAGGCAAATCCCCAGAAAGAGACCTTAATAGAACAGAGATAGAGATAAGTAACCTGCCTGAGAAAGAGTTCAAAGTAATGGTCATAGAGATGCTCACTGATCTCAGAAGAGGGTATGAACACAGAGAAAACGTCAACAAATAAATAGAAAATACAAGAAACTACCAAACAGAAGTTATAGTAGAACTGAAAAAATATACCAGAGTTGTTCAACATCAGAGTAGGTGAAATAGAAGTACGACTGTGTGAACTGGAAGACAAAGCGTTGGAAAACATCCAGACAGAGCAGCAAAATTAAGAAAAGAATTTTAAAAAGTGAGGATACCTTAATGGATCTCTGAGACAACCTCATGCCTACTAACATTCACACTATAAGGGTTCTAGAGGGAGAAGAAAAAGACTAAACAAATTATTTGAAGAAATAATGGGTGAAAACGTCCTTAATCTGGGGATGGAAACAAATAGCTAGGTCCAGGAATTCCACAGGGTTCCAGGTAAGATGAAACCAAAAAGAAAAATAACTGGCGCACATTATAATTAACGTGGTAAAAGTTAAGGATAGAGAGAACCTTAAAGACAGCAAGAGAAAAAGCAACATCTTACATCCAAGGGAAACCCCATAAGGCTATCAGCAGATTTTTCACCAGAAACTTGACAGGCCCTAAGCGAGTGACATGAGACATTCAAAGTACTGAAAAGAAAAAACTGCCAACCAAGAAGGAGCGATTGGGAGTATTGCAGAAAAGGGAAATCTAAAGGAATTCATCACCACTAAACCAAGCTTGTAGGAAATGTTAAAGGGACTTCTCTAAATTCTGAAGCAAAGTCACTAATTAATAATAAGAAAATGTATAAAAGTAAAAATCCTACCAGAAAAGGTAAATAAATAATAAAGGTAGTAGATCAGCCACTTAGAAAAGCAAGTATGAAAGGTAAAAGACAACAGTGTAATTAAAATTACAATAATTAGTTAAGGAATATGTAAAATAAAAATGTAAAATGTGATATCAAATATATAAAACATGGAGTGCGAACTAAAATTACAAAGCTTTGGAATGCAATTAAAATTAAGTTATTATCAACTTAAGAGAGACTGCGTATACATAAGATGTGTGTAAATCTTGTAACCACAAAGAAGAAACATAAATACACAAAAGGATAAAGGAATAGAACCACATAAAGAAAATAAAGCACAGGGAGGAGGGAGAGAAGACAAAAAGAACAGAGAGGAACTTCAGAAACAACCAGAAAACAATGAACAAAATGACAGTAAGAACATACTTAGTAATAATTGCTTTAAATGTAAGTGGTCTGAATGCACCAGTCAAAAGACATAGGGTGGCTGAATGGATAAGAAAGAACAGGAATTTTCTATATATTGCCAATAGGAGACTCGCTTCAAATGTAAAGACGTACACAGACTGAAAATAAAGGATTACAAAAAGATGTATACCATGCAAATGGAAATGAAATGGAGTAGCTATAGTTATATCAGACAAAACAGACTTTAAAACAAAGACTGTAAGAAAAGACAAAGAAGGGTATCACATAGTGATAAAGAAGTAAATCCAACAAGAGGATATTACATTTGTAAAAATGTATGGACCCAATATAGGAGGACCTAAATATATAAATCAAATATTAACAGAAATAAAAGAAGAAATAGCAATACAGTAATAGTAGAGAACTTTATTTTTTTCTTTTTAATTTTTTATTTTATTTCTAGTTAAAATGCAGTGTTGTATTAGTTCAGGTATACAATATAGTGATGCAGCAATTCCATACATCACTCAGTGCTCATCACAAATGCATTCTGTAATCAGTAGTAGGGGTCTTTAATACCTCTTTTATCAGTGGATAGATCATCCAGACAGAAAAGCATTAAGGAAAAAGTGGCCCTGAGTGACGCATTAGACCAGATGGGCTTAATAGATACATGCAAAACATTCCTTCCAAAACCTAAATACACATTCTTTTGAAGTACACATGGAACATTCTCCAGGATAGATCACATGTTAAGCTACAAAACAAGTCTCAGTAAAGTTAAGAAGATTGAAATCCTATCAAGTATCTTTTCCAACCACAGTGGCATGAAACTAGAAGTCAGTTATGTGAAGAAAACTGGAAAAAAACCACAAACACATGGAGACTAAACAACATGCTGTTAGATAACCAATAGGTCAATGAGGAAATCAAAAAAATACCTGTAGACAAATGAAAATGGGAACACAGTATTCCAAACTCTTTGGGGTGCAGCAAAAACAGTTCTAAGAGGGACTTTTATAGTGATACAAGCCTACCTCAAGAAACAAGAAAGGGGCGCCTGGGTGGCTCAGTCGGTTGAGCGTCCGACTTCAGCTCAGGTCACGATCTTGTGGTCCGTGAGTTTGAGCCCCGCATCAGGCTCTGGGCCATCAGCCCAGAGCCTGGAGCCTGCTTCCGATTCTGTGTCTCCCTCTCTCTCTGCCCCTCCCCCGTTCATGCTCTGTCTCTCTCTGTCTCAAAAATAAATAAATGTTAAAAAAAAAGTTTTTTTAAAAGAAACAAGAAAAATATCAAATAAACAATCTAACTTTACATTTAAAGGAACTAGAAAACGAAGCCCAAAGTTAATAGAAGGAAGGAAATAATACTGATCAGAGTGATAGTGGGGGAATGAAATACATCCACACGCGTGTGAAAAGTTTAATGAAACTAAGAGCTAGTTCTTTGAAAAGATAAACAAAATCAACAAACCTTTAGCCAGACTCCTCAAGAAAAAATAGAGGATGGCCCGAATAAATAAAATCAGAAATGAAAAAGAAGAAATTACAACCTATACCACAGAAATACTAGGGATCATAAGTAAATACTGTGTACAGTTATATGCTGACAGATTAGTCTAGAAGAAATGGATAAATTCCTGGAAACATGGAGTCTTCTAAGATTGAATCATGAAGATACAGAAAATCTGAATAGACCAGTTATTAAAATGAAATTTGAATCAGTAATCAAAACACTACAAACAAACAAAAGTCCAAGTGCAGATGGCTTCACAGGTGAATTCTACCAAACATTTAAACTATCCCAGAAATTATAATGAAAAATTGAAGATGAAATACTTCCAAATTTATTTTACAAGGCCAGCATTACTCTGATACCAAAACCAGACAAAGACACCATCATAAAAAAGAAAATTACAGGCCAACACCCCTAATAAACACAGATGCCAAAATTATCAGCAAAATATTAGCAAACTGAACTCATCAAAAACATTGAAAGAGATCATACACTGGAATCAAATGGAATTCATTCCAGGGATATAAAGATGGTTTAACATCTGCAAATTAATCAACATGATACAACACATTAATAAAATGAAGAATAAAAATTATATAATCTCAGGGCGCCTGGATGGCTCAGTCAGTTAAACGTCCACCTCTTGATTTCGGCTCAGGTCATGATCTCATGATTCGTGGGAGTGAGCCTCACATTGGGCTCTGCACTCACAGCACAGACTTTGCTTGGGTTTCTCTTTCTGCTCTTCCCCTGCTTGTGCTAGCACTCTCTCTCTCTCTCTCAGAATAAATAAATAAACATTAAAAATATATATTATCATCTCAATAGGTACAGCAAAAATATTTGACAAAATTCAATATCCATTTATGATAAAAACTCTCTAGTGGGTAGGGAGGGCCTGTACTCAATAAAGGTCATTTATGACAAACAGCTAACTCAGTGGATGAAAAGATGCAAAGTTTTTCTCTAAGATCAGAAACGAGACAAGGATTCCCACTCTTGACAGTTTTATCCATCGGAGTATTCAAAATCCTAGCCACAGCCATCAGACAAGAAAAAGAAATAAAAACATCCAAATTGGAAAAGAAGAAGTAAAGCTGTTACTATTTGCAGGCAACATGATACCATATACAGAAAACCTTAAAGAGTCCACCAAAAACCTACTAGAGCTAATAAATGAATTCAGTAAAGTTACAGGATACAAAATTAATACACAGAAATTTGTTGCATTTCTGCATACTAGTAATGAATTGTTGGAAAGAGAAATTAAGACAATCTCAATTACACTTGCATCAAAAACAATAAAATACCGAGAAATAAATTTAACCAAGAAAGTGAAAGACCTATATTCTGAAAACTATAAAACACTGATGAAAGAAATTGAAGCTAACATAAATAAATGAAAAGATATGCTGTGCTTTTGGGTTGGTAGAGTTAATGTTTTTTTACAGAAGTGGAACAAATCCTAAAATTTGCACAGAAGCACAAAAGACCCAAAATAGCCAAAGCAGGCTTGGGAAAGAAGAACAAAGTTTGAGGTATCATGCTCTGAAATTTGAAACTGTACTGAAAAGCTATAGTAATCAAAACAATATGGTACTTGCACGAAAACAGACACATAGATCAGTGGAACAGAATGGAGAGCCCAGAAATAAACCCACACCTATGAGGTCAAGTAACTTATGACAAATGAGGCAAGAACATACAATGGGGAGACGACCATCTTTTCAATAAGTGGTGTTAGGAAAATTGGACAGCTACATGCAAAAGAATGAAATTGTGGACTGCTTTCTTACACCATGCACAAAAATAAACTCAAAATGGATTAAGACCTGAAACCTTAAAACTCCTAGACAAAGCAAAGGCAGTAAGACATCATTCTTAGCAATGTTTTTTTGGATACGTCTCCTCAAGCACGGGTATCAAAACCAGAAATAAACAACTGGGACCACATCAGCTAAAAAGCTTTGGCAGGGTGAAGGAAACCATTAACAAAATGAAAATGCAGCCTACTGAATGCAAGAAGATGATTGCAAACCATATATCTGATAAGGAGTTGATATCCAAAATACATCAACAACCATATGTCACAAATCATAACAACAACAGCAAAACAACCCAATTAAAAAACCGACAGAGGACTTGAATAGATATTTTTCCAAAGACAGCATACAGATGGCCAACAAGCACATGAAAACATGCTGAACATCACTAATCATCACAGATACGTAAATCAAAAGCAGTGAGGTGCTACCTCATACCAGTCAGAATGGCTATTATGAAAAAGACAAGAAATAACACGTGTTGCTGAGGATGTGAGGAAAAGGAAACCCTTGTGCGCTCTTAGTAGGAATGTAAATTAGTGCAGCCACTATGGAAACAATTTGGAGGTTCCTCAAAAAATTATAAATAGAATTACTATGTGATCTAGGAATTCCACTTCTGGCTATTTGAAGAAAACGAAAAGAACAGTTCAAAAAGCTGTACTACCTTTATGCTTATTTACAATAGCCAGGACATAGATGTAACCCAAGTGTCCATCAATAGATAATAAATGGACAGAGAAGCTGTGGCGGGTGTGTGTGTGTGTGTGTGTGTGTGTGTGTGTGTACACAGTGGAATATTACTGGAATATTACACACACTGTAATATTACTCAGCTACAAAAAGAATGAAATCTTGCCATTTGTGACAACATGGTTGGACTTCGAGGATATCATGCTAAGTGAAATAAGTCAGAGAAAAGCAAGCACTGTATGATTTGACTTATATGGGAAATCTAAAAAAACCAAAATGAACAAACAAAACAGAAACAGACTCATAGATAAAAAGAGCAAACTGGTGGTTGGGAGAGGGAACCGACAAAATAGGTGAAGGGAATTAAGAGGTAAAGAATTATAAAATAAGTCTCATGTCGTATACAGCACAGGAGATATAGTCAGTAATATCGTAATGATTTTGTATGGTGACAGATGGTATCTAGACCTATTATGGTGATCGTTTTGCGATATATAAAAATATCAGGGCACCTGTGTGGCTCAGTCTGATTCTTGACTTTGGCTCAGGTCGTGATCTCACAGTTGGTGGGTTTGAGCTCCGTGTTGGGCCCTGTTTATTAAAAAAGGACCGGAGCACTTGGATGCCTCAGTCGGTTAAGCATCTGACTCTGATTTCAGCTCAGGTCATGATCTCATGGTTTGTGAGATTGATCCGTGCATTGGGCTCTGTGCTGACAGTGGGGAACCTGCTCCAGATTCTCTCTCTGCCTCTATCTCTGCGCCTCCCGCACTCACTCTTCCTCTGTCTCTTCTCTCAGAATAAATAAACATAAAAAAATAAAATAAAAATATCAAATCACTATCTTATTCACCTGAAACTAATATAATATCTCAAGTATAATTTAATAAAACAAATAAATGAGACCACACTAAGTTACCATTTCACACCCACTAAAATAATTAAAATTAAAAAGATTGACCATAAGTGTTGGTGAGGTTGTAGAACACCTGGAATTCTCATTCACTGCTAATAAGAATGGTGGAACCACTTTGGAAAATCCTTTGTTCGTTTCTTTAAAATTTAAACACGCCGTTGCCTTATGGTCCACTTACTCCTAGGTATTTACCCAAGAGAAGTGAAAGCTTATATTCCTATATATACTTGGACAAGAATGTTCATAGCATTTTTATTTCTGACAAAAGCTGGAAACAACTCAGATGTCCATCAGGAGGCGAAGGCATCAACGAACTGTGGTCCAGAATGTTGCTAAGCAGATAGCAGTCTTATGAAATGCTTCTCCCCTGCCCCATGTGGACCGCCATCCTTTTAGCTTTTGGCTTTCTGTAACCGTTTTCTTGTTGCCCACTGTTCAGCTCCTAAGCCTGTGTCACGTATTTATGGTGTGGTTATGTCTTTGGTATTTCTCTTGCTGATTTCTGTGTCAATCAGAATGGACCAGTTATGCTGTGATAATAAATAGTCCTAAATCCCAGTGGCTTGAAGTAAAGGTTGGTTTCTTTGTCGTGAACTGCATGTGCATTTTGGTGCAGCTAAGAGTTCTATTCCCTGCCGAGGGAGGAGCCCTCCTCCGAGACATTGCTGGTTGCTGTGAATGTTGACTTAATGTAAAGTTTTAATTCGTAGGAGTTAAGACATATTTTCAAGCTAGACTGCTTTTTTGTCCCATCATCATTAGTTGACTTTTATCTTATTGTAGGGTGCATTAAAATCTTTAATGACATCAGTAACTGTAACTTTTAATCCACAGCACAAAAAATTAAAATACTTTTCAACTTGTATTTACCTGGTAAATGCTATTTTTAGTCTTTTATTCCTGTGTGTTGGACAAAGAACCAAGATCCAGAGAGAGTAAACGAATTGGCACTTGCTACACAGCAGTGAAGCTGAACTAGAACCCAGGGTTTCCATTTTAATATTTTTGTGTAAATTGAGCAAAATAAATGTACTACCTACTTACACGTTTTTAATTTGACAGTCTCTTCAGCAGGCCGCATTTAAGAGAGGTCTCGTACACCTTTTGCCGGTGGCTGGAGCACGATGGATCCCCCAGGGGCACTGGACGCGGAGGATGAAGTGGGGCCATTAGCCCATCTTGCCCCAAGTCCTCAAAGCGAAGCTGTTGCCCATGAATTCCAGGAGCTGTCCCTGCAGCCCAGCCAGCACCTGCCCCCGCTGAACGAGAGGAAGAACGGTGAGCTCTTCAGCATGTGTGGTGGGAGCTGGATTTAAAGATTCACCCCTTCATGAGTCCAATTGATTCCTGTTTGGTAGTAATTTTTCTTTTTCTTTTCCTTTTTTCTTTTTTTTTTGTCAGTTACCCTGGGCAGGCTGTCATGGCGGGGAGAGCCTTGTGGGTTATTGGCTGGTTTTGAGTAACAGGCAGAATTTCACTTTCCAACCAGTTCTTTCCTTTATTTCCCCAATAAGTGTCTGGTAGCAGTATTCTCCTTGGAAACAAGCTTTAGATTCAACCGTTTTAGTACCAGCAGATTTCATGCTAGAAGATACTGGAGAGTAGCTTCCTGCGCTGATCCTAGGGAAGGTTGACTGTGGATTTGACTAGATTCTCCTCCCATTTTTCCCGTCTCCAGTGTGTTGCACCTTAATTTCAAGATTGATAAAATTTAAGCTATCCTAATGATTACTAAGAAAGCAAGAATTTTTTGTTGGAGTGTTTTTCTATTAATCGTTACAGGATATAACCATATTGTCATTCTCTGCCTATCGTTGTATACAAAATGAGTATTTTCTATCCATTTGGTATCTGTTCAGGAAATTTTCATTGATCACAAAGGCTTCCCATCCTCTCTGGAAAACATAATACTGTCCATTTTTAATGTAAATGAGTAAGGATAGATGATAGACACTTATTTTTAATACTTAAAACATAAAAACTAACAAAATGTTAAAATTTATAAACATATCAAGCACTTATATTAAAAGGGCCACATTAAGAATTACAGCTGAATTTCTTATGCTTTCCACCGTTCTGATGAGTTTTACATTTACAAATAATAGTTTTTAAAAATTGTAGATTTAAAAGCCTGAGGAAATAAAACCGTTCCCTTGTAAAACACTTCCTAGTGTACCTGGTTACTGTTTTTCTGGGTTCTGAGTCCTAACCAGGCCTTTTCATTATTGGCCTCACCTTCTTCAGGAAAGTGGAGAAAAGATGTATGTTATGATTCTTAGTTCTTTAGTACATGTGTTTGGAGTGTATTTGTTCTCCCTTCAAATAAGGCTTCTGGTACTTGTTCTTGGGCATAACCCTTGTCCGCTGTGAGTGGTGAAAAGCAGCATTCTGGCTCAGGTGCTGTCAGGCCCTTCAGGAGGCTGTCGTAGAGCAGTGGCTTTAGAATCTTCCATTTTTCTTAGACAGTGGCTTGGAGAGTATGACCACATTTACTGAAGCATGACCAAATGCGATCAGGTTCACACTGCACATTTGGGCCTGTATAGTGTTCAGATTCTTACCCTCAAAAAATGAGTTGCACTGGTATGAAATTGCAATAACACACAATTAGTCAGGAAAATGGTAGGGAAATGTATCGGGCAAATCTGTACTTCGTGATCGGCTTGACACAGCGCACCATGTTCTCTTGCAAGAATGTTGCCTTGAATATGTATGCCTGAATGTAAGCTAAGCCCAAATATTAAGTAGCCTCCCCTTATAAACTTTTGGGAAGTGGCGTAAATGGTAAGAATTTTAATTTTTTAATTTAGTTACATGTCCATAATTAAAATCACATTTTTATGATGCAGTGCAATAATATAGGATTCCTTCATTCACACTAATATTTCATAGAACCATCTGGCTCAGACTCTATCCATGAATCTTTGGGGGAAATGCTTTTTTTTTTCCTCATCATCAGCAGAACCCCTTGGCATCATGCACCTAGTGCTAAAATCCACAGTGCGTCTTCACTACTGTCTCTTTCGTCTGAGTTACAGCAGCTTTTGAGTATATGTATGACCTGATACCACAGATTTTCTGTCTAAACCACAAGTACCATTGACAAAATGGTGTGTGTGTGTGTGTGTGGTGTATTGTCATATACTCATAATCTCTATAGCATAATCACTCTTGTGATTTGTGATTGGTTATAACATTTTATGGGGCTGCAGTTCCTGTTTTAGAATGTAATTATCTGTTTTCTGTGAGTACGTAACGTATTCACTGGCTTAAAATGTACAGGGTACCAATGGGTACACAGTGAAAAGAAAGTCACTTCCCAGTCTTTCCCCTGAGCTACATGATTCCTTTCCTGGAGTTCACTATTGTCATTTGTATCCTTTCTGACAGAATTGTATTTGACTACTTTTTTAAAATGAGTTTTTGAAACTGTTCTTTGCAACGACACTTAGTACTTCCGATTTTAAGGTTATAACCTAGGAATAATTAATGTGTTGGCCTTCTCCGCCCCCTCCTCCCCCCGTTTATGATTCTACTAAGATATTTTTATAAACATCCTAAAACTAGCTTTAAATGAAGTTAATTTTTAAGCAAATGTTTTCCTCAAGTACTTTTTTTGTTCAATATTGAGTAAATGAAAGAATATCTTATGAAATGCTATGTAAAGACTCAAATAGCAGACAGTCTCTTCTTTTTTTTTTTTAATATGAAATTTATTGTCAAATTGGTTTCCATACAAAACCCAGTGCTCATCCCAACAGGTGCCCTCCTCAGTGCCCATCACCCACTTTCCCCTCCCTCCCACCCCCCAATCTCTTCTTTTTTAATAAATGACTTCAGGCAGTTAAAAAGCTTACCTTATATTCAGGCATATACTCTAATGTCAGGCTTATGATATATTAGCTTGATTTACATATATATTCCAAGGCATACATGGAATCCTTTGTATAGCTATCAGAAATCTACATTTTTGATAGTTATATGAGTCAAGTGGAATCACATCAAGCAATTATGGAATTAGAAGAAGCATAACTTTCTTACCCTACTGAATTTTTCATGTTTATGCTTCATTTTTAAGTCTTCTTAATGCCCTGTTTAGATTATATCATATACAAAATGTGAATCTTAGCCTCGAAATTAATTAATACAAAAAACTCTTCAGAGTATTATGAAATAGTCCGATTTAGGTATTTTCTTGTGATTGTGTTTCATTGTTAGCCCTAAGCATTTGAATTTCACTTGTTTGAATTATTTCCCTTTCTAGTTGCGGGGAAAATGAAGACACTTCAGTTTGGATCAGTGTGTAGAAGGATCATGTCACCAAATAGTTTATAAATAAACTTAATGAGAGAGAAGTTGACATCTAAGTAATGACTCCAGGATCCTCCCTTAGTTTTGACTGATACTTATGTTGGCAATGTAGTGGCATAGCAGAACATTGCTACTACTGTAGCACATGTGAAAGATAAGCTGGGGCTGTTCTTTACCCCTGAACATGTGGCCGGTGGCACCTCCAAAGTAAGACCACCAATTAGGCCATTAATTCTTCCCAAGAAGTGAGTTCTTCCTAAAAGAAATGTGGATATACAGAAGACATAAATGACAGACTTTTACTGAAACAGCACACACACAGAGGACTTGAGCTTTGTTTTGATGTTTTACACAGTATTAACGTTCCTTCAGATGGTAAACACTGGCAGTAAAGGGGAAATCAGTCCGAGGGACAGTTAGTTGTTTTTTATTGTTCACGTGGGAAAAGCTCAGATGCTGTAAGTTGAATACAGCTTCGTAAAGGCAGGGAAAGGCGAAGTAGATGGAACCGACACGCCTCCAAGAGCTCCAGCCCTCTGTGTTGTGCCCGCACTAGGGGAGACCACAGCAGGAAGGCTTTGGTTCCCGAGGTCATTTGCAAGACCGAGAAGTGTGCTGGTTGGTGAATGTAAGCTTTTGAGTCACTCCCAGCATTGACGATAAAGCAGATAAATTGACATAGATTCCCCTTTTGCACAACAGTTTGGTATTTTAACACTTGGGACAGCTCTGAAAATGAGGCACAGTCCAGTCGTGTTCACATGGCCACAGGTAACACCCCAGGCCGGCTGTCAGTAGTATGGAGTAGGTGGAAAAATAGTGTCTGCTACTTTCTCTTCCGTTTATTAGCAGACTTTTTGAAACTGTATTGACTTGGGAACAGCGTGTTTTAGGCCTCAGTGAAAAGGAGACTTTGTCATTCTTATTTTAAACTTTGACGCTTCTAGTTACCGTACTCGGGTTTTTGATTTCATGGTCCCATTTTGAATTTTTTTCCCTAAGATTTTCCATCCATTAAATTTATCACAATGGACAGTTTTAGACCATCTCTTGTTCTGCTCTTGAATGATTATACTAAAGAGAAAATAGTCCATTCAAAAGTTTGTTGCACACGAGGGAACACAAGGTAGTTCTTTGCATTAGATTCAATACAGGTATCAATACATTTGCACACAGATAACTTTGCCTTGCCGTGGAACTCGGCTAAAGAAAATTGCTTGCCTTGTACTATAGAAAATAAGTGGTATTTGTTCAAAGCTGATCTTTTCTTCATGCAACATTTCCTCATTCCTCATTAACCTGTTAGGTTTACTGTCACTCTAGGTGTTTGGAAATGCACAAAGGTGGTAAGCATTTGTCTGGACCAGAACCCTGTTCCTTAAGAGTATACATGAGATGGGGTGGCCATCTGGAGATTGGTGAGGAAAAGGGAGAATATTTCTATTTTTCTCTGGAGCAGACAGCCAGACATAAGATTCTCAGAGTGTCGTAAGTGGGAAGGAAATAAATAGATGCTAAATAACCAAAACATGTAACTCTAGGATTCTTGCTTTCCCTTTCTTTAACTGGAGGTAATCGAAACAAGTAAGATTCTGTAAAATTCTCTTGTCCTTGGCTTTACTGTTAACATCTTTAGGACCTTAAATATTTAAAATTCTGAGTGATATTAATAAACAGTCTGATACATTTAGATAATTTCCTTTTCTGCTTTGGATGTTACTTAAGAGTATTTAGACTGAGAACAGAAATAGGTATAATTTCCTTAATTAATTTTCCTTAGTTTCTAATAGATTTCTGAGATTAGCCTTTACAGGTAAATACTTAACACAGTTATAAAGTTTAAAAGCCAATTGTGAGCCCCCTGACCACTGTAAAAGAAATTCTTGATTAATTAAGGTGGTTTTCGTATGTTTTGTCTATGACAATGTCTTGAACCTTTCACCATGAAAACAAAGTCATATAAGTAGCTTAAAGGTGAGGTACTCTCTTTCGCAATGCTCTTTACAAAGTCTCCTATTAAACAGCATGCTTTGTTTCACAGTGTAAATGAGCACCTATAACCCTGTCCGTCACCTTTTTTTCTACTCTGGGCTTCTTGTTACTGAGGACTTAGCTGGCTTTAGCGCATTGCCTAACACACCCAAGCAGTGTGCGGGTGGAGGGAGGGGGCTGGGCCTTAATCTCACACACGCCCATCTGCAGCTGGCAGGGTCAGAGCATTACCAGAGGCCTACTGAGTCATTGCTGACCGGGTGGATGAAGCTTACGGTTTCAGAAGTGCATCAGCAAGATGGCAGGCCCCAGTTCAGCACGAGCGAAGCCCCACTTTGAGTTATTTATCCAGTCTTTATATTGTGTCCTCTTGCAAACATGCCCTTTGAGTGTTGACAGTTAATGTATTTATTAAAAGTAAGATTTAGAACTTAATAGTAATTATCAGTTTAATCTAGCATTATCTTAAAATTATTAAAATGTTTGCCTGAAATTTTTATAAGGATTTTCTAAAGTTACGAGAGTCCTAAAAGTGCATTGTTTCATATATAGATTATTTGAGATAATTTTCATAAAACTAGAGTCTACCATATGACTTATATTAAGCACTGGATCAGCAAATAAACTGACACTAATTTATTAAGAAACGGGCTTTCCTGTCCGTCAGAGGGTAATTTTAATTACCTATACAATGTAAAAGATTAGTTAATAAAGATTACTCAACTACAGTACCCTAGTTACTTAGACCTTTCAGGGTACTTGGAATTAAATAGTTGGTTTATAATCAGACCCTGTGCGAGGCCAAAAGACTTCATTAAAATTAAGTAGGGGCTCTTTGTGCCTGTGTGCTCCCCCTAAGCCAACTACAGTGTGACCTCTTTTAGCTAAAAAGGAAGAGAGAGGATAGATACTGGATACCTGCTGTCTACTGTGACTCTTTTGAAAGAGCTGTTAAGTATAGGGAATAGAGTGGGGAAAAGTGGTCGTGATTTTTTTTCAGCCTTTGTTATTTTATTTTAAGATATCAGTAATAAAGCACTTTTGAGACAGAAACCAGCAAGACAAATATGTTGGAATACCAGACATATTGGAATTTTCTCCTTGGGTTTTAGTTAATTATCACCCTGACTAATTAGCAAATATCATACCCAGTGTTTTTCTAACTCCTTTAAATTAACCCCTGCTGTTGGCTACCCTCACCTGCTGCCCTCACTGTTATTAACAGGAAGTGTAGTCTTTTGGGAGTCAGGACTCCAGTGTCCTCTGCTGACTCAGTCTGTGAGCATGGGTAAGTCTCAGAAGCGCTCTGTGTCACGGTGTGCCCGTTGTAGTACCTGTATGGTAGCTTTCAGCCCATGTGTCCTTCTCTGGCTGCCCTTCCTCATTGCATCATGTGCTCTTATATCTCATTGTCACTCTTGCCTGTGCTGTTCATTGGGCAGCAGAACCAGGAAGAATGGAAGATGACTTCCGTCTCAGCAGGTGGAATTTTCCATAGATACAAGTTAATGATGTCGCTGTGTATCCCATTCCTCAAGGTGTATTATTAAGCATACATGCCAGCTCGCCCAATTAGTCAGACTTTCCCCCATATTGAGAAATTGACTCAATTGTGTTGTCCTAAAAAAAATTTTTTTTAATCTAATTTAGGACATGCAGTATCTTCCTATTCATGGTATTTAAGGGTTGGCAGGTATGTGTTAACATTTTTATAGTAAGCATCAGACTATCCAAAGACAATTTTTTAGCTTTGTTTAAAGTCCAAATTATTCATGTTCTATTCTGGTCATCTTTGTGGTTGTTTGCATCAGGGAAATGCTAATAGTTGGGTGTCTGTTTCACAAAACTTAAATTTTTGATACATGATCTCTATGTTTAATGAAGATATAACAAGAAAAGCAGAAAGTCTGATCAACAACTTGCCTTTGGTTCTTGTGGGCTAGTTAAAAAAGTAACATACTAGAATTTGTCAGTACTGTCTGAAGATTTGAGGTTCATAGCTTCAAGATAAGAAACCCTCTTTGACAGAAGTCATGATCCCAACATAGCAGTGAGGAAGTGTGTTGACTGACCGTTTAACGAAAGCACCAGCATGCAGTATATGCAAGGGAAAGTTTGTCATACGGGATACTCAGCTCTCCAAAATAGCCTAAAAGTCAGCATTTCAGGAGTGGAAGTAGGGACTCTTTTACTATTAGAAAACATTTACTGAATGACCACTGTGTCTCCTACCCTAGAATAGTTCTTAG
Source organism: Felis catus (assembly GCF_018350175.1). Lineage (NCBI taxonomy): Eukaryota > Metazoa > Chordata > Mammalia > Carnivora > Felidae > Felis > Felis catus. Next base: position 29,423,982 of record NC_058383.1, on the reverse strand, counting down.
ATTTTAATCCTCTAGTACAACGTTGGCAGTTCACAGCGTAGTGTAGTGTATCCTCATAAAACTGTTGGACACGTAGATCTTTGAAAGCCGTATCTTCAACTATATACAGAAAAGTAACTCGGTGATGATTCTTGCAGATAACAGAGAGGAAGAAGAACCTAGTTTTAAGGAAGAGGGCTGTGAAAAAATAAAAAGTAAAGAGGGCTGTGGAGCCAAGCATAGAGCCCGCTCTCTTGTACTTGCTGTGTGGTGTCAGACACAAAGTCTGTGTCTTTCGTCCGTGAATAGGAATCATGTTAGATGTACCTCATAAATCGCTTCAAATACTAGAGCTCTTGTACAAACTGGCGTGTACATGGGACATCATAAAATACAGTACATGGTATAGGTACCCAGCACTGCCTGCCTGACGTAAAAATACCACGAAAGAGGAAGTATGCATGGTGGTTAAGAGCACCAACTCTGGAGCCAGCCTGTCTGAGCCTAGATCCTGGCCACACCACCACTGGCTGTGTGAACTTAGGCAAATTAGTTATCCTCCCCTTGCCTCGGTCTCCTCATTTGCACAATGGGGACCCTACTATGACCTGCTTCACAGAGTTTCTAGGAAGATTAAATGAGTTCATGTAAGTGAAGTGTTTAGAACAACAAGGGCAAGTAAGTAGCACTTCACAACTGTTTGTTATTGTTACGTATGTTTTGAGCATGTAGTACAGTTGGTCCTTCAACAACATGGGTTTGAACTGCACAGGTCCCCACATAGGCAGGCGGTTTCTGGTAGCTAGTATAGTGCCGTAAGTGTATTTTCTCCTCTTCGTGATTTTCTCAATCACATTTTTTCCTCTAGATTTATTGTAAGAGTACGGCATGTAACACATATAACATATGAATGTGTGTTACCTGTTGATGTCTTAGGTCAACGGTAGGCCCTTAAGTTTTGGGGGAGTCGAACGTTATTTGTGAATTTTCAACTGCCATGCTGTATTCCACTTCATATTAAGTGAATATAGTTTTCAGGATTCCACCATGGGTTTGTTTTTTTTTTGTTTTTTTGGTTTTTTTTTTATAGCTTTTAGTGTCTCTTTCAATAGTCCCAGTCATTTCTGTGCCCGTTTTCCACAAGTATGTCTTTTTAAAGATACCAAAATGACATGCAGTTTCTTAATGTCTCTCCATGCACCTTCACAACACTTGAAGAGCAGCTTATCTGATGAGAGCTCAGAGGGCAAGTGCAGTAGGCACTGATTTCCCATGGAGTTTGTCTGTCTTGTTGGTACTGCCAGTTCCCACAATCCTAGCATTCCCTGGGCATCAGTCAGTGTCTGCAAGGAATGATTTTCAAATATTAAAGCATGTGAAAAGACAAACAGGCCAAAACTCAGAGCTCTCTAGGGACCATGACCTCCAAAACAGACTCCGTTCTGACATTTTCACAGGCTGCTTGAAGGAATTCCAGCAGGGCCATTCCAGTTGGTAAACTCCTAAACAAACCCTCTGTCATCAAGGACTGATTTATAGATCTTTCTCCTTCTTATGTACTTACTCTGAAGAGATTAGGATAGTAGATATGGTTGCTCAGACGCTTTTAAGGCATTTGATGTATATGATAAGTATTATACAGAAGACTTGTGGTATTTTGAGGTAGTAAAACAGTCATTTGTTTAAAGAGATTTCTTGCTCTGAGTTGACTTTTAAATTTTTTCTTTTTCCTTTTGATTCCTGGAAATCTATGTTGTAATCACATCTCGCAACTAATTTTTTTTCATTAAGAACCCAATTATTTAGCAAAGAAATTGACTAAATTCGGGAATGACCTTTTAAAAAATAAACATGTATGTATACAATGACATGTTTCATAATGACCTTTGGCATATGTGCGAACAAACAGTTTTAGTGTTGTAGAATATTCTTCTGTGAAATCTTGGTGTGATGGCAGTTGTTTAGATGATGCTTTAAGGTCATTTAGAAGGGGGGCGGGTCTAGAAGTTTTTCAACTAATCTGAATTCTCTTAAATATTCTATTGTGTAGTATTATACACTTCTTACAAAAAGCAACGTAGTGCAAAAAATAAATGAGAGGGCCAGAAGCCAAGAGATTTAGAGTCTGAGCAACCTAAGGAAATGGGTAGTTGGGATTTATTTGGTTTACAGTTGGCCTTAAATGCTACCAGCCTCATGGTTCTCCAATCTGGAGCCTGTATGAAATTCCAGGGCAGAACAGCGTTCTGCATTTGAAGGGTCAGGTTTGTTGGAGGTGGTGGGGGGCGGGGGTTGTGTGGTTTGTTTCCTTCTTTGCATGTTTCTTTCTATTGAGTTAATCCTTTGGGTGAAAGTACAAAGTTTTCAGTATTTAACAAATGAATCCTACACAATGAGAACTTTGTTGTAATTTGGTATCTGATTATGGTGTAGGATTGTAATATGTTTTAAACAAATTTTAAAATGGGACGCAGGAAATAATTGGTATATGATTTCAACCAAGCCTCTTAATATTAGTGGTACAAATAAACCTCATTTTTATCACATTATAGGAAGCTTTTAGAAACCCAGCATATTTTAGAGGTCTCCTTGGTAAAAGAAAATGGAAACAAAAGCGACGTAACAAGGTGCTTAGTAACTGGTCACAGGTAGTTACTGAATGTACTAAAGTATTTTGTGGCTCTTGACTGATGTATAAAATGTATATGATGAAAAAGATCTATGTGCTTATATTACTGTTTTTCTCAAGCCGAGAATAACAAAGTGATATTTAACTAGACATACTCTTAATATGACAAAGTAGTACTTTTCTAATATATTTTTCTAACATGGATGTTTCTGTCTCTCACTGTCAGTTTCAGTTAGGTAGTCTCTTCATCTTTCAAAACAATGGAACTTGATTCAATAACTTGCTGATAAACTAGTGAAATTTCTGCCTGTATAATTGTGTGCTTGTTTGCTTGCGTGTAGAGTTAGAGTAGCTGCTTGATTGCTTGCTGAATGCTTTTTGAACCCTCAACAGAAACAAAGTTTACAACCTTCAAGAATTTGAAGATTTTATTTGGACACCCAAGTATAATTTGGAGGATTTTCCAGATAAAAGAATTTACACTTAAACCAAGCAGATTGAGCAAGGATTGAAAAAAATTGAAATTTAAAGAAATCCAAGAACTTAGTCCTAAACTGTGAATTTCAGAATCCAGTGGGTTTAGACATAATTTGGTTTTTGTTCTATTACATTGAAACTATGTAACATGTGCTCTGTCATAAAAATGTATACATCTCTTAAGTGACCAGGAATGTTTCATGTATCCTTGAGGGCGAAATGTTCTGTAAATGTCAGGTCCTGTTGGTTTGTAAGATTGTTCAAGTCATATATCCTTACTGATTTTCTTACCTCTTGTTCTGTCAGTTGCCCAGAGAGGTATGTTGAAAACCCCAACTAATATTGTGGAATTGTTTATTTTTCCTTTCAGTAATGTTTTCCTTTTCATATTTTGAGGGTCTATTATGTGTTCTTGTTGGATTGATCCCTTTATATTATGAAATACCTGCATCCTTAGTAATGATCCTTTTCCCAAAGTCTACTTTGGTACTAATATAGGCCCCCTGAGTTTCTTACGGATTGCACGATACATCTTTACCCAGCTTTTACCTTTAACTCATCTGCACCTTTAGATTTAAAGTAGATTTCTTTCAGATAGCATAGAGCTGGATCTTTCTTTTTTTAGTCTAGTCTGACAGTCTCTGTCTTTCAGTTGCAGTGTTTAGATAGATTACATTCAAGGTCATTATTGATTTATGTGGCATATTAGTTATCTATAGCTGTGGAACAAAGTACTTCATATCTGAGCAACTTAACACAAGACGCATTGATTATCTCCTAGTTTGTTTAGGTCAGGAATTCAGGCACAGTTTAGCTGGATACCTCTGTCTCTCATAAGCCTGCAGTCAGGTGTCAGCCAAGGCTGGGGTTTCATCTGAAGGTTCCACTGGTGAAGGATCTGCTTGTAACCTTAGTTATATTGTTGTTGGCAAGATTCAGTTCATTGAGGACTATTGGACCAAGGGCCTCAGTTCCTCTCTGGATGCTGGATGCTGCCTGGAGCCTTGTTCTTTGCCACATGGGCCTCTCCTGTATGGCATCTTACTTTCTCAAAGCCAGTAAGAGAGATGTGTGCTAGCAAGACTAAAGTGATCTTTTTTTTTCCCCCCCAACATTTTCTCAACATTGTCCTATTCTTTTGTTTAGAAGCAGATTACTCAAGGGGAAAGGATTATAGAAGACCATAAATACCAGAAGGCAGGGATCATTAGAGGCCACCTGCCACAATTGAATTTAAAATCTATTATTTTGCTATATATTGTATTTGTCTAGTCAGTTCACTCTTCCTTTATTCCTTTTTTTTTTTGCCTTTAAAAAATTTTTTTTTAGTATTTTGTGTATTATTATTTTTACAACATCCTATTAGCTTTACTTTTTTTTCAAATGTTCACTGATCTTTTCGAATGAAGGTCTAATATGCTGCTAATCCTATCCAATAAAACGTTAATCTTAATTTATTTTTATCTCTGGAAGTTCCATTTTGTTCTTTTTTACATTGTCTTTTTCTCTCATCATTATATTCATGTTTTCCTTTAAATACTTGTACATAGTGGGGCACCTGGGTGGCTCAGTCGGTTAAGCGTCTGACTTTTGGTTTTGGCTCAGGTCATGATCTGACGGTTTCATGAGTTCATGCCCCTAATGGGGCTCTGCACTGGCAGGACGAAGCCTGTTTGGAATTCATATTCTCCCTCCCTCTCTCTCTCTCTCTCTCTCTCTCTCTCTCTCTCTCTCTGCCCCTTTGCCCCTCCCCCACTCGCACTGTCTCTGTCTCTCTCGAAATGAAGAAGCTTAAAGATTTTAAATACTTATACATAGTTATGGCTGTTAATTCTATTTTTTCAGTAATTTTTGAGTCTGTTTTTACTGAGAAATTTTCCTACCTCTTAGCACAGAGTCCGGTAATCCTTTCATTGGGTGGAACGTTGTGAGTACTACACTGCTGAGTGGCTGCATTTTGCGTTGTCTTCCTTAAGTGCTGGGACTTTGCTCTGGTAAGAGTGCTGAGCTTTCGGGTCACTCTCAAGGCCTTTTTAAAGCATTGTTAGGAAAGATGTAAGGTAGCATTCCCACCAGGGATGGTGCGTTGACTATCAGGCCTTGACCCCCTTTGGGATCTCTGCCAAATGCCCCCGTAAATGCCCCAGGGAGATCGTGTCGCTCAGGCTCGTTTTGAGCTCGAACACCCCAACCTTGTGTGCACTTTGACACATGTTGAGCATACGGCTCCCGGTCGTTGCTTGCCCGGCCCTGTGTAGCTGTGCGCCCTGCTCATCCAGCTCAGGCCTCAGCCAAGACTCAGGGCGCTCCTGTGCAGCTCGCTCTCCGGAGCTGTTGCTCGGCACGGGTCCCTCCCGTTCGGAAATCTGCACGGCGGCTCCCAGCTGTCTCAACTTCCCCTTCAGCTCTCCTCTCTGGCTCGTCGATTCCACAAGCCTGACCAGCTCTGTTTGAGGGCTGTGCCCCCGGTCTGGAAGTCACCTGCAGGCCGAAAGCTCTGGCGGCTGTAAGACTCACTGCCGTCGTTGCCTTTACCATAGGAGGAGTTCTGTACGGCCTGTGTCCCAGTGTAGGAGAGAGTTCTGTCCAGTTGTGTGGTTTCCTGCGGTGACAGGTGAAGGGCAGTGCGCGTTCTTCCAGCACAGCTGCAAACCGGAGTCTGGACCTGGGGACGCGGCACAAGGCCCATGCTTTTCCACGAAGACGTGTTCCTCTCCGAACGCCTGCACCTTGGCCTTCTGACAGGGCCGCAGCCGTGCCGCTCTGCGTTAGGAGCCCCCCCAGACACTCAGACGGTGCTGGGCACGCGGGCTGCTCCCCTCTTGTGGGTCGCTGAATGAAGGAAACCAAATTGTGGATTAAAGGCCGAGGCTGATCGTTAGTGGGGTTCCCACGCCAACCAGCTTTCCAGCTTTTGTTGTGGGCGCAGAATGGCGAGCAAGATTATGGGGAAAGGTGCCATGCTAGGCCTTCTTGGCTCGCTCAGAGCCAGCGGCATAGGTACTCGGGGGTTCATGGGGCCATCGGGCTTCGACCGCAAGGAGGGAAGGATTCGCGGGTTGGCAGAAGCCATCCTTCGTTAATAAAGACATGATTACATATTACTTTCTCTGCACAGGAATGTTGAAGTTAAGAAAACTTCTCCTTGCATCAGTATTTGAATTTGACTCAGTTTGGCAAAAGAGTCAGCCTATAGAAGATTTAGAAAATACAACTAAAGATGACATTTTTCTTCTTACGTGTGAATTAATGGGAATTTTCTCCTCAAGAACTTCTCGGTTATATCGAATGGCAAAGCACAGAATTAAGTGGTCCTCATGGTAATTCACCGTGAGTGCAGCCCACCCTCCTCTTCACTTGTCCCACCAAGAAAAGAGAGCCTGTGCAGAGGGAAAACACCCTGCAGAGAATTATATCCAGTTATCTACACACACTACTGTCACCTGCTTGCTTTTCTGTGGTGTGCTTTCTTCGTAATGCACGTGTGCTGCTTGGATGCCAAGGAAGGAGAAAACCTTTTTTAAAAAATATGCCACATTATGTAATGGGAAGTATTAGAGTAATTTGTAGCTCATGATTATGTTATGGTATTGGGGGTTCCCCCTTAGAATCAGATTCTACTCTGGGGTACCTGGGTGGCTCAGTCGGTTAAGCGTCCGACTTCGGCTCAGGTCATGATCTCACGGTCTGTGAGTTTGAGCCCCACGTCGGGCTCTGTGCTGACAGCTCAGAGCCTGCAGTCTGCTTCACATTCTGTGCCTCCCTCTCTCTCTGCCCTAACTCACTCGCATTCTGTCTCTGTCTCTCTCAAAAATAAATAAACATCAAAAAAAAATTAAAAAAAAAAATCAGATTCTACTTAGAATCAGATTCTGCTCGGAGCTGGGTTGAATGTTCACAGCACATCACAGATTCTCATCCTTTGTGGACAGAGCTTTAAAGGAGAATTTATGTTGATAAAGAGTTGTGCGTGCTATAATCGAAGTGAAGTCGAATATTACTGGGGTCACCTGAGGATCACAGAAACGCGATTTGATCAGTCTCCGTAATCTGGGTCCCATGGTCTATACTCCTGCTTCAACCTGAAGCCCAGAGGTCAAAAGCTGCCACCTTGGTTCACACGGCCACCCTGGCTGTCCCTGTGTGCCCTCATGTGGTTGTCTTACAGTTGCTGAGAAGCCCAAGTGGGTTAGGAGAGAAAGAACAGATACCCGGGGTGTCACTAGTCATGGGCGGGGTGAAGGAGGCTTGTGTGTCAGAGCTGGCCCCCGAGACCCAGAAGAACAGAGCCCGGGGCAGGTCTGCAGCTCCACTAAGTGGCCATCAGGACTGGTTCTCAGTCTTGTTTCGTCCAGGTGATACATAAACAATAAGATGTGGAAACCCAAAAAATAAGACACCATTGAATAAATGAAATGTGAAAAGACTATTTCTGAAAATTAGAATCATCAATATATACTCAAACTGTGCATTTTAGAATATATTTGTTTTTTGTCAAATGTTTCATATATACAATTCCATTTGATTAGCCCAAATGTTTGAAAACATATTCGAATTATGTGTGAGTGGTCTCAGTACGCGAATGCAGAATCTTTTCCAATAGAATTTTTATTTTTAAGCTCTATGCTTTTTATAAGGTGCTGTTCCTGCCTTTGCTTTTTTAAGGATTATAATCATGTAAATTAAATACATAACACTTATATTCTGACCTTCTTAGCTACTCTGTCTTCTCACAAAAACAAAACAGTTCATTTTTTACTTCCTTCTATGCTATGATGAATCAATGTATGTTTTTTAAAAATCCACCTGCAAATAAGGCACCGTGTTAGGTTTTTCTGTGTGTTTCTGCCTATGATTACATTCTTCCCTGTTGTCTGTACCATAGGCCTGGAACCCAACCTGGCAAATAGCCAAGTTAAAATACTAAATTCTACCAGTAGAGAGAGGGTTTCTTCCTGAAATAGGTCAAGGCATTTTACCTTATGAGGTGGGTTTCAGGTGTTTTCATTTTATAGGACTATAAACTGAAAGAGAGATTAAATAATGCAAGGACAAGCAGCTAAAAAGGAACAGAGTGAAGTTTTAAAGATACAGTTGGTTCTTAGGCTACCTCTCCAGTTATAAAGGGTACTGTTAGAACAGGAAAGATACCTTTATTTTGACTCTCTTTCTTCTAAATAAAATGTATTTCTAAAATAGACTATTCCAACTTTTATATACAGAAAATAGTTGCAAAGGTATAAATATAATCACATATAAAGCTAAAATTCTAATTAGGATTTTACTTCAGTGGAATAGTGCCCTTTAAAAGCCTGTTGGAGATTAAGTCCTTGTGCAGTCGCCGTCACCCTCTCGGCGTGTGCCGGACAGCCCCGTTGGAGTTTACCCAGCACGAGTGATGGGTGTGGAGGGAGTTTGTGCCCACGGTCCCTCCCACAGATAGGGGCCCCGGGACGTGGTCAGCCCCCTCTTCCACATCACAGCTCACCGCACCCTCTTGTCAGACGCTTGCGTGCTAGGAGCCAGCCACACAACCGGGCACCGTGGTCACCCGGAGCAGAGACCTCGGGCAGTTTTGTGTGTGTCTCTTCATTCCTGCCTCGTGCTTTTGAAGGTACTCAGCTGAATGAATGAAGAAATGTTCAAGATTCCTCTAGTGGTAGATGCCCAACTAGTCATTTTGTTGTTTTTAACCTTCTAAACAAATGTATTTTCGGATTTACCAATAAGATTGAGAGCCTGATAATAGAGCGTGCTGTTCGTGGCAATTTATGTCATATTAAACTGTATGACATTTAAAGACTAGAATAAAAATCTCCTTTTACTCATTCTGTAAATCAATTGTATCTTTGCTGTGGAAAAATATAAAGGGACATTTTTCTGATTTCCTATAGTAGATAATAATCTTTCTACATGTTCTTTTTAACTTCTAAACTTAGAGCAGTTTATCAACTCTTTATTTAAGAACAGTGTATGGTAAGTTGGAGGCATGCCCGAACGTGTCAGTATGACGTGCATCTTCTAACAGTACGTATTTTCTCTTGTGTACTGCATTTGTTAAAAACTTAACATCGATACAGCGTATACTTAATATATTCCCCATATTCATATTTCTCCACTTCTCCCAGTAATGAACGTCCTTTATTGTTTTTTTAAACCAGGATCTAATCTTGTATCATTTTGTGCATTTAGCTGTCATAACCCCTTAATCCCCCCTAATCTAGAACACTTTCTCTGCTTTTTCAAGACTTAATTTTTTCAGAGCAGTTTGAGGTTCACAACAGAAGTGAGAGGAAGGTACAGTGATTTCCCATATGCCCCACACATGCATAGCCTCCCCCATGACGAACGTCACTCACCAGAAGGATTTTACCAAGGCTGACCCTCCATGGACACAGCATAATCACCAAACGTCCATCGTTTACCTTAGGGTTGATTCTTACTGTATATTTCCTGGGTTTGGACAAAAGTATCACGCCATGCATTCACCTTATAATATCACACACAGTATTTTCACAGCCCTGAATGTCCTCTGTGCTCTGTCTATTCATGTCTTCATGCCCGCCCAACCCCCAGCCTTGCAACCACTGATCTTTTTATTATCTCCATAGTTTGCCTTTCCCATAATGCCATATAATTAGAATCATACAATAGGTAGCATTTTCAGACTGGCTTCTTTCACTTAATAATATGTATTTAAATGTTCCTCCGTGTCTTTCCACGGCTCGATAGCTCATTTCCTTTTAGTGCTGAGTAATATTCCGTTGTCTGGGTATACCTCACTTTGTTTATCCATTCAGTAGTTGACCTACTGAAGGACATCTCAGTTGCTTCCAAATTTTGGCATTTATGGTGAAGGCTGCTGTAAACATTTGTGTGCAGGTTTTCGTGTAAACGTAAGTTTTCAATTCCTCAGGGTAAAAACCAAAGAGCATAATTGTTGGAATGTATGGTAAGAGTATATTTAGGTTCATAAGAAGCCACCAAACTATTTTCCAAAGTGGCTATACCATTTTGCATTCATGACCACTTTTTGTTTTTTTTAATGTTTCACAGACTTGGCATTTTTTAAAAGTTGAGGCCATTTATTTTGCAGAATGACCCTCAGGTTGAATTTGTCTGTTTAGGTCCTTCCAATCAGCTCAAGTTACACATTTCAGTGGGAATATTACATAGGTAAAATTATGTCCTCAGTGAATCACATCAGAAGATACATGACATTTGTTCCATTACTGTGATGCTCATTTTGATCACTTGTTTAAGGTAGTGTTCACCTTCTACTTCTCCTATGTAAATGCCCTGTTTCCTTTTTGTAAATATTATCAGTTACAGTATGATTAGTTATAAAGTAGTATGTGAGATAGTACCTTGAGACTTTCTGTTCTCTTTCACAAGCATCTTTCACCCATGCTTTTAATGACAATTTTTGTTTAAATAAATTATTATAAAGGTACTTGATGGTTTTCTAATTCTGACATTCCTTTTCTATTAGCTGGCATTCTTCTAGAACCTTCTTTTCTAAGGGAAGTATCACTATGGACTCATAGATTATTTTGTATATTGGGAAAGGTATTATCCATTTCTGTCATCATTCCTGATACACACATTGTCCCAAATTTGGCCAATGAGAGCCTTGTTCATGGGGCTTTTGTGTCCCTTTGACCCATCCCCCTTAATTTTTGAGCCCTTACCTACTTCCTGGAAAAGAATATTTCAGGATCTCCTTATACTTTCATGCCCCAGTCCTGAAATTAGCCCTTTCTCTAAGGATCCCTCGTTCCTTTTATTAAGGTATAGTTTTTAGAAACCAAGATCTGAGAGCTAAGCACATTCATTGTTACTTGGGTGTCGTTGCTTCTTAGCCTTTTCAGTGGACGGAGCTAGCACATTTTTTTTCCCCTTTTAATCATTAGTTACAGCTGGAGAAGCCATGCAGTCTGAAGAATATGAATGAAACCAGAGGATTTACATTTCCACATATCAAGACCTGCTATAACACTAGACAGATAAACAGTCTGAGTAGTGGAATAGAATAGAGAAATCAGAAATAGATAGTATTTAGTCACTTAACTCACTACAAAGGTAACACGTACATGCAGTGGGAAAGGGTGGTCTTTTTAAATAAGTGGTTCTGGATTAAATATTCATTGGATATTTAAATCATACATACATGCAAAAAAATCCAACTCTGAGAGGTAAAGCAAGAAAGCTCTTAGGGAAAAACATCTCCATAACCTTGAAATGAACAAAAATTTCTTAAACAGCATACAGAAAGCATTACTCATAAAAGAAAAACGTGATTGATTGCATTATATTTAAATTAATAACTCTTGTGCACCAAAGGCATCTTTGAGAGAGAAACAGCAACCCAGAAGAGTGGGAAGAGAGCATTTTTAATGGATGTGGTTAACAAAAGATTCGTTTCCAGAACATAAAAAGGACTCCTACAAGCCAATATAAAGAACCAGACAAAAGCCTTGACGCACACGTCACAAAAGAGGGAATCAAACGGTGTGCATATATACAGATGTGTGTCCATGGGTCATCAAAGCAGCACGGGTGCAAATCTCAGTGAGGCATTACCACATGCCTACTAGGACAGCAAAAAGGGAGAGGAACACACTAGGCGTACCAAGGAGCATGGTGTACGGAACAGGTGGTGGATGTGTAAACTGGGGTAACTATTTTAGAAAACTTCTGCGTGTGGGGTGCCTGGATGGCTTAGTCAGTTAAGTGTCCAACTCTCGATTTCGGCTCAGGTCATGATCTCGCGGTTTGTGGGATCGAGCCCTGTGTCAGGCTTGCCACTGACAGCACAGAGCCTGCTTGGGATTCTCTCCCTCTCTCTGGCCCTCCCCCACGCCTGCTCTTTCTGTCCCTCCCCCTTTCTCTCAGAGTACGTAAATAAACTTTAAAAAGTAAAATCTAAACGACAGAAGGAAGTTTGGATAGGGAACCTGTGCATAATTCTAAGTATCAGCAAGTCCACTCCTAGATTTTACTCAGGGGACATCTCTAGCTGTGTTCATCAGAAGCTGATGTATTAATCTGAGTGATGTGGAGGTGTCATCTTCTGTAGGTTCTCTGAGCCATTTCACGTGGCTCAGTCTACGGGGATGCTCACCGCCACGCTGCCTGTTAGAGGGAAGGCCTGGAGGCTGCCAGATGCCCGCCCGCAGAAGCCAGTTCATTAGTGACGTACCACACGGTGGCGTAGAGCGCTGGGGATGCGTACACCGCACCTACATGTGACAATATGTGTGACTCTCGCAAAAATGACACGGAGTAAAGGCAGCTAGTCACAAAAGACTGTATATGCTACGATTCTGCTAACGAAGTCCCAAACCAGGTAACACTATGCCGTGGTGTTAGAAACCAGGACAGCAGCCACCCCTATCAGGAGAGAAGTGACTGGAAAGGAAGCACAGCGCAAGAGCTCTTAGGGTACAGGAGATGTTGGGTTCCCTGCGGCCGGTTGCGTGAGCGTGTCCAGTTCGTGAACATCCAGCGAGTAATACACTTACGACATGTGGCTTGTTAGTATGTATGTTAAAATTAAAAGTTAAAAAATTAAAAAATAATAATTTTTAAAGTAATACAAACATTACCTGAGAAACGACAGGAAGATGACGTCTCATTTGTTCCCCCTCCCACCTCCGCTCTCCCATTATTACTTCTTCGTGCTTGTTTGATCTCAGGCGTAATCATCGCCCTCCCTCCAATCATCAGTCTGTCTTTTTTTTTTTTTTTTTTTTTTTTTTTTGGCGATTCAAAAAGCATCTGTGCACGTTTCCCTGCAGATGTCAACGTGTGTACCATCAGGGTTCAGTATTTCTATAAAATGAGCCTATTTTGAGAGCACGTCACCTGCGCTCTCCTTCTTGAGTTTCTCCACCCCAGTCCATCGCCTGTGCTTCTGCCCAGGCGCTCTCTGAGATGACAGTCTCGCTCAGGTCCCATTCAGACAATTTCTTGTAATAGTACTGTCTAAGACACTTTGGCCTAATTTTAAGCCAGCTTTCTTATGAAATGGTTGCAGTTCTTTATATACCCTTGATACTTGTCAAGTAAGCATTTCATGCATGTTCTCATAGTGTGCAGCTTCCTTATTCATTTTCACAAAGTGTCTTTTGATGAGGAAAGGTTTCGTTTTTGGTCAAGTCTAATTTATCAATTTGTTATGATTTTTGCTCCCCACCCCCCGCCACGAAACTTTTGCCTACCCCCGTGCCATGAAAGTATTCTCCTTTATGTTCTTCTAAAGGCTTTTTTAGTTTTTGATTTTACATGTATGTCTGTGATATATTTCAGATTAGCTTTTATGTCTGGTGTGAGGTAGGGGTTGAAGATGATCTTCCATACAGATTTCTGATTGTTTTCAGCACCATTTGTTAAAGTCTCCCTTTCCCCATTGGATTGCTTTGGCACCTTTGTCTGAAATCCAAAGACCATTTAAGTGTGGATGTGTGTCTGCTTCTCATTCTGTTCCATCGATCTGTTTCTTAATTCTTATTCCAGTACTATATAGTCTCGATTACTGCAGTTTTATAGTCACTCTTGAAATCGAGTAGGATAAACCCCCCAATTGCGTTCTCCTTTTGTAAGAATGCTCTGGATATTCTAGATCCATTGCATTTCCATGTCTATTTTAGAGTCATATTCTGAAAAAAAAAAAAAAAACTAGATGGAATATGATTGGGACTGTGCTGAATCTGTAGATCACTTTGGGGTAAACTGACATCTAAATTCCAGCTGGTCAGTATGATCTCTCTCCATTTATATGGGCCTTCCTTAATTTCTCTCAGCAGTGCTTTCTAGCTTTTCATATAGAATCTTGTATATACATCTATTTTTGACGGTGTTGTAAATAAAATTGATTTTTAAATCTCATTTTACATACTCTGATTTCATGACCTAAACATAGCTTTCTGCTCTGCTTTGTTGATAACTTGGTAGACTTTTAATAACCCTTTGCTACTTGTTACATACTAATCTGTTTCTGTGAAATTTGAGGTGAAAATCCCTTTAAAAGACGTTTCATTCTGGGGACGCCCGGGTGGCTCAATTGGTTGAGCATCCGACTTCGGCTCAGGTCAGGATCTCGCAGTTCTTGAGTTCCAGTCCCACGTCAGGCTCTGTACTGACAGCTCAGACTCTGGAGCTTGCTTCAGATTTTGTGTCTCCCTCTCCCTCTGCCCCTCCTCCGTTCACACCCTGTCTCTCTCAAAAATAAACATTTAAAAGTTTAAAAAAAAAAAAAAAGACATTTCATTCTGCATCAATTCAGATAAGGATTTATTTATGCCAAAACTGCTAGAAACGCCCCCGAGTGAGTTTATTTGTGTATGTTACATTAGGGTCTTGTGTAAGTATGTGTGTACACATGTGTATTTTAAAGAAAGCGACAATAGGTGGCGGTTATGTTGCCATTGTTGATGGATGCATTGTGACCTCACTGGTTTTGTGATCATTGTTTATTGATGCAGTGTGTTTTTGTTAAGTGTTGGACTCTGTGCCAAATGCTAGGGCTGTACAGGGGGAGCCACAGTCTGTTCTCTCAGGGAATAATCCAGAAGTTCAGCTCATTCCACAGTCACTGATGAGTGTTTATTGGTGTTGTATTTGCTATAGAAACAGAGCAGCCAGATTTAAGGAAACCCAAGAAAAACCCATGTTTTTGAAAATATTCCTTATCTGAAAAAAATAGGGCTTCTAGGGAAGCGAAGATAATACAAAACCAGAAAGACAAACCGCAAGAGACTCTTAAATACAGAGAACAAACTGAGGGCTGCAGGCAGGGTGTTGGGCGGGGAGTGGACTAAATGGTCGATGGGCACTGAGGAGGGCACTTGTTGGGACGAGCACGGGGTATTGTACGCAGGTGATGAATCACTGAGTTCTACTCTAGAAACCAAGACTACAGTGTATGTTAACTAACTTGAATCTAAATTTTTAAAACATGGGGCTTCTATGTGATTGCTGACATTATACTGTTTTTTCTTGTTTCATTGCGTATGTGTGACCTAGTATACCGTAAGTGAGCATCTTCTTCCAGCAGCCTTGCCCTTTGTGACTGAAAACTCCTGTCACTCAACTGGCACATACTTGAGGAAATCTCCTTTTTTGCCCGCTCTGATTTATAGTACCAGCACCAGCCTCTGGAAATTACGAGACCCTGCTTAGGGCCGAGAGGGCCCATCCATTTTTTAGGCTCTCTGATGCTCACGAAGTTCCATGCTATGACAGAATGTTGTGAAGTGGTAATAAACCTGACCTTGAAAGGAATTGATGGTTGCTGGTGACGCCGATGTTATTGTCAGCTGCATTTAATTTAGCTATATGCAGTTCCGTGCTTTACAGATCTCTGTGTCCAAGAATTTGCCCGTTATTTTAAGACTATTCCTAGAATATTCTGGTTTCCCAGCCTTTTTTTCGTGGTTCGCTTGAAATTGTCATCTCATAGATGCAGCAGAGATGTGCGTTGTCGTGTTACTTCCCAAGGTTTGGTGTCCTTCCTTAATAAATTTTACTTACGAAAATGTGTTATGTATTAAATCTGAATACAACGGATATCCCACTTCGCATTTTCTTTCTGGATTTCTTTCCTTCACATTTGTTTTCTGTGTATCGTCTCTAGTGTTATGACTAAGAAAAGGTTTCTCCTCGACAACGCTTGAGATAAATTCACCTTTCTGCTTCCTATCTTCTTTCCTGTTTCTCTTCCTGGTGAGGCGTTCTCACCCTCCCCTTTGACGCTTCCTAACTCCTCGTAAGCCAACATGTTAGCACTGTTCTCCGAGGTTTAAAGAAGATCTTCATGTTTCCAAAAATAATGTTTAGGGGAAAAATTGAAACTCCAGCAAACACAGTAGCCTGGAAAAGAAAGCATTGTGATCATAAATAAAGAGCCGATACCAGTTTGTACGAGAAGTGTGTTTATTGCAAGTCATTGTTGACACTCCTCATGCTTGTTTTTGTGTTTTCTTTGGTCTTTTTGTGCGGCTTAGACACGTAGCCTATTAGCGCTTTTGAAGATAGCTGGACTGTCCTAAAAATGGCAGTAACATATACTTATGGCAAATTGATGAGAAAGAAGAAAAGGAAAGACAAAAAGGTTAATACATTTTCCCACTTCTCAGGTAACAGGTAACCACAGTTAAATTGTGTAGTGCCGTCTTAATCTTTCTTAGGTGCAGTCGTTTTGGTTTTAAAACGTCACTTAGGTAGAGTTGTTTCCTGAGTTGTATTGTTTTGTTTTGTTTCCAATTTAATATACTTTTTTGTAGTTTTTAAAAAATTTTTTGCTTTATAAGCAACAATTTAATTATTGCATACTGCCTCAAGTGAGTACATCAGGTATAGTTTAACCAAATCTTTACTCTTGGACACTTAAATCGTTTTTAGCTATGTATTTATTTTCCCGTAGACTAAAATCTTTCTTTAAAATACACTACCATTTTTGTGACTATTCAAACACATCTTAATTCCATTTGTTAAAGTGTCCCTTATTTAGTTAGCGCATGGAGTCTTAAGATGTCTCCTGGCTAAGAGCATGGACTTTGGACTCTATGGACAGCTAGTTCTAGTTTCAGAATCGCAGCCAGTTACCTCACCACCCTTTTGGTTTCTTCATCGGGGACCTGGGATGAAAGTACAGTAACTGTGCCTGTCGTTAGGGTGGTTGAGGGAGGTAAATGGAACGAGACGAACAAAGTTCTTAGCAGTGTCTTAGACACAGTGAGCGCTCAGTAAATAGCTACAGCGATTGTTATTGAATTGGTTGTGTTTTATTGGATTCGAAGAGTTAAAATGTAATTCTCATTTCTATGTTATACCTAAAATGCCATCCCCCCTTATTGTGTGCTTCATGGAAAGATGTGTACAGGGTAAATGAGAGAATGCCAGTTGGTGAGATGGCAGAATTATTATAAATGAATTTTATAGTTCGAAATTCTGGAATGGTTGTTACTCGTACGCCATAAACTCTTCATGAAAATGGTCTTGTCTCATTAGCGTTATGAGGTTGCTCTACCAGAATGTGGCTTTGCGGCTGGGAGCACGTTATGTCATCTGTTCCGCAGACGTTCAAACTAGATGGGATGTTTGTTAGGTAGAAAAGGTTTTTTATTTGATGTTTATTTGTTTTTGAGCGAGAGACAGAGACCGAGAGAGAGGGAGAGAGGGAGAGAGAGAACAAGCAGGGGAGGGGCAGAGAGAGAAGGCCACAGAGGATCCTGAGGCAGGCTCCATGCTGACAGCTCAGAGCCTGATATGAGGCTCAAACTCACCAGCCACGAGATCATGATCTGAGCCGAAGTCAGACTCTCGACGGACTGAGCCACCCAGGCGCCCCAAAAAGTTTTTTGTTTTTTGTTTTTTTTAATTTTGTTAGTTCTTTTCAAGTGACTTTACTCTTAATGTTTTAAAAGAAATGTCAGGCACATTTATTGTATTATTGTATTGTATTGTATTATTATACAAATAATAAACAAAGAATGACAATAGTGTGTAATATGTCAGAGTCATTTCCTAGAACAGTATCAGAATCATAAGATAAGGAAATATTTATTTTGCAAAGTGTCAGAATATAATGATTTGCTGACAGTTCTGATGAAATAAATTACTCATTTATTCTCAATTTTAAATTTGTAGAAATGCTTTAAAACTGTTAATTGCTTTCTCAAATGGCTGTCTTGCTTCTTTTCGTGGAGTTATGTATTTGCTTATCTAGAATTCTAATAGCTTAGAATTTGTTTAAATGAATGACATATAGACTATTACTGTGGCAAGATAGTTTGGATTGTCAATTCAGGATATTTTACTACAGAAAACATTTTATTAAGGTTTAGCATTTTTTTCATCATAAATACAATGTATGCTCTATTTAGATCATTTTTAACATTTGGAGAGATAAATAGCAAAAGCATGTAAGTAAACTGTAAGTCCTGTCATTCACAGTATTTTGTCCTGATCTTTTCTCCATTCATATAATTTTTAGAAAGAAAATGGAGACTATACTGAGCATGCATTTTTATGGCAGCCTTTTCTCCTTTCATCTTACAGTAAATATTTTCCATGTTCTTTTAAAAAAAAAATTAACGTTTATTCATTTTTGAGAGACAGAGCATGAGCAGGGAAGGGGCAGAGAGAGAGGGAGACACAGAATCCAAAGCAGGCTCCCGGGTCTGAGCTGTCAGCACAGAGCCCGACACGGGGCTCGAACTCACAAACCGCGAGATCATGACCTGAGCTGAAGCCGGACGCTTAACCGACTGAGCCACCCAGGCGCCCCAATATTTTCCACGTTGTTAAATATTCCTGTGGAAAAAAGAAATCCCTCTTACTTCTTTGGCTCATTGTGAGCACCTAGTAATTATTTTCCAGTTTTGAAGCCATTACTTCAGTGGCTGTACAAGATGTCATTATATATATGTCCCAATTTATGTACTCCCTTGTTGATTAACAGTTGGATCGTGTCTTTACCACTGTGGTTAGTACTGGGATGAATAGCACCGCACACACATGGTTTTGTTCATACAGATATATGTATATTTGTGTGTGTGTGTGTATTCCAGAATATTTCTTTAGAATGAAAGGCTCAAACTGAATTGCAGGCTCAAACATCTCAGACCTCTTTCTGCATTCTTTAGCATAGTTCCAGTGGCTTTCTAAAATATACCACTTTATGCATTTATTGGCAGCGTATTCACAGCATTCTTACCTACTTGAAGAATTTTTGTTACTAAAATTTTTAAAGGTTGAGGGATACTTTACATTCACTGTAATGCACGCAGGTCCATCATGTCCAGTTTGATTCATTTTCTGAAACTTTATTTTGAAATGATTTCTGACTTCCAGGAAAGTTGCAAAAATAGTACCAAGAATTCCCGTATAGCCTATATCCAGATTCCCCAGATGATCACACTTGCTTTACCCTGCTCTTTCCATTTCTATACATAATGTTTTTTCCCAGAACTATTTGAGAGTAAGTTGCAGACAGGATGCCTTTTTTTACCCCTAAACACTTGCCTGGGTGGCTCAGTCGGTTGAGAGCCCGACTTTGGCTCAGGTCACAATCTCACGGTTCGTGGGTTCGAGCCCCACATGGGGCTCTGTGCTGGTAGCTCAGAGCCTGGAGTCTACTTTGGATTCTGTGTCTCCCTCTCTCTCTGCCCTTCCCCTGCTCGTGCTCTGTCTGTCTCTCTCTCAAAAATAAATAAACATAGAAAAAATTTTTTAAACACTTGGTTGTGTGTTTCCTAAAAATAACGACAGTCTTATGTAACCACAGTATAATTATTTAAATCAGTAATTAACATCAATACAATACTAACCCCAGACCTTATTCAAATTATGCCAGTTTTCCCACTAATAATATCCTTTATAGCAAAAGAAATAAAAATATGTTTTCCATGTTTCATGTTCCAGTCCCAGATCACAGGTTACATTTGTCAGGTTTCTCCGTCTTCTTTAGAATGGAACAGTTCTGTAGGCTTATTCCTCTCTTTTTCTTTTCTTTTTTTTTTTTTTTTTTAAGTCTTTTATCACATTTTGTGGAATGACAGTCAGTAACTTGGGTTCGTCTCTTGGCTCCTCATGATTAGATTAGGCCGGGCCCCTTGGGCAGGAAGAGCACAGAAGTGGTGTTGTGGCTTCTCGGTGGCAAAGGATATCATTTTGACCTGTTAACTGGTGGTGTTAATTTCGGGCATATGGTTAAGGTAGTATCTATCTTCCAGGTTCCTCCACGGCAAAGTTAGTGTTTTTCTCTTTGTAATTTTGTAAGTAATAAGTATATTGTGAGGAAATGCTTTGCCATTATATGAAAATCTTGCCCCTTTCAAACTCTCACCTATACTGAATTGTTTTAGTACCCATTGGTAATTCTTGCCTAGAACTATTATGCTGGTAATTGCTAAGCAGTGATTTTCTAATTCCATCATTCCTTACATTTATTCGATGACATTCTGCTTTAAAGACAAGCTTTCCTTTGTGCCCCCTTTATTTATGAATTTATATCAGCATGGAATCATGGAGTCTTAGTCTATTTATTAGCAAATCATGCTATTTCTTAATAGTTCTCTTATTATTAATTTTGATGTTCAGATTGTCTTAGGTTTGGCCAGGTGGTGCTCCCTCAAGCTGGCTTCCGTGTCCTTTTGACAGGTTCCCATCGTCTTTGACTACACACAGCAATGTGCTCCCGGCTCAGCTTTTGCTCATCTTTCCCTGGCGTCAGCCATTTCTCTTAGGAAGTCTGGTTGATTTCACTGCAGTATTTATAGACCAAGACCTGGGAGCCGGGGGTGTCCATCGCTACTGTTTGTTCATTGCTTCTTGATCTTCTCAGGAGAGAAGGAATTCAATATGAAATGCATGTTTTTATTCACACACACACACACACACCTGTGTATCTATTCTTGTCCACCTGCATCACTACGTATATTGAAAATCAGGCATCTTTACTGACACCTCTGCTTTTATCCACTGCCTCCTCCTTCCCATATTTGTAACCCCCTCATCTGACCCGGGTGCAGGGGGGACTACTCCCATCCTGCTCCCATGGTACACATAGAATTTTCTTCTGTGTTTAATTCCAGAATACACATGGTACCAAAATTGCTAACCCATGCCACTGGGAAAAGTAAATCCGCTACATCAGAAACAGGCAAACCTTAAGGTTTCTAAGTTATATTTCAGTAAACCTGTTCAAAAAATATTTGCTGGGACACCTGGGTGGCTCAGTTGGTTAAGCGCCTGACTTCACTTAGCTTGGGTCATGATCTCACGGTTCGTGAATTCAAGCCCCACGTCAGGCTCTATGCTGACAGCTCAGGGCCTGGAGCCTGCTTCGGATTATATGTCCCTCTCTCTCTGTGCCCCTCCCACCCACCAAAAAAACGAATAAACATTTAAAAAAAAAATTGTTAACTGGAGTCGAATATTTCTTTACCTTCTTTTTGTCTTTAGCCCAAAGGTGTACAGTCAAAATATTATATTCAGAGGTTCCCGAGATTGGTTCTGTCTCCTCTTTAGCGTATTCATGTTATTTATTTGAAATACAGCTGGGTTCATTTACTGTGTTTGTATTCAAATTTGGATGTTCCTCCATCTTTGCCGATTTTATTAATATAGTTTTGGGAATGTGATGTATTAACCAGTTTCTCAAAGTTAAAATTACATTTAAAAAAAGATGTCCTTGGGGCGCCTGGGTGGCGCAGTCGGTTAAGCGTCCGACTTCAGCCAGGTCACGATCTCGCGGTCCGTGAGTTCGAGCCCCGCGTCGGGCTCTGGGCTGATGGCTCAGAGCCTGGAGCCTGTTTCCGATTCTGTGTCTCCCTCTCTCTCTGCCCCTCCCCCGTTCATGCTCTGTCTCTCTCTGTCCCAAAAATAAATAAACGTTGAAAAAAATATTTTTTTTAAATAAAATAAAGTAAAAAAAGATGTCCTTGGGTAAGTGTCACTACCTGCCCCTCTCGCCTGTCCCTTTCCCATCCCCCATCCATTCCACCCTGATTCCCCACCCACCGAAGGTAATCAGCCTCCATAGTTTCTGGTTTCTCCTTCCTTTCATTTTTTTCCCCCTCATATAAGCAGCTGTAAATATATTGTCTTGCTTCCCCTTCTTTCTTACACAAGAGGTAATGTTGTTACAGTTTTGTAGTCTGCTTTTTTCATTTAATATTTTCTGAAGACTGCTTCATTCCAGTTTATAAGAGATGGTCCTCCTTTTCACAACTGTGTAGTATTTCATGGCGCGGATGCACCATGATTTATTCAACCAATCCTGTTTGGAGGGGAGAGGCATTTAAGTTGTGGACAGCATTTTGCGGTTACAAATGGTGCTGCAGTAAATACCTTGGACCCATACCATTTTATACTGTTGGAGGCTTATCCTACAGGTACATTCCTAAATAGAGAGAGGATTGCTGGCTCAGAAGGTGAATGTGGGGTGCCTGGGTGGCTCAGTCAGTTAAGCATCGAGCTCTTGGTTTCAGCTCAGGTCATGATCTCACGGTTTGTGGGTTCGAGCTCCGTGTCAGGCTCTGTGCTAACAGCTCAGAGCTTGCTTGAGATTCTCTTTCCCCCTCTTTCTCTGCCCCTCCCCTGCTCTCATGCTTGCTAGTGTGCACTCTCTCTCTCTCTCTCTCAAGAAATAAATAAACGTGAATGCATTTGTAGTTTTGTTACATATTGCGAATTCTTTTCCCAGAGGGCTGTACCGGTTTGCATTCTGATCATCACTGTATGAGAATGTTTATTTTAGCCTCACAACAGAGCATGTTATATATTTTTGCCATCAGGTATTCTGATGTAATTTTAATTGCCTTTCTCTAACTATGAGTAAGGTTGAACATCCTTTGATATCTGTAAGCACTATTTCTGAATCATTTTGGGGGGAGAGTGTAAATTATCTGCTCATTTCTCAGTCTCATTTTTAAATAACTAATTTATGTGTCAGAGAGATCAGCCCCTCCTCTTCAGTGTGTTTGTTTTGTTTTCTTTTAATGTGGCCAAAATTTATCAGTCTTTCCTTTTACTGCTTTTGGATTTGGGGTCACAATTAGAAAGCTTTTCCCTATATCTTAGTTACAGAAGGGTCCCATCAGTGTTTACGTGAAGTACTCATATGGTTGGATGTTTTTGTTTAACTGCTTATCTCTGATCTACTTTGAGTCTGTTTTAATCTAATAAGGCTCCCCTACATGGAGCTTTGTTTTCTCTGTGTTTCTCTGTTTTCTCAGTTTGCCTTGGGTGTTTTCATTTTTTTCCAAATGAGCTTACATATCAACTTGTCTTTAGCCCCATTAAAGTGAAAGCTCGTTGCTGTTTTTATTGACATTGCATTAAATGTGTAAAATGGCATTTTTATGATGTGATGTTATCCTATCCAGGAACAGGGACTGTCTTTCTATTTGTTCAAGCCGACTTTCAGGTTTTTCAGGAGTTTTACACATTTCTTTAATTTACTCCTGAGTATTTTTACCTTCTTTGTTGCTATTATTGGTGGGTTTTTGTCTACATTTGTAGTCTCTGGCTTATTTTTTGTGTATCTGAAGACTGTATGTGTTTGAATGTATGCTGCTGGCAGTTTGCCAGGTTTCTTGAATCTGTAAATTTATGTATTTGATCAAAGTTGGGGAATTTTCAGGCATCATCTTTGCAGGTATGTTTCGTGGCTTACTCTCTCGCCACCCTCCTCCTGGAACTCACGTTGCTCATAAGGTAGACTCTCTGATCTCATCCGTGTGCCACGGTGGCTCTGTTCTTTGTCTTTTGAATCTGTTTTTCTCTGAGGCACGTAGTTTATTTTCATTCATTTTTATATTTTTTAAATTGTTTTTGTTTATTTAAATTCAAGGTAGTGAACACGCAGTGTGGTATTGGTGTCAGGAGTAGAACCTGGTGATTCATCCCTTACATACAACACCCAGTGCTCATCCCAACAAGTGCCCTCCTCAGCGCCCATCATCTCTTTAGCCCACCCTTCACCTACCTCTCCGCCAGCAACCCTCAGTTTGTTCTCTGTAACAGTCTCTTATGATTTGCCTCCCTTTCTGTTTTTATCTTATTTTTCTTTCCCTACCCCTGTGTTCATCTGTTGTGTTTCTTAAATTCCACATGAGTGAAATCAAATGATATTTGTCTTTCTCTGACTTATTCGCTTAGCATAACACACTCTAGTTCCTTCCACGTTGTTGCAAGTGGCAAGATTTCATTCTTTTTGATCGCTGACTAGTATTCGATTGTGTGTGTGTGTGTGTGTGTGTGTGTGTATATCTCACGTCTTTTTTTTTTAATGTTTGTTTATTTTTGAGAAAGAAAGAGAGACCATGAGCAGCAGAGAGGCAGAGAGAGGGGGAGACAAAGAATTTGAAGCAGGCTCCAGGCTCTGAGCTGTCAGCACAGAGCCTGACGTGGGGCTCGAACTCCCAAACCATGAGATCATGCCCTGAGCGGAAGTTGGACACCTAACTGACTGAGCCCCCCAAGCATCCCTGTATGTACCACTTATTCTTTATCCACTTGTCAGTTGATGGACATTTAGGTTCTTTCCATAATTTGGCTTATTGTTGATAGTGCCGCTATAAACATTGGGGTGCATATGCCCCTTCGAATCACCATTTTTGTATCCTTTGGATAAATTCCTGGTAGTGTAATTTCTGGGTTGTAGAGGAACCTCCATATTGTTTTCCAGAGTAGCTGTACCAGTTTGCGGTCCCACCAATAGTGCAAAAGTTTTCCCCTTTCTCCGCATCCTCGCCAATATCTGTCGTTGCCTGAGTTGTTCATTTTAGCCATTCTGACAGGTGTGAAGTGGTATCTTATCATGGTTTTGATATGTATTTCTCTGCTGATGAGTGAGTGATGTTGAGCATCTTCTCGTGTGCTGTTAGCCATCTGGATGTCTTCTTTAGAAGAGTGTCTATTCATGTCTTCTGCCCATTTCTTCAGTGGATTATTTGGTTTTTAGGTGTTGAGTTTGAGAAGCTCTTTATAGATGTTGGATACTAACCCTTTATCAGATATGTTATTTGCAAATATCTCCTCCCATTCCATCGGTTGCCTTTTAGTTTTGTTGTTTGTTTCCTCCGCTGTGCAGAAGCTTTTATCTTGTTGAGGTCCCAATAGTTCATTTTTGCTTTTATTTCCCTTGCCTTTGGGGACATGTCTAGTAAGAAGTTGCTGCAGCTGAGGTCAAAGAGGTTGTTGCCTGTTTTCTCCTAGGATTTTGATGGTTTTATTTTTATAGACATTTTTAAATGTTTTTCTGATCACTACTTTGTACAAATGCCATAGATTCTGGCGAGAAGTTCCTTCATTTCAGTCTGGGTTTTTCCTCTTCTCTACGAGTTAATAGGAGATGTTATTAATTTCTGGGTAGGCAGGCTACTAAAAAGTTTTTTTTTTCTATTTTATTAATAATTTCTAGTACTACATTGAGATTGGAGTGTTCTTTATATTCTTTATTTTATGAAACTTCCTCGGGTTTTCTTTGTGCCCTAATAGGTGATTTTTTTTTTTAAATATTCCATGTGTAGTTGAGAATGTGTCTTCTATGTCATCAAGGTATAAAGTTCACTGCATAGTAATAAGATCTCCTTATTGGTTATGCTGGTTTGGCCTTGTATATACTTTCTTATCCTGTCTACTTCATCTGTCTTGTATTGAGACAGACAGATTAACGTCTGCTATTCTTTGTGCATTTCTGTCAGCGTCCCGTTGTGCCTCCTGGGCTTTGTATTGTATGAGAGTAGTTACGTTGTTTTGTGCTTCGTCATAGCTGTTACAGTCTTGTTGATTATGGCTTTTCACATTAAGAGGTGTCCTCTTTGTCACATGCAGTGTTTCTAACTTGAATTCTGTGTTTTGTGTTCAGGATCACTGCCTCTCCACATCCTGGTCTGTTACATGTGCCGGTTCACCAGACTCACACGTGCCCGTTAGTCACAGCGCGCCAGGCTGCACTTCCGGCAGGCGTGTGAAACCTCATTCAGTTATCATATCCCACGTGGGATTCATTTTATTTTACTTATTTTAATGGATGAATGGGTTTGTTGGTTGGAGTGGGTTTGTTGTTGTTGTTGTTGTTGTTGTTGTTTTTAAGATTCTCTAGAGCAATCTTGGCTCAGTTGTTTTAGAGTTTAGACACCCACATAAATCCTCAGTTGTATTCAAGTTTTGTAAATAGGCTGTTTCACAATTATCATATTACATAAAGGAATTTCTCTGTTCCCATAAGTATCAGTGTGGGGTTTTTTTTACTTTATCAAAATATAATTGACATACAATAAACTGCACATATTTTAAGTATTCAACTTGAGGAATTTTGACCGCACCACAATCAAGATGACATGTTCATCACCCGTAACAATTTCCTCATGCCCCTTTGTAAACCATTCCTCTCTCCACCAGTCTCCAATCAAACAGTGATCTGCTTTCTGTCACTATAGATTAGTTTGCGTTTTCTAGCATTTTTTCAAAAATAGAGTCATATATACATGTGTTCCTTTTTGTTTGGCCTCTTCCATTCAGCATAATTATTTTGATATTTACCCATATTGTTGTATGTTATTCTTTTTTATTGTCGCATAGTACTTCATTGTGGATATACCACAATTTACTTGTTCAGTCACCTGCATATGGATGGTTGTTTGTAGTTTTGGGCTTTTAAAAATAAAGCTGCCAATAAAGTTTCTTCAAAAGCTAAGCATCCACCTACTATCTGAGCAAGCCTTTATACAAAAAAAGATAAACATCTACACAAAGATTTATACCATAAATGTTCATAACAGATTTATCCATAGTAGCTCAAAACTGGAAACTATGCACATGTCCATCAGCAGGTGAATGGATGAACAAAATGTGATGTCTTCATACACTAGATTCCTACTTTGGAGTAGAAAGGAACCACCTGCTGATACATGCAGCATGGATGGATCTCAGAGTCCTGTCTTAGTGAAAGGATTCAAACACAAAGGCCTGTGCATTATATGGTACCATTCACTTGAAATTGTAGAACAGGCAAACTGATCTCTAGTGATAGAAAGCAGATCAGTGATTACCTGGGGCTACATGTGGCAGAAGGATGGACTCTAGAGGGGCAAGAAGAAACTTCTAGGAATGTCAAAAATGTTCTGTATCTCAAACGTGACCATGACTTCATAGCCGTATACCTCCATCAAAACTTGCCACACATATACACTTTAAATTGATCTATCTGGGGGCGCCTGGGTGGCTCAGTCGGTTAAGCGTCCGACTTCGGCCCGGGTCACGATCTCGCGGTCCATGAGTTCGAGCCCCGCGTCGCGCTCTATGCTGACCGCTCAGAGCCTGCAGCCTGCCTCAGATTCTGTGTCTCCCTCTCTCTCTGCCCCTCCCCCGTTCATGCCCTGTCTCTCTCTGTCTCAAAAATAAATAAACGTTAAAAAAAATAAAAATAAATAAATAAATTGATGTATCTGATTGTCTTTATACCTTAGTAATAGTGATTTTTTTTAAGTGTCTGTCAGATACAACCAAAACAAACAAACAAACAAACAAACAAACTAGCAGGTAGTTTTAGTTTAAGGAAGATACTTACTGTCCAGCCTGGACTACTAAATGTCAGAACTGAGTCATTTAAGGAGAAATTGACCCTGTGAACATGATTAAAATACTGGAACAGATCTCACAGGAAATACAAAGGTGAATGAGGTGAAGTTCCAGCTTTTGAAGACCGTAAAATTTACTAAAATGGTGAAGGGGTATCAGGAATGTGCAAACTATCTAGACAGGCATTGAGAAAAACCATTCAGTAGCTAAAAGCATCCTGTCTTTCTCAGCCAAGTTTCGTGACAAAATGGATTCCTACCAATGTGCTTAGTCTTCTCACTTATCCCAAGGAAGACCTAGCTAGTGTCATTTTCGATACATAGGAGAGAATTTAATACAGTAGGTGCTTTTGGGCATTAGGGCTTAATTTGTTCCCAGAACCCATGGAGAAAAGCTAGTGGCCAGAAGCCTGCCACCTACATCAAAAGTGTCTCTTCTGCTCCTTAAAAGCTGTATCACTGGACAGGTTATTTCACCTCCTGGTGCCTTGTGGTAAAACGGAGATGGTGTTATTGAGGGTTGTTGACATGACGTCACCACGCGTGACGTCTGTGCTCAGGACACAGTAAGCAACAGATCCCTGTTAGTGACCAGAGTCGGCATCATGTCATCATCGTTCCCAGAATGCTAAGTCCTCCCGTGGCCCGTACCAGGAGTGGTCACGGTGAGCAGAGGAAAGAGATCGGACTCCTTGGGAGCGTTGAGACACATCCTGGAAAGTTTCTGAAAGTGACTGATGCGGCACATGGTTCTTGAAGAGTGCCTGAGTGCTGTTTCCAGCAGAGATGGAGAGTTTCAAGGAGAAGAAAAAGCTTGAATAAAGACCAGGAAAACTCAGAGCGTATTCGGGGATATGAAGCAGTTTGATTTAGCTGAAGTGTAAGGACCGTTGTCAGGGTTAGTAATGCTGCTCAGGAAATCAGGAGACAAAACGCTGGTGGTTTTAATGCCAAGCTAACAAATGTGAGCAGAATCAGGTGGGTAGAGAGGCCCGAAGGAGTTTTGGTCCAGTGGCATTGACTTATTCATTCAGGCAGCATTAATCTTTGTTTCTCCATTAAAGTCGAGCACAGAGGGGCGCTTGGACGGCTCAGTCAGTTAAGCGTCTGGCTCTTGGTTTTGGCTCAGGGCATGATCTCACCGTTTGGTGGGCTCGAGCCCCACTTCGGGCTCTGTGCTGACAGTGGGGAGCCTGCATGGGATTCCCCTATGCTCTCTGCCCCTCCACGCTCGCTCTGTCTCTGTTTCTTTCAAAATAAACAAGCTTTAAAAAAATATAAAGTCAGGCAAAGACTATGTTATAAAATTATAGATGATGTTGTCCTCAGTACATAGCATGTAATCCTAAAATCAAGGATACCTTAACTGCGGAAGGAAAACTCATTTAGAAACTGCCATTTAGAAAGTCAGTGCATGATGATCCGGAGGCAGGGTTTGTGTTGATCTGTGTGTTGGTGGACGTTTGGAGTTAATGGTTGGTACCAGTGCAAAGGATAAGATTGCTAAGGAAGAACATTCAGAAATAGTCAAAATCTTAGGAAATGTGGGGAAAAGGGGGAAATGCGGGTATCTTGGTAAGTACGAAGGATCCTGGTGGAGAAGTATAATTTCTTGATCACAGTTTGGTAAGTAGGTGGGAAGGAACTACAGCCCTAAACAAAGTGTCTGGATTCCCCTGGGCAAGAAGAAAGATTATTTCTTCATCAAATTCTGCTCAGGTCATGATCTCAGCGTTCGTGAGTTTGAGCCCCACATCAGCGCAGAGCCTGCTTGGGATTCTGTCTGTCTCTGTCTGTCTCTCTCTCTGCCCCTTTCCAGCTTGCTCGCTCTCTCTCTCTCAAAATAAATAAACTTAAAAAAAAAAAAAACTTCTCCATAAAGACAGGTGACAGAACGGGAGTGGGAAGGCAGAGTGGGGCTCGTGTGTGAAGACCTCAGTATTAGGAAATCTAGGGGCCACGCTACTTGCTGAGAAGGGTGTGAGGATGGTGATGTAGTGTGGTCTTGAAGAAAATGGAAATGATTTGAAGCAGTGGCACAGTTAACTCAGAATAAACTTGAGAAGAGACCCAGGAAACGTTTTGGAACACGTGTGACAGTGTGACATGGTTTCATGTTAGATTTGGACAGTCTTCTAGAACTCTTTTACCTCCACCTGTGTCAGGACCCCCGAGATGGCCAGGTTGGATATCCAGGCAGATTGTGTAATGGCAAATGTTTAATTCCTCAGGGTAACTGTGTGGAAGCCAAGCAGCAGAGTAAATGGGTCCCCTCTCCCCGTTTGAGTTGTATGGTGAAGCAGTATTTCACAAACTCAAGAAAGGTACTGACCCTTTAAAAACAATTACTAGAGGGGCGACTGGGTGGCTCAGTCAGTCAAGCATCCACCTCTTGATTTCAGCTCAGGTCATGATCTCGAGATCTGTGAGTTTGAGCCGCACGTCGGGCCCTGCACTGACGGCGTGGCGCCTGCTTGGGATTCTCTGTCTCCCTCTCTCTGCCCCCTCCCTGCTCACATTCTCTCTAAACAAACAAACAAACAAAGAAACAAACAAACGTTTAAAAAATAAAGAAAAATAAAAACAATTACTAGAATTAATTTTTACTAGTCTCATGTTGCTAAATTGTGTACAACCATAAACGTATAAAAGCATACAGAAAAGTATACACTTAGGTTTAGTAGCACTTAACACAACCACAAAACGGAAACACTTTTACATATCAGTTGTAAAATCTGTGAAGCTCTCGAAATTCGCATCAGTGTCAGTTGGCTGTGACACGATGCGTGTTTGCCCCAGAGTGGCTGCTGCTGGACCCGACCGCGGTGCTCGCTGCCGTCCTGTGGCTCCGAGCCTGGGCTGCCTGGCGCGCTGTCGGCGCGCTTCCCCGCGACCTGTGCTCTGTTCGGACCGCTGCTGGCCCGGCACCGTTTTGCCTTCTGTGGGCTTCCGCGTGTGTTGTCACCACGATGTCCAGCTCTCTTTACTCTTCACTCTTACATGGCGACTCAGGATCGTTTTTTCAAGGCTAACAAAACAAAACCACAGAATTTAAAAATTTCCACGAAGAGCTCAGCGGAGAATACATCCTTGGATTCCTGAGACCGTGTCTGAGTGTTTGTTCTACTCAGTTCTCAGACCCTATGGCTCACGGCGTGACCGTGGTCAGTCACCTGGGGGCGTTTTTTCTATTTCGTTATTCCAATGAAGTGAAGAAGAATCGGCAGGGTTTTTTCCGCATGTATAAAAATTTCAAATTTAAACTAATAAATGAAATCTAAAGTGGGAGGAAGACACCAGAGGATATTAAGCGCCAAATCAAAACCCTGTGAACTTTCCCCAGACCCAGGGGCAGCCCGATCGGGTGTGGTGGGACCCGGAGAACACGTGTGTGGTTAGCGTGCTGCTCCCCACGGACATCTGTGTGCGCCTCCTGCTAGAGAAACCCCTAACCTAGCAAACGTGCAGCCACGGACGATAGCCAATGAGGGGGATCATGCCAGAAAGGAGTCCTCACGGACTGCACTGTTTGGGGAATGCCCGTCATGCTTCTGCTGGGTACTTTATATGCATTTTCCCCCTGATTTTCATAACCACAGAAAACACCCATTGTCATCCTTGTTGTCACTGCCTTTCTGTAGACGAGGTGGCCGTGGCACAGAGATGGTGGCGCTTTTCCAGGGTCTCCGAGCCCTCAGAGCCCAGTTGTGTTCACCTCCGAAGTCATGTTCTTTCCACAAAGCCATCCTGCCTGTACCCTTCATAAATCCATATGGGATGTTGTCACCCCCTGAAATTAAATTACCCACTTTCCTTAATTACATGCCTTTGAAAATCATATGTAGATTTAGCAAAAAGAAAAAAAAAAAAAAACCCATACAGGTTTTTGCTTTTGGTGAAAATAATGTTGGAGTCAGAAAACCAGGATTAAAGACAGGCGTTCACCAGCAGGCCAGCTTTAAAACACAGTATTTCATAGCTGAACTGCAGTTTCTTTTCTTTGCTTTCTAAAACAAATGTCAGTGCGTGTGTCCCCTACCTCAGAGCTGCTAAGGATCGAAAGATCTTTAAGACCCTCAAAGGTATGTTAAATTTACTTGTGACCTAAAAATCATTATCACGGGTGGGGGACATTTGTTATTTTCCCGTTGAGGGTTTCCTACATAGAGCTCACTCTTATTTTCTTACTATTTTTTCCCTCACCAGAACAGGGGACGTTGGTTTTTCCCTCTTGTGGGTTGAGCATTCCCAATAGGGGCACAGATTGGTTCTTGAGGGATGGGCGGAAAAAAAAAAAAATCACTTCTCTTATGTGTAAGGCACAGATACACATAAAGTACGTAAACAGATACGTAGTAAATCTGTGGTATTAAAATTTCATGGAAAATGATTAGGACCAGGCGATGGGAACAATGATGCAAAAAAGGTGAAGAGACACTCCGGTAGACAGGGTTGTTACTACAAGTGCTGACCTCAGCATCACGCTGCTCGTAGCTTGATGATGCGTCTTCCCGCCTTTGCTGGGCTTTGACCCTCTCACTCTTCCCTCCTCCCTTCTGTCTGTGCCAAACCTTCGAAGGTGCGGCCGTTTCATTCTCCCTTCTATTCTGTAACTCCGAATTCATGGAACACTACTCTGAAGATATATGATCTAAGGAAAGCTTTGTTGTAAATCTTCACATGTTCATAAGTAATGGTCCAGCTTAGAGATAGAACAGGGCGGGGGGGAGGGGTGCCTGGGTGGCTCAGTTGGTTAGGCGACAGACTTCAACTCAGGTCATGATCTTGCAGTTTGTGAGTTCGAGTCCCGCATCGGGCTTTTTGCTGACAGCTCAGAGCCTGGAGCCTGCTTTGGATTCTGTGTCTTCCTCTCTCTGCCCCTCGCCTGCTCACACTCTGTGTCTCTCTGTCTCCCAGTAATAAATAAACGTTAAAAAAAATGGAAATGGAGCAGGGATTTGGATGACTTTTTTTAAAGCTGATAAAGTGTATTCTGTCATCTCTTCATCATCCATACTGCAGCTTTGGGCAGGAGGAGACCCGTGGCACTGGTCACTTGTGTGCACCCAACACTGCTCTTGACTGATGCCATCATTACGTAACGGGGACTTAGAAGGAGCTAGGAATCGCATTCCTCGGCCTCCCCTGCCATTCGCCCATCCCTGGCGAAGTTCCTGCCTCTCCCGTAAGCGGAGGTTAATCAGTGGTCACCGATGGTGAGATGGTCACATTCCAGTCCCGAACACCCCTGCCGAGGTTCCTGTCCTCAGGAGCGTGAACACACTTTACAAGCCAAGTTATCAGGCTCTTTTACCCAATCGTAGTATTCGTTTACACCCGTACTTAATTGTTCAGACTCTTGACGGTCCTTCGTCTGAGAAATAACAGGAAAACTTGTCCCTCCTTATAAAATAGTGGTTTCCATAGGGCTTATTTGTTAATCTCTTTATATCTGAAGTACTACACATTTGATATCCGTGTATTTAAAATGTAAAAAAAAAGGAAGGACTTTTGGGATATGTCCTCTGATTTCAGAGATGGCATTCTGTCCTTTTTTTTTTTTTTAACAAAAATATATCATTTTAATTACCAGGATCATTAAATTGGGTTTAATAATTATAAAATTATTAGAATTTATCATAACCATTTAGTTATTTATCTAAAGATACTATATATTTTTTTCTTTTTTTTTAGAGTATGAGCTGGGGAGAGGGACAGAGAGACAGAGAGAGAGAATCCTAAGCAGGCTTCACACTCAGCCTGGAGCCTGATGTGGGCTCGATCCCATGACCCTGGGATCATTACTGGAGCCGGAATCAAGAGTCTGGTGCTCATCCAGCTGAGCCACCCAGGCACCCTTAAAAGATACAATATTTTTATATTGGTCTTATAATTTTAAAAGAAGGAAAATTAAGGATCATATCTGTATTTTACTAAAAATACGGTACCCTTGGGGAAAAAATTAGGCGTAACCTAGACTGCCATTTTTCCCTCTACATGCATCCAGTCTAGTTGTCCACCTGTGCCTGACTTGTGCCACACCGTGGCTCAGGCCTTGTGGAGGCCAGCCCCAGGATGCACCTTCATCCTGCTCCAGTGACAGG
This sequence comes from Felis catus, assembly GCF_018350175.1. Classification (NCBI taxonomy): domain Eukaryota; kingdom Metazoa; phylum Chordata; class Mammalia; order Carnivora; family Felidae; genus Felis; species Felis catus. The sequence continues at coordinate 29,390,698 of NC_058383.1, read as the reverse complement.
CTCCTTGAGGCCCTGTTTCAAAGTCCCAGGATGCTGGAGGTGAAAAGGAAAGGCATCTTCTCTTAGTCCGTTGTCAGAAGGGCTACAGGAGAAGCACAACACAGTATTTAGCAACCTGTTTCCGTTCTGCTTCTAATTACAGCGTTCATCACCCTCGGCCTCTTAGGTTGCGGAAGAGTTGCCCGATCGGTGGTACTGTCCAGTCTGTCTTTATCGAAGCGCGGTGTCTTCCACAGCGATCTCTTTTTTATCAGCAGCTTTATGAGCATACGTTGACTCTGCCAATTTTTTGTGGAGGTCCCTTGAGCCGCATTTGTTTCTGTTTTGAGTCCCTGAAGCCTTTCCTGGATTATTCCTGGTCTCCAAGCCACACAGTTTTTCTCACGCTTATTAAATATCTATGCTTGGAGTAGTGGGAAAATGACTTGATTTACGGTACCGTCTTTCGTACTGAAACAGCTCTCTTTTACGTGTGTGTACACACAAAGACTCTGGAAGCAGATTTATCACAACCAAAGTGACTCTAATCACCTGTCATTTGAAGTTAAATGCCCCCCACGACAGTAGAGCCAAATGACACTGAAGATGATGCAGTACATGTAGTAACGAACAAGGACAGACCTACTGAAAGCAGTTCACTTGATAACTGTGGGCTTCTTTTACTCAGAGAGAATGCAAACATCCTTCGTCCCTTTGTCCCTGATTGAATCCAAAAGACATTTTGTGGGGCTGAGCTACGTGGGGGCAGCAGTCCAGGGTAGGGTTCGAGCCCACATGGGGTGAGGAGACACCTGCGTCGGGTCTGGTCATCATTGATAGTAAGGAGGTGACCAGGATATCTGCGAACGGAGTGCACAGACCGTGGGAGACCAGAGCCTCGCTGTCAGAGAAGGGGGTTACAAATGTATAAAAGAGAGAAACTGAGAAAGAACCTTTGGCATTGGATCAGAATTGGAGGCATCAGGGCAAACTCGTGGTTTTCAACATATATAAATAAATACAGACATACATGCTTAAATATAGAGAGAAGTAAGTGTGTGTACATTCACACACATAATCTCACAGACATATTCCCTAACTTCCTCCAAAGGAGGCCTGGGAACACTGTCACCCCAAAAGCAACGAGCGCACCTGGTACACAGCCCTTGCTTTCTCAGCGGGGTGGGACAAGTAAAAGAGTCCGGGATGCCTTGTACCGGGAAGTAATAAAGTACGCAGAGGATGGGCCGTGACAGCCAGGAGCTGAAGCCAGCCTGAAGCGGCCCCCGCTGGCCGAATCTGCAAGAATCTGAGCCTCAGAATAAATGAAAGGAACATGCTCTCCCCCACTAAATAAAATAGGAGCCCAGGAGTCCATGGTGATAGAAACAGGTAACATAAACGAGATACAGGGAATTCTTATTCTTACAGTAGGATGTGCTGCTAATAAACGTAGAAGGAATGATAGACTTTTCAAAATCACCATTTGGCGACCATCATAGTAATAAATAATTCAGCCCCACACAATAATTTGTTACAAAGAGAAAAACTAACTTTACCATGAAGAAACATGCCCGGTACCGTCTTAATCAGTTCATCAAAATAACTCTTACCATTTATGAGACAAATTGAATTTGCGTACCACTTGACAGGACGCAGAGAACGCATCACTGCTTCTGTGATGTTCCTGCCCAAGATACTCCTGCCATAGCCTGATCGTGAGTCTGATGATGAAGACACACCAGATAACCCAAACCGAGGGTGATTCTACAAAATAACTGGTCTGTAATCTTCAAAATTTAAGGAAAGAAGAGTTAAGAGAGACTGAGGAACTATTCACAATGGAAGAATGCTAAAGACACTTGAAATAACTCAGGGCCACGCATGATCCTTGTTTGGATCCTTTTGTTGGGACAGTTAGTGGAACTGAGTCTGTGGATTAGATGGTGATAAACCAGTGTTAATTTTCTGATATTGATGGTAATATTGGGGCTTTCTAGGAAAATGTCCTTGTTGTAGGAATTACACACCATAGTGCTTAGGGTAAAGAGGCATCGCGTCAGAGCCTTGTCACAGATGGTTCAGGAAAAAAATGTTCTGTGAATTTGAAATTATTTCAGATTTTTAAAAATAACAAAATAAACGTTCTTTCAGGCATATTTACCAATAAGGAAATTATTATTTTCTCTCAAGACTACAGAAGCAAGACTTGAGATAGAAACCTACAGCAGGACAATGTGTTCCCTTATTGAGATTTTTTTATCTTTATCAGATACAAAAATAATAAGTTTAGAGAAGATCCTTAAAAGAGAACTGTTTCAGTTTTTAACCCACTCAGCACACATAGGCAGGCACACACAGCCAGTAAAGAATTTTGACGTGGCTGATCGAGCTCCGTATCTACTCAGATTTCTAAACTTACGGCCTGAACACAGTTGAGCGGGATTTCAAAAGCAGCTTTATGAGAAAGAGAATATTAGGATCTATTGTTGTTGTTCTTTTTAGAAAAGTAATTAAGAATACAGTCTCTGCAGCCAAGCAACCTGTCACAGATCCCGGTCACCACGTAGAAGACATGCGAGCTCCGACAAAATAGTCAATTTTTCTAGGCCCCAGTTTCCTCATCTGTAAATTGCGATAGTGTTGAACTCCCAGGCTGGCAGCAGGACAGATGAGATGACGTATGGAAAGCACTTGGACTGGGGCACACCGTAAGCACTCAACAGACTTGGCTCCTGCTCTTATTATTTCAGGAAATAGTAATTTCAGGAAAGTTGAAATGCTTTCACGAAAACATTCTGATATGGTTATGTCGACTTCCTTCTCCCTCACCAGGAGTAGAATTGCTAGGACGCCATAAAAGTTATGGCCTCTGCTGTTAAAACCTGTCTCAAGATCAAAGACTCAGGCTTTGGAGAGCTAAGATTGGTTAAATTTCCGACCTGCCCCTTAGAAGCTTTGTAACTTGGGGCTGCGTCTGTAAAAATGTCTGCAATGAACCAAAAATCATAGTGGTCAGAAAGGGCTTTTGGGGGTTAGAGGAGATAAACTTCACCAAACTGCTAAAAAGGCGACTGACCTAAAGAATGTCCTCAAAAAACTATGGTTACTTTTTTTGCTCCTTTAAAGATGCAGACACAGTCAACGTAGATGAACAGAGGCCTCAGAATCGGAAATAGTAGTGGAGCCTTTGAGCACATTTTTGCGAACTGTGTGTGATAAGCTCAGCGTTGTCTGTGCTGTGGGGGTTTAGACTCCCAGCACCGGGCTTACGGTGCTTCAGAAGGAATTTGACTTGACAAGAAGCATGTCATGTGTTGTGTAATCCCATTCTCGAGAGACGCTGGAGGAGAGTAGATCACTATCTTTCTAGAACACCACGGGGTTTAGTGCATGCCAGCCCTGGACCCAGGGACAAAGGACAGAATCCTCATCCAGTCCCCATTTGTGTTTCAGTGGTGAAGACGATAGCGATTTTTCTGGCTTCAAAAACGTAATCCTTTCTTTATCCCACAGAAGGATCATGTCAGATGCACATTCAAAATGTATGTGTATATTCTAAAGAGAGAATGTGCTTCTTTTAGAGAACATTTCATCTCAAATCAGTGACTAATAGTCATTGATCTAGGACTGATTTAGAATTTTGAGTATTATCAAAACAAGTTTTCCTGTTGGAGCTTCTTCAGCTTTCATTCGTTCCCTCAATCATGCAACAAGTTTTATTGAAAACTAATAGTTAGTTTAGCAGTTTGCTGGATGTTGGTTATAAAAAAAAGTGAGCAAAATATAGCCCTCATGGAAGAGGATCCCATCCACTGCTCTTACATAAAAAGGGTTTTATGGGAACCCTTTGCAAAGGAGCATACTTTGAACCTGTAAAAAAAAAAAAAAATCAGACTGGTTTGGCTGTAGCTATGGGTAGATATGTATTTGATATGTATGAAAACAGGCTCCTCTCCACGTTTGCCTGGAAGTGCCATACCTAGTGGTTCCCTCCAAGCGGCACCCACAGCCAGCAGTCTGTGACTCACGGGAGGGGTGCCCGTGAGATTAAATGACTCACGTGAGATTAAACTCGGGCCGCTGGCCGGCCGAATCTGCTCCACTCCGCTCCGCTCCGTAGGAGACAGAAGCTCTCCCGCTGCGTCTGCTTCTCATCCATGGGAGGAGACCTTCCCTTCGCACAATCATGGCGATGTTAACTCTCTCGGCCGACTAGCGGCACAAAGGGAAAGTGCTGCCCGGGTCTGAGTTGGTGACGGCCGAGAGCTGCAGTTCCAGCGCCTTTCCCCGATACCAAGAGCCCCGCTCTGCCCGGAAGAGCGGGACTCGGGGCAAAGCCCCCGGCCAAAGACCCCTGGGAGCGGGATGCGTGCGCTGGTAGCCGGTTATGCTGGTAGCGCGTTTCTGGAGTGTGGTGCCTGCGCTGAGATAAGACCCGCTTCCTTCTGATGCCCTAGACCGCCGTTTGTCTAGCTGGAGAACTTAATGAGTAATGAATGTGCCTGTCTGGCCGGTAGAAAGTGTTCCCCCAGCCTGCGGGTGTGTTGAGAGAGCCGGGGAGAGACCGCAGGCAACACTTTGTCTTCTTAGGTATCAGCAAAGTCTTCTCTTCTAACAACTACAGGATTTATTTTTAACCGCTTGACTCAGTGTTTGTCAGATGATTCGGACCATCGAACTGCAGATGGAAGGACCCGGCGCGCGGGGGAGGCGGGGGGGGGAGGGGGCAGCCGGAATGGCAGGGGAGAGGGGGCTGGCTGGGAAAAGGGGTGGGATTTCAGCATCGTGCCTGCGGGTGTCTCTGGTGGGAGGTGGAGAGAGTTGAGGGCTTCCTGCCGCGCAGCGCGGGTGTGTGTGTGCGCGGGTCGGGCTGGGAGCTAGAGGGGAATGGCTGCCTCCGGCTGCTTAGAGACCTGATCAGCCGGTGCCTGGGGCGTTGCGAGGAGGGACCCGGGACCCGGGGAGCGGACCGGAGCGTGCTCTGCACCTTGCGCTTTTCTCCCGCTTGATGCTGCCCGTCTCCAGGAGCCTCTCACCATGATCGATAGCTCCAAGAAGCAGCAACAGGGCTTCCCGGAGATTTTAACTGCTGGGGATTTCGAACCAGTCAAAGAGAAGGAATGCCTTGAGGGGAGCAACCAGAAAAGTCTCAAGGAAGGTCAGTGTGTCTGTGGCCGGGGGCACAAGTGCCGGGTCTCTGTTGCCCGTAGGCCAGGCTGTGCACGTCCGTGTGCCCGTCTGCCTACCGTGCGGTGTGTCTTCTCTCTGTGCTCACTCCTGTACCTCACACGCTCCGAGTTCCTGGAAATGAAAGCGCAGTGCTGTCCTCGGTGGCTCTCTGCAACCATTCCCTAGCTCACAGACCTCTAGGCGTGTTGCAGGGTTTCACGCCGAAAGGGGACTTTAGCAGGCCAGCCCTGATTTCAGTGAAATCCTGCCAGGTCCATTTCGTGCATTTTCTCATGCCCCCCGCCCCCACCCCTTTAGGAGAGGCCATTTCCCTTTCGATAGTCTTTAGCACACTATTTGCTTTAGGCTTAAACACATAATTCCAGGAAAATTAATTTTTTCCAGTTGACACGTTCATGGTTTTTATTGTTTAAAGCCAGGAAGGTAGCTACTGCTTTCTTAAGCATGTCTTTAAATGATTGGTTTGTTTGGTTGTAATGCTCAGTGCATCATTCTGTGTTGTTTTGTTTTTTAAAAATGCATTGCTTAGTTTCGTGGGGGTTTTTAACAAGGCATAAGATAAGCTTGTGAATGCCGGCGATCACTGTTGATGGCCACTGCACAGCACCTCAGTGACTGACGTGAGAAGATGGCCAAAGGTGTGAGCACTGCTGTCCCCCGTCCCGGCATATACTGAAGTGTGGCAAGACTGGTGCCATCTGTGCTCCGCTGCAGCAGCTGGAGAGCAAGGGCCATGGTTCAGGAAATAGAGGACCTACTGACATGAAGTTTTTCCTGAATTTGGGATCCTGAAGGCCACCCCTCGCCATGCTTGTTGACTTCGAAGTTTGATTTTCTAGTGTTCTTTGGGAGAAAAAAAACCCCACAATATCCTCTTTTCGTTTTATCTGCTTTCAGCTCCGGCCATCTGCCACCCCCTCACCTCTCCACTCGCTCTTGCTCACCTCCTAGACCCAGAGAGTAAATGTAGACTTACCTGCCTGAGCAGGAGTCTGAGCTTCTTCCAAAAGCATATTGCCCCCTTTTTTGCTCACTTAGAATATGAGAATGTGATGGTAGGGATTGTTACAGAATTGAAAGATAGTAAGAAGAAACAACAGTGGGACTTTTTAAAGTTGAACTACTTTTAAGTACGGGTAGAAAAAAACCTCTCGATCAAAACAAACACAATCATGTATAAATAGCTGTTACCAGGAATCAAACAATGGGGTCGCCTCTGCTTGTGCGCAGCAAGCCTTACTGTGGATTCTTCTAAAATCGATACCAGTGGGATTTTTAGGACACATTCTAGAGATTCCCTGAGGGAACTTAAGGTTTTTAAATTGTAACTTAAAAAAAAGTTAAGAATTAGCTGTGTGTGTATCATTTAAGTCAAGTTCGTGTGTTAGGCTCCTATTAATATCTGAAATTTAAAAACAATTTTTGTGCTACTTGAAAACTGAGGAAGTGGAGGAAAATGGAGATGTCACAACCGCAGAGCTTGATAAAGGAGCCTGGAAACAAGGATTAAAAATATGAAAACCGGGTAGAATTACCAACAAGCACAGCAAAGCAGAGTTGACATGATTACATAAGGTACAGGTTGTTTCCCTAACGATTGTGACCGTGCCTTCCATTTAAACTTGTGTGACAGCGTAATGTCACATGAGCAAGAACATGGACTCTCAAGTGAGATATACTTGGGATCAGGTCCCAGGCACACCATTTCCTAGCTTTGTGACCCTGGACAAGTTCACTGCTCTGAGCCTTAATTTCTGTCCTCATTTGTACAAGGAGGAAAAGCAGTACGTACCTGATACTGTTTTTTATGAGATGTCCAATTTGATGCCATTCTGTCATCCCTCTTGTCTTTTTTGCAGCCCTTTGTTACTTTTTCCTTCTATTTAAATTTTAGTTTTTAAAATTCCATATATATATATATATATTTATCACATAGAGAAATATTACTGTCATATAAGCTCACAGGTATAAAGAGGTAAAGGGAGAGAACTTTCATATTTTAAAACACTCCACAGATGTGTTTGGATCAAATTAGTCTCTCTCATCACAGCTGCATTGAACAGGGTTTTCTTCATACCTCAAGAGATTGCATTTCTACTCATTTTCTGCCAGAGATAGGGCTGGGTGGTGGCGGGGGAGGGGGAGGGACAAGCAAACCCGTAGATATCAAGGATAATCTGTTACCTCCAAGTTAGCGACAGTGAAAGAGAGATTAGACCTGGGTTTGATTAGAACAGGAAAAAATAGGAGAAATTTTGCAGAGAGCCCTTTTTGTTTGGAGTAGTATGAAAATAACGTTCCTGTGCAAGATCGAACTCCTGGAATTCACGGTGTCACGGTCCCTGCCCGCCGATGAGTACCGGTGGTCAGCTCATCGGACTCCAGAGGACGACGTTGGGACAGCCCTTTGCTGAGTTTCCTCTGCTTTTCGGCCTCGGACCATATGTTAGTTGTATTGATCCGTGAAAGTTGAGTGACACAGCAGCAGTTGTGGAAACACGAAAATGCCCTGGAGTCTCATTAGATCCTACGCCGTTCTGTCAAAAGAGACACATAGACAAGTGACTATTAGTGTCTGAAGGTTTCTGCCTCACGTGTGAAGGGCACTAAAAATACTTAGGATATTTCACATCAGTAGCGTTTCATTTTCCACTCCTTTTTGGCAAAGTTGGTTTATTTGAAAGAACGGCTGCTGGTGGTTTTTTTTTTTTTTTTCTTTCGAGACCGCGAGTTTCCAGGTAATGAGGAACGATGGATTTTGGTCCATTTAGTTCTAACGGCATGGACACTGCTCGGTCTCTGTGGTGTTTCTGACGTGTGTCGACTGTAAGGGCTTGGGAGTCCAGTGTTGCCCTCTTTCTTACTTACATTAGGATATCGCAGAATTCCTGTTACCATTGACAGTGCTGGTTAGCCATAATTATTGTTATGGGGAAAAGCAGACGTATTAGCAAATAGTGTCGGGCTTCAGGGAGTCTCTGCAGCTCCTGAACAAGAAAAGGTAGTAATACCTACTGAAAAGTTAAGAGGAAGATGTTCCAAGTACCATCAGCCTACGAGGAGTCGTCATCACATACCAAAGAACTGCTGGGATAACGAAGCCTATGACCTCGCAGCTTTGTGAATGCTTATATAAAGTTCCTGGTAAATACCAGTCCGTGTGCGTAGTGGGGAGTTTCATTATCAGTTGCTTTAGGTGAGGCTGGCCGTAAGCATCGTGGATTCTCCTGGTGAAATTCAAAACAGAACACTCTCCTTAGACTAGTTTGTTTTGTCAAAGCAGCAGCAGGGAGCCTCGGCCTTTGACTTGTCCACAGAAGGCTTTGAACATTTTCTGTTTGTGTGCAACATGGATGAGATTTAAATTTCATTTCTGGTTCTAGAACCAAAGGACGTTACAAATCACTGACTTGACAACTGAAGAAGTAATAATTACAGATTTTGAAGAAAAATCAAATAAGTTGAGGTGTTTTAATTCAATTGAGTGGTTTAATCTGAGTCATTATTAAGGTAACGAACCATAATGCCGGTGCTACCAGCTAGTTACAATTAAACAGGAAAATGGATGTCCAGTTTCCAGAGCTCTCTAATGGTGAGAATAAAAACCACAGAAAGAAAACGGGGCTGTCTATTAATTTCCTTTGACCAAAACGGACTGCTCTGACAGCCCCAAGACTCAGCGTTTGAACCAAAGTGCATTTCTCGCTCAGCACTGCCCAAGGTGGATCAGACTGCCACCCTGGTCCTCTCGGTGACTGGGGCATCTAGGCTCCTGTCGCGTTGTCCAGCCCGTGGGTGTGGGCGGGGGGAAGGCTTCCAGACTGGGGGGCCACGTTCCCACTTCTGTCACAGGCCAGTGAATCCCAGTAGAGATGAAGGGTGTGAAAGTTCATGGTAGGTGGCATAGTAAACCGTGGGGGGATCGACACGGTGTGCTGGGTCGTGGCTGTGTAAGAAGATAGTGCACCTTTGTCTGAAGTCCTCTAAGCAGGCCATGCTGGGGAGGAGAGATGAAACAAATACCTTTCCCTAAACGCCAGAACTTTTCTGAATGTTGGAAATCATCTCATACGTGCTGTACCTGCGCTGCCCATTAGCTGTGTGTGGCTCTTTAAATTTAAAGTAATTAAAATGAAACACTTTGTTTAAAATCCAGCTCCTTCATCACATTAGGCACAGGTGGTTAGAGCCAGCTGTATGGAGCTGCGCAGATGATAAAAGATTGCCCCCGGTGTTGAAAGTTCTGTGAAAGATGGTGTTGCTCTCCCCTCGCCACTCCACGCCCCTGCTCACCATGTTCCTCTCACCTCAACTCTGCAGGCTGAGTCTGGGAAAACCCAATCCCGATGTCATTTCCTAAAGAAAGTCACTTGACCCTATCAGCTAAGAATAATTTCCTCCCTCTGTATGTTCCCGATAACTTGATCTGCGTCTGTCTATGGCATTTTACGTCTTGCTGGTCTTGTTTTTTTTTTTAATGTTTATTCTTGAGGGCAAGAGAGAGCGAGCAGCGAGCATGAGCGGGGGAGGGGCAGAGTGAGAGAGGGACACAGAATCAGACGCAGGCTCCAGGCTCCGAGCTGGCAGCACAGAGCCCGATGCAGGGTTCGAACCCACGAACTGTGAGATCATGACCTGAGCCGAAGTCAGATGCTTCACTGGCTGAGCCACCTAGGCACCCCTTACCTTTTGCTATTGTATCTTTATTATCTTCACTGTTAGGCTGTAATGATTTTGGGGGATAGAATCCTTATTTGGATCATTTTCATACCTCACCCCCAGTGTCCTGCATCTATCTCATAGACACATTATTATGCAACAAGGATTTAAAGAGTATTATCTGCCTCCCTGCCTTCTTAAGCAGAATACCATTTGAACTATTCCCATCAGATAGAATTTATAATTAGCTATAAACTAATAACCCCCAAATGGAATGCATTGGTTCCTTAAGGCACTGTGGAGATATACAGAGTGATCCCTGGACCATCACTAGATTGCTAGCATTGTTATTTATTGTTTGATTTTTGCCAAAATCTGGCCGCTCTCCCTTTTCAGATAGGCTTTGTCTAAGCTCCTTCAAAGTAAGCAAAAATTAACAAAATGTAATAGTGCAATCTTGATTCTGTTGTTGACCTAAATAAAATACATTTATTGAGCCATGGTGGGAGAGACAAATAGGCAGTTGAAATAAAGAATGCTACAAAGCTTTACAGTAAAAGCACTTGAGTTTTACAACTATTTTGATTTCTCTGGGAATGTCTCCTTTCTTTGTTTTCTGTCAGTGTTCTACAAAATTGAAAGTGTTGTACAGTGAGATATCACTAAGTTAACATTAAAAAAGTAATTTCAAAGAGTGTAGGATATTGTCCTTTTCAGAAATTGAAATAACATACAGGTGTGATGGAAAAGGTAAAAGGTCCCTCTTCCCAGACATGAGTCAGTGTTTTTAAAAAGAAAATGGGTGCGTGCTCTTTTTGAGATGAAATTATTTAATTTTTTTATTAGAAATAATTCCGTTTTGCAGAAATTTGAGCATGCATAGTATTATGCCAGCATGCAAGGAGCTCACAGCCCAAAAAGTGAGAAAGTAAATGATAATATAGGAGTAAAAATGAGCACACATGCGTAAAAGATAAAGAAGAAACCCATGTGTACTTTGGTCCAGTGAGGGATGGTCAAGCCTCTCTCACGGGTTCCAGGCAGGCCTGTGCAGTCCTTGACCTGGCGACACCAGCCGGCTTCTCCTTCCCATGAGACCCACTCCTCCAGTGTCCTGTCGCACTTGAGGGCACCTCTGTCCACCTGTTGACTCATGGCGGACACCTGAATAGGGCTGATCCCTGACCTCCTCCTCATAACCTGTCACCGAGTCCTGTCACCAGATCTGTCACTTCTACCTCAACAGTATTTCTTTCTCCTATCCACAGCATTATTGCACCACAGCCACACCCTTGTCGTCGAGGTCCCTTTCCTCAAATACAGTCTTTATAGGGGTCTTGACTCCAGTAGACCAAAAGCTGCCTCCTCATCTCGTCCCACCCAGTCGGACCTCTCCATCAAGTGAGGCCCCCTCCCCTGTGTCCAGAAGCGGGTCACATTTTTCTGTCCCTCCATCACTCTTTTCTCCCAGAATGCCTCTCCTCCCCACCCCACCCTACTCTATTGGCCTGACGGGCCGCAGCTCACCCCTTCGTCTGCACCATCACATACAGTCGCTGGGGTGCTAGGAGAGCACACAGGTTAGCCCACTTCTCAGTTCTCTTGTTTTCCTGGGCAGATTGGCGTGTGTGTGTGTGCGGCCCATTTCTAAATCCACAAAGTAGGCAGAAAAACCAAGCCATTGAGCCAGGATCAAGTGACCTCAAAAGAGTGGCATGTGCTTTCTAGTCCGGGAAAAATCGGAGGTACCTAATATGCCACAGTTTTCCTGTTTCATTGTCACTTGTCCTTTTACTCAGAGAACCTGCCTCAGGCATTTACGTTAAGACATTTCAGAATGTTTTATGCCACGTACATCTTCCCAGCTTAGAGCAGTTAGGAAGATGCTTTTACTCAACGGCACCTCTAGCGAGAGCTGCCCACTGGAATTCTGATGTGGTGGTGGTGGAATAGAGAAGTTCTGATTGCCCCCAAAATAAGAAAAATATTATCTTCTCTGGGAACCATGTAGGGTAAGAAATGTGGAAGTTCGGGGGCGCCTGGGTGGCGCAGTCGGTTAAGCGTCCGACTTCAGCCAGGTCACTATCTCGCGGTCCGTGAGTTCGAGCCCCGCGTCAGGCTCTGGGCTGATGGCTCAGAGCCTGGAGCCTGTTTCCGATTCTGTGTCTCCCTCTCTCTCTGCCCCTCCCCCGTTCATGCTCTGTCTCTCTCTGTCCCAAAAATAAATAAACGTTGAAAAAAAAAAAAAAGAAATGTGGAAGTTCGGGGATAGAGCCTGTAGGGTCCTACAGGTTAAAAATCCGTTGTCAACAAGAAAGAAATCAAGTATTGTTTTAACCTCTTTACGTTGCTGGTGATGAGGCAGTTAAGTGGATGATGTTGCTTTCAAAGTGCCTGATATTTGCGTTATACTTCCTTTTATGCCACTAGGTACTTCATTTCCACCACTCCTTAACCAAATGAGATGTTTTAAAACGCGTATGTGTGTAATATCCTTCTGTATGCGTGCCACAGACTGATGTTACCCCTGCTGTTCTGTACCAGGCCCCCCAGCTTGACATCACGTTGTCATACCACGAGAGGCATACTTTAAATTCATTCCAACTTTTGACAAAAAGGAGAAGGGAATTTGTGTGAAGGTATGATCAGTTTAAAGAAACATGCCCCATTTTTAGCAGTCTGTTTCCATGGTAACAGAAGCAGCAGCCAACCACGGAGTTATCAAAGTGCCTGTAAATTTCCAAAGCTGCATGTTGAAAACATGGTCTTCCTGACCTCATGCTGCAGAATAATTCAGGAAACCTATCGCATGTTAGCCTGGACTGTTCGCATTTTCGTTTCTACTTCATTTTTGCTTTTAATTCCTAATAGAGGCTAAATGGTGCATTTTAGACTGTGACCTCCTTACCAGCAAGTTTAGAATTCCAAAGTTTGTCTCACCTGCCCCTTCCCGTATCCCCCACCCCCGGGGAGTTCATAGGCTACAGTAGGCTTTCTGACATTGGAAAGAAAGGCAATATTTCCTATGTCGTCTAAGAACTTTTTCAAACACTAATATGTGCAGTTTTTTTTTTAATTTTTTAAAGTTAATTTATTTTTGAGAGACAGAGAGAGACACAGTGCGAGTGGGGGAAGGGCAGAGAGAGGGGGAGACACAGAATCCGAAATCGGTGCCGGGCTCTGAGCTTTCAGCACAGAGCCCAGAGCCTGACGTGGGGCTCGAACTCACAGACCGCAAGATCATGAGCTGAGCCGAAGTCAGTCACTTAACCAACTGAGGCACCCAGGCACCCCTGTACAGTTTTTGTTTTTAGTTAATTTGATGTTGTCTCCCTTTCTTCAGTGGAAAATAATCATAATATAAAAATTTCTGATCACAGTGCTGCTTGCCCTTCGTCATGTCGGAGTGTCGATTTACATACACTCCGTACGTAACTGCGTTGCTCCAGAAAGGAAGCCGTGGTCCGGGAAGCCTGCGCGTCAGTGCAGATGGCATGGCTCTTAGAAGACAAGCCACCACTTTATTTGGGGCCTCTTTGTGCTTTCTAGTTTGTAGCATCACTTAAAGAAGAGGCTTACTTTGTAATTAGCAAGTTAGAGCCCTGAAAATAAAGCCAGAGGTCTGTGATCTTTGGTTGCTCCCTTTTGTCATGTGTGAGAGTCCTTGAGTGCTTTTTTTCTTCCTTAATGCATCATGAATTTTACAGTCATTGTAAGTGGAGATGAAAACAAACTGGTATCTGCCAGGTTTTCATGGTTTTCTTGACTCCTTTGCCTTCACCTTCCCTTATTAGTCGTCTTGTATTAAATTTTATTTCCTGTTCTACCACCCACAGTAATTCAAAAATACCCAAGCCTCAGATTCCTACAACAAACTGAAATAATCTTGGTTCTGCCCATGATAAGCCCTTGCCCCTCGAAAATTCTTCTGTTGATCTCTTCTTAAATTTGGCCTAGTATTAAAAAAAAAAATTGGCAGAGCTTTCTTTCCTTAGAAACTCTAACTCCGTTACATACTGTTAAGTCTACCATGCAAAGTTAAGTAAAACGTGTTGATTGAAACTTCTATACTGTGAGCATTGCAGAAGATGCTAGAATATAGGGATGTGGTCTAGAAGGGGAAATAAGGGCCAGAACAGCCCCAGGACAACCTAGAATTCAGTGTGACAGCAGTGTAAAATGTAGCTGTGACTATAGTTATCACATTATTAAAAGATGGAGTCAGCGTTAGTGGTTAACGGAGTTGTGGTGAGGGCTAGCTAGGAGTGGGTGAGAAATGAGAAATTTGGTTATTGAGTTATTCGTGTCTTAAGGTCTCTTGTTCTGCTGACATGTTTGGTTTTTTTTTAATTGAGCTAAAATTCATATAACAAAAACTTAACCATTTTAGAGTGAACGATTCAGAGGCATTTAGTACTATTCACCAGGTTGCTCAGACACACCTCTGGTTCCAAAACATTTTCATCACCCCAAAGAAAACCTCGCAGCTGTTAAGCAGTTGCTCCCACACCCCCCTCCCACCCCCCAACCCCCACCCCAGTTCGTAGCAGTCACCACTCTGAACTCTGTCTCAGGTGGCTATTTCACACGCGGCACAGGTCCACCAGGTGGCCTTTGTGTCTGACGTCTTTCACTGAGCATCGTGTTTTCCAGGTTCGTCCGTGTGGCAGCACCTGTCCGTGCTACATTCTTTTTTATGGCTGGATTCTGTTCCGTTGTGTGGACGGACCGCAGCGCGTTCATCCATTGATGCGCTGCTGACTTGGGGACCGTCCCCAACTTCTGCGGACTGTCAGCGGTGCCGCCGCGCACACGGATGCACCCGTGTGTCTGAGCCCCCGCCGTCCGTTCTTTCCGGTTCACCCAGACGGGGAATTGCTGGGCTACAACTGCTTGTGACAAAAACTTGGTTTGCTGAGCTTTAGGGAGAACTGCCAGACGTCGTGATTTTGTATCTCGTGGTCTCTTTCTCTGATCACAGGGATAACGTTCAGAGCTGACGAGCAACCTGCCAGTTTCCTGAGTGACTTCTGTCCCCCAGGCTGTTGCCACCATTAGCGGAGCATCTCGGGAACAAATAACCTGTTTCTCTTTTCACCCTGCTCTTCACCGTCTGCAGCGACTGTTTCGTACCTCCTGCACTGGCCTCAGACTGACCTTTTGCTCCCTCGCCTCACTTTCAGCGCGTCGCCTGGCTTCCTCCTCCTTCGAGGAAATAGAAGGCGTCATTGGCAAGTCCCTGGACAGCCCAGTCCAGATCTGTATACCTACCTGCAGCTCTGCCCCGTTCTGTTTGCCCTCCTGTTGCGCCAGAAGGAGCGGCTCTTAGCAGAAGCTGTCTCTGTGTGCTCGGACGCCCTTCCCTTGAAGGGACCTGCCGCCTCCTACTCTCCTGTTCATTCTCCTTCCTGTTCATTCAGCCCCGTTCTCCCCTTTCCCTCCCCTCCCCTCCCCATTCCTCTCTCTTGCTCTTCATCTGTTATAGACTTGCCCCAGTATGTTCCAGCCTGAAGCTTTGCACCTTCTCTCCTGCCTTCATGGGCACCATCTTGAAAGCATTGCTTCCGTTGACGTCATTCACACCCTTGCCCCTCCTTTACTCCGTACGCCTCCTCTGGTCTGACTTACATCCATCCCTCCGAG
The DNA here is from genome assembly GCF_018350175.1 of Felis catus. Lineage (NCBI taxonomy): Eukaryota > Metazoa > Chordata > Mammalia > Carnivora > Felidae > Felis > Felis catus. Next base: position 29,375,224 of record NC_058383.1, on the reverse strand, counting down.
CAGTAGCTCCTCATGACCCCCTTATAGAAAATACTTTTACACCACTCTCCAGGCTCCTCTTCCTTCACAGATGGCTTCCTCGACTTCCTTTGCTGGGTCTTCTTCATCCCCTCGCTGACCCATAAGTGGGCTTTTAATTGTTAACGTTCCTTGTTCCTGGTTGCTGAGTCCCGGGCTTCCTTTGCCTTCTCTTTCTGTATTCTCCAGCTCGGCGGACTCTCAGGGCTTTAAATGCCACATAAGTGACGACTTTCTTTTCTTTTTTTTTTTTTTTTCAACGTTTATTTATTTTTGGGACAGAGAGAGACAGAGCATGAACGGGGGAGGGACAGAGAGAGAGGGAGACACAGAATCGGAAACAGGCTCCAGGCTCTGAGCCATCAGCCCAGAGCCCGACGCGGGGCTCGAACTCACGGACCGCGAGATCGTGACCTGGCTGAAGTCGGACACTTAACCGACTGCGCCACCCAGGCGCCCCCTGTTTTATTCATTTTTGAGACAGAGAGAGACAGAGCATGAACGGGGGAGGGGCAGAGAGAGAGGGAGACACAGAATCGGAAACAGGCTCCAGGCTCTGAGCCATCAGCCCAGAGCCTGACGCAGGGCTCAAACTCACGGACCGCGAGATCGTGACCTGGCTGAAGTCGGACGCTTAACCGACTGCGCCACCCAGGCGCCCCTAAGTGACGACTTTCAAATTTCAGTCTCCTTCCAAGACCTGCCTTCTGAAATCTGGACCCCCAGAGCCATCGTCACTTTGACATCTGCACTTCTAATTCACACACGTCTGAGACCGAGCTCCCAAATGGCCAACTTGCATTGTTCGTCTCAGTCACCGGTCTACCCAGGTGCTTAAGCCAGAAACCCAGGAGCCATCTTGGTTGTGTCTTCCCCCTTCAAGCCCAGCATCCAGTCTCTTACCACGTACTGGTTGATTTTATTCTAAATATATCTTAAATATGTCTAGTACATCTCTCAGCTGTGTTGAAGGGGAAAAAAATGAGATGTCTTGTGCTTGAGGTTTCTACCCAGGAACATCAGAAAATTCTTCCAGGTTTATGAATAAATACGAGGTTTGCGACAGAAAGCTTAACTAGAGCTTCTGACAACCGTAAATGTCTCCACATTCAGTCAAAAACCTGCCCCATCACCCTCCCTAATTCTTTTGATGTCTTTTGGTCCCTTACTCCTTATTAGTTATATCAAATTTTACTATTATTTTTGGCATGATATTTGCCAGTGGTCTGGGGTGAGTGGAAGTGATCTTTGTTTCTGAATTTAAACTTCTCTTAAGACACGATGACGCACATACTGGGGAAGGGACGAACAGAAGTGTCCCCTCCTACGTCGTAAGTGGGACTACAGAGTGCTGAAACCATTTGGATTGCAAAGCACCCCTATCAGAATTTGAAGTGCATATTCTGTTATCATACATTTTATATAATCATCATCATCATGAAAGGATACCAAAAAAATGAATAGGACAGTCACCGCAGCCTGGTTTATAATAGCAAAAAACCTGGAGACTTAACGTGTATACAGTTGAGACCTCCACACGTTAGATACTGCCATTAACACAGCTGGTAAGAATGAGCTAGATTTCGTGGGGTGTTTTAAAGCACGTCACCAAACTACATGAATAGTAAGATCTCACCCCATACATCTCCTTTGCATATTTTATATTTAATATTCTGGGAATATTCACAGAACACCCTCTGGAGCCATGGAAGCTTCCCAGTGCTTTCCTTTATGGTGGAGGACTAGAGGTGGGGAGCGGGATGGACCAACATTCACTGTTCTTTTTAATGCCTTTTTTATGTGTGTGTGTCACTTTTATTTCAACAAATAAATAGAAAAGATTCTCCTAAAACATGGATTTTGAATAGAGGCATTGGTGGTACATATAATGGTGTATTTGTGAGACCCGGGCCCAGATGGAATTCTCAGGATGTGACCTTCTGACTACAGAGTACCCGTCCACACCAAGAACATATGAATCTTGGTGGGATTAAATTTTTTAAAACCTTGCTGATAATGGGGGAGACTGTATGTGTGGGGGCAGGGGTATGTGGGAAATCTGTCCTTCCCTCTCAGTTTTGTTATAAATCTAAAACTGCTTTAAAAAAAAATAAAGTTTTTTAAACAATCCTTATGGTTTTATATTTGGGGAAAAAAATGGTAATTTTTCCCAAGCATCTGGAGTAATAGTGGTCATAGTACAGTATTAATAACTACCACCTTTTTAAACATTTATTTTTAAGGACAAGGAAAAGTTCATCAATCTTTTGCTATTTCAGTATCACATTTTTCCAAGACTTCAAATTTTCGGCCTTACCTGTAAGCAAATGTAGTTGTACATTTTACCACTCAACTGCCACTTTAATAAACCACTGCATCCAGGACTGAATGGGGCCCTCAGGCTTCACTGTCCTAAGATGTGACTTAGGGGCCCGTCACTCCCTCCCATATCTGTTGAAAAGATGTTATGATGATAACATTGTCTTGTTTTCATAGCATCAGGCCCCTAATTTTTTTTAAATGTTAATTTATTTTTGAGAGAGAGTCCAAGTGGGGGAAGGGCAGAGAGAGAGGGAGCCAGAGGATACAAAGTGGGCTGCTGACAGCAGTGAGCCCAACGCAGAGCTCAGAGCCACCAACTGTGAGATCATGACCTGAGCCGTAGTTGGACGCCTAACAAACTGAGCCACCCAGGCACCCCAGGCCCCTAAGTTAATGCAGTTTAAACGGTCCGTAATAGATTTTTGCCAAACCCCAATTACTTTATTCCCTTTACTCAAACATCTGTTTGAAAAAATAAAATTAAATTGAAAAACTGAAACCAGGGCCTGGTTTTTGCCTGGTATTGACTTCAGAGTCGATACATCGTCAATTCCAGAGTATTCTTTGGTTTTCCATCTTTGCTTTGGCCTCTGGTTAGCCGGCCTTCCCTTGACTGCTCAGGATTTTGGGCTTTTCATTCTCCTTGGTTCTGCGGTTTATCCTGCCCGATGTCCCGCAGTCGGGTTCTCTGACGCACTGACAGCTGCTTATGTCCCCTCCCCTTCTTGTCCCACCCTCCTTCGTACCCCATAAGTGAAACTGGCTATTCATTGAGAATTTCCAAGATCATGGCCCACTGCCACACCGCTTCCCAGAAAGGGTCATTTCTGCCCTGTTTTTGTAGTATACCGTCCCCAGATGTCCCCTCGCAAGCCCTTTGCGCCAAAACTGCGCATTGCTCTGGCTTATCCAGTTCATGCTAAACTGTCGTATGTTATTAAAATGCTGCATAATATGGGGCTTTTTTCCTTTAGAGTGAAAAAGCACTTTAGGTCATATTATAGAAGCACTTCAAACGTTCTACTTACAGAGAAAAAAAGAGAACAGACAAATCGCCTTGGTTCATAAAGCAGCTGAAAATTTTGAAGTGGGGTGTAAGTATTATGTGAAAGACTTTATTGCATATTATGTTTCTTTTTTTTTTTTTCTATTAGAAACTAACCTGGAAATTTTGTTCCAAAAGCATTTTAATCCATTTAAGAAAAAGCAGGGGAAAGGAACTAAAAGAAAATATTCTCCAATGTGTAGAGTATCTGTGATGCCGTGTAACAGAGACATTTCCTCTTTAACATTGAATAAGCTCCCTTTCATTTTTTGGAATGGTGCTTAAAAATCCAAGTTTTACATTTCTTTAAAAAAAAAAAAAAAGAAAGAAAAAAAAAAACAAGCCTCCAGCACTTCCCTTGACACATTTATTGTTTTCATCTGTTGTAGTAAAGAATAGCACAAAATAGAATTTTTTAAATTGTTTGTATTTTTTTTCTCTCTGCTGAAATATAAGAGTAAGCCCTGAAGGTTAGCCTTAAAAAGTATTAAGACCTGTCCACCTTGGGAAAATTCAATAATTAAGAATTTTTTTCTCTACATGAAATAGATGTAAAGTGGTCTGTATTCATGCCCTCCCCCATCTGCTATTATTTCCAAAGATGCTGGTTTGCCCCCCGAAGAAATGCATCTCACTACTTCACAGCCATACCTTCTATGGACCACTAGAGGTATTACTCCTTCTAGGAATTAGGGAAATACCTGGAAATAAGGAACAAACTTTATACACAAAAATTCCACCATAGCATCATTGTATATAGTAGCATAAATCGGAAACGACCTCCGTGCTAAATGACAGGCAGATATTTAGTACACCGTGGAGTGTGCACGCCAAAGAATGTGTAGTCATTAAAAAAAGAGTATTTTTCATTACATGTACGGTATGATGTGTGGAAGCAGAGGGTCCAAACTTAGGCCTAGAAAAGAGACAGAGGAAATACACCAGTAGGGTTACAGTAGTTGTGTGTCTATGGGTGATATACTCAGGGATTTTGTTGCTTAGTTTCTTCCTCCTCCTTTGGTATATTTCCTTAGCCTGTGTAATGAACATAGCTGACTCTTAGATGCAAAGTTTTTCTTCTAATAAAAAATAAAAGACTTGGCTAATTAAGAAAGACATGCCACATACAGTATGCAAATGGCTCTGTCACTTCCTCTCCCTTCGTTGATGGAGGTCCTTTGAGCACCTCTTGTGAGTTTTGTCATCAGGAAACAGAGCTGTCGTAGAATTCTCAACTTGAGGTATTTGCTTTTACGCAGAGAGTACAGTGCTAGCTGTATAATGAGATACGTATCTTTTATATCTAACTCCCCCCCCCGTTGTTGAGAAAATCAAATGAGTTTAAACTCAACAATTTTAAACTGAAGGACTTAGCAGGATCATGTGTTGGATTGTTTTCATTTCTACATTTTTCAAAGACCAAGGCATTCTTTGAAAATGTTCAAATAAGAGCAATGGTAACGTGAATTCTATTTTGCTCTGTTATTACCGTGTCCTTTGTTTTCTGAAACGATGTCGCCGCTCGCTGTTTGGAACTATGGTTTTTTCTCCCTCAGAATTCTCTAGATTTACATGTTTTCTTCTCTTGCATGTCGTATTTGCACAATGGCCTTGGAGAGACCTCAGTTTTAGTTAATCTCCTCATAGGATGGAGGCTGTGGTGTCAGCCCAGTAGCTCAGTTGATCCGCCCATCTCGGCACCAGGGAGGACGCTGTGAGGTTCAGTTTTCAGACGCAAGGCCATTGCCCGGGACGTTGGCTTCTTAGGCAACTGTTCGGCCACCCGCCGCCACCCCAAGAAAGCACTCGCCGGACCAGCCTCTAGTCTTGCCTTCGTGGCTACAGAAGTGCAGTCTTACCGACACATGCAGAGTGTGTCACTTTTCCAGAGACCAGCCGGGATAGCAGTTTACTCCTTTGTCTTAAGAACGACAACCGTGCGGCAGGCCCGGCAGAGGTCAGCGGGCCGGGCCTTCCCTGTGTCCACAGGAGCACGAGTGTGGAGCCTACAAGGGAGGAAAATGGTCTCCGGGCCGGATTCATAAGGGCCCCGGAGAAAGTCGAGAAAGCATCTTGATCCCACAACCACGAGTGGTGCTCTGATTACTAACAGAGTCAGGTCCTCTGTCTCCAGGACCCCTCGCGCCTTTGCTGACCTGGCTCAGCTTCTGGTTCTGCCAGCTCCGGTTGTCCAGTGCCGAGGGACAGCCACACTGTGTGCATCGTTCCATCCTCGCCTCTCCTGGGCTGGACGTTCTGCCTTTGGGGTGCGGACTGGTTGTCGCTTATGATACGTGAACTTTTTTACTGATGGGCTGAGTGGGAAGTACCCAAAGGAGTTTTGCTGTTTCCCAGAATCATGAGCCTGTACCTGTTTGTACTTTTCATAAATTCTCAGAAGAGCTTCCATCAGGTTGTGAGTGACTGGTTATATTTAATGTGGGCAAATCCTGTAATTGTGTTTTAACACTGACCCAAAGTGGCAACGTACCCGAGGCTCTCCACGGGGCGTTGTGCCTGACAGTCCGTGCAGTGTGTCCAGGGCCGCCCCCCTCCTGTTAGAGGTGAAAACTAAGCCAGACTGGGTCATCAGGCTTACACCCTGACTGTCATCTGTACCTCTGCCTCTTCCATTCATGTTCTTCCTCACATCTTTGCTTCGACACACACCCTCCATTCCTGGCCATTGCTGCTCCTGCCGCCCTTGGCCGTGCATCCCACACTTGTTCCGTGCAGTCACGAACAGACACCCAGTACATGGCTCTTAGGAGACGAAGGCTGCCCGCCTCCCCTGCTTTGAGTAGCGCTGTAGTGCGATGATGTTGCTTCTTGGGAAGGTTACAGAGGCAACGAGAAGGGAATAGATGGGCAAGATGATTCCCCTCCCTGAAAGCAGTATGGCATAAGAAAGGTGCTTTGTTTTGCCACGTAGGAACCTGGATGGAAAACACACGTGGTTTGTGTTTGGTGTTTGCTTCGTCTTCACCGTCGCTGACGTGCGTCCATGTTGTGTGGTACCCTCCTGGTAGCACACACGCTTTGCATGTCAGCATGAGAATGTGATGTCTAGTCAATGACCTGATGGCGGGCAGGGCTGCCAGCAAAGTGCATGAGGGCCGCTGACCCGCGTGCAGTCAGGAGACGCTTCACGGCTTACTGTGGCTTACTGTCTTCACTGTGGTTTGCAGATGAAGCTGTTGCAAATGTGTCCATCATCCCGAGATGCCACGCACCCTAAAGATCTGTATCGTGTTTGATAACGTGTGTCTCACAATGTCTCACAAGTACGGTGCTTTGCTTGTTTGTTTTAAACCAAAGAAGGGGGCTGTTGATGTTTTCATTACTCTTTCTATTTTACACCTTTCTTTGAGGACCCCCTTGTGAGAAAGGAAGGCTGCCACTGCTAGAGATTCATCAGCAGACATGGACCACCGTGTTCCAGAAGTGTCAGCCTTTGAACTGGAGATGGTTCTGACCCTTTTCTCCCCTCAGTGTTCCTCTTCTTGGGATTCGGCCTCTTGAATATGACCGTCTCAAGTTCAGACAAGTGTTAGCTTTAGCATTCACAGAAGAACGTTAGAGGATGCAGCCGTTTGGGTGCTATCCTGTTCATAGGTCATCTCTTTGGCTGTTTTTGTTCCTAGTGAAGTACCTTGGTGGGAACATACTGTCCTCAGGAAACTGTAAGTTATCAGGGAAACGATCTTTGTGTTAGAGCATAATTGATTCAAAGTATCACAAGCCATTTTACTGGGAGAAACATGTGCCTGTATTTTTTTGACTCATCAAATTTTTTTTTGGCTTTATGTGATAGAATCTTAGGTCAGTTGCTTCGGTTCTAAATGGGAGGTCATTGATGCTTTGTGATCCCTACGGCCCCCAAAAGAAGCAAAAAAAATTTTTCAGCATTTAGTAAAGGATGACATTCATATCTAGCATTGAATAAGAAAATGTGTTTACAAGCCATTTTGCAGTCTAGACTGTTTCGGAACTGCCTCTAGGACTGTGCTGTGCACCCAGCACAAGGGCAAGCAAAAAGCAAAGGATATAAGGGCCCTGGGCCCTGTGCCTTTGGATCTCAGGGGGTCGTTACAACTAGGAGCCATCATTTGCATATTGTTTGAGCCTGGGTGCGTGACTGGCCTGAGCTAGCCTCTCGGGCCAGCCATCACCCCCTTGCTAGAAAATTCTCTCTCTTTCTTCCAGAAGTACATAGAGGTAAATTTTTTTTTTAGCATATTGGCAAACCTTACTCAGACCCTTAATAATCCTAACCTTGGTTTTCATCCATAGATGAAACCACAAAAATCAAAATAGAAACTTAAAATTGAACATAAGGTAAACCAAGGAAAGTATTTTTCAAAGTTACTTCACGTAATTCTTTTGTGAAGATCGGCTCGTTTTCCAGACAAAAATAGATGCTAGGAAAGGAAGCTGCTGGAGAAATACAGGGGAAACTTTTTTTTTAATTAAATGTGGCAAACTGGATTTTCACATTTTGTGACGTATACTTCATTCTCTACAAGTTCTAATGATTTATTCTTTCTTGTCTTCATTAAAAAGATAAGATACCGATTGATTTTGGCTTTTTTTAGAACTTGTAGAGTGAGACATGGTGTGATGTTTGTGCAAAGATTATTAAACTGTAAGTTCTTAATTTAGAAATTTTCCTTTGGGTCATTAGTAATACCTCACAGGTCTAATTTTTGTTATATACTTGGCCTTCATTAAAGCTATTTAAAACTCGTTCCAGATGGAGCAAATCTCTCCGAATAAGTCAATCTTAAAATAAATTTTTGTTGCTTTAAAAAAAAAAAGCCAATTAATGTCAGGGAATCTCACATTTCTATTTCTACAAGTTAAAATTTTTTATTCCCAAGTCTCAACTTAGGTATAAGCCAACTATTTTTGTTTATTTGCAGAGTATGTTGTGATTGTATTTAAACAACAAATACTTAGCTATATTCATCAATAAGATTATGAACTAACTAAACAAAAAAGAAGCCAAGGGAACTTCCGAGCTCACTAAACTGGCAGAAACTACAAATCGGTTTTCTTTTTACAAGTTGGACGGTGCCAGGTAGTATCCTCACTCGCTTATGAAGTAGAAGGGGTTTAATAAAGCGTAGTTGTATCTCCTCCGGGATCCGCTTGTTGGCACCTGCAGTTGCCGATAAACTCAGTGGTGATCCTTTCCTTTTCACAGTGCTCCAGCTGAGGCTCCAACAGAGGAGGACGAGAGAACAGCTGGTGGACCAGGGCATCATGCCACGTAAGATTTCAGTGTCACTGTCGCCTCCAGTGTGATGTAACAGAGCGCACCTGTCCGGGAAGAACCTGGACCGCGCTCTGCTTTCAGTTGTGTCCACGTAGTCCGTATACGGCGTCCACGTGAGCTGATACGGAAAACCGGGCCTCAGCGCTGCCAGCCTAAGAGAATCCTCTCAAAGAACGTTTTGAAAACCAGATGCACTGTAAAAGATGGGCTTGAATTAATTCTGTATTACACAAAGAACACCTTGAAAACGGGGTAGTTAGGTTGAAATCAGTTCTCACTTCCAACATGAGCCCTCGTTTTAGTTTTGAAATCATCAGACTCCTCTCTGCCTAACAGGTCCAGTGTTACTTTGACTTGCGAAAGTAACGTGATAAAATTAATTTTAAAACTTGTTCTACTTTATTTAATTCAAGTTAGTTATCCTTGATACAGTACAGTCTGGTCTGTAATTAAGTGCATCTCGGTTACAGGACTAATACACATTCTGTTTATAATTAATAAAATCTTTCTTGCCCAAGTAGATAATTTGGAGGTATTTCGAGGCCTTCATTTTTTAGAGTTGATTAATTTTAGAATATTCGCCTGTTGCCTTCTTACCTTTGCTCACCAAGTTTGGAGGTAATTTCATGTTTTAGAGGTGGAAGAGTGGCTGCTTTGGTGTTATGATTATTTGTATGGATATTTGTCTAAAAATTGATCTCTCGAAGAAGTAATTTATATGGCTTTAAAAGACTAAGAAGAAATTACAAAATGAATTTATGCATCCCTACCTTTTTTTGGCTTATGAGAACAGTTGTTCTCTGCAGTAGACTTTTTTCCCAGTAAAACTTTTCTGGACTACTATTAATTGAGTATCTAAATATTTTGAATCTAGTATTATGATAGACTCAAAAGGTGGTTTGACGATCTGCCAGATTTCTCTACCACCTTCCCAATGATGAACCAATCAATTAAATAGTATCAGTGATATTTAAAACACCACTGCCAAGCCAGCTCTAGTCTGATTTTGGGAGCTGCTCCCTAGACAGAAACCTGTATGGGCTTGTCTCCTGGGAGTCTTTGCAGTGCTTCAAGTACCAGAGCTGAAAATAATCCTACCCAGAGAGTCAAGTTTTAGAGGTGACGGCCCAAGTAAACCTAGCCCAAATCCTGTGCACAGCGTCTGACTGCCTGTAGTTCTTACAGGTGGACATACACACAAAAGATTTTGCAAAGACAGTCGATAGAAATACTGTAGTAAGTGATGTTTTAGTAAAACACTGCTTATCCTCCCTCTGGGATTCTGGAATATTTAAAGTACTAGTAGTTAACATATTAAAGAATCATTAGGCCTTTAGGGTGAGTTGCACTGTGGTACAATAGAAAGAGCATGACACCTTCTAATTCACAAGGCTAGACTTAGATTCCACTTTGATCACAATTTAGCTATATGGCTTCGAGAATTTGGGTAACCACTTTGAGCCTTTCGTCTGTACTTGGCCTGATACCTACCTTGCGAGGTGGTGACGATCAGCCACGATATAACTGTGATTGACCACAGGGCGTAGGACTATGTCCAATGTGGGGTCTCAGTGAATGGTAACTCAGCTCTGCTAGACAGAAAGTGTAGCATGTCCTCGTGTTCAAGGTTAGACCACTCCTAGGCTAAACGTCCTCTGGACATTTGGGCTTTTTCTGGTATCTTTTATGGCCACTAAGAGCAAAGACCCATCAGGGAGTCATCACACGGTTCCCTTGGTGATGGTAATTTGGCCCAACTGTTGGCTCCAAGTAGTCTGACCTGGTACTTGTATTGTCATTATGTGTACAACTCTATCCTCAATGTTCACTTGTTTTATTTGTGAATATATGATTTTAATTCTGAAACGTCTAAGGTTTCAAATTTTGCAGATCTCCTAAAGGAACTAGTAATAAATGGAACTGTAGATGCAAACTAGTAAGATTAAGAAGGAACATCAACATAATGTACCCTAACGTTTGGCTGAAATATTAACTCGTCTGTCTACATGGTTCTTATTCTTCTCACAGCTTTGAAGAGCCCAGCTGCATTCCATGAGCAGATAAAAAGCTTGGAACGAGCCAGGGTAAGAAATTTCAGTTTCAGAGGTTCTGCTTCTCTGCTTCTCTCTTGTATTTTAAAGTACCTGTGGGCAAGTAGCAATCTTACTCCTAAATATATCCATAGAGAAAATGCAGCGTATTTTCAGGACAGGTGGCTTCCAGAGTTATATATTCTGGGGTAGTTGAATCTTGGAAGTTTGTAGAAAATGCATGATGTTCAAATTTTGTTCTTTTAAAGCCAGTAACTGGTTTTGTACATAAAGGACAAATCGCATTTCTTCATTTCAGTGCTGGGGCATACCAACAGGTTTTAGAATAACCATGGAGTGTTTCTGCCGCTTGTTACCCCAGCAGACCGACAGACAGCCCAAGTGGTGTCCCGACAACCACACATCTTTAGGTGGTTTCCTTACTGGGTCTGCGTCCGCTGTACGTTTGACCAAGGGCAGGAGAATCTGGCTGAATTAAAGAAGTTGCTGTGTTTCAACTCCGCTCTATTCTTGGAGAGTTTTCCATGCCATTTGCACATCGAATTCATGTTCATTACTTTTGTTTAAAAGTACCATTATGCACATTCATTCTTTTTGCTTTAGGGAATACTTCTATCATGCAATATGAAAATAAGCATGTTCCAAAAATTCCGTAGGAATTTTCCCAGAAGGCGATAATGATCTCTTAGAATCTTGTAAAATATAAAACCCATTTGAAAGCCTTATTGTTTCAGTTGAGAACCTTTCTGAGTAAGAAAGTATGATCAAGGATATGAATTCATCAATGAAAACACATTAGGATTTTAAAGAAATTTGTTATTTAGGTGGATTTTTACTTGACCTGAAGTGTAGCTATTAGATATTTAAATGATCAAAATCCTATGTCTGTGCAAATTATGAGCCTTTTGCCTTTTCCAAGTTTTAAAATAAAAGTCTGTAAAGTGCTTACTTTATGCCAGCATGCATTTCAAGTGCCTGTGCAGTTTTGAAGGCTGCAGTTTAAATTATGTATTGGATAATAGCTCTTCAAAGTACTAATTGCTACTCTTTTCTTCTCAAAATCATGACCAAAGAGTGTACAATTTATTTAAATGGAGTACCTTGAGAGAAAAATGCAAAACCACAATAAGTCATAAACAATTTATAGTAAGACTCACTCTCTCTTCTCTCTTCTCTCTCTCTCTCTCTCTCTCTCTCTCTCAAGACTGAAAACTTTTTGAAGCATAAGATTCGGAGCCGACCAGATCGTTCTGAACTTGTCAGGATGCACATTTTAGAAGGTAAAAATGTTTATTTCTGCTTATTTTGCTGCATTTTCTCAAGAAAAGAAGTGAGAATTCCACCATTGCTGTTTATTCCCATCTTAATAACTTTTTACCCCACAGGCTGACATCCTCCAAATTGGATAGCCAACATGAAGACCCAAAGCTAAAATGTTATGTTAGATACATGGGGAAGGTTTGATTCTCCAAATAACCAATTGATGAACTGACTCTGCCCCACCAACTGGTGCTGTAGATGTCTCTACCATCTGTTCTGGAAAAACATTTTTGGTCCAGAGGATTTCTTCATCAGTGAGGAATATTTTCCCATTAAGTCATAAAGGGTACAGTGGCCACAAGTATAACCCTAGATTTTCACCTATCTGGATGGACCCTGTTATATCTACCTGGTGCACTGCCCACACCTAACATCTTTTGTTTGTCGTTACGTACCCACAACAGTCCAGCTTGATCTGACCATTAATATAAATACTCTCCACTTAGCCCACCGGATTTCCTCAGTGGTCTAGCTTCATCACTTGTGAAGCTGGTAGGGACAGTTCTGTTCTGTCTCTAGTGAGACACATGACTCAGACCAGAATGTTTTTCTGTCTAAAGACAGAGCATTCTTGAAAGTATCCCCCCTCCCCCATAAGCTCCTGAGTACGTTTTCTTTCATTGTTTTGTTCCTCAGACTGATTTATTAAGCAAGGACTAGGAGCTTGACCCCGTGATAGTCTTGAGTGTGTTAAACCCTGAGATGATACAGAAAGAATCTGGAAATTTCTCACAAAGATTCAGAGACTCTTCTCAAGTAGGAATATTACATTTATTCCTCTGGTCTAATGATAGAGTTAGTATTAGAATTAGGTTGATATTACAAAGTATTAGATTGTCGCTCATCATAAGGAGTAATATCCTGAAGGTCAGACATGTTTAAAACTCTTCCAGAAGCAATAAGGTTATGCTCATTTGAGGTGGTCATTCATTGGCCAGTGAACTAGACCCCAGAGACCCAGGAAATGAGCCAGATCCATGCCTGCTTTCATGAAGCTTACAATCTAGTAGCAGAGACAGATAATAAACAGGCAAAACAAATGAATTACAGATTGTGAAAAGGGCTTGATGGCAGTAAACAGGCTGTTGTGGTGGGGACGAAGCACAGGATGACACCACAGTAGGATGTTGTAAACAAATCCCAAGTAGCAAGTTGGTATCTGCATCCCCAAGTAGGGTCTCTTCTAATCCAAAGAATCTGTGATTATGTGACTATCTCCATATCTGGGGTGGGAAGTGACGGGTATATGCCTTCCACTACTCTTAGTGTGTTCTCAGAAGTCCATTGGGCTAAAAAAGCTTTTCCAGAACTCAAGTGGTAGGGTAGAAACAGCTCCCAAAAAATTTCAGGGTTAAGTGAATCTTCAAGAAGCAATTGTGGTGGTAAGTAACTGGGGACGGGGCTCCTTCCGCACCCAAAAATACCTCGACCTATAAAGGACATTTTTGAAGGAACAATGCTATCTGTTTCAACTTGCCTTCTAATTGTAACAGGCTTTATTAATATAATTAAAACCAAAGCAAATACATTTAACTATCAAAAAGAATCATATTTGCTTTAAAAAAAGAAGAAGAAGAAGAAAAGATTACCCAATGGTTAAAAACCCAACTATGTGCATGAGCGGCCCGTAAGTGATGTTTTTTTAGTATCTGTTCTCAAGTTGGGATTTTTAAAGTAAGAAAGAATATATATTGTTTGTAATTTTAAAAAATAACTTCAAACCCCCCAACTTATTTTAACATTACCCCAATTTTGATTGAATTGGATGTTTGGCAGGCAAAAGTCTAAATTATTTTTCTGAAGTTCAGCTAAAATCTAACCTCAGCATCGTGGAGATGAGGAGATCACAGGACCAAAAACAGAAACATACCAAAATCCCAGCGTCTAATTATTTACTTTCGGGATATTTTCATTCCAGACATATTCCTGATATGGAAATGTTGATGGGAGAAAGGAGAAAGGCAGAAGACTGTCCTACCTAGATCTTAACAACAGCATTTAAAATCACCCTAAGAGTGATTGGCATGGTCTCATTCTCTCTACCTGTCATCTTCCTCTGTGGTTAGAAGTGGTTTATGTAATAAGATGGGGGCCACAGCCTAAGGTTATACAGGAAAATGTTAAAAATAAGAGGTCACCCATGTTATCTTCACTTACAGAAATGTGCATTTATTAGCCAATACTCTGATTTAGGACCAGGGCCCTCATTAGGGAAGTGAATGGAGTTTACATCATCTTTCTTGCATGAAGCACAGCTATCATACGTCATCTACAATTTCCATTTAGGGTGCAAAAACAACATAAAGACACTTGAAAAGCAATCTGAGTTGGAAAATCCTAGATTTTATAATTTTTCCCAAATATTTTAGTTGTTAATTGCCCTAATTTGACAGTGACTTATTCTGTAATAACCCACCTTTATCAAATCATTCCAAAGGATTTAACTTAGGTTCCCAAGAAATAGTCTTATTTTTGAAGTTTATCATTTTCCTATAAGATGTAGTTAAACTATGTATTGACAGCAGATATGAAATGATAGGAACTGTTTTGTGGACCATCAAGGTTGAGTTGTGGTAAGCATGTAATTCAGCTGGTGGAAGGAGAAGCACTCGGATATGCTGGGGAGTAATTCACGGGCCGTGGGCTTTTGGTGTGCTTTGGGCTGCAGCCAGGACATTGTACCCACTAAAAAGAGAACATCAGTTAATCCTGAGATTACTTATGGGGATTTTCATTAAAAGACCTTCTGCTATATAATTTAAGTGGCAGGCAACTGTCAACTCAGAATTTGGGGTTAACACCTCACCATATTTTTAATCACTTCTAAACATTATTTAGAACAATATAATAAAATGTTAATGAGAGGTACCAGAAGCCATCATTGACACAGTTACCCAGATGAATGAGTTAGGATACTTAACGTTACTTTTGCATTTGTTGTACAACTTCCTGTTTGCAAGTAGATGAGCCGAGCCTTCTTTATGACCATTGACATCTATCTTTATGACATATGACTATGTAATTGAATGTTCCAAGGTTATATACCCAGAAATAAACCCAGATTCTTAGTGAGGATGATTGACTGAGACACACAAGGATCAACCCAAGAATTTGATTCTGGCTCTTCCTTTGGCTCCTGCAGAGAAGCTTTAGGACCTAACTAAGTAAGAGAACAGTGCCACGTCTCACAGTTGACTTTGCAGTGAAGCCAGATCACACCTGGACACTTCTTGGGCCACGGATGGACCACATCCCTCGTGTTCATCCTCCAGACCTCCCAATACCTAACAAATGTGACTGTGATCCTCCCACCATAAATGAACAAGAGCAGTACCACATTTTTGGCTTGAGTTCATGTTAATTTGCGTCTAAGGGCATTATATAGACAGTATAAAGTATCCAGGACTAAAAATATACAGAGTACACTACAGCATTCTTAAACAGCCTACTTCTCTTTCCATCAGTGTATTGAGAACACATAAATATGTTTAACCCAGTTTAAATTAAATTAGATTCAGTTGGCCAGAAGTAACGTTATGGAACCGAGTAATTCAAGTAATGGTTAAAACTATGTTTCCTCTTTTAGAAACATTTGCAGAACCATCCCTGCAGGCTACTCAGATGAAGTTGAAAAGAGCTCGACTAGCGGATGATCTGAATGAAAAGATTGCTCAAAGACCTGGTCCTATGGAGCTGGTAGAGAAAAACATCCTTCCTGTAGACTCCAGTGTTAAGGAAGCAATTATAGGCAAGACTCTAAAAATTTATTATTTCTGGGAGAAAGAGAAACTTGGAAGTTTCAAACAAATTTAATTTAAAAAGCCAGCACCAGGGGCACCTGGGTGGCTCAGTCACTTAAGAGTCCGACTCTTGATTTTGGCTCAGGTAATGATCTCCTGGTTCATGAGATCGAACCCCACGTCAGGCTCTGTGCTGTCGGTGTGGAGTCGGCTTGGGATTCTCTCTCTCTCTCTTTCCCCCTCTCTCTCTCTGCCCCTCCCCCTCTCGTGCACATGCTCTCTCTCTCTCTCTTAAAATAAATAAACATTAAAATAAAAAAGCCAGCACCGATCATGAGTATTGTTTTCTGGGTGAATTAGAAATCGATTAATACTTGCACCAATTCCCGTTATTCTTGGGATTTTTTTTTGTTTTTTATGTAATAAGGTAGATGAAGCATCTCTTACCAGTTAACACAGAAGTTCCTCTTGTCACGTCTGAGGTTTCTGTCCTTAAGTTCCAATTTCATTCTGACATCTTTTTTTTTTAATTTTTTTTAATGTTTATTCATTTTCAGTAGAGACAGAGCACAGGTGGGGAGGGGCAGAGAGAGAGGGAGACACAGAATCCCAAGGGGCTCCAGGCTCTGAGCTGTCAGCACAGAGCCCGACGTGGGGCTTGAACTCACGGACCGTGAGATCATGACCTGAGCTGAAGTTGGACACTCAACCAACTGAGCCACCCATGCACCCCTCATTCTGACATTTTCTTAATTCAACTTACTCATTATACTATTTAATTTCTGTTGTGTTGTTTAAGATCCTTACAGATTTTTCATTACTTAATTCTGTGTACTTCTAGGAAAGATGAATATCTTGTTCAGTGTTAGTTCAACAACGTAAATAGCACATGAGGACAGATGTATTTATTAAGAATGGTAAAATTTGTCCATTTTATCCTGATCTTATCATAGTTACTAATGTTTCCTCACCACGCATACTTTATATTCTGGCACAAGTTTTAGCAGAAAAAATAATAATAATACCGCTTGTTCAGCAAGCAATTTTGAAAAGTTAATATCCTGCTATAAAAACTAGTCTTGTTTCCATTACTCTAGGGACTTCATATTTTGCATGAGTATGGGTTTAAATCTCAGGCAATTTGTACTCAGTAATTCTAAGTAGTACATTCAATGATGATTACATTCAGTCCCAAAGAAATGGGCCCCAAAAGGCAAGGCATCAGCATAACTGGGCCTCTCCATGAAATAGGACTCATCCACAGATACCAAACCATAGCTCCATTTTCTTCCATGCCTCTTAATGTTTTTAACACTTGTCTTCCACATCAGGGTCCAAGCAAGGTTCACACCTTGTCTTTGCTGATATAGCTCTTAAATCTTAATCTCCTGGGTGGGTCTTCTAACTTTTCTTACTTCGTTGGTGAAAAAGCCTTCTGTTTTCTGGCCATGCCCACATACTGGATTTTACTGAATGCATTTGCATTCCCAGTGTCATTAAAAACTTTTTTTGTCTTCTGTATTTCCTGAAACTGGTAGTTGGATCCAAAGGCTTGATCTGATTCAGACTGATCTGATCTGACTTTCTTCCCCAAGTATTCATCATAGGTAGTGACTGGTGTGTCCTTCCTCTGGGAAGTACATTATGTTTGATTTTTCTTAATGTTTTACTATTTATTTTTGAGAGAGGGAGAGAAAGAGCATGAATCAGGGAGGGGCAGAGAGAGAGGGAAACACAGAATCCGAGGCAGGCCCCAGGCTCTGAGCTGTGAGCACAGAGCCCAGTGCAGGGCTCGAACTCCCGAGCAGTGAGATCATGACCTGAGCCGAAGTCGGACGCTCAACCGACTGAGCCACCCAGGAGCCCCATCATTTTTTTTTTTTTTTTTTAACCAGCTTCTTAAGTTCTTGTACTAAACAGTGTTTCTCCTTCTTTATCATTGTAAGCTTGGTGTTCCAAGGTCAAGTTAAGTTGAAAATCATTTCTTTCTTTAGGCGTTGGGAAGGAGGACTATCCTCAAACTCAGGGCGATTTCTCATTTGACGAAGACAGCAGTGATGCTCTGTCTCCAGACCAGCCAGCCAGCCAGGACTCGCAGGGGTCCGCCGCTTCCCCGACTGAGCCAAAAGTTAGTGAATCGCCGTCTCCCGTGACTACAAGCACTCCAGCCCAGGTATCAGCTTTCTTGTTTCTGCCCCTTAATAGAGACCATGCCCTGTTTTTTGTATATCAAGGTAATTACATTTTCTCCAGAAGAAAAGTCTGAAAGTGTGGGAAACTACAGACTTCTTTTTCACCTGTAATACAAACACTGTTAACATTTTTCAGTAGATTCTTACATTTCATTTCTATTCTATACACACACTTTTATTTTACAAATGGTTGTGTAACTTGCTTTTTAAAATGTTTCACATAACTTTTGTTGGGGGTATAATTCGCACACTATAACATATAACCCTCCCCCCCTTTTTTTGCCATCTTAACCATTTTAAAATCTGCAGCTCAGTAGTGTTAAGTACACTTGTGTTGTGCAACAAATACCCAGAACTTTTTGTCTTAAAAAACTGAAACTGTGGCCATTAAACAGTAACGCCCCATCCCCCTTCCTTCCAGACCCTGATGATTGCCCATGGTTGCATTTCTGTCTCTAAGAATCTGACTCCTTTAGGGTGGGGGATGGGTGAAATAGGTGAAGGCTGTTAAGAGCACACTTTCCATGATGAGCATGGAGTAATGTATAGAATTGTTGAATCATTATATTGTACACCTGAAACGAATATGACGTGTGTTAACTATACTGGAATTTAAATAAATATGTACATACGTACATATGAATTTGACTCCTTTAGATGCCTCGTATAAATGGAATCATGCAGTATTTGCCTTTTTATGTCACTTAACATAATACCTTCAAGGTTTGTTGATGTTGTAGCCTGTGTCAGAATCTCCTTCATTTTTAAGGCTGAATGACAGTGCATTGTATGGATGTATACCATACTCTGTGTATCCACTCATCGGCAGTCATTGACTTCCATCTCTGGCTATTGTGAATAACGCCCTAGGTACATGAGTTTGGAAATATCTCTTTGAGACCCTGCTTTCAGTTCCTTGGGGCATATACCCAAAAGTGGGATTGATGGACCACATGGTAATTCTATGTTTAGTTTATTAAGGAACCTCCGTGCCGTTCTCCATAGCGGTTGTACCGTTTCACACTCCCGCATGCACGGGTTTCAGTTTCTCCACGTCCTCACCAACACTTACTAGTTTATGCTCTTTTGATAGTAGCCATTCTGGTGTTATGAAGTGGTATCTCACTGTGGTTTTGATTTGCCTTTCTCTAATGAGTAGTGCTGTTAAGCATCTTTTCATATGCTTGTTGGCCATTTGTATGTCATCTTTGGAGATATGTCTGTTTGAGTCCTTTGTCCATTTTTAATCAGATTATTTGTTTTTCTGCTATTATAGGAGTTTTTTGTATATTATCAGATATATGGTTAGCAAATATTTCTCCCATTCTTTGTGTTGGTCCTCACCTTTTACTGATAGTGTCCTTTGATGCACAGAAGGTTTTCTTTTTTTAACGTTTATTTATTTTTGAGAAAGAGAGCATGAACAGGGGAGGGGCAGAGAGAGGGAGACACAGAATCCAAAGCAGGTTCCAGGCTCTGAGCTGTCCGCCCAGAGCCCAACGCGGGGCTCGAACTCAGGGACCGCGAGATCATGACCTGAGCCAAAGTCGGACGCCCAACCGACTGAGCCACCCGGGCGCCCCCTCCATAGTTTTTTATGCATACGTTGTTGGACACTTGTCCGATTATTTCTTTGGATAGTTACCAGGTTTTGAAATGGATTTGGACCTTTTTAGGTAAAAGGTGGGCATTTCAGCTGCCTTCCAAGAAGGTAATATGGTTCCCACAGTCATTGTGTCTTTACCACAGGTAGGTAATGTCTTCACTGTAAACCTCGCACACTGTTTGGAGAGTTCAGTGTTGTAACTGGCTTCTTGATTTGGGTTAGATTGAACTTCTTTGTTTCTTTGTTCGACAAATATTTACTGAGCACGTATTATGTGTCACATTGTTTTGGGAACTGAAAATCTAGTGCATGCAAAGGAATCTAACAAATAGTTTTTTGAAAATTTTTTTTTTCTAACGTTTATTTATTTTTGGGACAGAGAGAGACAGAGCATGAACGGGGAAGGGGCAGAGAGAGAGGGAGACACAGAATCGGAAGCAGGCTCCAGGCTCTGAGCCATCAGCCCAGAGCCCGACGCGGGGCTCGAACTCACGGACCGCGAGATCGTGACCTGGCTGAAGTCGGACGCTTAACCGACTGCGCCACCCAGGCACCCCAGACAAATAGTTTTTAATAATTGCATTGGAAATTCCCATTTCTTACTTTCCAATGGGTGTTCATGTTTCGTTTGGTTATGTAAGAAGTCTTATGCTGCACATAAGTTAGTTGTTCATCTCCTTATAGTCTTTTTTTGCCTTACTGAAATTTTAATGCTATTTAGTTATCTTTAAGCCAGAGCTATTGAACTACTTAATGGAACTGGTTAAGTTCAGTAGAAAATGTTCTTGTTAAAGCCAAGTATCATAGCATTTTTGAGCTGGGAAGGAATTTAGCAATTACCTGCCTTAACCCTTACACCAGGGGAGGCGTGGGTTCAGAGGGGTATGGAAATTTGGTGATTAAAAATGTTTGCATATTTTCTTTCAGCATTTCTTCTCATTCCTGAATGTCTGTTTGTTAGGGACTAGGTCTTCCCGCAGGATTTTTCTTACTGACCTTATCACCATGATCTGAAATACATTCATGCATTTGCATATTGTGTCGATGCCTCCAACTAAACTGTGAGCCCTTGAGGAGAGGGACTTTGACTCTGAGAGAGGGACGAGAGCTACTTTAGTGTGTGTGTGTGTGTGCGCGTGCGTGTCTGTCTGTCTGTGTGTGTCTGTGTGTGTGTGATGTGTCTGTGCGTCTGCAACGTCCAGCACTGGGCCTGGTACAGAAGAAGCGCTCAGTGAATGTTGAACTGAATTCAGCACAAGCGCTGACTGATGCCAGGCTTGTAGAAGCAGTCAGTGTTTGTGTTCTTCTGTTTGAGAGCAGAGCCTCTCCGGCTCGGATTCATCCGAGGTAGTGCAGGCAGCTGGGTTCAGATTGTCCTATCAGAGTTTCAGGGCGAGAGCCACTGGCCTCTCTGCTTGGCTAGAACCTGGTCTGGAAGGAGGTGGGGTCAGCGACCAGACCCACGGCCTGAGGTCTGAGCAGGCAGACAGGGAGACCAAGGGAGCCCAGCCCCTACTGTATTCTCACATATTTGCTGTGCCCTGGGTTTGAGCTTTAAAAATAGGGCTAAAAAGAATGTCAGGTATGCAAGTCAATACCATTAAAAAACAGTTCTACTTACCCATCTTGGTGGTTTGTTCTCAGCTTAGGTCAGGATATCAGACAGCTATCAGAGTGGGCTTGGCTTTAGTGACATGGAATTTTTGTCCTGTCAGCCATCTGCCTGGTGATGGCCTTATGACAGCCCCCCTGTGTTGTAGGAGATTAGCGTTTTCCCATCTCTGCACTGCTTGTATTAAGTCTTCTGCTTTGCTCTTGAAACTTGGTCTCCAGCTAAGTTTCTAAGTGAGAACCTTTAACCAGAGAGAGTCCCGCCCCGTGGGCTGACATTCCTGAATTCCTTGAAGGAAAAAAGGAATAGCAGTGTTTCCTGAAGAATCAGTCTGGTCAGTTTATTGCCAGTGCAATACACATGAAGCCCTGGGGTCATCGGGAGCTTAAACACTGGCTTTTAGAACACTGATGTTGCTGCAGCCCCAGCTCTGCCTGCTACGTGCAGACCCTTAACAGTCTGCTTTTTATCTGTCGGCTCGGCCTGCGCCGGAAGCCCCACTTCAGAGAGGGGTATGCTGCCTGCATAGACATCCAAGTAGAAGAACCTAGAACCTCAGGCTGGCCTGCCGCACGTTTACCTGTCACATAATTTCTGCACCACAAACCTTGAGACCTTCTTACGTGGCATGTCCTTCATAAAATTCCCTTGTAGTAAGTGTGTTAGTATTTATAAGGAAAGAATCTCACAAAGATTCTCATTATTATATCACACCTCGATTCACTCGATTAAAGAAGCATCTCCCTGTTAACTGTGCTCTACTGATGTTGAAGAAAAATAATCCTTGAGGAGGATTCTAAGTATATTGTAGGTTTGGGGGGGTTGTTTTTCAATCAACTGCACAGGGAACTTTGTGATGCCTATAACGTCTTCGGGATTTTTGTGTCATCTAGAAATGATAATTAGGGTCTGTTTTGGCACATTTTGTACTTTAATTATTTTCACTGTTCTCTAGTGTTGGTTTATGAATTTGTCCAGGCATCTCACTTCATATATATATAAAATATATTTGTTTCCCTAAACATGATTACTTTCACATCCGTAGCTCAAGGGAAAAGTAGCTGAAAACACTGCTTCTCATTAGACATCGAGTTTCCAAAGGGCTGGGATGTCCCCTCATTCTGTCTTGGTGATATCATCCTGAACATGCAGGGTCCAGCACACGGCAAGTGCTTATTGCTTGAGTGAATGAAAAACTTGGGAGATTATCTCTGTAATTTCTTTTTTCCTGCTTTAGAATTATCACTGTACTTCCCCAAAGTCAGTCTCCTCCCTGTTGTGGAAACCGTATAAAGACAGGACAACAAAACAACATTAGACAGCTTATAACTTGGGTGTCTTAGTTTTCAGTCTTTAAAATGGAAACTCAGGGCAGGAGTTCGGATGGCGAATTTTGTTACTATAGACCAGTGGTCCTCAGGTTGCCTGGAGTGAAAGACTAGTATGTGTTTTTTACATAGCTTGTTTTCCAGATCATGGTGGACCAGTCTTCTTGCACAACACAGTGAAAGTAGTAGGGTAGCACCAGATTTCTGTGGGACTTCCCGTACTTGTAGGAGGCAGGTAACAAAAGTCCATAGACCCCACTTAGAGTAACTGTCATAGATTTCGCTTTCTTCTTGTTTGCCGGAACCAGGGTTTTTTTATATGTTAATTAGTCATCACTTCGCGCTACACATTTAATCACATGATTAAAACACATTTTTCTAATTTTCCTATTCAATTGTTTTTTTATTTGGCCTAATATAAATCTCAGGGCCAGTGTAGGGAATTTCTTTCTAGTTCTTTAAAAGTTATATTTACAGATAATTACTTTAGAGAAAATTAGGCTTAAGATTGTTTTATGGCTTGCTTAACTCCAAAATGTGTTACAGCATGTTGTCTCCTGACTTCTTTCTCAAAACACACGGAGAGATACCAGAGGATTGAGTCCTACAGGAAAATATTCAGATAAAAGATAGATTCCTTACAAAACAAAAATAATAAAACACATAATATCCAGCATATCCTTCCTTCAAAATGTACATTCCACCAAAAAAAATTCTTCTTTGAAATATGTAATTCTGTGTGGTCTGTAAGAGACTAGCACTGCCCTTCCTTGGATGATTCTCTTTTCTTTTCAATTCCGATCAAAGTACACATGGAAAGGAACTTGCCACAACATTAATGGAGCAGACATCACACATTGGTGGAGCTCAGTTTATTTTATGCCTAAGAAATTTTTGAACAATGGAAAGCTGTAGAAAATTAAGAACAGCTAGTTACATGTGAGCACCAGGAGCTGTTGCACTGGTGCTTTTAATCTGAAGACCTTTACTCCCTCAGCGATTTCTTAAGCCATTTAATTAATCGTTTATTATAAGCGCCCACATGCTTAACTGTACGTGTGACCTGACATTTTCCAAGTCTGTGCTTCGGGGACAACTCCTGTGCTGAATTGGAAGTAGGGCTGAGAAGGAACCTCGTGGGTCGGATCCTCTGTGTACTTTCATGAAGACGGGATTAGAGGAGCTTGGTACGTTTTTTTCCCATTGTATCAAGCAACTTTTAGCTAGACGACCTTTCCCACATAATATAGACACCTTAGGTTTAAGCTCACAAAATGAGCAAGGTCATGTACACATACATTAAATAATTACAACAGAACTAACTTTTATTACAAATGCTTATCAATAAAGGCCTAAATTAGGGCATCAAAGATATTGGTGGTAATTTCTATTGTTACCCTTCCAATCTCATTGTATGTAACTTACATGTCGAGAGGACTTAGATTTGGAGCTGGTTTCCAGCATTAACTGTGAAGTTGTGTACCAGCCCAGCTCCTAACTCTGTTCTCCTGTGACCAATAGGAAAGTATACTTTCTACAGAATAGGCCTTTCCTCTGTATTCATAAATCAGTTAGGGTTTATCAAATATAATTGAGATGAGGATGAAAAAGAATGGCCAACATTTGCTGGGCACTTATTTGGGCCAGGCGCTGAGCTACTTACATTACACGTATTACAGGTGTCATTAAGAGAGCATCTCTCTG
Organism: Felis catus; assembly: GCF_018350175.1. Taxonomy (NCBI): domain Eukaryota; kingdom Metazoa; phylum Chordata; class Mammalia; order Carnivora; family Felidae; genus Felis; species Felis catus. The sequence continues at coordinate 29,351,008 of NC_058383.1, read as the reverse complement.
ACCTGCACAGGATTTAAAGTAATAACTTTGTTCTCATTATGCCATCAGTTTGAGATTCTTCTTAAGACCCTTTTCCAGCACATTGTCCCGTATCACCCTGTTATAACTCATAATGACAGCTGTTCTTTGTGTTACTTCTAAGAAATACAGGGGCACCTGGATGGCTCAGTCGGTTGAGCGTCCGACTTCAGCTCAGGTCATGATCTCGTGCTTCGTGAGTTTGAGCCCCGCGTTGGGCTCTGTGCTGACAGCTCAGAGCCTGGAGCCTGCTTCGGATTCTGTGTCTCCCTCTTTCTCTGCCCTTCCCCTGTTCGCACTCTGTGTCTCTCTCAAAAATAAACACTAAAAAAAATAAAATGTGCAAAGGACCAGAATAGGGATTTCTCTAAAGATGATCAACAAATGGTGAATAAACACATGAAAAGATGCTCAACATCACCAATCACTAGACAAATGCAAATCAAAACCACCATGAGGTATCACCTCACACCACTAGAATGGCTGCTATCCAAAGAAGATAAATTAACAGGCGTCGGTAAGGATGTGGAGAAATTGGAATCCCTGTGCCCTCTAGGTGGGATTGTGAAATGGTACAGTCACTACAGAAAATGGTACGGCAGTTCTCTCAAAAAGCTAAAAATAGAATTACCGTATGATCCAGAAATTCCATTTCTGGGTAAATGCCTCAAAGGGTTGAAAGCAGGGACTTGAGCAGGTATTTGTACAGCCGTGTTCATAGCATTGTGGACAATAGCCAAAGGTAGAAGCAACCCTTGTGGCCACTGACAAATGAATGCAGTGTGTATGTGCAATAGAATGTTGTGGAGGCTTAAAAGAGAAGGGAGATTCTGAGCGACCCACGCTATATAACATGGATGAACCTTCAGGACATTATGCTAAACGAAATAAGCCGATCACAAAAGGAAAAATGTTGTATGATTCCACTTTATTAAGAGCTAGAATAGTCAAAATCATATAGACATTAAGTAGATGGTGGTTGTCAGAGGCTGGTGGGAGGGGAGAATGGGGAGTCGTTCGATGGAAAGAGAGTTTCCGTTTTTCTGGAGGTGGATGGTACTGATGGTTACAGAACAGTGGGAATATACTTCATGCCATAGGACCATACACTTTAAAATGCTTTAGGGGCGCCTGGGTGGCTCAGTCAGTTAGGCATCCAGCTTCAGCTCCAGTAATGATCTCGCCGTTTGTGCCTTCAAGCCCCACATCAGGCTCTGTGCTGACAGCTCGGAGCCTGGAGCCTGCATCAGATTCTGTGTCTCCCTCTCTCTCTCTGCCTTTCCCCTGCACATGCTCTCTCTCTCTCGCTCTCTCTCTCTCGCTCTCTCAAAAATAAACATTAAAAAAAATTTTTTAATACATCAGATGGTTTAAATGGTAACTTAAAAAAAAATTTTGTTTAATGTTTATTCATTTTTGAGAGAGAGAGCGCGAGCAGGAGAGGGGCAGAGAGAGAGAGACAGAATCCAAAGCAGGCTCCAGGCTCCAAGCTATCAGCACAGAGTCCAATGCGGAGCTGGGACTCACAAACTGCATGATCATTACTGGGGCTGAAGTTGGAAGCTTAACCGACTGAGCCACCCAGGTGCCCCTAAATGGTAACTTATATGTATTTTACCACAATCTTTTTAAATAATAGATTTTTTAAATGAGGGATACATGCAGATCCTCTTTACTAACCAGGTCAAATGTACCAACCAAATGTTCACTAGATATTGTGCCAAAATATTAATGTTCAACTCCTTGTTCTAAAAATAAAAGGCCTAGGGGCACCCAGGTGGCTCAGTCAGTTAAGCGTCCGACTCTTAATTTTGGCTCATGTCATGATTTCACTGTTCATGAGATCGAGCCCCAAGTCAGGCTCTGTGCTGACAGCACAGAACCCGCTTGGGATTCTCTCTGCCCTTCCCAGCTCACGCTTTCTCTTTCTCTCAAAACAAATAAATAAAAACTTAAAAAAATGAAATATCTTAACTTGTAACTGTGTATTACATAAAGTGGTCAGTGCTGTGATATATTTTAGCAAAACTAGAATTTACATTAAATATCCATCTATTAAATATACAAAGCATGTGTTTTTGATTTGTATTCAGCCCATTCATTGACTAGCATTTGTTTTATTTGTCTGGGGATCAGAGTATGGAAACAATATTTAAAGAATAATTGCATTTTGAATTTCTTATTTGCATATTCCCATCTTAATTAAGATCTGTGCTGTATCCTAAATTAAAAACACATGTATTTTAGACTTAAAATCTCCAGTCCAAAAAAACTTTGTTTTTAAATATCTAGTTTCTGCCCCTCTGGATCGCATAAAGAAATCTAATAAAAAAGGAACTTACCAGAGAACAGTGATTGGTCCTTGACAAGTGTATCATCTTTTCGGAAGGAACCAGTGCAGACACCTGATACATTATAAAATTTTAATCAACTTAAACATTTACCTTGACTTATTTTTTTCTTTGGTAGCAGAACTTACCCTTAGCAATTTCTAAGAAGAGAAAAGTCAGTCTTGAGGATTCAAAGACTGAATCTTTTCGGTTTTGTTTAAAGCCTAAGTATCCCTCATTAGACAACAGTGTTTTCCTGACACTGTCTGTCACGGTGTCATGATGACAGTTGAAGAATTGGCGGTCATGAGACCTGTAGCTTGGGAACGGCACTCAGATCGAATAAAACAGAGCAAAGCTTGCAGCTCTTTTGTTTCCTTGGAGAAAAGATTCCGAATCATTTGAGATTAAATTTTGAAAGTACAAAAGGTGACCTTAGGTGCCAGTGGAAATTTAAACATTTGAAGTATTCTTTTTAAGATTTTAACATACTGCTTACTTTATGATGGGGTAAAATAAGTGTGGTGTCCTTTATGGCTTGAATATGGTTTTCATCTTTTTTGGAATACTGTCATTTCAGAAGTACTGATAGCTCGATTTTTGGGGAACTCTAGTCACTAGGATCCTAACGTCTAGCTAGGATGTAAGGTTATTTAAGGGGTCATTTCTAAGGCACATAACAAAGACTGGCAAATATAAAGAAGAGTTTAGACGTTTCTCCCATTTTAACCAGAATTTATCATCAGATAAGGTAATGTGAATAATCACCGTATCTCAGTTGGGTCATTCTTGTGTTAATGCTGGGGTGGGGGGTGGGAGGGCCTCTGGTTTTCTGGGTAGCAGAGTCACACTGAAAAGAGCTAGTAAGATGAGAGTATCTGTAATCAAGGCTGAAGTCAGTTAGACAAGGTCTTAGAAATACAGGAGAGGGGCACCTGGGTGGCGCAGTCGGTTAAGCGTCCGACTTCAGCCAGGTCACGATCTCGCGGTCTGTGAGTTCGAGCCCCGCATCGGGCTCTGGGCTGATGGCTCAGAGCCTGGAGCCTGTTTCTGATTCTGTGTCTCCCTCTCTCTCTCTGCCCCTCCCCCGTTCATGCTCTGTCTCTCTCTGTCCCAAAAATAAATAAACATTGAAAAAAAAAATTAAAAAAAAATACAGGAGAAACATTTTCATAAATATTATAATTGATAGCACATTATGCTACTGGATTATTTTCCAGATTATTAACACTGACAGCTGTCAAATGCATCACTGCAATCGCATTAGTCATTGGGGGGATGGGGGGAAAATAGCTTGCCAGGTTAGTAGAATTTTTTTTTTCAACGTTTATTTATTTTTGGGACAGAGAGAGACAGAGCATGAACGGGGGAGGGGCAGAGAGAGAGGGAGACACAGAATCGGAAACAGGCTCCAGGCTCTGAGCCATCAGTCCAGAGCCCGACGCGGGGCTCGAACTCATGGACCGCGAGATCGTGACCTGGCTGAAGTCGGGACGCTTAACCGACTGCGCCACCCAGGTGCCCCTGGGTTAGTAGAATTTATCTGCAAGGAACAAAACACACACACACCCATATGAATATACACACCTATGTATATACAATTTTTAAATATACTATATATATACATATATACATATACATATATATTATACACACACACACACAAATATGTGATTCTACTTCATATGCCAATTATTTAACAGCCAAGGAATGTTTTTCCCTATGGGAAAATTGACCCAGAGATAAATATCCTCACTTCCAAAAAATGTGCAAAGGGAGAGGAAAACAAATAATTTAAAACCATATCCTTAAAGCAGTGACTTAGCTGGCCATCATCTTCCCTTCATGTCAGAGGTTCGTTAAGGAAGCGGCTGTCTCAGGGCCATTTGGGGGCAGAAGTCAGCCTGGAGTACAGGTGTCGAGACTCCTGGAGAAGTTCGTTTCTTTCACTTCTCTTTGAATGAAATCAAGTGCAGTGTTCTCCCCTTACCCACAGGGGATGCATTCCCAGAGCCCAGGGGGTGTCTGAAACCGCTGACAGCACAGAACACTGTATACCCTGGTTTTTTCCTATATGTACATACCAATGTAAAGTTTAATTTATAAAGGAGGCACAGTAAGAGATTAACGACTGTAAAAATAGGACAGTTATAAGTGTAATAAAAGTTATGTGAATGTGGGCTTCCACTCTCAAAATATCTCATGATTGTACACTCCCTTCTTCCTCTGATGATGTGAGATGATAAAAATGCCTCCATGAGGAGATGAAGTGAGGTGAATGACAAAGGCCTGCAATGTAGGGTTAAGCTGTCATTGACCTTGTGACCCTATGTCAGAGGCGATCGTCTCCTTCAGGACCACAGTTGCCCATGGGTCACTGAAGCTGCAAAAAGATAAACCGTGGGTAAGGGGGTTACCGTATAGCCATCTTTCAAAAGTCACGTCTTTTTATTGTCAACCCTCACTGTTAGTAGTAATTATTTACAAGTGGAAATCAGTGGCGAAAGGAAAACCATGCTTAGGGAGAGAGCCGTCATGGGCACGCACAGTTCATTGCACACTCACACACATCCTCACGGTCTCAGCCGGCCTTGAGAGTGTGACCCAGCATGAGTAAAGCCACAAGGAATTTCCATTCACCCATTAAACAAATATTTATTGAATAACTAGTATGTGCCAAGCTTCATATTTCTTGCTGCTGAATAGCCTCTGAGCTCTCAGGTCATTTATTTTAAGGAAGGAAAATACAGTCTGCTATTCTTAAACCCAAGTACATCAGCAAAAGAACTGATTTTGATTCTTGTAATGAATTTGAGAGTTGTGGGCAGGGCAGCAGAGTGATAAAGGAAGAGATTTTTTTTCTTAAATTAAGGCTGATAATAGTTAAGTCCATGTAGTAATTGCTGTGCAACATTTAACTGATTTGTGAGAGTAGTAATTAATATCTCTTCCTAGTAAGTGAATACTTAAAATCTACTTAAAGTAGAGTGTCAGCAGAAATAGGCTCTTAGGCTGTTGATAAAAGCTATGAAAGCCTTTGGTAGCTTCCTCTGTTAGTATATGACACCACACCCAGGTTTAGTGGTTATTACTTGTTTGACCTCGGTAATAAATTAGCTTCTTGCTTTGGGTGTGAGAGTGCCCTCAGTCAAACAAGGCCGTCTTAGAATAATACATTGTTCAGATGCCCAACTGTTGTGGGAAATGGGGGAAATGGTTAAAGAGAGTGCTAGTTGGGCTCGGACCCTGGGACATAAGCTGTAAAGCACATGTGTGTGGAGGGGCCTCCAGGGAGTGGCAGCTTGCTTACTGAATGCTGCCAGGCCGTGGATCTGGGGTATGCTGGAGGGGACTGATGGGGCCTGTAAGGGAAAGTAAATGCCACGTTTAAATCAGCCGGCATTACTGTGATCTATACAGCAAGAAAACTTCACAAGTATCACGTACCGTTCTGATCATTTCTGCAAGAGTCTTGGACTTCGCTTCTGCCAAAAAAAGGGCGGTTCTGACCGTATTTCTGAGAAAACACTACTAGGGTGTAGTCAATCGAATTACCTTATTTAGCGTTTGCTTTTCATTGCCATTGGGGCAAAGACTAAATACTTGGGTCCGTTGACGTAAAGCCTGTTATTCTGCCATCTGGGTCTCAGACACAATAGTATATTTTTCTTTTGTTTCTTTCCTAGGGGACGTTCAGAAAATGAGGTCATTCCCTTATAATTCTGGTTTTTCTAATTTTATGCCATCGAGTTCACACGCTTGTTCTCTTTCCGCCTTTTCCAGCAGTTTACTTCAGTGTCCCCAGCAGTTCCTGAATTCTTGAAAACTCCTGCTCCGGATCAGCCCCCGACCAGGTCCCCCGCTCCTGTCCTCCCCACAAACACCGTGTCCTCAGCAAAGCCTGGCCCGTCGCTGGTGAAGGTGGGTTCCCGGCACACGCCGGTGTGAGGTTGGTTTACTCGCGGCGCGTCTGTGGCCCATGCGGGGAACACAAAGGCACGTTTCTGCACCTCCTAGCCTGCCTTTCAGCCTGAATGAAGCCTTGAAGACAAAACCCACCGGCAGACTTGCTAGGTCAGGCCTTAATATTGGAAATCACTGGGGCGCCTGGGTGGCTCAGTCAGTTAAGCATTCGACTTCGGCTCAGGTCACGATCTCACGGTCCGTGAGTTCGAGCCCCGCGTCGGGCTCTGTGCTGACTGCTCAGAGCCTGGAGCCTGTTTCAGATTCTGTCTCCCTCTCTCTCTGACCCTCCCCCGTTCATGCTCTGTCTCTCTCTGTCTCAAAAATAAATAAACGTTAAAAAAAAAAATTGAAAAAAAAAATATTGGAAACCACCACCTTCAGCAGATGCTCTGTTGTTCTGTAGTCACCAAAGAACTGCACAAAATTTGGTCTCTAGAAAACTCCCAGAGCCACACGGAAAGGCTTGAGGGTACATTTTGTCGGCGGTTCCCAATCCTGCTTCCATCCAGGCTGCTGACATGAAAGACACACTGGGAGGAGAGTAGGATAGAGAGTAGGATACAGCACTGGGGAGTCACGCCCCTCACGAACAGACATCTTTAATGGCAACGTAATTTTGGAGTTTATACACAAGGTCAAGCTCACTGGTACTCCAGATGTATCACATGACAGGTCAGAGGCTTCAGACAGGAGGCTGCGTTTTTTGCTTTAGCAGATTTGGCCCGCTGAAGCTCGTTTTGTTCTTCCGAGAAGCTGCACGTTGGTGGCACTGTTCCCTAAATTTTACTTGGTGAAACAATTCAGTTAGAATAGGCCCCAAGGAAGATTAAAAATTTTAATATATAGTAGGCTTAAAAAAATTTTTTTAAGTCCATTTAGAGCTGCTAAATAAAGGGGGGGATAAACAGAGGAATAGTCTAAACAGTTCCAATACAGCTTTTGCCAAAAGCAGCAGAACCCTGATCTCAAACTTTTAGAACTAAAAAAGGACATCAGAGAGCTAGCTGACCCTCTCTGCACCTACCAGATGAGGAAGTGAGGCCCGAAGAAGTCACAAGGCCAGGAAGGACCCTGAAGGGTTGGGGAGCCTTCTTTCTGCCTCCGGGTGAACACAGGGCTGCGCTCTCCCGGGGGAGGTACCTGGGGCGGATTCCTCGCTTCTTCCGGCTACCCTCTGGCACTCTCCTGGTCCTCAGCCCTCCTGCAGAGAAGGCTCTGTTTCTATTCCAGCCTCTCTTTGTCAGGGTGGCCCAGCGTTTGTGGCTTCAGGGCACAGATCAGTGCATCTCAGCACCTTCCATCACTTCTTCTTGGAGCCCGAAATTCCAGAGTGTGGCAAGCGGCAGCTGAGCTAATGCCTGCTCGCACCCCTCTGCCCACGTCCGCAAACACGTACCACTGATGGCACAAAGACTGTTTGAATGCCAGTGCGTCTTTCCCTGTGGATCCTAAGAGGTCTCTGCCTCGCCTCTCCTCTGAATTTCTCCTCTTCACTAGTGAGTGCCTCTTTAAGGAGGGCTTTGATTCTGGGGCAAAAGGCATCCTTTAAGAATGTGACATTCAGAGGCTGGGTAGGCGATCCTAGGACTCTGCTAGTAGAGGAGAAGACAGGTACGTACTGGGAAAGAGACCACAGTTCTTTGGGTTTTTGTGAAGAAAGCTGTTTCCCGCCCTCCCTTCCTGAGAGCATGTGCCAGTGAAGAAATAAGAGCAGATTTCGTCTGAGGAACAGTGGTTCTTACGTGCCTGCCCCCCTCCCTTACCAACAGGTGCCTTCCTGATTGGCCGAGTCACTTGTATCATTACATAACAATTAGAGTCCAGCCTCCTTAACTCACACCCCGTTCATTGGTACAATCACTTGGAAATGGCCAGAAGTAAAATCTGTTGTCGATAACACGATAAGCAGATGACAGTGAATTGATGAATATTGTGAGACTGCAGTATTTTTTGTGTGTGTTTGTGTTTTCCTTAGAAACACACAACTTTATAGTCTGCTTTGTTCCATTAGAAGCACTCTTCTGTTTTTACATAGTCTCTGTAGAGTATATTTTTAATGACTGCAAGACAGGACACAGGGGGAAGCATACCTAATCCTTTCCCATTTGTATGTTTGGCGTACAGCCTCTTTTTCACTAGGAGACAATAGACACAAGTGTGTCTAAACAAGAAACCCAAAGTAACTTTGTTGAACTTGAATAGATAATGCTCAGTGGAGTATATCCTTCCCCTACTGTAAGAAAACAAGGAACAGGAGAAAGTAAGTTCTTAGGAGCCAGATTTTTTTTTTTAAGTTTATTTATTTTGAGAGAGAAGGTGTGAGCAAGGGAGAGGCAGAGAGTCCCAAACAGGCCCTGCGCTGTCCGCTCAGCGTCTGACGCGGGCTCGAACCCACAAACCGTGAGATCATGACCTGGGGCGAAATCGAGAGTCGGAAGCTCAACCGGCTGAGCCCCAGGCGCCGGATTGCTCGGCCCAGGGAGGTAGACCCACGCTTCCGTAGCTCTGGCAGCGTATTCGGCGGACTGCTTTCAGAAGCGGCTACGCCAATTTCTGAGGCACCTTGCTCTTTGACGTCACCGTCAGAGCATTCAGGCACACGGTAGAACAGGCCGCGTGTGATGGCGCCTCTTAAAATGCTCCTGTCTCTCTCTTGAAAACAGCAAAGCCATCCCAAGAACCCTAACGACAAACACCGGGGCAAGAAGTGCAAAGATCCCAAGCCGCGGGTGAAGAAGCTCAAGTACCACCAGTACATCCCGCCCGATCAGAAGGGGGAGAAGAGCGAGCCCCAGATGGACTCCAACTACGCCCGCCTGCTCCAGCAGCAGCAGCTGTTCCTGCAGCTCCAGATCCTGAGCCAGCAGCAGCAGCACTACAACTACCAGACCATCCTGCCCGCGCCGCTCAAGTACGGGGCCGGGGGCGGCGCGGGCCACGTCCCTGGTTCCTAGGGGGTGGATGTCGTGGGGCGCTTGCGCTCAGCGATCGGTCTCACTGCCTGGTCCTCGAAGCCCGTCCCGCGGCGTCTTGCCCTCGTGCCAGTGAGTCCAGGGTTTGTCCTCCAAGATAGGTTCCGAACCTTGACCTTTCACGGTAGCGGTGCCTCGTCACAATTACTCGCCCAGGAGAGATCTGCCTGTTGTTTGCCATGTAGTATTAGGCGCCGCGAGAAAAGCGTAAGGAGCGAGAGTCTTGTTATAAACAGCTTAAAGAAGGCGGGGTGCGGGGGGATGAGTGGAGAAGCCGGAGTGGTCAAGGAAAGCTTTATGAAAGCAGGCAGGATACCTCTGTGGGAAAGAGCCCGAAACTTGGGCGGGGCCCTTTCACGCAAAGGAGAGTGACCCCCCCCCCCCCCCCCCCGTGCGAGAACAGAGGAAGGAGCGGGCCATGCCTGTTGATGGGATGACGGGGAGAATAGCCTGAATAAGGAACGGGATGAAAAGTGGAAGACAAAACTGAGTAGAGCCGCTGTCCAGAGGAATCTGAAGCCGGGCAGCCTTGAATCTTGACGTGGTAGGTGATTCAGAGGGCTGTAGTGGTGACGCCACAGTGCACGAAAGGACAGTGAGATGCTGGTCACGGAGGGGAGTCTGGCAGCAGGCAAGACAGACATTTCACAATAAAGGAGATGTGAGAAGATGAGGGCATTGATAAGGGGAAGGAAAGAACAGATGAGAGATGTTTCCAAGACACTTAAAGGTCTTGGTGACCAACAACTGTGGAGAAGGAACATGTTTCCAAAGTCTGAGCCCAGTTGAGAGAGACAGAAGGAAGTGACTTCTGACAGCTTCTGAGACTGAATCCACAGCAAGACATCCATAGTGAACTTTAATTATGTACACAAGGAAACTTCTAGATCTCCATCCTCAGTATGCATTTTCCAGGAAACATGGGTAAAAATGAAAATACCTCGTCTCTCATTTCCCTCAGTTATCAGGAGAAAGGGACATTTACATTGGCCTCACAAGACAAACTGTAAAAAAAGGTGCGAAGTTTATTCGAGTTGAAAGTTTCTCTCAGTGAGCAGGCCACTCAATTCATGATCCGTGTGGTGTGTGGAAATTCGACTCGGATATTCTCCGCATACGCTGAGCATGCCACTACAGGGAGCCCTGTTTCCTAGGAGCAGACAAGGAGTGAGATCCGCTAAAAAGCTCCTCTGTTAAGAACCGTCTCCTCATATGCTAGTGATTATCAATGCACTTTTTTCTTTTAAGATCCTGGTATCTCGAGGAAGATTAGACCTATTAGTCATTTGGACCTTACTGTGAAGTACGTAAATCTAAAACATCAGGGCACAGAGAGGAAGAAAGAAAGAATTTTTGTAGCATGTTATTATTTTAAGAGCAAGCAGGCCTGAGTGAGATGTTGACATTGGAAGGGAACCAGGGAAGACCAAAGAGGATTGGAAGCGCATCAGACGCAGACCACCGCCGCTTTGCAGCTCTGTCCAGGCCCGAGGGAGGCGTCCTCCCCTGCCGCCTCCCTCCTCTGGCATCGGGCAGCAGGGACACGAGCGGTGACTGGCTCCCCTGTGCGCGCTCCTTACGATGCACCCAGCAGTGTGCTCGACGTTGACATCCCTGTGCCCCTCACCGTAACTCCAGGAGGAGGTGACGTTACTGACCTCACTCCCGGGTGAGGAAACCCGGACAACTGAAAATCCCATAAAAGGATTTTTGTAGTATCTATGAAACAGTCTTTTCTGTAATGAAAGAAATTGACTGTGTGGGGCCAGTTTGTAGATGGGAAGAGTACATCTGAGGAGCTGAGTATCTGGTCTCTAATGTTTCTTTGTCTTTCCACTAAGGCTGCCGGTCCCCTGTCCTCCACAAACACCCCCACCACCGTAGCAGCCACGCCACCCAGCCCCGGAGAGCATCACACACAAAGATCCGGGGACACAGAGGGGGAAAGGTCACTTACTTTTGTGTATTATTGCACCACGCAAAGACTGAACGTCACTTCTGTTTAATTTCCGGGTCCTGGCAGTGGAGGTGTTGTTTTCTAAAACAGTGTTTCTTTTCACCGAAATTCCAGTACAGGAAGCTGAATGCAGAAGTCTGTAGCTCCACAGCAGTGAGATTTGACCTGATAACACAGCCCCTGGTACCTTGGGAGATGGGGCTGTAGCCACACACTGACGGGGGCTCCTGGAGGGTCCTTTCAAGTGTCTGGACTTCAGGTTTCTCATCCACACAGACATCACATTTGTCAGGGTCCCCCCACAGCATGTTTTCTGTCTTTGTGGATCTGGACAAAAAAAATCTAGGTCCAACTTACTCTCGTTATTTCGAAGGTTGAAGCAAGCACTGAACTGTTAATCGTAGTAACAAGTAAAGCATTATAGAATCTCAACCAAACGCACCAATAGAATAATTTATTGTTCACAAGGGAGCAGAAATTGGTTCGGGGGAGTGCTGCAACTTGTGATTGAAGAGAGCACAGACACATATACGGTACGTAGGTGATTACACAGTGCATCCCTGAGCGTATTAAGATTTCACTGGAAGGTCGATTAGGGAAAAAAAATTCGTAGAAAGTCTCCTTGTGGAGACAGTAATGAAAATAAGTGAGGTTGAGAAGTTCTGATTTACATAAAATGTTTTCATAATTCTAATAGAAGATTTTAAAACTGGATTTTTAGAAAGGAAATAAATGATACATAAAATATTTGTCATTCCACCCAAATTTCAAGAAACTTCGTTGCAAATACTTAAAGTATTTAACTTCCATAAAATTTAGGCAGGTTTTCAAAGACCCCAGATGAATGTCAAGAGTTAGCTGTTTACAGGGCCAGAAATGGCTTCAAACACAGTCTTCCAAAAACCCACTGGACAAAGCTCATCTAAGCAGGGACCTCTCCCCATAAGCAACATCAGGTCCCTGTTTCAGAACATGGAAGTCAGAGTCTCCATGCTTCAGCACCAAGGCTCATATAAGGATAAAGCGTGAGGCTCTAATGGAATTGGCTGTACAGTGTCAACCACCCAGGGGAGGAAATGTCATTGTTGCCAAGAGTATCCTAGGGGGAAGAAGCTAGATGGGGACCTGGTTCTGCTGGGAAGATGAGTACAGAAATAAAACACATTTTTTAAATCACCTTTTTAAATGAAGTGTTAAGTGATAGAGAAGTCCATAAATCATAACTGAAAATCAATGCTAAGTAAACACACCTCCATAACCACCACCTAAATCCAGAAATAGAATATCAGTACCCCAAGAAGCCCCCTGGCATCCCCCCTCAGGGACTACCTGACTTCTCTCCCATTGATTAGTTTTGCCTTTTTTTGAACATTATATAAATGCAGTCTTACGGTATACATACGCACGTGAGTTCTTCTGCTCAACATTGTGTCCGTGAGATGCATCTTTACTGGTGCAGATAGAAGTAGTTAATTTTTATTCCTGTCTAGTATTTTATCATTTATCCACCCATCATCCTCTTGGTGGACAGTTGGGTTGTTTCCGGTTGGGACTGTTATGAATAATGCCATACTAAGCATTCTGACCTGTGTGTTTTGGTTCATGTATGTAGATTTTTGTCAGGTGTCCCTCGAGGAATGGAATTGGGTCAGAGGATAGGCACAGGTTTGTCTTTAGTAGATAACATAAAACACTTCTGCGAAGTGGTTGTACCAATTCACACTTCTCCCAGCCGTGATTGAGCGCTCTCGATGTTCCGAGTGCTTCGTATTGGCGTCTTATTCGTTATAGCAGCAGTTCTGCCGGATGTGCAGTGCTGTTTTGTTGTGCCTTTTTCCATTTTCCTCGTGTCTGATGAGGTGTTAAGCCCTTGTTCACACGTTTAAGGACCGTTGGGATAGATTTTCTTGTGATATGCTTGTTCAGGATTTTCCCATTGCGTTTTGTCTTTTTCTTACTGATTTGTGAGACTTTTTTTTGTATATTCTAGATATGATGCCTTGTCAGAAATACGTATTAGAGGGGCACCTGGGTGGCTCAGTCGGTTGAGTGTCCAAGTTCGGCCCAGGTCATGATCTTGCGGTTTGTGGTTTGAGCCCCACATCAGGCTCTGTGCTAACAGCTCAGAGCCTGGAGCCTGCTTCAGATTCTGTGTCTCCTTCTCTTTCTGCTCCTTCCCCGCTCACACTCTGTCTCTCCCAAAAGTAAATAAATACTGAAAAGTTAAATAAAATAAAAAAAGAAATATGTATTACAAGTACCTTCTCCTATGATTTGACTTTTCACTCTTAAAGCTGTCTGTCTCCCTTAGTGTGTTTTGTGTCCTGTTTAAGAAATCTTTCCCTACCCAAAGGCCATGAAGATATTATCCTAAGTTTTCTTTTTTTTTTTTTTTTTTTTTTTTTTTTTTTGAGAGAAAAAGAGCACAAGTCAGGGAGAGGCAGAGAGAGAGGGAGAGAGCGAGCCAGTGCAGAGCCTGACGCATGGCTCAAACCCACGAACCACCAGATCGCAACCTGAGCTGAAGTCAAACATTCGACCAACCGAGCCACCCAGGCACCCTGAAATATTACCCTAAGTTTTCTAAAAGTTTACTGCTTTCATAACTCACGTTTAGGTTTCTGAGATGGTGTGAGGTGTAGGGGTCAGTTAAGGGCCTTATTTTTATCTGTGTGAATATCCAGGGTGGCCCAGCACCATTTATTGTAAGGACCACCCTCTTGCTAGTGCACTTCAGTGCCATCTTGGCGATAACTCAAGAGGCTCTATATGTGAGGGTCTGTTTCTGGATTCTCTGTTCTCTTCCATTTGTTGTTCTGCCCTTGTACCAGCACCACACCATCTTAATAACTGGCTTTATAATGAGTTTTGATAAGGGGTATGGCTCTTCCAGCTTTGCTTTCCTTCAGTGATGCCATGGCCATTCTTGGTCCTTTGTGTTTCCATATATAGCTCAGAATCACCTTCAGAATTTCTACCAAGCAAGCAAGCAAGCAAGCAAAACTTGCAGGGGGGGTCTCATTTGATTGATATCTTTATACTATTGAGTCTTCCAATCCACGACCATGATGATTTTGTCTTCACACATTAACAGTCAAGTCGTTAGCAGAAGCAGGATCAAATTCAGACATGATTTTATTATCAAGTCTAATTTTCTTTTCCTTTTGAAGGCCACTCAATGACAAAAATAACAACAGTGGGAATTCGGCTCTGAACAGCACCACGCCTAATACACCAAGACAGAATCCATCTGCTTCCGTGAGAAAGCCGGGGCCCCTGCCTTCTAGCCTGGATGACTTAAAGGTAATACTTCAAAGTAGAGTTTATTCACCCGTAATTACCACAAAAACAGAAATGATTGGCCACATTTGTCTGAGGTGTAGGTAAGTTTTCACTAGACCTTCAGCTTTACCAACAGTAAGATAACCTTTTCAGGGGTACTGTCTGTTTACGTCCAGTAAGTTTCTTTGAAGACGATCAGTAATAACTCTGATTTGTTGAGCATAGACCGTGTGTGGGCACCAGAACACTTGTGACTGCAGAGGGAGATTTTCTTCTTCCCCGCTCCTTGCTGAGTTGGGAGAAGCAGGAAAATGTTAACAGTCAAGAATCTCCTCTCTGAGGCCAGACTGCATAGGCTTCCTCCCTCAGCTCAGCTTCTGGTTATCCATGGTAGGTCAGACATAACGGTCTGCCTTTCACTGCCCCAATCTCCTCATCTGTGCACTAGGAATAATAATAATAACACCCACACCTCATGTGAAGATTAATTGTAAGAATAGGGGCATCCGAGTGGCTCAGTCACTTAAGCGTTCAGCTCTGGATCTCCCCTCAGGTCTTGATCTTAGGGTCGTGAGTTCGAGCCCCGAGTTGGGCTCTACGCTGGGCATGGAGTCTGCTTTAAAAAAAAGAAAAGAAAAGAAGAGAAAAGACAAAGTATAAAGCACTTCCATCAGTGTGTGGCACGTGGTAATTACTCAATGAATGTGACTGTCCTCGTCACGATTTCTGATTGTAAATCCTCAGACAGAACAGGAATTACCCTCTAAAAGCCCTTGCTTTACCTCCAGCCTTCCCAGTGCCACAGGTCCGTAGCTGTGTGTGCATCGGGAAGAGAAACCGTCCCCTTTGCCCATACATGGTAACGTGGAGCTGACAGGCGGTAGGCACGTTTTGCGTCTGGGCGTCCTGTAGATCTGTCGGGAGTTGCGGTACCGAGAGAAGAGACGTGATTTGTTTGTACTTGCAGGTGTCGGAACTGAAGACGGAGCTGAAGTTACGGGGTCTTCCGGTGTCGGGCACCAAACCGGACCTCATCGAACGCCTGAAGCCCTACCAGGAAGTGAACAGCAGCGCTGTTGCTGCCGGCGGCGTCCTGGCGGTGCCAGCGTCTGCCATCGTCGCCAGCAACCCAGAAGTCACCGTGGCACTGCCGGTGACAACGCTGCACAACTCCGTGACGAGCTCAGGCCCCTCTTTCAAGGCAGAGTTGCCGCCTGCCGGAAGCAGCAACGTCGCCCACGCCGAGAGCGTCAGCTCCCCCCTGCCCATCTCGCCTTCCCCCTCCGAGCAGTCCAGTCTCGGGACCGAGGACACAAGCATGGCAGACACGTTCACCGAGATCATGACCATGATGTCTCCCGCGCAGTTCCTGTGCTCGTCGCCGCTGAGAGTGACGGGCAGCGAGGACAGCCCGAGTCCCGCCAGCAGCACGCTGTCGAGTCTGGAACTGGACGCGGCCGAGAAGGACCGCAAGCTGCAGGAGAAAGAGAAGCAGATCGAGGAGCTAAAGAGGAAACTGGAACAGGAGCAGAAGCTCGTGGAAGTTCTGAAAATGCAGCTTGAGGTTGAAAAGCGAGGGCAGCGGCAGCAGCAGCAGCAGCCGCTGGAACCCCAGCCCGGCGCCGCGGCCAGCTCGGCCGGCAAGTTAGATCCGAAGCATGGCGGCGTGGGCTCCCCCGTCAAGGACGAGACCGCGCTGCCCGACTGCTCCAGCCCCAGGCGGCCTGGCCCGCTGGCCAGCCATCCTGTGGGCCAGCCTGTCTCGGCGGGCGGCCAGACCCTGGTTGCCAAAAAGGCCGTAGTGATCAAGCAGGAGGTCCCCGTGGCCCAGGCCGAGCAGCAGAGCGTCGTCCCACAGTTTTACGTGAGTTCCCAGGGACAGCCGCCGCCTGCCGTTGTCGCTCAGCCTCAGGCTTTACTGACCACACAAACCGCTCAGCTGCTGCTGCCGCTGTCCATCCAGGGCTCCAATGTCACCTCAGTGCAACTCCCAGTAGGCAGCCTCAGACTCCAGGTGTGAAGTGTGTCTTCTAACTCCTTTGCCTTACAGCCTGCATGGAACGGAAACTTGCCTTATGGCGAGCGCCCCAGCCTTCTCATACATGCACCCCAGCCGGGCCTCAGAGGTGCAGAAAATGTGTGCGTGGGGGGCGGGGACCTGGAATTTAATTCAGAAATGTTAATAGCTAGCATTGTCTCCACATAGTTAAAACAAGCAAGCGGTGCTTTCCTGCTTTTGATCGCTTTTATCTTTAGTGAACACGGTATCGTTAGTGAACGTGCAGACATTTTGAGATACCGGTTACAGTATCGTGAGAATAGCTGGTGTCGCTGAGTGCTTTTTGTGTGCAAGGCACAGGATCACGTACTTTATTTTCTTATTTATTTAAGTCATCTCTACACCCAGCATGGGGCTCCAACTCACGGCCCCGAGATCGAGAGTCACATGCTCCTCCGTGTATTTTAAATGGCTCACTCCCTTCAGCTCTCCCTTCCCCCCAGAAGATCTAAGTGATGGCACCCATTTTGAGGTAGAGAAACTGAGGCCTTGAAACGTTGGGTAAGTTGCTCTAGGACAGAGCCGGGTTTTCTAACTGCCCGGCCTTTACTTTTACGCCCACTCGTGTGTTCTGCCTCCTAAACGCGATTCTCGAAAGACACCATTGAAGTCAAGATGCCTAAGGCATGTGGGGCATCTGAGGAAAATGTGACCACAAACTTAGGAGTGAAGGTGTTGAGGGAGTTGATAAAACACTGGTAAGCATGAAACCTCCTTTTATGCCTCCTCCATAACCTGTGTATTGACCTTGTTTTTATGCAGTGCATTTGGTAGGTTTTCACACAGTGGGTGGGCGACAGGTGAACAGAAACCACCTGGGACAGTGCTCCTCAGCTTTGACCACCCGCCCCCCCACCCACATACTCTTCATGGCAGAGACCAGTGGGTTGTGCCCCTGAGGTTAGGAAGCATGACCCAGAGGCCCTTGGCATGTGCAAGCATTCTAATTTTCCTGTTTGATCTTTAGACTGTCTGTGAAATTCAAAGTCTACTCTGTGACACAGCTTTTCTAAACATGTATTTTTCCATCCAAATCTTCCATTAGAGTTGACATTCTCCATTCTGGGCCCGTGTGTGCCCCAGCACATAGCTGACTGTCTCCAGAGGGAGCACATACTGTTTGGGCAGTTAGGCCTCAGATTTTTCTTGCTGCTGTTAAAATTATTGTCACACCTGGCCTGTTGTGTGTAGAGCCACTATAGGTTTTTATTTCAGTTTTCCGTTTTCTCAAAATTTCCCAATGAGAATCTTAGCCACTTAAGAAATAATAAGAGCGTGAAAAAAACTGGTCTGGTGTTAGGTCTCTGGTTTAGAATTAAGGTTCAAACTGTGTTGTCGATGAAGTGTGTATCTATCTGTATTTTATCACTTCATTTCAGATATGTTCCCCACATGATCGCATGTTGCACATGTAAACTCTTTTTTTTTTTCAGTTTATGTATGTATTTTTTAAGTAACCTCTACGCCCAAACTCAACCCAAACTTTGCAGCTCCCACTCACAACCCCGAGATCCAGAGTCCCATGCTCTTCTGACCGAACCATCCAGGTGCCCCCAACACCTACACTCTTGATTCTGAGTTTGATTTTGATAATTAAATCAATATTTTGTTTGCTTCCTAGACTCCACCACAAGCAGGAATCCAGACTCAGACTCAGCCGCAGACAGCAGCCACCACCCTGTCCTCAGGCTTAGCCCAGACCGTACCTCAGAAGCAAGAAGCTTTCACGCCACATGTGCTCAGTCAGCCTCAGCAAGTTAGAAAGGTTGGTGAATGCTAACGAGTGACAGGCCGTCGCCGATGGTGACTGTCATCTGCTCAGCCATTCTGCAAGTGTCCTCATAGCGGTCTCTTCCGTGGGAAGCACCTGTTTGTTCTTTTGTATCACGCACCTCCCACTGGATGGGCCTCAGGCCACCTGCCATCCGGCTGCAGATTATGCAGTTATTAGGGAAAAAGGGTTCTTTTTTACTGAAAGACCGGTCATCTTAACAGTTAAAGCCCTTTTCCAAGTAAAAGTTTCAAAAGTTTGTTTTTAATCCTCATGTAGGATTTTTTGAGTTTTAAAATAAATTCCTTTTCAAATTAATCATCTTGTGGGGGAGGGGGAAGTGCTGTTCCCTGGGTAGAAATATTTGAAGTTGAAAAAGATACTTTTTCAGTGTCTACCTTGAATAAGATCTTTATATATTTAAGGGTTTGCCATCTTGCGGGCTAAGAGCCAGAGGGCCCAGGTGTGCGGATTCTGGTTCCCCACTTCCTACAGGTTTGGCCTTATGCAAAATTCACTTACTTCCTCTGAGCGTCATTTTCCTCATCTTTCAGATGACCGTGTTGGTCTAGGACTCAGTAACCCCTCCATGTGTTCCTACCAAAAAATTGTGATGTTGAATAGCCCAGAAGTTACAAAAATTCCCTCTTACCCAGCAGGTGGAGCTGTGTGCACATCTCCTTGACAGAAAACTCTTAAGGCCTCAAAAATAGGTCTTATTTTTAACCTTGAGAATTATTAGTCCCAGAATGTTAATCTTCAACATAAAAGAACTTGGATAATTAGGTGTACCTGTAGACATGCCCCAAGGTAGCGTGAACCGTCTGGGCTAAGACCACTTGAGCAGCAGACAGAAATTGACGCCTGAGGTCATCAGTAGTCACATTATCATGTGCTCTCTTCTGGAATCTCCTCTGGGAAATGCAGTGAGTTACAGCAGCATATTACTGACTTTGGGCTCACAATAACATTCTAGGGTGGTGATCGCCTCAGTGAACGTTCCAATGTTAAGACAGTTTTCTTTAAGAGAAGAGAGAGAAAAACAGGATATAGCCAGGAGAAATAAGGGTTTATTCACTAAGTCTCAATATTAGAATCAGGGATCATTAATTCCAGCTTTTTCAAAGAGGAGTATGCTTCCAGAACTCCTCGCCCAGAGCAGCTGTACCTTTTGAAGGGGTGTACACACACACACACACACACACACACACACACACACACACACACACACACACACTTGCCCACTTAAGAAATACGTATGTATGTTTACAATAGAAACGCAGAGGTAAGTTTTTCTCTTTCAGAATACTAGTGGTATAAAGTACATAAAATATTTTTATGAGTAAATCAGCTCTGTGAAATACAATCACAAAATCACACAGTGACCATACATTTGTAAAAGGCCCTAAGACCTTTGGCTCGTGATGGGGGCTAAACAGACACTTGTTAGTTCCACAGGAGGGAATCCTCACCGTTCCCTGACAGAGCGGAGGCCAGCTTCTCAGAAGGGGGCAGATTTTAAATGGGGCCCTGCAAGGATTTGGAGACACTTTCAACAAACTGAAAACCTGAGTGTGGCCGCAGCCTGTGTGGCCTTTCCGGTCGGACAGAAATGGGGCCGGGTGGTGGAAGCTTTTTGTGCCAGCCAGAGAGGAGGGTTTTACCGTAAGGACAGAGGAGCCAGGGATTGTGGGGGCTCCATCAGGTGTGTGCTGAGGCTGCAACTGTAGCCAGAGGGTCGACAGGGAGGGAGGCACAGTGAAGAGGATGCCACGGTACTCCCGTGATCAGGAGCAAGGACCTGGATTAGGACAGCGGAGGACAGAGGCCTGATTCAGGAGGCATTCGTAAGGCGTGTGAGCACTGAAGGGAGACAGCAGAGGAGACCGATGGCTCCGTTTACCAAAGTTTTAAAAATAAATGAAGGGAAAACCAAGAAGTACTTTTCCTCCGAGGCTGGTGGTGGTGGAAGGAAAGGGGAAAGTTTCGTTTGGAATATATTACATTTGAGATGTCCTGAATTTATGTTTGTAAATAAAGGTTATAAATATGGCTTTGGCACTTGGAAGCAAGGTGGAAAAGAGGTGGGTTTGGGGATTATTAGCTTAATCGTGGACATGAAAGCTGTGAAAGTAGATGAGACCACCCTGGTGAGGAATATGAGAAATTCAGCTATCGCCTAAGACAGAAATCATACTGAGCAAGCGCTGATTTCCCAGAAGGTACAGTCCACACCGCCATCAAAGACAGGCCACTGAGTAAAGGGACCACGGATGCTGGAGAATCAGGGTCGGCAGACCACGGCCTGAGGGCCACCTCCAGCGCCCCACCTGTTTCTGTAGATAAAGTTATTGGAAGCCAGCCCCACCCATTGATTTATGCGTTGTCCAAACTGCTGCTGGGCCAGAGTGGCAGAGGTGAACAGTTCCAACAGACACCCCGTGGCCTGCAGACCCTAAACTGCACACGTGGTGGCTCCTTACAGGGCAAGTCTGCCGACCCTCGTCCTAAAACATGGTTTTCTTCGGTAGGAAGAGCCAAAGAACAGATTGGATTGAATGGAAAATATTTGTCCGTTACAGGTTTTCACGAACTCGGCATCAAATTCAGTTCTTCCGTATGAGAGACCACCTGCTCCAGCGGTCCAGCAGCCCTTTGTGAACAAGACCTCCACCAGTGTTCTTCAGTCCAGAAGCGCACCACTTGCCTCCCTGCAGAATGGACCTACCGCTTCCAACAAGGTAGTGCTGTGCACACGGGGCAGCAGTAACAGTGCTTGCTCATGGGGCCCTAAAGCACTGCAGAACCCAGTGCTTCGGGCGTGGAGGGACTGAGTATCAATATTAATGGGACAAAATAGCCAAAGACCGTGGTGACGGTTGTTAAGGGGCAGCTTGGCTGTTACCGCGGAACAGATGACCCTTCCCTCACAGGATGGTGCCCCGGTGCCATCAGCCACACAGGCTGGAGGTGAGAAGGCTCCTGAGTTCAGGAGCGCCGTGACTCGGCCGCCCTCTGAGCTCACTGCCCAGACCTGACATGTGCCCTCCTCTTTTTGCCTCAGCCTAGTTCGCCCCCTCCACCCCAGCAGTGCGTCGTCCAGCACTCCCTGTTTGGGAGCCCGGTCCCCAAGACAAAAGACCCTCCCCGCTACGAGGAGGCCATCAAGCAGACACGTGGTGCCCCGTCCTCCCTTCCAGAGGTAAGTAAGCGAGACCAGCGGCCACGGTCTGTGGGCTGGTATCTGGGGTGTCGTCCTCACACTGAATCCCTTGTTTAAAACGCGCTTGCCGCTGTACGAACACAAATTTCAGAGCCAAGAACCTCATTTGCATTTGAAATGCTATTTTTTTTTAATTGAAGTATACTTGACATACAATATTATAGTGGCTTCAGGTGTTCAGCAGTCATTTGACACTCTTATACGTTATGAAATGTTCCCCAGGTAAGTGCAGTTACCATCTGTCACCATACAGTGTTATTACGAGATCACGGACTGTGTCCCCTGTGCTATACTGTACATCCCTGTGACTTGTTCTGTACCTGGAGACTCGTACTGTTAATAACCTCCACTTACTGTACCCATCCCCCCGCCCCATCTCCCCTCTGGCAGCCACCGGTGTGTTTGGATTTATGAGTGTTTCTGTTTTGTTTGTTCATTTATTCTGTTCTTTAGATTCCATAGAGAAGTGAAATCGTTTGGTATCTGCTTTTCTCTGTCCACCTTCTTTCACTTCACATAAACCCCTCGTAGTCCATCCCTACTGTCACAAATAGGAAAAATACTTTCTGTAGCTTGTTTTTAATGTTTTATTTTTGAGAGACAGAGAGATACTGAGCATGAGCAGGGTAGAGGCCAAGAGAGAGAGAGAAAGAATCAGAAGCAGGCTCCTGGCTCTGAGCTGTCAGCACAGAGCCCGATGTGGGGCTTGAACTCACAAGCTATGAGATCATCGCCTGAACCAAAGTTGGACACTTAACAGACTGAGCCACCCAGGCGCCCCAGAAAAATACTCTTTTTTTATAGCTGAGTAATAATCCTCTGTGTGTGTGTGTGTCACATCTTCTTTACCCAGTCATCTATCCGTGGACACTTAGGTTGCTTCCATATTTGGCTAGTGTAAGTCATGCTGCAGTAAACATAAGGGTACAGATATCTTTTCAAATTAATGGTTTTTGCTTTCTTTGGAAAAATACCCAGAGGGGCGCCTGGGTGGCGCAGTCGGTTAAGCATCCGACTTCAGCCAGGTCACGATCTCGCAGTCCGTGAGTTCGAGCCCCGCGTCGGGCTCTGGGCTGACGGCTCAGAGCCTGGAACCTGTTTCCAATTCTGTGTCTCCCTCTCTCTCTGCCCCTCGCCCGTTCATGCTCTGTCTCTCTCTGTCCCAAAAACAAATAAACGTTGAAAAAAAAAAAATTTAAAAAAAAAAAAAAAAAAAAAAAAAAAAAAAGAAAAATACCCAGAAGTGGAATTGCTGCATCATAGGGTAGTTCTATTTTTTAATTTTTTGAGGAATCTCCATACTGTTTTTCACAGTGGCTGCACCAGTTTGCATTCCCACCAGTAGTGAAAGAGGGTCCCCTTTTCTCCACATTCTTCCCAACACTTGTTACTTCTTGTCTTTTTGAGAGTGGCCATCCTGAACTGGTGTAAGTTGTTATCTCGTGGTTTTGATTTGCATTTCCCTGATGACTCTTTTCCATGTTGGCCATCTGGATGTCTTCTTTGGAAAAATGTGTATTCTGCTATTTGGGGGTGGAGGGATGGAATGTTCTGTATATATCTATTAAGTCTGTCTGGTCTTATGCATCATTCAGAGCCACGATTTCCTTACTGATTTTCTGCCTGGATGATCTATTCATTGATGTTAGTGAGGTGTTAAAATTCCCTACTATTATTTTATTACTGACAATTTTCCCCCTTTAGTCCATTAATATTTACTGTATCTGCAAAATATAGGGGCTCTTTTGTTGGGTGCATGGGTATTTACAGTTGTTATGTCCTCTTTTTGGATTGATCGCTTTAACGTTATGCGGTGCCCTTCTATGTCTCATTACAGCCTTTACTTTAAAGTCTGTTTTTGTCTGTTGTAAATTTTTAAATATTTGCTACCTTGGCTTTTTTGCTTCCATTTGTATGGAATATCTTCTCCTATCCCTTCACTTTAAGTCTGTATATGTCTTTAGGTCTGAAGTGAGTCTCTTATAGGCAGCACATAGATAGCTCTTGGGTTTTTTTGTATCCATTAGGTAACCCTGTGTCTTTTGACTGGACCATTTAGTCTGTTTATATTTAAAATGAAAGGTATGTACTTATTGGTGTTTTTTGTTTTCTGGTTGTTTTCAGAGTTCCTCTCATAGCTCTTCTCTTGCTTTCTTTGTGATTAGATGACTTTCTTTGATATTGTGCTTGGATTCCTTTCTCTTTATTTGTTGTGTGTCTTTTACAGGTTTTTTGATTTGTGGTTACCTTGAGGTTCATAAATAACATCCTAGGTATATAGTATTCTAAGTTGGCAGTTTGCTTAAGTCCAACACATTCTGAAAGTACTACATTTTTTCCCCCTTTTATGTATATAATGTCATAGTTTACATTTTTTTAATTTTGTGAATCCCTTAAGTAGTTATTGTAGATACAGTTGATTTTACTTCTTTGTCTTTCACCCCTCATACTAGTTTTATAAGTGAATGATCTACTATCTTTAACTGTTTTACCAGTGACACTTCTTCCTTTCATAATTTTCTTACTTCTAGTTAAGGCCTTTTCTTTTCTGCTTCAGGAAGTTCCTTTAACATTTCTTGTAAGGCCAGTTCAGTGGTGATGCACTCCTTTGACTTTTTTTGGCCTGGGCAACTCTTTATAAATTTCCCTCAATTCTGAATGCTGAGTAGAGTGTTCTTCGTTGTAGATTTTTTTTTCCTTTCACCACTTTGTATATATTACGCTGCTACCTTCTGTGAAGGTTTCTCCTGAGAAATCAGTGTATAGCTTCATGGTGTTTCCTTTATATGTAATTAGTTGCCTTTCTCTGTATCTTTAATTTTTGACGTTTTATTTTTTTTTTTTCAACGTTTATTTATTTTTGGGACAGAGAGAGACAGAGCATGAACGGGGGAGGGGCAGAGAGAGAGGGAGACACAGAATCAGAAACAGGATCCAGGCTCTGAGCCATCAGCCCAGAGCCTGACGCAGGGCTCGAACTCACGGACCGCGAGATCGTGACCTGGCTGAAGTTGGACGCTTAACCGACTGCGCCACCCAGGCGCCCCAATTTTTGACATGTTTTAAATGTGTACTTACTTTTGAGAGAGAGAGAGAGAGTGAGAGCAGGGGAGGGACAGAATCTGAAACAGGCTCCAGGCTCTGAGCTGTCAGCACAGAGCCTGATGCGGGGATTGAACCCACAAACCATGAGATCATGACCTGAGATGAGGTCCTACACTTAACGACTGAGCCATGCAGGCACCCCTAAGTTTTGACATTTTAGTTATTATGTGGACTTCCTTAGGTTCATCTTGTTTGGAACTCTCCACCTTCCTGTACCTGGCTATCTGTTTCCTTCTCCAGGTTAGAGAAGTTTTCACCTATTTTTTCTTCAAAGTTTTCTGGCCCTTTTTTTCTCTCTTCTCCTTCAAGGAATTTATAAGGCAAATGTCAGTATAGTTGTTGACCCAGAGGTCTCTTAACCTAACCTCATTTTTTTTTCTATTCTTCTTTTTGCTATTCAGTTTGGATGATTTCCACAGCGCTGTCTTCCAGATAACTCACCTGTTCTTCTGCGTCCTCATCTGCTGCTGATTCCCTCTTGTGTATTTTTCAGTTCTGTTATTTTGTTCTTCAGCTTTGATTGGTTCTTTTTTTATATTTTCTGTCTCTTTGTTGAAGTTCTGAGTTCATCCATTCTTCTCTCAGATCCAGTGAACATCTTTTATGACCATTACTTTGAATTCTTTATCAGGTAGATTGCTTATCTCTGTTTCATGTAGTCCTTTTTCTGAGGTTTTATGTTGTTCTTTCATTTGGAACATATTACTCTGTCTCCTCATTTTGTCTGACTCTGTGTTTGTTTCTATGTATTAGGTAGCTTGGCTCCATCTCCTGGTCTTAAAAGTGGTGGCTTTGTGTAGAAGGCGTCCCTTACGGCCCAGTGACACAATCCAATCAGGTGATGCTCACCAGAACCATGCACTCGAGGGTGATGTCTGTGTGGGCTGTTGTGACTGGGCCAAGACTTCTGTGGGTACGCTGGTGGGCAGGGCTGGCCCCACCCTTCTACAGAACAAGCTGCCCACTTGGTGGGGCAGGGCAAGCGTCGTTAGCAAGACTGATGGACAATGTCAGAGCTGGCTCCCACCAGTATTTACATTCATAGACAAATATCCCACAGATCTGTGCTCTTCCAGCACATGCCCTAAAAAGTAAATCTCCTTCGCATATACCCCAGACGCTTTCCAAACTGCTACTTCTGTGCTGGGTCTTAGACTAAGTGATATAATGCACTGGCCCTTTAAAAGCAGAATCTCAGTTCCCTATAGCCTTCTGGCTCCTGCCCCACTAATTTTCAAAGCCAAAGATTATGGGGGTTCATGTCCCCATTGGAGATCCCCAAGGTTGGGGGTGCCCACTGTGGGGCTTGATCTCACTCCCACTTATGGGTGATAGGGATCACAGTGACTGGGATTTGGTTTCTGACCACACCCCACCCCTCCTTCCCTTCTCCATGTGGCTTTCTTTTTATCTTTAGCTGTGGGAGAGGTTCTGTTAGTCTTCAGGTCATTTTCAGAAGGAGTTTCACTATATTTAGTTACACACTTCATGTGTCCATGGGAAGTGAGCTCAGGATCCACCTACTCTGCCATTTCCCATGCTTCTCCTTTAAATGCTACTTTAAATCAAAATACCACTCACTGTGAAGACTGCCAAACAATTTCGGCAGCTGTGTAACCTGCAATTCCTACTTACTCACAAATTCAGGGTTTGTCTTTTAACTTCTCCTTGGGGGGTGGGTCATGTTAAGGATAGATGTGATGGTAGCCAGGGCATGTATTTTATACACGTTTCTCTTTTCTTCTCTTCTTATTTTTTTAAAGCCAAGTATAATTAACATATAGGTGTACAATATAGTGATCCAGTAAACCAGGTTCTCTGGTTGCTTTTTTTAAAAATTTACATCCATGTTAGTTAGCTTACAGTGCAATTTACGAGTCTAGTTGTTGTGTTTTTCTTTTTTAATTTACATCCAAGTTACATTTACATCCAGTTAGCATATGGTGCAATAATGATTTCAGGAGTAGAATCCAATGATTTATCCCCTACATGTTAACACCCAGTGCTCATCCCACAAGTGTCCTCCTTAATGCCCCTTGCTCATTTAGCCCATCCCCCCCAACACCTCCAGCAACCCTCAGTTTGTTCTCTGTATTTAGGAGTATTATGTTTTGTCCCCCTCCCTGTTTTTATATTATTTTTACTTCCCTTCTGTTATGTTCATCTATATGAGTTACGTCATATGAGTTTGTCTTTCTCTGAATGACTAATTTTGCTTAGCATAATACCCTCTAGTTGCATCCATGTTGTTGCAAATGGCAAGATTTCTTTCTTTTTGATTGCCTAGTAATACTCCATTGTATATATATATACACCACATCTTCTTTATCCATTCATCCATCAATGGACATTTGGGCTCTTTGCATACTTGGGCTATTTTTGATAGTGCTGCTATAAACATGGGGGGTGCACTTGCCCCTTCGAAACAGCACACCTGTATCCTTTAGATAAATACCTAATAGTGCAATTGCTGGGTCATAGGGTAGTTTTATTTTTAATTTTTTGAGGAACCTCCATACTGTTTTCCAGAATGGCTGCACCAGTTTGCATTCCTACCAGCAGTGCAAGAGGGTTTCTTTTTCTCCATCCACAGCAACATCTGTTGTTGCCTGAGTTGTTAGTGTTAGCCTTTCTGACAGGTGTGAGGAGGTATCTCATTGTGGTTTCGATTTGTATTTCCTTGATGATGAGTGATGTGGAACATTTTTTTCTTGTGTAGGTTGGCCATCTAGATGTCTTCTTTGGAAAAGGGTCTGTTCGTGTCTTTTGCCCTTTCTTCACTGGATTCTTTGTTTTTTACGTGTTGAGTTTGATAAGTTCTTTATAGATTTTGGATACTAACTCTTTATCTGATACGTCATTTGGAAATATCTTCTCACATTCTGTTGCTTGCCTTTTGGTTTTGCTGATTGTTTCTTTCGCCATGCAGAAGCTTTTTATCTTGATGAGGTCCCAGTAGTTCAAGAGGCTGGTTTTTATTGTCTCTTTTTCCTTTGTTTGTTTTATTTCTTAAATTCCACATATGAATGAAATTATTTGGTATTTTTCTCTGACTGACTTACTTCACTTAGCATTAGGCCTGCCAAATCCACCCATGTTGTATATGGCAAGGTCTCATTCTTTTTTTGTGTGTGGCTGAGTAATATTCCATTGTGTATAATATACTCCATCTTCTTTATCCATTCATCTATCACTGGACACTTAGATTGCTTCCATCATTTGGCTGTTGTAACTAATACTGCAGTAAACATAGGGGCGCCTATCTCTTTTCAAATTAGTGTTTTGTTTTCTTTGGGTAAATACCCAGTGCTGAGATTACTGGATCATATGGTAATTATGTTTTTAATTTTTTAAGGAACTTCCATACTGTTTTCCACAGTTGCTGTACCAGTTTGCATTCCCATCAACAGTGCACAAGGGTTCCTCTTTCTTCACATCTTCGTCAATACTTGTTGTCTTGTGTTTTTGATTTCAGCCATCTCACAGGTGTAAAGTGGTGGCTCATTGTGGTTTTGATTTGCATTTCCCTGATGATGAGGGATGTTGAGCATCTTTGTATGTGTTTGTTACCTATCTGTATGTTTTCTTTGGAAAAATGCCTGTTCATGTCTTCTGCCCATTTTTAACTGGATTGGGTTTTTCTTGGTGTTGAATTATAGAAGTTCTTTGTATATTTTGGATATTAACCCCTTGTCAGTTAGATCATTTGCAAACATCTTCTCTCATTCAGTAGGCTGCCTTTTTGTTTTGTTAATGGTTTCCTTTACTGTGCAAAAGCTTTTTATCTTGGTGTAGTACCAAGAGCTTAATTTTGCTTTTGTTTCTCTTGGCAGAGGAGACATATATACAAAAATGTTTCTGTGGCTGATATCCCAAGAAATTATTACCTAAGTTTTCTTCTAGGACTTTGATGGTTTCAGGCCTCACATTTAAGTCACTAATCAATTTTGAGTTTATTTTTGTACCTGGTGTAAAAAAAGTGCTCCAGTTTCACTCTTTTGCATGTAGCTGTCCAGTTTTCCCAACACCGTCTGTTGAAGAGACTATGTTTTCTTCTTTGTATATTCTCTTTTCCTTTGTTATAGATTAATTGGCCATAAAGGCATGTTTATTTCTGGACTGTTCTGTTCCATTGATCTATGTGTCTGTTTTTCTGCCAGTACAGTACCGTTCTGATTACTCTAGTTTTGTATCTTGAAAACTGGGATTGTGCTACCTCCAACTTTGTTCTTCCTCTTCCAGATTGCTTTGGCTATTTAGGGTCTTTTGTGGTTCCATACAGCTTGTAGGATTGTTTGTTCTAGTTCTGTGGGAAATGTTGGTATTTTGATAGAGATTGCATGAAATATGTAGATTGCTTTGGGTAGTGTGAACATTTTCACAATACTGGTTCTTCCAATCCATGGGCATGGGATGTTTTTCCATTTGTTTATGTCATTTTCAGTTTCTTTCATCAGTGTTTCATAGTTTCTAGACCACAGGTCTTTCACCTCCTTGGTTAAGTTTATTCGTGAGCATTCTATTCTTTTTGATACAGTTGTAAATGGGATTGTTTTCTTAATGCCTTTTTCTGTTACTTCATTATTAATATATAGAAATGCAATAGATTTCTATATATTAACTTTGTGTCTTGTGACTGCACTGAATTCATTATCAGTTCTAGTATTTTCTTTATATAGTATCATGCTCTCTGCAAATAGTAGAAGTTTTACTTCTTCCTTGCCACTTTGGACACCTTTTACTTCTTTTTCTTATCTCATTGCTATGTATTCACATCCAGTACTGTGTTGAATAAACACCGTGAGAGTGGACATCCTTCACTTGCTCCTGATCTTAGAGGAAAAGCTGTTTCTCACTATCAAGTATGAGGTTACCTGTGGGTTTTTCCCATATACGGCCATTATGATGTTGATGTATGTTCCCTCTAAACTTACTTTGTTGAGAAGTTTTATCCTAAATGGATGTGACACTTCATCAAATGCTTTTCCTCCATCTATTGAGAAGATCATATGGTTTTTATTCTTTATCTTGTTAATGTGATGTATCATTCTTGATTGATTCATAAGTATTGAACCATCTTTGCATCTCAGGAATAAAAACCATTTGATCATGGTGAATGATCTTTTTAATGTATTGTTGAATTAGGTTTGCTAATATTTTGGTGAGGATTTTTGCATCTATGTTTATCAGACATCATACTAACTTATAGTTTTATTTTCTTTTTTTGTAGTGTCTTTATCTGGCTTTGGTATCAGGGTAATGCTGGACTTATAGAATGAATTTAGAAGCTTTCCTTCCTCTTCTATTTTGGATTAGTTTGAGAATAGATATTAACTCTTCTTTAAATGTTTGGTAGAATTCACTTGTGAAGCCATCTGGTCCTGGACTTCTGTTTGTTGGGAGTGTTTAGATTACTGATTCAATTTCTTTACTAGTAATCAGTCTGTTCCAATTTTCTATTTCTTTCTGATTCACTTAGGGAAAATGATATGTTTCTAGAAATTCATCCATTTCTTCTAGGCTGTCCAATTTGTTGGCATATAATCTTTCATAGTATTTCTTATATTTTTTTGTGTCTCTGTGGTGTTGGTTATTTCTCCTTCATTTCTGATTTTATTTTTTTGAGTCTTATTGTTTCTTTTTTGAGGAGTTTGGCTAAAAGTTCATCAATTTTGTTGGTCTTTTCAAAGAACCAGCTCCTGGCTTCATTGCTCCATCTGTTATTTGGGGGGGGGGGGGGGTTATTTTGTTTGTTTAGTCTATTTCATTGATTTCTGCTCTAATGTTTATTATTTCCTTCCTTATACTGGCCTGGGGCTTTTTTTTCTAGCTCCTTTAGGTTTAAGACTAGGTTGTTTGAGATTTTTCCTACTTCTTGAGGTAGGCCTGTATTGCCATAATCTTCCCTCTTAGAACAGCTTCTGCTGCATCCCAGAGATTTTGGACCGTTAGGTTTTCATTTTCATTTGTCTCCATTTATATTTTGTTTCCTTTTTGATTTCTTCTTTGATTTGTTGGTTGACCCATTCATTAAGTAGCATGTTCTTTCCATATTTTTTTCTTGTAATTTTTAGTTTTATACCATTGTGGTTGGAAAAGATGCATGATAGGATTTCAGTCTTTTTTAATTTATTGAGACTTGTTTTGTCTAATATGTGATCTGTTCTGGAGAGTGTTCCATATGTACTTGAAAAGAATGTGTATTCTTTTGGTTTTGAATGAAATGGTCTGAATATATGTTAGGTCCATCTGGTCCAATGTGTCATTCAAAGCCACTGTTTCCATGTTTTTTGTCTGGATGATCTATCCATTGATGTAAGCGGGGTGTTAAAGTCCCCTAGCCTTAGGTACTACTGTCAGTTTCTTCCTTTATGTCTAGTAATAGATGCTTTATGTATTTAGATTCTTCCATGATGGGTACGTAACTATATGTAATTGTTATATCCTCTTATTGGACTGTTCCCATTTCATTCTGTAGGGTCTTTTGTTTTAAAGTCTGTTTTATCTGATGTAAGTATTGCTGTGTCAGCTTGCTTTTTGCTTCCATTTGCATAATTATTTTTCTATCCCTGTACTTTTCAAAATGTGTCTTTAGTCTACAGTCAGTCTCTGGTAGGCAGCATATATTTCTTATCCATTCTGTCACCCTATGTCTTTTGATTGGAACATTTAATCCATTTACATTCAAGTAATTATTGATGGGTATATCTGCTTATTGCCATTTTGTTATTTGTTTTATGGTTCGTTTTCTAGTTCCTCTCTGTTCTTTTCCCCTTTTGCTGTCTTCCCTTGTGGTTTGGTGTCTTTCTTGAATCATATGCTTGGATTCCTTTCACTTTACCTTTTGCGTATCTATTACCGGTTTTTGATTTGTGGTTACCATTAGGTTGATATATAACATCCTATGCATATGGCGTAGGCATATATTAAGTTGATGGTTAAGTGTGCACCCAATCTAAAAGCACTAAATTTTTACTCTTTGCCTCTGCATGTTTTATGTATATGCTGTCATACTTTACATCCTTTTATTTTGTGAATTACCTTGACTGATTTTTGTAGATATAATTGATTCTACTGCTTTTGTGCTTTAACCTCCAAATTGGGTTTTTATAAGTGACTAATCTATGACTTTTCTTATGTTTGCATTTACCTGTGAAATTTTTTCCTTTCCTAATTTTCTTATTCCTGAACCTGGCCTTTTCTTTCCAAAGAATCCCCTTGAACATTTCTTGTAAGGCTGTTTTGGTGGTGATGAAGTCCTTTAAATTTTGTTTGACAAACTTCATCTCCTATTCTGAATGATACTGTTTGCTGGGTAGAGTATTCTTGGAGGTTTTTTTTCCTTTCCACCCTTTGAATATATCATCCCACTCCCTTCTGGCCTGCAAGGTTTATGCTGGACAATGAGCCAATAGCTATATGGGGTTTCCTTTGTACGTAACCATTTTCCTTTGCTGCTTTTATAATTCTTTGTCACTACTTTTTGCCATTTGAAATGTGTCTCAGTGTTTACCTTCTTGGGTCATCTTCTTTAGGGCGCACTATGCCTCCTAGATCTGGTTGTCTGTTTCCTTTTCCAGATTAGAGAAGTTTTTGGCTATTAATTTTTCAGATAAATTTGGGATCACAATAATTTGAATATTGTTATGGTTTGTTGTGTTGCTGATTCCCTTAACCTATTCTCATTTTTTATTTTGTTGTTGTTCAGCTTGGTTGCTTTCCATTACTCTGTCTTCCAGGTGACTGATCCATTCTTCTGCTTCCTCTGTGATTAAAAATACACAAGAGGGAATCAATTTCACTTATTGAGCTCTTAATCTCTGGTTCTTTTTTATATTTTGGGATACAGTCCACTGTCTCTTTATTTTGTCTAAACCTGTTTGTTTCTTTGTACTAGGAAAATCAGCTATGTCTCCTGCTTTTGAAAGTGGGGTCCTCATGAAGAAGAGGTCCTGTCGTACCCTGTAGTGCCATGTGCCTCGCTCACCAGAAGTAGTTGCTTCAGGGGGTCTCCTACGTGTGTTGCATGCACCCCACTGTTGTGGCTGAGCCACATTTGCCTTCAGTCCAGTTGGCTGCAGTGACCCAACTTTGCCTACTGTGGCAGGATTTCGTCTTTGTGCTGTTAAAGGGCCAGTCTGGGGCTGCCTTGGGCTTGTAGTTGGATCAGACCAGATCCCTGCCTTCAGCCCAAGTTGACAGGGCTATGGTTATACCAGCCTGCAGGGCACTCTCCCTGCTTTGTCCCTGAGAGCCTTTGACTGCCGGCCCTGCCCACTAATAAGAGCACCTGTCTGCTCCAAGCCTTCGTGTGTGCGGTTATCTTCCCGTCTGCCCAGGGCAGGTTGGATGGTGTGAGTCCCCGAGAGAATGACAATCAGTATGTGGGGTTACCAAGGCAGGTGGAGAGTATTTGTGCTGGTTCCTACAAGTGTCGGGTGTCTAAACTTGGCAGGCGGGGGAAGAATGGTGCCCACCAGCTCTTTGGCTCTTGCAGAAGTCTGCCAAAGATCCCTGCCTCTCCAGCACATGTTCTGAGATTAGTAAATACAAAATTAATCTGCTTCCCTTATACCCCAGGCGCTTTTCAAACTGCTCCTTCTATGCTGTATCTCAGTGGGGTTGTTCGTTATGCTGGGTCTTTAAGGGTGGGGACTCGGTTTCCCATTGCCATCCTGCTCTCCCAGAGCTAAGCCCACCGATTGTTAAAGGACCCAGAGTTAAGGCCCACTGGTTTTCAACGTTTCCCAGTTCAGGTCCCCGATGTTTGGGGTGCCTTATGTGGGTGGGGTCTGCTCCCCTCCCTTCTCTGTGCTTGTGGTATCCCTCTCCTTTGTGGTCTGTCTCACCAGGAACTTGATTCCCTACTGCGTCTCTGCCCCCCCCTCCTCTTTTCCATGTCTCTTTTCCATGTATTCTCCTACCATTACCCGTGCGAAGTCTGCTATGTCACTCTTGTACCCATGTGGCTGTCATCTGGCTTTGTCCATGGGATCAGGTGAGCCGAGGGTCCTGGATTCCACCATCCTCCCAGAAGTCCTCTATGGGGCCCTCTTTCCTAAAGCTGCCATTCGTCGGGGGCATTCAGCTGATGGTCTTCCACCTGGCTGGCCATCGGGACTGCCCAGCCCCTACCTTACCCTGCTTCATCTTCCACGCGTCTCCAGAACCCTCTGCTCCAGTTGACCAGCTTGTGCAAACCATTTTGCTAGTGTTTTGAGCAAGAGCACTCTGGAGGAGACCGACCTCCTCCTGACTTCACTGGGCGCTGATCCGCAGCCCAACCAGGTGCTCCTAGGCACGGTGCACCAGGCGTCCCCCTGTCCGCCGATCCTTCCTCATTGCTCCCTATTGCAAGCCATGGGAAGAGAGTTCCTGTTGGTAAAGGCGTCCGGCCCGCAGTGGGTGCCCAACAACATTCTTGTCATACCTTCCCCTAAACTTTGTCCTGGTCTCCTGGTCTCCCTCCCCCTCTAAACTAAACGGTAAGTCTCGAGAAAGAACCCCTGCCTCACAGAGGATCCACACTTTGTGTAGCAAGCACTGAACAAGCCCGTCCCCTCAACCAGGCAGTGAGCGGTCACCATAACCTACCCAGCTGCCTCAGCGGACAGCTGCAGAAATTGCTCGGTCCCAGGCCGCAGCATACAGTTCGGCATGCTCCCAGGGTGGCCTGCCTCCCGGGAAGTGCAATTTCCATGTGCTTCGGACTGCTTAGAGCCAAAGGAACACAGTCCCTGTCGTTGAAGTTTTCTTCAGTTCCATAGTCAGCAGGGGCCCTTATCTGTGAGGGGAGAACCAAATTTCAGAAATAGTTTTAAACATTTACAAAAAGAATGGGAACACACGGTGCTAGACTAGATGGTCCTCCCCATTAGTCCGTAAGAAGTGACACCTGTTCTCTCCACAGGAGAGCAGAGATGAAATGAAAGGCAAAGAGCTTAACTGCAATTGGTGAGAAAATTAATAGGTAGGACGCATCCTTCCAAACCTGGTTCTCATGTGTAGGTTCATATGTGCTGCTCACTTGATGCATGGAACGGCAGAGAAGGAACCTCACCTCCCTTTAACCAAAGACAGCTGACCGGAATCCCTGCCATGTTTGTGTCTGGTTGTTGTTCACAGGCCAAGGGAGCTCAGCTCTACATCACTGTCTGGTGTTCTTTATACACCGTTAAGCACCGAACTCCAGGCATGCTGAGGTTTTTAAAATACCTTCCCTCAGACTTCCAATTTCACTATTGGCTAAGCAAGTCTTCCACAGATAACAGCTGTAAAGCCTGGTCTTAATACAAAGAGCACTAACATGAGGGCATTGAAGAGTGAATCGATGCAGCATATTCTGATGAGGAGTCCAGACTCGGAGGAAGGGAGATAAAAGGCATGAATTCCCTCTTTTTGCTGCTTTTACTCTGGGATCAAGCTAAGTGGTGAGGTTACCGGTCGAAAAACCATAGCCTTTATGCCCTGGGAAGTCCGAGGGCTGAGTTGAGAGCAACCTAAAAGGAAAGGAACAAGTGGGGAAGATCCCCAAATTCTGTCTGTATCTCGAGCTGACTCCTAAGCCACAGAGACATTGGGTGGTCATGGGAGCAGGCTAAAGCTAAGATGTGAGCTGTGACTGACCTTCCAAATGTTTCTTGGGCAGAAGTTCCAAGTCCAGCCAAGTTGACTGCATGCTAAAACAAAAGAAACCACTCATCTGAGAAAAGTAACAGAATAGAGTCTCCACTATGTGATATTCATAGCCATTCACCACATGCAGTATAGAAATAAGAAAATGCAACCCTTTCTGAACGGCAAAAGGCAGTGAATTAAGAGCAACTCCAGCTAATCCAAGTATTAGAATTTGCAAATAAGGGTGTTAAAATAGCTATTATAGCCATCAGTGATGTAAAGGAAAATGTACTTGCAATGAATGAAAAAACAGAAAATACAGAAATGATTTTTTTAATGAAATGGAAATAATAAAACTAAAAAATATGGGGCACCTGGGTAGCTCAGTCAGTTAATCTTCTGACTTCAGCTCAGCTCACCATCTAGCAGATCATGAGTTTGAGCCCTGCATCAGGCTCTCTGCTGTGAGCACAGAGCCCATGGTGGATCTCTCTCTTTGTCCCTTCCCCACTCCTTCTCTCACTCTCTCTCTCAAAAATAAACATCTTAAAAATAAATAAAACTAAAAAATACATGATCTAGAATGAAAGAGGTGCCTGAGTGGCTCAGTTAAGTGTCCGACTCTTGATTTTTGCTCAGGTCATGATCTCAGTTTGTCGGATTGAGCTGACAGCACAGAGCCTGCTTGGGATTCTCCTCCTCTCTCTGTGCCCCTCCCCCTGCTTCTGCACGTGCTCTCTCTTTCACAAAATAAACACTGAAAAAATAATAAAGTGAAAAAAGTTAGAGATGGCCTTAACAGAATGGAGATGACAGGTAAAAAGACAGTGAACTTGAAGACAGCTGAATAGAATTTATCCAAATGTGAGTAAGAGAGAAAAGATTTTATTTTTAAGGCGAACAGAACCTCAGAGACCTGTTGTTTAATATCAGACAGTCTGAGATGGGTATGATAGGATTCCGAGAAGAGAATGAAGCAGGCCAAATATTTTAAGAAATAATAGTCAAGGGGCACCTGGGTGGCTCAGTCCCTTAAGTGTCTTTGGTTCAGGTCATGATCTCAAGGTTCCTGAGTTTGAGCCCTGAGTTGGGCTCTGCACTAACAGTGTGGAGCCTGTTTGCAATTCTCTCTCTCTCTCCCCCAGTCTCTCTCTCAAAATAAATATATAGGGGCACCTGGGTGGTTCAGTCCGGTGAGCATCCAACTTCGGCTCAGGTCATGATCTCATGGTTCATGGGTTCAAGCCCCGCGTCAGGCTCTGTGCTGATAGCTCGGAGCCTGGAGCCTGCTTCAGATTCTGTGTCTTCCTCTGTCTCTGCCCCTCCCCCGCTCACACTCTCTCTCCCTCTCAAAAATAAATAAACATAAAAAAATTTTTTTTAAAAAAAGAAAGAATCCAGTTTTTCACAAATGTGATGAAAGACAAGTTTGTAACTTTCAGATGCTAACTGAACATCAAGCAGGGTAAATAGAAGGCCTCATCATATCATAGTCAAATTACTGAAAGCCAGAGTTAAAGAGCAAATCTTGAAAGTGCCAAAAAAAAAAAGCCGTACAGTGCACACAGGGTAACAACTGTAACAACTATTTGTTTTATGATCGAGTTTTCATCAGAAACTGCTGAAGAAAATACCCAAGAAATGTCTTTAAAGTTCTTAGTGGGGAACAGGAGGGAGAGAGTGACTGTCAAACTAGAATTCTGTATCAAGTAGAAATACTCTTTAAGAATAAAAGTGAACTAAAGATATTTTCAGATAAAAATTAAGAATTCATCACCAGAAAACCTGCACTATAAAAAATAACATTGTAAAGGGGTTTATAAAATATATAGATGTAACACTTAAAAATATCAATAACGGATGGTGGAAGTGGATCTAGATGTTGACCAGGGTTTTATATCTTGTGTACAATGCTACAGCATTAAGTAACCTACAAAACATGAAGGCTGTATATTGCATGCCCATACAACTAAAGAAGTACAGCTATTACAAAATAGAAACATTTAGTTAGAATTCCAAAAATAAATGAATATGTATTTTTAAAACATAACAAAGGAGGAACACTACCACCACCAAGAAAAACAGGTCAAATCAAAACAAAATGGTAAACCCACACTTAATCCTATCACAGATTATGCAAGACACAGAAAATGGAGTAAACAAGACAATTAAAATGCAGAAATTATCAGAATGACTAAAAAACAGACCCAACCTAACCAAACGCCCTGCAGTGGTTTCAAGAGATTTCTGTGGGTTTTTGTTTTTTTTTTTTTTTTTGACATTTCTCCCTAAGTGACTCACTTCTAATACAAGTGGTTGAAGCCATGGTGTTTGACTTCTGATACTAGTTCATAAAAGGCATCCTCCTCCTGCCTTGCCTGCTCTCTTTTGGATGCTGGCTCTGGGGAAAGCCAGCTGTCATGTGGAC
Source organism: Felis catus (assembly GCF_018350175.1). Lineage (NCBI taxonomy): Eukaryota > Metazoa > Chordata > Mammalia > Carnivora > Felidae > Felis > Felis catus. The sequence continues at coordinate 29,313,280 of NC_058383.1, read as the reverse complement.
AGTCCTGCAGCACTCTGGAGAGGCCCGTGCAATGGGAAACTGAGCACCTTCCCCCCCCCCCCCCCCCCCCCCCCCCCCCCCCCCCCCCCCCCCCCCCCCCCCCCCCCCCGTCAACAACCAGCACCAACCTGCTAGTCATATAGTGAACCATCTTTACAATAGTACTCTCCAGCCAAGCTGGAAGATGGCTGTAGCCTGGCCAGCATGTTGACTGCACACCCATGGAGGTGCCCTCACCAGAACTGCCCACCTCAACTATTCCTAAATTCCTGACCCACAGAAAATGGGAGATAACAACTCTATAGCATCTGAAGCCAGTAAACTTGGAAGAATGTGTAATACAGCAATGCGTAACTAATGTATACATCAGTGAGAGGCATACTTTTTTTTTTTGGTTGATAAAAATAAGATAATAACTAAAATTTCTTAGTTTTTGTTTAAATTCCAGTTAGCGGGGCACCTCGGTGGTGGCTCAGTTGGTTAAGTCACTGACTTCTGCTCAGTCATGATCTCACAGTTCATGAGTTTGAGCCCCACATCCTGTCACTGCAGAGCCTGCTTCAGACTCTGTCTCCCTGTCTCTCTCTCAGAAACAAATCAACATTAAAAAAAAAAATAAGGGGCGCCTGGGTGGCTCAGTCGGTTACACGTCTGACTTCGGTTCAGGTCATGATCTCGTGGTCCGTGAGTTCAAGCCCCATGTCAGGCTCTGTTGCTGACAGCTCAGAGCCTGGAGCCTGCTTTGGATTCTGTGTCTCCTTCTCTCTGTGCCCCTCCCCTGCTCACACTCTGTCTGTCTCGAAAATAAATAAACATTAAAAAACAAAAACAAACAAAAAAAAAGTTCCAGTTAACATACAGTGAAATACAGTTTCAGGTGTACAGTATAGTAATTCAGCACTTCGTACATTACCCTGTGCTCATCACAAGTGCCCTCCTTCATCCCCATCACCTATTTAATCTATCATCCACCCACCTCTCTTCTGGTAACTATCAGTTTTTGTTTTCTATAGTTCAGAGTCTGTTTCTTGGTGTGAAGAGGCATACTTTTTTTTTTTTAATAATTTATTATCACTTTAGCTAACTTACAGGGTAACAGTGTATGTTACAGTGTAGGTTGGCCTCAAGAGTAGAGTCCCATGATTCATCACTTACATACAACACCCAGTGCTCATCCCAACAAGTGCCCTCCTCAATGCCCATCACCCATTTTCCCCACCCTCCCCAACTCCCCACCCCCATCAACCCTCAGTTTCTTCTCTGTATTTAAGAGTCTCTTATGGTTTGCCACCCTGTCTGTTTTTCTTATTTTTCCTTCCCTTCCCCTATGGTCTCCTATTAAGTTTCTCAAATTCCACCTAGGAGTGAAAACATAGGATATTTTTCTTTCTCTAACTTACTGCACTTAGCATAGTACCCCCTCAAGTTCCATCCATGTTGTTGCAAATGGCAAGAGTTCATTCTTTTTGAACGCCAAGCGGCATTCCATTGTAAATATATACCACATCTTCTTGATCCATTCATCAGCTGATGGACATCTGCATTTTTTCCATAACTGAGCTATTGTTGATAGTACACCTTTCAACATTGGGGTACATGTGCCCCTGTGAGTCAGCACTCCTGTATCCTTTGGATAAATTCCTGGTGGTGATATTGCTGGGTCACAGAGTAATGCTATTTTTAATTTGCTGAGGAACTTCCACACTGTTTTCCACAGTGGCTACACCAGTTTGCATTTCCACCAATAGTGCAAGAGGGTTCCCCTTTTTCCGCATCCTCGCCAACATCCGTTGTTTCCTGAGTTGTTACTGTTAGCCACTCTCACTGGTGTGGAATGGCATCTCAATGTGGTTTTGATTTGTATTTTCCTGATGATGAGTGATGTTGAGCATCCTTTCATGTGTCTCTTGGCCATGTGGACATCTACTTTGGAAAAGTGTCTATTCATGTCTTCTGCCCATTTCTTCACTGGATTGTTTTTCGGGTGTTGAGTTGGTAGGTTCTTTATAGATTTTTGATAATAACCCTTTGTCCAGTATGTCATTTGCAAATATCTTTTCCCATTCTGTCTATTGCCTTTTAGTTTTGTTGATTGTTTCCTTAGCTGTGCAGAAGCTGTTTATTTTTTTTTTTCAATCTATATTTTTGAGAGAGAAAGCCTGAATGGGGGAAAGGGGTCCCTTAATGCTCCCAACTGTTAATGCTTCTGGGTCCGCATGAAAGAAAGCTAATTTATATTCTTTGTTGTAGATTTCCAGTGCACACAGTCAGCAGATGGACGACCTCTTTGATATACTTATCAAGAGTGGAGGTAGGTTACAAGTCACCTCAGAACCCGCCAGAGTCACCTTTTATGACAAGGTTGTGAATATTTTCCTTTAGAGCTCATGGCATATCTTTGAGTAGCGAGAAACATATTTTTCTAATTCCAACTATATTTACTGTTTTAAATCTGTTAAATTAGGACACTAAAACTTATAAAATGGAGGAAAAACCATTGTTTCAGCTTAAAACAATAACGTAATGTTAGTTTTATCCATAGATCTCTGCCTTTTGAAAATAACAGACCATCTCAAAAATAGCAAAAGAGAGCCGAATTTAAATTCCACACTGAAAAACTTTAAAACATGTTCCCTATGTATGTCACTGTGATGGGATAAAAGTGCTCTACTTACTTCACACATGAATTCTGTAACAACCACGGGTTACCTAGCTCAGACTGTAGTGACTTTATTAGAATTCAAAGGCAATTTTGAAGCACTTTCTACATATAATTGAAAATCTTAGACTTTATAGTGTATCATCTTAAAAGGAGATAAGGGGGGCCACCTAGGTGACTCAGTTGGTTAAGCGTCCAACTCTTGGCTTCGGCTCAGGTTGTGATCTCACAGTTTGTGAGTCTGAGCCCTGCATCAGGCTCTGCGCTGACAGCTCCAAGCCTGCTTGGCATCTCTCTCTCCCCCTCCCCCACTCATGCTGTCTCTGTCTCTCTCAAAATAAACTTAAAAAAAATTTTTTTTAAAAAGAGACAAGGGATATTAACCACACACAAAAGAAATCAAGGGTATCTCAACCTCCGCAAACCTATCTTTCAAAACAAATATAAAAAACAGTATTTTAAAAATTCAACAAATACTGTTTGGGAATAAAGTATTCTTAAATTACCTTGGTGAAAGGAGTTTTAATCACTTTTTTAAACAGGGATCAAAATTTCCCCATTCATAGCAGCTTACATCCCTAAATAGCATAACTATTTGGTTTTGAAGACACAGGAAATTCTTGATGTTTGACTATAGTTCTACTTGTGCAAATAGATTTTTTTCTTTTCCTAAGAACTATACTGGCATCACAAAGTAATTTAAACTCACTGTATATCTACACCATGGAGATAAAAGAAATAGACATTTCATGGCCATGATTTTAGGATATTTTTAATGGTTTGTTGTTTGGGTTTTTTTTGCCAAATCTGGTGAAAATATTTTTTTATATGATTAGAAAGAATAATTTTTACAGCCTAAATTTGGAAATTAAGATGTGACAAAGTCATCAAATGAGTTATTTCCTACAAGGCATGATTTTTTTTTTTTTAAATGGCAAAGAATCCAATGAGTATGTTATTTTATCCTGTTGTAAACCACGGCCAGTAATCATGAGAACAGAGATTTAAATAGTTGATTATGAGCCTGGTTACTGAGATCGCACTGTCAGCTTTCAGAACAATTCTAGGGACGACTACAGGAAGTGAGAAACCACAGACCGTCCTAGAGTTGCACAGTCAGCACACACGGTTGACAGTCCCCAAGCAGGAGTCAGCCTGTGGGTTCTTTCCCTTATTAAGCATCCCGGCCTTTGAGCTCTCACAGCTGTTACTAAATCCACCCTTCCTGGCGTGTCTGCATACGAACAAAACCAATCAGATACCCTAAGAAAGTAAAAAAAGATACTTTATTCAAGTAAATGTATCTATAGCAACACTGCAATCTAATGCAAATGGTGTTAATTTTCTACTTGATCCAGCAAGGAGGAACACATATTTAGTGCTTATTAAGACATTTGCCAGATCTTCAAGATTTTGTATAAATTCAGAAAACAAGACAAAAAAGGCAGAAAAGGTGACCCATCTTAAAGAAGAGGGTCCAAGGAGCCGTGTGTTAGCTATAATTCAGAAATAAAAGATGGTGGGCATCGCATCTCTTTCGAACTTTATACAGAACGTATATAGTTCAACTATAATGACAGTAGGAAAAAGAATATAGTTAGAGCTTTCAGGATATTAAGAATGTACTTCATGGCTGCACAAACTGGGAACACAGTTGTGACATTAAGGTTCACTTTAAGGGTGGTTGCTGCTGTGACGGCAGATCCATGGTATCGGACAAGACATGAACCCTGTCCGAAGCCTGAAGTACCTGGGAACCAGGACCCAAAGATCAAATTATCAAATAAATGTAACCATCAGCTCCTCCCTGGTGCCATATCACTGCTTGTCATGCTTACTGCTCTTAAGTAACAAGACTAGAAAGCATATCAGAATGTTATAACCTGAAAATGTTTATTCAGCTAAAAAGAGCCATCATCCTACAGGTGATCAAGGACTCTATCTGACCAATAGCATTCTCTTCCTACCCCTAAGACGGACTGTGTAGAAGTCCTCACAAAATAGCAAAAGAACTGTCCTAATTCATAAAAATGTTTGAATAGTATCACGTCCTTACTTACTAATCACTTCAATTATTTTACACAGAGATTTCCCTCCCTATAAAAGAAGAGCCTTCTCCCATTTCCAAAATGAGACCAGTGACAGCCAGCATCACCACAATGCCAGTCAACACGGTGGTGTCCCGGCCCCCGCCCCAAGTCCAAATGGCACCACCCGTCTCCTTAGAACCCCTGAGCAGTTTATCTGCCAGCTTAGAGAACCAGCTAGAAGCTTTCTTGGATGGAACTTTACCTTCGGCCAACGAAATTGTTCCCCTGCAAAGCAGCAGTGAAGACAGAGAGCCCTTCTCTCTGATCGAGGACCTCCAAAATGACTTGCTGAGTCACTCAAGTGTGCTGGACCATTCACACTCACCCATGGAGACTTCTGAAGCCCAGTTTGCTGCAAGTACCCCCTGTCTGTCACTTGACCTCTCTGACTCAAACTTAGACAACATGGAGTGGCTGGACATTACCATGCCCAACACGTCGGGACTCACTCCCCTCAGCGCCACCGCTCCCAGCATGTTCTCCACTGACTTTCTAGATCCACAAGACCTGCCGTTGCCATGGGACTAACATCACAGATTTCTCGTCCGAGTTCCTGACGTCTAAGAAGATGAAGATCGTTCTGAAGAGGGCAGTTTTTAGAGACAGATCCATAGTGGCGTTGTTGCAATTAAAATATGTTGTCATAGAAAGGGTGGCTAGATGGTCACAGCCTGGAAACCAAGTGTGAAAACATGTCATTGCATCCGGCGGTGAATTTCTACAATTTAACATAGCACGGGGCCTTCTGAAAAAATCGCTGGTCAAAGAAGACTCATTCGTTTTTCCAGACTTCAGTAAAGAATGCAGAGTACCTTTAGATAAAGACATGACAGAGAGTGACGTGTGCAGGATAACTACATGAGGGTTCTCCGTCAACTACATTTAAATCTCTGTGGTCACTTTAAGACCCCAAATAGAAGGCAGACGGCTCCACTCACAAGAGGATGCCAGTTGAGGGAGGTGAGAGGTCACTGCACGTGGTGTTTCCTAGAAATGGCCTGAGCCTGGTCAGGCAGCACAGGCAGTGGAGAGAGAGCGGCAGCCAGTTCCGGGACAGCTTCCAGCTGAAGATTTTCGGTTCCATTCAGAAACCAACATAATTTTTTGTGTGTTGTAGTTTATTTTGTGGTTTGGGGAATCTTACTTTAGATTCCCAAATTTCAATTCAAATGGATGATCTTTCACCATCACCAGACAATGTAAAACAAAAAACAAAAAACAAAAAAACGGTCATAAACCACTGTACAAAGTCCACATATAATGAATGATAACACTGAAAATTCTATTAGCAGCCCTCAGGGTTGATCAGATTGATTTTCATGTGTATATTAGACACTTGTATGTACACTCTCACATGTGGTATGTACAGCCTACACTGGGGTAAGGGAGTGGGCAGCCAGCGGTTCTACTTGTTTTAATAACTCGAATATTTCTAGAGTACTTGAGCCATGTGTATTTCTGTATTTAAAGAAAAGCTGACTGATTTCAGGTAACCAGACCCATCTCAAAGAACCCAGGAGGCTCCAGTGTGAACGGTCCTCCTGAGCTGGTGAGTTGCAAAGAGAGGGCAGGGGAGAAGGCTGTGGTCAGCCGGGACATTCCTGCCGCGGCTCCGAGTTACACTCTCACCAGGCTGGCCGCCAGGCCCCAGCTCTGGCCGCCTCTCCTGTCGCTTTTCCCTGCCTGTCATTTTATAGGCTTGTAACTGGATGTCATACCCGAGTTCTCGCTATATTATCAGGCCGAAGATTGAAAAACTGGAGGTTTTAGTAGTTTTTTTTTACGTAGAAGTTGTCACGTTTGTTGAGTAGTTTCCGAAGAGTTTTCTAAAATGCCAACGATCACAGGACTTCCAAAATTAGGTCAAGCTAGTCATTTAAGTAGACGATAAAATGTAAATAACTGAAGAAAAACCCTGCAATCTACCAAAAAGCGTGAAGGTGTTTGTTAAATACCATTGTCATGCTCTACGCCTCGCTTTGTGTGAACCCGAGGGTCAGGTTGATCTCTCTGGGTCGTGAGGTGGTGATATCCCCACAGTGACGGGGGAAGAGCCAGCCTGACCCACTGTCTGGAAAGAACTGGGGAGTCACTGCCGGGTTTGCGTTCTGCCGCAGAGCCGACCTCCTTTCAGATTTTTATTTTGGTTTCTCGATCTTACTACCTGCAAGGAAAGTTTGTTTTTCCCGTATCCGGTCGCCCCGCACACTGCAGCCCTCTGTGAGGTGGCACTTCCCAAGTTGAAAGCACTTCTGAGTGGTTCGAGGCAGAAACGGTTATGCTCAGTGTGGTCTGAGTGAGTAGTTGAGATGGCGAGGAACTGGCAGGCCGGCGCATGCAATCTAGAAACTTCGAAGCAGGATGTACCCGTGAGCAAGGGCGAGGGCGCCAGCCGCCCTCTGGGGACGGAGGGCCCGTTCGCTCGGGCAGGCGCTTCCTCCTCTCAGGGGAGGTAATGGCTCGGGGCTTCACTCAGATTGAAACGAGGCTTACGAGGTTGGCACCCGGCATCGTGGGACTGCAGGGGACGGTGGCGCCGCCTCGTGCCGCGGCGCCACCTTGTGCCCCGGCCCCGCCGCCCGCCCCCCGCTTCCGTCACCCTGAGCCGCGCGCACACGGGGTGTCCCAGCCCTCAGCAGCCTCTTCGCTCTCCTCAAACAGGGTTTGAAACACGCCCCAGGAAGGCCGCTCTCCGAAATACAGCCGCGGCGGCGCGGAGAAGGCCGTCTCCCCAGCCTGCTCTCTGCCCGCCACGCACCGCGAAGGTGCCCGCTTCACACGTGCGTTCTCGCCGTCACGTGCAGGGCTTCCTCGGAAGGGAAGGCGAGGAGGCTCCCGTTCGGGGCTCCGCCGGCCTCCCGCTCGCACCATTCCTTCGGGGCCCGGCCAGGGCGGCGAGCCCGGCGTCCGTGCCGTGGGGGCGGCCGCCCGGGGTCCCCGCTCCACGTTCTACGTTAGAGGGAGGACACGGAACGTGGGCCGCGTGTGAGGAGACCAAAGAGGACACGGAAACGAGGCCCCTGACCTGAGTCTGTGGACGCGATGCGAAGCGCGACGGGAAGGCTGTGCAGTCCAGAGGACTACTGTTACTGGACTACTACTGGGGGGGGGGGGGGGGAGTCTCACGGCCATCGAAGCCCAGGGCAGGGGGGCGGCGGACGTTCGGTGTGAACGCCTGTAGCGTAGACGTCGTGCGCAGCGTCGTGCGTCATGCGTCGTCCTGCAGACTGCCATTGGCCAAGGAAACGGCCGGCTCCGGGACGTACGCGTTTCCTCACATCCACGCTTCCTTCCCTAAATGTTCCTGAAACACGACAGAACCAAGCTTGCCTTTCTAGTGTACGCAGTTCTTTCTTGGTCACGTCACTGGGCGGCCGGACGAACAGAAAGTGACACCGAAGCGTCTCCAGCCTTTGGAAGCCCAGGGGCACGTGGGCACCTTGTCCATCTCCGCAAAGCGCGTCTAGGGAGCCGCTGCAGGCGGGTCGTTGGTGGTTCACGTTCTAGCATTCTCCTGAATCGTGCAATCTACTGTACAGTATTTGCCACCTATTTGGACAAAGACACGGTCTCAATTCGTGGGATTTCTTGCTCGGATGCTTGGTGTTTCATAGGACTATTTTTATAGCACTAGAGAGATCTCATTTCAGTTCCCTTTCTAAACTGCACGGTTCTGTGACCCACGTAACTGAGGCTGGAGGAGGTGCGGTTTTGGAACAGGGGCGAAGGTAGCCTGGTGTTGCCTCCCAGCTGCCGCCTCCTGAAAGCAAAGTCATGGTAATAAGATAGCGCCACGGAACTGTGCAGTCAGCGTATCGGCGGCGTGTTGCCCATCCTGTCACCAAAGTCGACTCAGGCTTCCTCTGCCCTTTCAACCCCAATCATTCCAGGCCACACGGCTCTCTTCAGAGCCCTTTCAGAATTCCCAGGCGGAAAGCAGCCACAGGAGCTGGCCAAGCAGCCGTCCCCGCAAGTGATGGGACAGTCCCTCTAGTCTGCCAACACACTGGGCCACAGAGAAGCGGTGAGGGCAGTGGGCCCGCCTGGCCTCATCGGGCTCCTGCCTGCGGTGGGGCAGGGGGAGGCTGGGGCGGGCGGGGGCGGGGGGAGCCTGTGGCACCACCAGGGACTTGTTAAGAGAAGTTCGGGGAGAACAGCTGTCCAGTGTCTACCAACAGAGCAACACAGGCCGTTTATCCAGATCCACAAGTAACCCTCCATTTTCCGCCATCCGGCCCTGCCGACGTGTGCAGGCTGGCTCCTGGCGCCAGAGCCGGCTACCACACAAACTGTCCACCACCCTGGAGGCCACGCAGCCCACACCGTCAAAGAACATTAAGTGGAAGGTCAGGTTTATCAGGGAGCACAGCTTACAAGGGCAGAGATGCGGATTGGGAGAGCATCCTACCTGCGCATCAGCTCATCCTCTGAGTGGTTTCAGTCAAAACTGGAAAATCACCAGAAGCAGTAATTCTCTGTCCTGGTCCCCACCCTCGCTCACTCACCGTCCGTCCGGGCTGCCTTTCTCATGTGTGAAGTGACTGCCCGCATGACACCCAAGAGGGGTCTGTGTCTTCCCCACTCACTCCCCCTGGCCAACCTGCCTGCAGAGCTGATTCGAAGCCCACGCTTCATAAAGCTGCACGTTTACAGAGTGCTCATCGCCCCCCCCCCCGCCCCCCCACTACACACTGCTCTGCTAGTTACCAGCCAGAAAGGTCACAATTCTGTGACACGAGGATGGCGGTCTCAGACCAAAGGTGCTGTCTGGAATCAAAACAGGCCACTGGCGATTATCAGCACAGCTGTTGTGTTGAACAGAGCTTTGTGCCAACTACTAAGACAAAGCTTTAACCCAGTTCACAGAATCACCGAGACTTGTAACAGTTACCTCTCTTCATGATGCTGTAAGGAGACTTGCTAACTTGGTAGGAAGAGGGAGCATTTAGGGAAGGGTTTAGTATCTACCAAAAGTACTTAACCTCAAGTAACCAGTAGTAATGCAAACTCGCTTTAAAGGAACCAAAGGCATTGCCAAGTATTTGCCAAAAGGAGGCACTTTTTATTTAAAATTTGAGACTAACGAGCTCTCAAGAATCAGTCCCAAAAAGGTATTATCCATTTAAGGTTATAGTTTTCACAAAGATGTAGATATTTCTCTGTTGTTTTCATGTAAAATAGTATAGATTTGTTTTGTTGGTTTCAGAAGAATGCATATTTAGTAGTAATACAGAGTTTCTTCCTAAGTACAGGTTAGTTTCCTTTTTTTCTTGCTTGCAGTAGAAACACAGCGTGATAGGTGTTTCTCTTCTTATTTTCATTGTCACATCATGTCTTAGCATCTCACTTTATGAAAACAAGGAGAAAGATACCCATCTACAGAGCCCCGCTTACTAAAGCACTAGCCTAATAAAAAAATTATGGCAATCGGGGGGTCCATTCATGTACTGCCTTTATGTTGTTTTTTAAAAGAAAAACCATGATGCCTTTGTATTTGCTGTTTGCACCCCTGAAATCAATTCCGTATCATGTCTGAACGCCATACATTTTGCACATGTCCTGTACATAGGCAACGCATACTGTATTTTTATATGTGTGCACACTGATCGTCAGATCTTTTGTACATAGTGGCAGTATTGTAGCCGATCGGGAAACGTTTGATATCTCAGCAATTTTGCATTTTTTGTGTCTCAAATAAAAAACATTTTGATGTACTGTGGTTCTTGCTGTGCAGAGGGAGGGCCACACCCTACGGGTCGGGAGAGCCACCGCAGAGCTGGGTGCGGGCACGGAGTTTGGAGGAGACCCCACCTTCAAACACACACCTCACAGCACCTGGCCGCAGACGAAACCAGTAGCCTCACCGAGGTGAACTCTAGCTCACAGGCCAAGTGGGCCACCCTCCCCCAAGTCCAGGAACATGGGAGACAAGACAGAAATCAGGACTGGCCGAACCTGAACATGGCAAGATTTACACCAAAGCCATGTTTATTCTTCTAAGGAAACATTGACGGGAAGATAGGATCAAGTACCTGGATCCCCCCAGGGAGGTTGATGTGGACATCCGTGGACAGTGAAAACGCGCACACTTTGATCGCAGGAAATGCACCAACAAAATTCCTGAAAGACCCAGATAATCCTTCAATTTGACCAAGTTTAAAAAAAACAAAACAAAACAAAACACTACAAGGTGTTTTTATAGACCATACAAAATGTCTTTAGGATTAGGTATTCTTTTAGTAAGATGGCATTTAATTTTTAACCCAAAAGCCCATGGTTAAAATCAAGTTTTGAGGAAAACAGCATTATATTTTCCTCCTTGCTTTGGAAATAAAATGGTGATGAGCAAATGTGATGGAAACCGTAATGTCCATTTCGATACCTGATTATGAAATAGGCCCCGTGTCAATAGCCACAGAAGGGAAAAAGCAAGATCACTGATTCCCTCAATGCAACAAGATGGTCATTAACTGTGAGGGTGAGGGACCAAGACAGCCACCTCAACAGATCAGTAAGTACATGATGCTTCCAAGGGGTTAAAACATTGTCACTTCCCATGTTACCAGCCAAGGTCCCCCCAGCCCCCCACACTGCGGGGAGAGACAACACGGTATGAGAGCGTGCGAAAGTGCCCCGGCCTTTGAGGAGAGGCCACGGGACAGAGCAGGGAGCTTTAGGTACACACAAGACACGGTGTTTACACACGGAAAGGACACTCCGGGCAGAGAGCGCAGGCTGGGTGAGGTCAGGGTTAACAAGCGATTTGGGCTGAGACCCTCCTCTGCACCCGGCCACAGGCTAGATGCTGGAGTCTGGCCGCAGGACACACTCCACACAGGAAGTCTGAGAAACAAGGTCTGGAAAGGTAGGAGGCAGCTGTGCCCTCCAGGCTCCCAGGCCTTAGGGGCTTCAGCATCTTCTGTGGACCACTCTGTCGGGGATGGGTCCTACAGGGCCTTGGAAAGCTGTTCAGATCCTGGACACGGCTCTCCCTGAGCATCTTTCAAACGCTGTACGCACATTTGCTCTAGAATCAAGGTGAGTACCAAATCTCTCAGCGCAGACACACAGGCTTAGCGATGGCTGGAAGTGCGCTGAGCCACACTGAGCCAAGGCAAGCCCAACTTGGTGACAGATGTCAGCTTCATGCCACCAACCCTTTCGTGTGGCCACACGATCCTCTCCAGCGTTTCTGGTCACCTAATGACCATTCCCCCTCCACTCTTCCCACACGTAGCTTAGCTTCTGAGGAGTCTGATGGCTGCTAATTTGAACCAAATTCAGCTTCCAGAAAGAAACCTCACTTTGATATCCTGGCCATCTTTTCTGCTAGTTTTTATGGCAAGTTACTGAAACCATACACATACTGTGTCATGAGACAAAAAACAAAAGATGCTCATCAACTTTCTGAATACCCTCTTATCGGGCAGGACTGTGTCACAGGTCATTCCAGGAAGGGACCACGGAAGATGGCCCGGCAGGCGGTCACCCCAGTGGACTCACCCTATGCTACACGTAGTAGACTCGAAAGCATCTAAAACCCCAAGGAAGCAAATGCCAGTGTCGTCGTGTCCAAAGCTGAAATTTAACTGATGAGGAGGAGGGGCCTTTATTCAGGTTGATAGTTAAGAATTTAAAGTGCTTCTAGGGCACCTGGGTGGCTCAGTGGGTTAAGCACCTGACTCAATTTCAGCTCAGGTCATGATCTCCCAATCCATGACTTGGATCGAGCCCCAGGTGAGGCTCGGGGCTGACAGCGTGGAACCTGCTTGGGATTCTCTGGCTCTGGCTCTCTCTGCCCCTCTCATGTTCATTCTCTCTCTCAAAAATAAACTTAAACACACACACACACACACACACACACACACACACAAGAATTTAAAGCAATTCCCATCAGACACTCCAGTATAGGCCTTCGAAGGCTTTTCTGTGCTCCTTGTCTCACGGCTGCAAGGAAGTCAAGTCACGCTAAACAGAACGGCCAACAAAGCTGTCTGCCGGTGAGGTTCTCCAGACCAAGAGTGCAGTTACAGTGGTTTTGTTACAACAAAAAAGCACTAGGAAAGGTCTGCGGAGCTGTTGAGACACAGTAGCTTTATATGCTTTACTTAAATTATGTCAAGCAACTTGGAAGGCTGACCAGGACATCACATTCACTGGAGATACAGAAGCCACAATGGGCAGACCAAAAAAAGGTACTACGACGGAAAGCTACTTAATCCTTCTGTGCACGCTCCTCGTACGCAGCACTGGTGAATGGGAATGCAACCATGGACAGAAACCTAGTCAGTGCTGCAAGATCCCAGACCCGGTGCCAAACACTTTGTGCGTATTACCTCATTTAGCCACAAGTCTGTGAGCTACGAACTGTGATTACCCCCATTTTACAGATGTGGCAACTGAGGACCGGGAGGGGAATGACTTCCCCAAAATTACAAAGAAAGCAGAGCGTGGATCTGAGACTACGCTTCTGATACCCCAGAACCCAGACTATTTCTGCAGACTTGGTGCCCACAACGCTTCATCTCCATTAGGATATATTACAGATTCAGTTGATCACAGCTGACTTCATTTACGTCAAAGGGTTCACCCCAACTGGCTGTCTCTCAAGTCTCAGTCTCACACATTTTATGAAGTAGCTACTCCTAGGAATAGTGTGTGGCATTCACGGCACAGCTTTTACCTGGCCAGCCAGCTACAACCTGGATTACACGACTGGGGCGTGGTAAATGAACCTGCTGGCCAAGCCACACGCAATGAGTGACTCCCTGTCCAACACTGCCTATCACGGCTGGGACTTCTGTAGCCACTTAAAGCACATCCCAAAGCCCAAGAGTTTCAGAACAATTTTACAACACCTAGTCAAGTTGGAGATACAAACTCTGTGACTTAACTTTGTTGGTCTACCTCCTTGAGAAACACCCATGCCCCCAGACAGGTGCCAGAATCAACACTAAAGCGTCGTTTACAGAGCCAATGAGAAAAACAACCCATATGCCTTTCAATTGGAGAACTTTTAAACAAAGCAGTTTACATCAAATGTGTCCATGTAAGAGAATCTCAAAATGCTTAGGAGAAAAAAGTGCAGGATGAAGCAGGCCTAAGTAACATTTTTTGTTGTTTTTTGCAGGGGAGAGGGGTAAAGGGACAGGGGGAGAGAGAATCTTAAGCAGGTTCCACGCCCAGCACAGAGCCTGGCATGGGGCTTGATCTCACAACCATGAGATCATGACCTGAGCCAAAATCAAGAGTCACACGCCCAATCAAGCCACCCAGGTGCCCGTCAAGTAACATATTTTTATGTTTATTTATTTGGGGGGCGAGGGGACAGAGAATCCTAAGCAGGCTCTGTGTGGGGCTCGAACCCACAAACTGTGAGATCATGACCGAGCCAAAATGAAGAATCAGACACTTAACTGACTGAGCCGTGCAGGCACCTGCAAGTAACATTTTAAAACAAGAATGCTGTGTGCAGTTTTCTGTATACAAAGATACTAAATACAAAAACATGGCTGGTAAAGATTCAAGATTTCAATTTTTCAATTTCTAAGATCAATTTCAACATTCAGGATACATCTAGAAAGAAAAGGAATTAGGTAGTAGTAGGTATAAAGTAAGTTTCAATTAATACTGAATATTTTATTTCTTCACTGTTCTTTTTAAGAATTCTATAGCCATAGGGGCACCTGGGTGGCGCAGTCGGTTAAGCGTTCCACTTCAGCCAGGTCACGATCTCGCGGTCCGTGAGTTCGAGCCCCGCGTCAGGCTCTGGGCTGATGGCTCGGAGCCTGGAGCCTGTCTCCGATTCTGTGTCTCCCTCTCTCTCTGTCCCTCCTCCATTCATGCTCTGTCTCTCTCTGTCCCAAAAATAAAAATAAAAACGTTGAAAAAAAAAAAAAAAGAATTCTATAGCCATATAGAAAACCATTAACATTTGCTTACTGGCAGTTGGTTTCTTTATTCTCCCCCATTCTTTTCTGTGAATTGGAAATATTTTATGTAAAAAAAGGTTTAAAATAAAGAAAGTTATTAGGGAATACTATATACAACTGTATACCAATAAATTAATTTAGATAAAACAAATTCCTAGAAAGAGACAACTATCAAAAATTAAGAAATCAGAAATATGAATCGACTATAACAAATACAGAAAACTAATTATTTTTTTTAATTTTTTAATGTTTATTATTTTTGAGAGAGAGAGAGAGACATATTGCGAATGGGGGAGGGGCAGAGAGAGGGAGACAGAGAATCCAAAGCAGGCTCCAGGCTCTGAGCTGTCGGAACAGAGCCCGACTTGGGGCTCCAACTCACGAACCGTGAGATCATGACCTGGGCCGAAGTTGGACGCTTAAACTGAGCCATCCAGGAGCCCGTGAATTAGTTTTTAAAAACTACTAATGAGTTGGCTTCACAGTGGTAAATTCTACCAGAAATTCAAAGAATACCGACCTTTCACAAACATCTTTGAAAAAAATAACTCATTCTATTAGGTATCACCCTGACACCAACACCAAATAAAGACGTCATCAGAAAAGAAAAGAAACAGACCAATACTGCTTAGGAGTATACACACAAACAACCTTAAAAAAAAAGACTAGCAAACCAAGTCCAACAACGTATAGAAAGTATTATACACCAGGACCCAGTGGGGCATATCTCAGGAATCTAAAGTTGGTCTAACATCTGAAAATGATTAACGTAATGCTCAGTATCAACAGAATAAGGTACAAAAGCTATATAATCATACCAGATGAAAAATGCATCTGACAAAATTCAATATACCCTCGTGATAAAAATACATAATGAACTAGTACTAGAAGTGAATTTTCTCAAACTGATAAAGGTCATCTAAACGAAACCCACAGCTAACATGATGCTTAACTGTGAAAGACTGGATACTTGTCCCCAGTGATCACGGAAAAAACAAGGATGACCACTTTGACCACCTCTATTTGAAACTGTGCCAGAGGTTCTAACCAGGACAATTGTGCAAGAAAGAGAAGAAAACTCATCAGACTGGAAAGGAAGAAGTAAAACTATGTTAATTTATACTAGATGATAGGATCTTGTATATAAACGATCCTAAGGAACCCACTAAAAATCTAACATTTCTTTTTTCAAATTTTTTTAAATGTTTATTTTTTGAGAGAGAGGGACAGAGAGACAGAGTGTGAGTGGGGGAGGGGCAGAGAGGGAGGGTCACACAAAGAATCTGAAGCAGGCTCCAGGCTGTCAGCACAGAGCCTGACGTGGGGCTCCAACTCACGAACCGTGAGGTCATGACCTGAGCCGAAGTCAGACGCTTAACCAGCTGAGCCATCCAGGTGCCCCTGTTGTATTTCTAAACAGTAACAGTGAACAAACCAAAAATGAAGAAAGCAATTCCACTTACATTAGCATCAAAAAGAATAAAATACTTATGAGTAAATTTAATAACGTAAGTGCAAGACATACTCTGAAAACTATAAAATGGTGCAGAAAACAACTGAAGGAGACACAAATAAATGAAAAAACATCCCATGTTCATGAATCAGAAGATTTAGTATTTTTACAATGGCAATATTCCAAAAATTGATCTCCAGATTAAATATACTCCCTACCCAAATCCCAGCTGACTCTTTGCTGGAATGTATGAGCTGATCATAAAATTCATATGGAAATTCAAGGTACCCAGAATAGCCAAAACAATATCGAGAAAGAAAAATAAAGTTGGAGGACTCACACTTCCTGACTTTAAAACTTACTACAAAGCTACATTAATCCAAACTTTGGTATATGAGCATAAGGCTAGATATGTATGGGGCACCTGGATGGCTCAGGTGGTTAAGCATCTGAGTTGTGCTCAGGTCATGATCTCATGGCTCGTGGGTTCAAGCTCCGCGTCGGGCTCTGTGCTGACAGCTCAGAGCCTGGAGCCTGCTTTGGATTCTGTGTGTCCCTCTCTCTCTCTGCCCCTCCCCTGCACACGCTTGCGTGCTCTCTCTCTCTCTCAAAAATGAACAAACATTAAAAACAAAAAGGATAGACACATAAATCAATGGAACAGGATTGAGAGTCCAGAAATAAACTCTCATATTTATGACCAATTAAAAAAAAATTATTCTCTTAGAGCAGTTTTAGGCTTACAGCAAAATTAAGAGGGAGGTATAGAGAGTTCTATACACCCTCTGCACCATTACCGACATCCCCACTGGAGTGGTGCATTTGTTACAGTTGATGACCCTACACTGACACACCATTATCACCCAAAGTTCATAGTTTACACTAGGGTTCACTCTTGGTGGTGTACATTCTATGGGTTTGGAAATAAGTACCATGACATGTATTGATCACCATGCTATCATATGGAGTATTTTCACTGCCCTAAATATCCCCTGTGTCTTCCTATTCATCTCTCCCCACAACCCAACCTCTGGCAACCACTTTTTTTTTTTTTTTTTTTTTTACTGTCTCCATGGTTTCCCTTTTCGAAAGTGTCATATAGTTGAGATCACACAATATGAGGCCTTTCTTGGATTGACTGCTTTCACTTCAGAATATGCATTTAAGGTTCTTCCATGTCTTCTCGGGGCTTGACAGCTCGTCTCCTTTCAGCACTGAATAACATTCTACTGTCTGGATGTACCAGTTTATTAATCAATTCATCTCCTGGTGGGCGGTTCCCAAGCTCTGCCAAGCGTGAATAAAGATGCTGTAAATAGCTGTGTGCAAGTTTTTATGTGAATAAGTTTTTGTGGAAAATTGTTCCAATCACTAATCATCAGGGAAATGCAAATCAAAACCATACTGAGATACCCCCTCATACCTGTTGGAAGGACTATTATCACAAAGTCAAAAGATAACAGCTATCGGCAACGATGTAGAGAAATCAGAACCCTTATACAATGGGAACGTAAGTTGGTACAATTATGGAGAAGAGCATCAAGTTTTCTCAAAACACTAAAAATACAACTATGTATTAGAACTAGCAATAGGTCCAGCAATCCCACTGTAGGAAAACATCCAGGAGAATTAAAATCACTACTCAAAATAGAGACCTGCACTCCAGCGTTCATTGCATTATTATTCACAGTCGCTAAGATAAGGAAACAACCTAAGTGTCCATCGACAGATGAATGGAAAAAGCAAATGTGGTGTGTATACACAACAGAATAGGATTCAACCTTTAAAAAGAAGGAAATCCTGACATTTGCAAAACCATACATGAACGGGAGGACATCAAGCTAAGTGAAATAAGCCAGACACCGACAAATCCACATGAGCTCATGTACATGTGGAATGTAAAAAAGCCAAACTCACAGAAGGAGAGTAGAATAATGGTTGCCAGGGGCAGCAAGGGAGGAGAAACAGGGAGATGTTGGTCAAGGTATAAGATGAACTTTCAGGCATAAGATGAATAGCTTATGGGGATCTAATGTACAACACAGTGACTGTGTTTAATCATACTGTACTATGTACCTGAAATTTGCTAAAAGAGTAAAATTTTTTTTTTAGTAGGTCTTGGTTTTCTCACCACATACACACAAATATGGGAACGTTGTGAGGTAATGAGTCTGTTAATTAGCTTGATTGTGCTAATCATTTCACAATATATATCAAATCATCACAATGTATACCTTTAAATATACATGATTTTAATTTGTCCACAATACCTCAATTAAGCTGGCGGGTGGATTTAAATGATGAAAGAAAAAAAACAACTGAAGGGTGCCTGGGTGCTCAGTCAAGTTACGCCTCTGACTCTTGATTTTGGCTCAGGTCCTGATCTCAAGGCTCATGAGTTAGAGCCCTGCATCAGGCCCCGAGCTAATGGCACAGAAGCCCGCTTGGGATTCTCTCTCCCCCTCTGCCCCTCCTCCACTCATGCTCACGCACTCTCAAAATAAATAAGCCTTGGGGCGCTTGGGTGGCGCAGTCGGTTAAGCGCCCGACTTCAGCCAGGTCACGATCTCGCGGTCCGGGAGTTCGAGCCCCGCGTCGGGCTCTGGGCTGATGGCTCAGAGCCTGGAGCCTGTTTCTGATTCTGTGTCTCCCTCTCTCTCTGCCCCTCCCCCGTTCATGCTCTGTCTCTCTCTGTCCCAAAAATAAATAAAAACCTTGAAAAAAAATTTAAAAAAAATAAATAAATAAGCCTTAAAAAAAAACACAACCGAGTATTTTATTATACAACAAACTGTCCTTCAGAAATGAGGGAGAAATTAAGACAGCCCCAGATTAGCAAAAGCTGAAGGACTACATCACTAGTCCTGCCCTTCAAGAAATGCTAAAGGGAGTCCTTGAAGTTGAAATGGAAGAACAGACCGTAATAACCCAAAGTCATGTGAAAATACAAAATTCTCCAGCAAAGGTATATATATGACAAATAAAAAATTGTAATGTTGTCATTTTGGTTCTTATCTGCACTTTTTACTCCTCCATAGGATATCAAGGACAAAATCATGCAAATAATTCTACATCTACATTAGTGGGTTCATAACATATGATGGAACCTGTGACATCAATAATCTAAGGGGGGGAAGTGAGGTAAAGATACAGGATTTTTACATGTAAGTGAAGTGAAGTAACCAATTTAGATACATTGTTATAACTTTAGGATGTTATATGTGATCCTCATTGTAACCACAAAGAAAATATATACGGAATATACATAGAAGGAAATGAGAAGGGACTCAAAACTAGTCATGACTAGAAAAAAATCATCTGAAGACAAAGGCAGGAAGGAAGGATAGAAATGAAGAAGAAGCCACAGGAAGTACAGAAAATAAATAAAATGGCAATATTAAGTGCTCCCCTGTCAGTAATTAACTGCAAATGGATGAAACTCCTCATTTAAAAATCACAACTTGACAGAATGGATTAAAAAAACAGGACTGACCCAGTTATATGCTGTCTGTAAGGGACTCACCACAGACACAAGACCATGCATAGACCGAAAGTGCAAGGATGGAAAAACTTATTCCATGCCAGTAGTAAACCCAAAAGAGAACAGGAACAGCTACACTATTATCAGACAAAATAGACTCTAAATCAAAAACTTTTACAAGTGCTAAAGAAGGACACTAAATAATTATAAAGGGGTCAATTCACAAGTATATAATGACTATACACATATGCACACATCACAGATGAAATATATAAAGCAAACATTGACAGAATATACCAATAACTCCTATAATTCATCAACAATCAAAAAAAGCCACCAATTTTAAGATAAACAAGCAACTTGAATAGACTTTTCTCCAAAGAAAGTATATAATGGTCAATGAGCACATGACAAGATGTTCAGCATTAATAATCATTAGGGAAATGCAAATCAAAATCCCATGAGGTATACTCTCACACCCATTAGGATAAATACTAAAAAGAAAGAAAGGAAAGAAGGAAAGGAGGGAGAGAGGAAGGGGGAGAAAGAAAGGAAGGAAGGAAGGAAGGAAGGAAGGAAGGAAGGAAGGAAGGAAGGAAGGAAGGAAGGAAGGAAGGAAGGAAGAAAGAGAGAAAGAAGAAAGGGAGGGATGGATAAAATAACAGTTACTGCTGGGTGCAGATTTGGAGACATTGCAACCCTTGTGTAGTTGATAAGAATGTACAATGGTGTAGCCACTATGGAAAACAACCTGACTGTTCCCTCAAAAAAATTAACAGAATTACCATATGATCCAGCAATTCTACTCTGCATATCTACTCAGGAGAGCAGGATCTTAAAGAGATATTTGCATACACCCTTGTCCATAAGAGAATTATTCATGGTAGCCAAAAAAAGGTAAAAGAAACGCATTTCCATTGATGAATGAATGGATAAACAAAATGTGGTATATACATACAAGGGAATATTATTCAGCCTTAAAAGTTCAAAGAAAGACAATTCAGATCCACAGCTAGACAGCAGAATGGTACTCAGCAGGGGTTGTCATAGGGGACAATGGAGACTTATTGTTTTGTGGGTACAGAGCTGCAGTTTTGCAAGATGAAAGTATTTCTGGAGATGGACAATAATTATGGTGACACAACTGAATGTACTTAAGACTACTGACCTATACATCTAAGATGGTAAAATTTATGTTATGTGTGTTTTACCACTATTTAAACGTTGTTTAAGCAGCCGGGAGGAGGGGGTACACATTATTTATAATGGAGCAAAGATATGGATTATGGCAGATTTCTTGTTGCAAATAATATAAGCTAGAAGGTAATGGAGTACCATCTTTAAAATACTGGAAGAAAAGAAAGCTGTTAGCCTATGGTTCTATTACCTGCAAAACTATCTTTCAAAAATGAAGGCAAGATTTCCTCAGACATGCAAAAGCTGGAACAATTCATCACCTACAGATTCTTACAACAAGAAATATTAAAGGAAGTTCTTCAGAACAAAGGAAAATGATTCCAGATGCATCTCTGGATCTACACAAAGAAATGAAGCGCACCAGAAACAGTAACTATACAAGTATATCACAACTTTTCTTAGTATTTAAATCTCCTGAAGGATCATTAACTGGAATAGAAAACAAACAGGAATATGATAAACATATCCATATCAACTGTCTTATTAAATGTAAACGGTCTAAATAATCCAATTAAAAGGCAGCGATTTTCAGAATGGCTAAAAAAGCCAAACCTAACTCTATGCTGCCTACAAGAAATACTCTTCAATTATAAAGACACAGGTATAGCTTAAAAGTAAACATATAGAAAAAGGTACACTAGGATAATACTACTCAATTATTGAAATGGCTATATTTATTTTTTTTGAAATGGCTGTATTTTTATGAGACAAAATTTCAAAGATTTTCAGAGCAAAGAACAGGACCAGAGATAAACAAGATCATATCATAATGATAAATTCATCAAAAGTCAAAACAATTCTGTTTATGTACTTAACAGATTGAAACAACATGAAACAAAAAATTACAGAATTTCGAAGAGATACTGGCAAACCCACAATTACAGAGATTTTAATATCCTCTCAGCAACTGATAGAACAAGTCAAAAGAAATTGAGTAGGGATTTTTTTAAGATTTTAAAATTCTAGCCACCAATTTGATACATATGAAACATTTTACCCAACAACAGAATATGCGTTTTTTACAAAGGCACATCTTCCCCTCCCACAATGGAATTAAATAAGGAATCGATAAAAGGAAGATCCTTTTGAAAATCCCCAAATATTTGGAAACTATAAACTGTGGGTCAAAAAAATAAGTCAAAAGAGAAAATAAGTATTTTTAACTGAAAGAAAATAAAAACAATATATCAAAGGGTATGCTATGCTGCTAAAGCAGTACATGAAGGGAAATGAATGGTAATAAAAGCCTTTAATAAAAAAGAAGGGTCTCGCAGGCCAGAAAGGAGAGGCAGGATATATTCAATGTGTTGAATTGGAAAAATATGCAGCCAAAAATTCTTTGTCTAGCAAGGATGTCATTTAAAATAGAAGGAGAGATCAAAAGTTTCCCAAACAAAAATTAAAGGAGTTCGTGACCACCAAACCAGCCCTGCAAGAAATTTTAAGGGGGACTCTCTGAGTGGAGAAAAGACAAAATACATATACATATACACACACACACACACACACACACACACACACACACACACACACGTGTGTGTGTGTGTGTGTGTGTGTGTGTGTGTGTGTGTATGTATATATATAAACAAAGACCAAAAGCAACTAAGACTAGAAAGGACGAGAGAACACCACCAGAAACTCCAACTCTACAAGCAACATAATGACAATAAATTCGTGTCTTTCAGTACTCACTCTAAACATCAATGGACTAAATGCTCCAATCAAAAGACAAAAGGTAACAGAATGGATAATAAAACATGATCCATCTATATGCTGTTTACAAGAGACCCACTTTAGACCTAAAGACAACCTTCATTGAAAATAAGGGGATGGAGAACCATCTATCATGCTAATGGTCAACAAAAGAAAGCCAGAGTAGCCATACTTGTATCAGACAATCTAGACTTTAAAATACAGACTGTAAAAGATGAAGAAGGGCATTATATCACAAAATTAAGGGGTCTATCCACCAAGAAAACCTAACAATTGTAAACATTTATGCTCCAAATGTGAAAGCACCCAAATATATAAATCAATTAATCACAAACATAAAGAAACTCATTGATAATAATACCATAATAGAAGGGGACTTCAACACCCCGCTTACAGCAATAGAGAGATCATATAATCAGAAATTCAACAAGGAAACAATGGCTTTGAATGACACACTGGACCAGATGGACTTAACAGATATATTCACAACATTTTATCCTACAGCAGCGGAATATACATTCTTTTGCAGTGCACATGGAACATTCTCCAGAATAGATCACATACTGGGACACAAATCAGCTCTCAAGAAGTACAAAAAGGTAGAGATCATACAGTACATATTTTCAGACCACAATGCTATGAAACTCAAAATCAACCACAAGAAAAAAAAATGGAAAGATAGCCAATACTTGAAGACTAAAGAACATCCTACTAAAGAATGAATGGGCTAACCAAGAAGTTAAAGAGGAAATTAAAAAGTACATGGAAGCCAATGAAAATGGTAACATTAAAACCTCCAGGACACAGCCAAGGTGGTCATCAGAGGGAGGTATAAAACAATCCAGACCTTCCTAAAGAAGGAAGAAAGGTCTCAGGTACACAACCTAACGATACACCTTAAAGAGCTGGAAAAAGAACAGCAAATAAAACCCAAAACCAGCAGATGACGGGAAAAATAATGATTAGAGCAGAAATCAATGCTATCAAAACAAACATAAACAAACAAAAAACAAAACAGTAGAACAGATCAATGAAACCAGAAGATGGTTCTTTGAAAGAACTAACAAAAATGATAAACCTCTAGCCAATTGGATCAAAAAGAAAAAGGAAAGGACCCAAATAAATAAAATCAAGAAGGAAAGAGGAGAGATCACAACCAACACTGCAGAAATACAAACAATAGTAAGAAAATATATGAGCAATTATACGCCAAAAAAATGGGCAATCTGGACGAAATGGACAAATTCCTAGAAACATATACACTACCAAAACTGAAACAGGAAGAAACAGAAAATTTGAACAGACCCATCCATAACCAGTAAAGAAATCGAATTAGTAATCAAAAATCTGCCAAAAAACAAGAGTCCAGGGCCAGATGACTTTCCAGGGGAATTCTACCAAACATTTAAGGAAGAGTTAACACCTATTCTCTTGAAGCTGTTCCAAAAAATAGAAATGGAAAGAAAACTTCCAAACTCTTTCTATGAAGCCAGCATTACCTTGATTCCAAAACCAGGCAAAGACCCCATTAAAAAGGAGAACTATAGACCAATTTCCCTGATGAACATAGATGCAAAAATCCTCAAAAAAATATTAGCCAACCAGATACAACAATACATGAAAAAAATTATTCACCACGACCAAGTGGGATTTATACCTGGGATGCGAGGCTGGTTCAATATCTGCAAAACAATCAGTGTGATTCATCACATTAATAAAAGAAAGGACAAGAACCACATGATCCTCTCAATAGATGGAGAGAAAGCATTAGACAAAATACAGCATCCTTTCTTGATAAATACCCTCAAAGTAGGGCTAGAAGGATCATACCTTGAGATCATAAAAGCCATATATGAAAAACCAAATGCTAATATCATCCTCAATGGGGAAAAGTGGAGAGCTTTCCCCCCTAAGGTCAGGAACGAGACAGGGATGTCCACTCTCGCCACTGTTATTCAACATAGTATTGGAAGTCTTAGCCTCAGCAATCAGATAACACAAAGAAATAAAAGGCATTCAAATCATCCAGGGGGAAGTCAAACTTTCACTCTTTGCAGATGACATGATACTCTACATGGAAAACCCAAAAGGTTCCACCAAAAAACTGCTAGAACTGATCTGTGAATTCAGCAACGTTACAGCATACAAAATCAATGCACAGAAATTGGTCGCATTCCTATACACCAATAATGAAGCAACAGAAAAACAAGGAATCAATCCCATTTACAATTGCCCCAAAACCCATAAAATACCTAGGAATAAATCTAACCAAAGAGGTGAAAAATCTATACACTGAAAACTATAGAAAGCTTATGAAAGAAATTGAAGAAGACACACACACAAAAATGGAAAAATATTTCATGGTCCTGGATAGGAAGAACAAATATTGTTAAAATATCAATACTACCCAGAGCAATCTACATATTCAATGCAATCCCTATCAAAATAACACCAGTATTCTTCACAGAGCTACAACAAACCATCCTAAAATTTGTATGGAACCAGAAAAGACCCCAAATAGCCAAAGCAACTTTGAAAAAGAAACCGAAAGCAGGACGCATCACAATCCCAGACTTCAAGCTGTATTACAAAGCTGTAATCATCAAGACAGTATGGTAGTGGAACAAAAACAGACACTCAGATCAGTGCAACAGAATAGAGAACCCAGAAATGGACCCACAAACGTATGGCCAACTAATCTTTGACAAAGCAGGAAAGAATCAACAGTCAGCAAGTGGTTCTGGGAAAACTGGACACTGACATGCAGAAAAATGAACATGGACCACTTTCTTACACCATACACAAAAACTCAAAACGGATGAAAGACCTAAACGAAAGACAGGAAGCCATCAAAATCCTCGAGGAGTAAGCAGGCAAAAACCTCTTTGATCTCGGCCACACCAACTTTTTCTCAACATGACTCCGGAGGCAAGGGAAACAAACGCAAAAATGAACTATTGGGATCTCATCAAAATAAAAAGCTTCTGCACAGCAAAGGAAACAATCAGCAAAACTAAAAAGCAACCAACAGAATGGGAGCAGGTAATTGCAAACGACTTATCAGATAAAGAGTTAATATCCAAAATCTATAAAGAACTTACAAACTCAACATCCAAAATAACAATCCAGTGAAGAAAAGGGCGAAAGACATGAATAGACACTTCTCCAAAGAAGACATCCAGATGGCCAACCGACACATGAAAAAATGCTCCACATATCACTCATCATCCAGGAAATACAAATTAAAACCATAATGAGATACCACCTCACACCAGTCAGAATGGCTAAAATGAACAACTCAGACAACAACAGATGTTGGCAATGATGCAGAGAGAGAGGATTTCTTTTGCATTGTTGGTGGGAATGAAAACTGGTGCAGCCACTCTGGAAAACAGTGTGGAGGTTCCCCAAAAAACTAAAAATAGAAGTACCCTACAACCCAGCAATTGCACTATTAGGTGTTTATCCAAGGGACACAGGTGTGTTGTTTCGAAAGGGCACATACACCCCAATGTTTATAGCAGCACTATCAACAACAGCCAAAGTACGGAAAGAGCCCAAATGTCCATCGACGGATGAATGCATAAAGAAGATGTGGTATATATATGCAATGGAGTATTACTCGGCAATCAAAAAGAATGAAATCTTGCTATTTGCAACTACGTGGATGGAACTGGAGGGTATTATGCTAAGTCAAATTAGAGAAAGACAAATATCGTATGACTTCACTCATACGAGGACTTTAAGAGACAAAACAGATGAACATAAGGGAAGGGAAGCAAAAATAATATAAAAACAGGAAGGGGGACAAAACATAAGAGACTTTTAAATATGGAGAACAAACTGAGGGTTGCTGGAGGGGTTGTGGGAGGGGCGATGGGCTAATGGGTAAGTGGCACTAAAGTATCTACTCCTGAAATCATTGTTGGACTATATGCTAAGTAACTTGAATGTAAATTAAAAAAAAAAAATTAAAATTTTTTTAAATAAAAAAAAAGAAGGGTCTCAAATCAATGGCTTCAGTGTCCATCTTAAAAAACTGGAAAAATAAAAGCAGATTAAACCTAAATTAAGTAGAAGAAAGTAAATAATAAAGGTCAAAACCAAAATACACAAAATAGAAACACAGGAAAGCAATAACAAAGAAAATGGAAGTAGAAGCTGGTCCCTGGAGAACATCAATAAAATGGATAAACCTCTACCAAATTACCGATATCAGGAATGAGGGAGGTGACATCAGACCGATTCCACAAACAGGAAGTGGATAATAAGGCATTATCATGAAAAACTTTATGTTGGTATTTCAACAACTTAGATGGAACAATTTCCTTGAAAGATGCCAACTGCAAAAGCTAACTTAAGAAGAAATATATAACAACTAAGGGGCGCCTGGAAGGCTCAGTCGGTTAAGCATCCAACTTTGGCTCAGGTCATGATATCATGGTTCGTGGGTTCAAGCCCTGCATCGGGCTCTGTGCTGACAGCTCAGAGCCCGGAGGCTGCTTAAGGTTCTGTCTCCTTCTCTCTCTGCCCTTCCTCTGCTTGCACTGTCTCGCACGCACTCTCAAAAATAAAATAAAAACAGTAAAAAAAAAAAAAAAAAGGGGCCCTGGCTCCAAGTATAGATACAACTGGGGTTAGGGTTTAAAAAAAAAAAAAAAGAAGGAGAAGGAGAAGGAGAAGAAGAAGAAAAAGAAATAGATAACCTGATTAGACCGGTATCTAAGAAAGAAATGAAATTAATAGTGAGTGAAAAACCTTTTCACAAGGGAAACCCCAGGCCCAGAGACCTTTCCTGGTGACTTCTACCAGTCGTTTATGGAAGAAATAATACTAGTTCCATACAAACTCTCCTAGAAAATTGAAAAGGAGGGAATACTTCCTGTACTGTAAGAATACTTCTTTATTCTACATGTCAGTATCACCCTGACACCAAAGCTTGAAAGAGACATTACTAGAAAAGTCAATTACTGACCAGTATCTTTATGAACATGCACAATTTCTAAATAAATTTTTAGGAAATTGGATGCAACAATATATAAAAACATAATGCATCATGAGATAAGTGGAGTTTACCTGAGGAATGTGGGGATGGTTGAACATTTGAAAAACATGTAATTCAGCATATTAAGAAACTAAAAAAAATTTAAAGCCATGGTCATCTCAATAGGCAGAAGAAAACATGATGAAATCTGACATTCATTCCTGATTTTTTTTAAAAAATCACCCAACAAAGTGGCAAAAGAAGGAAACTTTCTCCGCCTAATAAAGGGCAAACCCACAGCGGCTAACATCACACTTAAATTTGAAATACTGAATGGTTTCTCTTCAACATCAGAAATTAGCCAAGCCTGTCTCTCGCCACTTCTACTCAACATTGTACTGAAAGTTTTAGCCAATAAAGAAAAATAAAGATTAAAAAGGAAGACATAAAATGCAGGATTCACAGATGACATGACTATCTGTGTAGAAATCTGGAGGAATGTACCACAATACAACTAATACGTGAGTTTGACAAGATGGCAGAATGTCAGGTTGGTGCAAGAAACTTAAGTGTATTTCTAGCTACCAGTAATGAACAATCAGGAATTGAAATTTTTAAAATAATATCATTTATAATAGCATCATAAATATGAACTACATATGGATAAATCTGACAAAAGATGTAACAGATGTGGACACTGAAAACTACAAAACACTGTTCACATTAAAGAACACCAACAAAAATCAAGAGATGTATCATGTTCATGAACTGGGAAACTCAGTACTGACAACATGTCAGTTTTCTCCAAAATGACCTACAGTTTCAATGGAATCCCAGCAGGCTCTTTGGAGAAACTGTTACCGGGTTCCCAGATCCACAAGAAAATGCAAAGGAACTAAAATAATCAAAAAGAACAAAGTTGGGATACCAACACTACCCTGACTGCAAGACTTACAAAGCTATGGTAATTAAGACAGTGTGGAATTGGTATAAAAACAGACAAAGAGATCAAGGGAACAAAATAGAGCCCAGAAGTAGGAATATGAACAACTTATTTTCAACACAGGTACAAAGGAAATCAGTGGAGAAAAGACAGGATTTACAACAAAAGATACCGGAACGATTTTATCTCTATATACAAAAAAGTGAACTTCAGTTCATAACTTATATCATATACCAAATTAACTCTTAAAGGGATCATTTTTGCTAAACTTGAAATTACAAAACTTTCTATAGGAAAATACCTTTGTGATTTTGAGTTGGGCAAAGATTTCTTTTATATATACATCAAGAAAAGAATGATGCGTGGGGCACCTGGGTGGTTCTGTCGGTTGAACTTCCCACTTCAGCACAGGAGTTCAAGCCCCACACTGGGCTCGCTGCTGTCAGCACAGGGCCTGTCTCGGATCCTCTGTGCCCCTCTCTCTGCCCCTTTCCTGCTTGTGCTCATTCTCTCTCTCAAAAATAAATAAACAAACAACAAAAAAAAGAATGATGAGCATAAGAACAGACACAGTGGATGTCATCAAAAGTTAAAACTTCTGCTCCTAAAAGGACACTGTTAAGGGAATGAAAAGAGCCACAGGAGAAAATATTGAAAATCAAATTTCTGATGACGTAATGGTATCCAGAATAGATCAAGAACTTGCTCAATTCGATAAGAAAAGAAACCACCCAATAAAACAATGCAGAAGGGATTTTTTTTTTTAATGTCCTGGCAGGAGCATGCCTTTTCTTTTTATAATTATTTGTTTTTGGGGGGGGGGGGAGGAGGGAGGGGGAGAGAACAAGCAGGGGAGAGGCAGAGAGAGGGAGAGTAAGAGAATCCCAAGCAGGCTCCTTGCTGTCAGTGCAGAGCCTGACTCGGGGCTCAAATTCATGAATGGTGCAATCATAACCTGGGCTGAAATCAAGAATCAGACGCTCAATGGACCGAGACACCCAGACACCCCAGGGCAGAAGAGATTTGAACAGACACTTCTCCAAAGACCAATGAGTAGTAACACATGAAGAAATGCTCAACATCATTAGTCACTAGAGAAACACAGATTAAAACCACCATGAGATTCCATCCCACACCTGTTAGGATGGCTAAATTTAAAAGACTGACTCTACCAAGCACTGGTGAGAACTGGAACTTTCTTACCCAGCTGGTGGGAATGTGAAAGGCACAACCACCTTGGGAAACAGTTTACCAATTTTTTAAAAAGATAAACATACAGGGGCGCCTGGGTGGCTCAGTAGGTAAATGAATGACTCATGATCTCAGCTCAGGTCTTGATCTCAGGGTCGTGAGTTCAAGCCCTGCACTGGAGTCTACACTGGGCATGACGCCTTCTTAAAAAAAAAAAGAAAAAAGAAAAAAAGATAAACACATGATCCAGCTATCTCACTCCTTTCTATTTACCCAAGATGAATGAAAGCCTTTCAATGTCCTTTCAAAAGCCTGTACATGAAATGTTCATGGGTTCATGGTAGCATTATCCGTAATCGCTCTCAACTGGAAACAACGTAAATGTCCATGCCACTCAGCAGTAACAAGGAATGGATTCTTGCACATGAAATCATGCATGATATGGATGAATCTTAAAAATAAGTATATTGAGTGAAAGAAACCAGGAGGAAAAAAAAATACATGCTGTTTGATTCCATTTATGTAAAACTCCAGGATATGGAAACTAACATAGAGACAGGAAGCAGAATAGTAGTTGCTGAAAGATGGGAGGGAAAGATTCTAAGACGACAATAACAACCAACCCCCCAAAAAACCAAACAGCCCAACTCAAAAGAAAGAAGCCACTCTCACTTTCCACAGGTGTTTTTACCTGACTGGAACTAGTGGCTTCTATTTGAGATAAGCTGAGGTCTGGATGTAGTGTTTGTACTTTCTCCAAATATTTGCCCCTCTGTTATTTTTAGAGAGAGCAGAAGATTACACAGCACTCACTAATATACCAAGACAACCAGCAAAACACAGAGGCAAACACCAGAGCAACCATTCACACTTCCAGCACCGAAGTGCCCAGAGAGCAGCTACGGACTCAAAGCATCACAAGAAAACACAGCGACAGCTTTTTAAGAACGGTGAGGGACAGAACCATGAGAAAGAGCAACCCTACAAGGTTTCCCGTAAAGTCTTATTCAACGTTTCCCTAGGAGAAATTCGCCCATGTCCATAATGGAATGGGGGGAAAGTCACGTTTCACGTTCGACATCTTTGCCCCCAAGTTTTACATACGTATTTATGTTTTCACAGCACTAAAGTAAAACCACCAGGGGAGAACGCAAAAGGTATGTTCTGCTCTGTAGGTAGATGTCTCTTCACATTTGTTCTCATTTCCTTCCGCCCGTTTATCTTTTCCAGTTGCCAAGAACAGCCCTGGGAATAATCACCTCCCACACCCAAATCTGGGGATATGATAATTGGCGTCGGATGACAGGAGATGACATTTTTAAAGTCACTTTGAACTTCATAACATACGTGTAATCTTTAAGCATGTAAACACTGCTTCTGCTCCTACATTTAAGGGAAGGGGGTGTATATGGAAGGTGGCCCAATTACAAGCATAAATTCACCAAAACTCTGTATTGGTTAAAAAAAAAAAAAATTGCAACCCAGATCAAGTGTCATTTATGTAACAGTCATCTTCAAACACAAGGCCCAGAAAATGGTCTCTATCAATCAAAATGACTTCATGGTTAATATGAATCAAGATGTGAGTTTTTGAAAACCCATATAATATTAATAAAGCTAAGGGAAAATAAATTCTTTGCTGCATTGAGAAACACACCCCATGTATCATTCATAGGAGACGCTGGTACTACTTCACACAAAGTGCAGTATTTGCAAAAGAACCATTTTGGGACATTCACATATTGTCTCTTACAAGCTTAAAATACTGAAAAGAACCAAAGATGTTTGTTCACTTTGCACCAACACACCCGTACCCAAAACGCAGGTCCCAACCAGCTGAGAGGACCTCGGCCATGCGGCACACAGAGCTTGTGACTGATTGTCTCCGCTTCTTCACAACCAACTCCACACAAACTTAAACATGAGAGACTCAGGGTGCCTGGGTGGCTCAGTCGGTTAAACGTCTACTTCAGCTCAGGTCATGATCTCGTGATTCGTGGGTTCGAGTCCTGCATCGGGCTCTGTGCTGACAGCTCAGAGCCTGGAGCCTGCTTCGGATTCTGTGTCTCCTTGTCTCTCTGCCCCTCCCTGGCTCACACTCTGTCTCTCTCTCTCTCAAAAATAAATAAACATTAAAAAAAAAAAAAAAAAAGACTTTAAAAATCAGAGACTCAAGGGGCACCTGGGTGGCTCAGGTGGCTGAGCATCTGACTCTTTGTTTCAGCTCAGGTCACAATCTCACCATTTGTGGGTTCAAGCCTCACATCGGGCTCTGCTGCTGGCAACGCGGGGCCTGCTTAGGATTCTGTCTCCCTCTCTCTCTTCCCCTCCATGGCTCGTTCTCTCTGTCCCTCTCAAAACAATATTTAGATAATTTTTTAATACATTTATTTTTTATTTATTTTTTTCTTTTTAATGTTTATTTGTTTTTGAGAGAGAGAGTGTGCGAGCATGAGCAGGGGAAAGGCAGAGAGAAGGATACAAAGAATCTGAAGCAGGCTCCAGGCTCTGAGCTGTCAGCACAGAGCCCGACATGGAGTTCAAACCCACAAAATATGAGATCATGACCTGAGCCGAAGTCAGACGCTTAACCAGCTGAGCCATCCAGGCACTGCTAAAAAAATTTTTTTAATGAGAGCCTCAAACAGAGCCAGTATTGTTCCTGTAGCCTGGTAGCACAGACAGCAGCTCACTCGCCACCAAACGGATGTTTGCTCAAGGCTGCTAAAAAGCAAAAGAAAAGTTATGTTAGGAAAGCAATGACCCTGACATCTCTGTTAAAGAACCCTCACATGCATAAGGAGGCCCAAGCAAAGATACAAGGGCAGCACTGTGTGTAATGAAGAAAAATTCGAAACAACCCCAGCCAGAGGGGAATTAATAAAACCGCTACAGTCACCCAGCACACTAGAGCACGGCAGTTAAAAGGAATTAGAGCCATAGGGAATGATACCGCTGGACATCTGATGCTTTGTGGAGCTTTTAAAAAGGCAAGCTACATAACATGTACAACAGGAGGGATACATAACATGTATCACTGGAGGGAAAATCAATCCCACCCCAAACACTATACTTCCCATGTATAAATACACATCAACACAAAACAAAACAAAAAGATACAGAATGACCCAAAATAAACTCCTAGTAAGACGAGGGGAAGCAGGGGAAGGGAGAGCTGGGAGCGTAGGGCCCCCTGCTACACAAAGAACAAATAATAAGAGAAACAGCAATTTTCTTCTCCATTACTTTCTGCCTTTTTTACATATACATAAAAGCACCATCAATGCTACATGCTAATGTCTGTACCTCAGATAATCTGACCTTTTTAGAGCTTATCCGAAAAACCAAAAAAGAAAAAGAACAAAACTTATTATTCACAGCTGCCAACTCGAGCTTATTCTAGTTCTGGAATGAACCTACTGAAACATGACTTCCCGAGGTTAGAGGTTCTAAGATTGATCTGATGAGATGATACCAGGGCATTCTGTACAACTCTAATGTCTCTGCAGAAAATTTTAATTTACATCTTTGTAACCTTTGGTGTACGGTTGGCATTATTTGTGGAAGGGTGTTGAAGCAATGATCCCCTTTCTGAACCAGGAGACCATTGCTTCTTCTGAATGTTGTCACCGAGATTACACTGACAACACATCCTCCTTCAACTCTCCTCCAGATGTGTCCTGCTGGGGCCCCCACCATTCCTTCACATGGATGGCATGCCAAAAGGAGGTCAACATGGTTACCACAAGCATCCCACCTACTCCTCCACTGAAAATCACAGGAAATTCACATAATGAAATGCAAAGGAAATGAGTTTAGACTCCAAGACCCAGAGGCACCAGCAAGAAGCAACGGTGAAATGAAATATTCAACTTCCTCCATACTGACCTACAGATTCTATGCACTCCCCATCAAAATCCCGGCAGGCATGTGTCGAAACTGATGAGCGGTGTCTACTAATCATACGGAAACGCAAAGGACTAGAATGCAAGAAACAATTCTGGAAAAGAAGAATGAAGATGGAGGGTTTATAACATTTGATTTCAGCACTCACCGGAAAACACAAGCATCAGGACTGGGGGGTAACTGGCCTGCAAATAAGCATTCTCATCAACAAAACACAGCACACACTCCAGAAACAGACCACAAATACAAAGGAAACTGAATTTTTTTTTTTGCAACGTTTATTTTTATTTTGGGGACAGAGAGAGACAGAGCATGAACAGGGGAGGGGCAGAGAGAGAGGGAGACACAGAATCGGAAACAGGCTCCAGGCTCTGAGCCATCAGCCCAGAGCCTGACGCGGGGCTCCAACTCCCGGACCGCGAGATCGTGACCTGGCTGAAGTCGGACGCTTAACCGACTGCACCACCCAGGCGCCCCAGGAAACTGAATTTTAACACAGGTACCGCCACAATTCCATGGGGAGAGGATAATCATTTCAACCGATGGTGCTGTAACAATTTGATAGTCATCTGGGAAAAGCATGAACATCAAGCCGTACCTCACACCATACAGATAAATGGACTCAAAACGGATCACAGGCCTAAATGTAAAACGTCAAACGATAAAATTCCAGAAAACCTTGGTGACCTAGGTACACATGACCTACCTCGACATGACCTGGGGAGTCCTTTCTTAGAAAGGACGTAACAAGCACAAAACATAAAAAAAAAAAAAAAAAAAAAGGATAAAGTGGATTACATTGAAACTAAAAGTTCCTGCCCTTTGAAAGACATCTTTAAGACTTGAAAAGGCAAGCCCCAGACTTGGTGAAAATAGTCACAACCTAGGCGTCTGACAAAAGACTTGTATCCAGATTATACAACCGACTCTAGGGATTCTGTAATAGAAAGACAAACAAGCTATAAAAACAGGCAGAAGATTTGAGCAGCCACTTCACAGAAGATGTATGCAGCAGCTAATGGGCCCAGGAAGAGGCGCTTGCCAGGGAAATGCACATCACAATGAGATACAACCACGTACCCACCAGAAGAGCTAAAATTAAAAAGCCCAGGTCCCTTACTCGGGTGTCCTATGCCTGCTCCATTCACAGACTGGCCCCTACCTAGCATTTGAGGTGCTCAGCCCGCTGGGAAACATGGACTTTCTCCCAGAAAGTAATGAAGGCAGGCTGTGTTCTCTGGCTCCAGCCTTGGGCTCTAACCCACCAAGACTAACAGCGCGGTCGCTGGCACGCCGGGAGGAGCTAGGAAGCTTTTGTTTAGGCTCGATTTAGGTTATCAGTAAAAACCTGATGTCATTAACTCAGGTGACCTAAGTATCCAAGCTTAAGGGTTTCCCTTCCATCTTCTTCATGCAAATGAATCTCTCCAAGATCTTTTTTTTTTTTTTTTTTTTTTTTTTGAGAGACAGCAAGCTGGGGAGGGACAGAGAAACAGAGGGGGACTGAGGATCCAAAGCAGGCTCTGCACTGCCAGCAGTGAGCCCAACGTGGGGCTCAAACTCGGGAACCATGAGATCGTGACCTGAGCTGAAGTCGGACGCTCAACCGAATGAGACACCCAGACGCCCCCAAGATCCTTTAAAGGAGGGGTTCTCAAAGTGAGGGCCAGGACCAGCAGCATCAGCATAACATGGGAGTTTGTCGGAAAGGCTGCCCCACGGTCCCCATATGGGTCTGCGTCTTCCCAAGATGTGGGGGTCCCAGTAAGATGTGCGGCTAAGGTTGCAACGAAGGCTCCCGTTAAAAGGTGTGGGTGGAGGCCCTCCTGGACTATCAAATGCCGCTAAAATGGGGGCAGAACACATGAGCCAGGGCAGCCAGGACCCAGGCACGGGCTGTATCAGGAGTTTGGCCTGCAAGGAGAGAGGGTCCCAGAGAGAACTCCAGTGTTTCAAGCCACATCAACCTGCGGGACGGGCACAGAGAAACAGAAAAAGTACGGGAAAAAAAGAGAAAGATTTAAAACTAGGTATTTTTTTTCTAAAATGGAAAAAAAAAAGTGACATTTCAACACAAAAGAAATGCAAATGCTCATGAATTATTCAGATCCAGGTGCCTTGAATATACAGACGGAACAAAAAGATCAAGAGTATTCCATCCTATCACCTGGCTTGGTCACCAGATCAGCAGACCCTGGTTTCTCACCCAGCATGCATGCGGGAGGCCTGGGGTTGGGGTCACATTGATTCTGTGCCATCATCTGCCCCAGGGCCTTTGTTAGGACGCAGAAAAGAGGAAACGTTCACTGGATTTAAGCTCTTTCTGCAAGAGTGAACAATGAACAACTCCCATCACCAAGGAATTCAAAGTTTCTGCTTCCCCTGAAAAGGAGTCCAGACAAGTTCAGTGTCAGGACAATCCTGGAACTGTGGTTGGAGGGCACTGGCCAAGGAGGTTCCCCAGAACCACGAGGAGGACCGCACTGAAATAAACCCTGAATGTTAATTCCTTCCATAATACGTTTTGAGGACCTACCTTGTGCAGGTACCGCTCTGGGACACTGGAACCAGGACAGACCCTCCGTCCACGCATACAAGCTCTATGGCCTCTTGCGCGTCTTCTGCCTGGCAGATTAAGTCAAGTCAGACCACCCAGCTCACGGAAGGTGGGAGGGCCAGCCTCTCTCAGGGCCCCTCGGATCCTGGACACCTGGGGCATCCCACCTGCCCAACAAGCTACAGATGCCCCTCTATTATTCTGCTCCCTCCCTTCCCTCACAAGACAAAACTGAAAAACAGCACCTGTTAAGGAGACTGATCCCTGCTCCACCTGCCCCGTTAGTTCTGGGCTCTGCTCCCATGTGAATTTCCTTCATTGGCTAATTTCTTTTAACTTTGGCTAAGCCTCTGCCACTTCTGCACAATCATCCCAACTGCTCAACCCAAAAAAGGAGGGAGACACTGGCACCAATTTTATCCTCAACTAGTCAGAGGCATTGCTCAGTAAGAAATGTTTTAATTCTGAAAATGTTCTTGAGTTTTCTATTTTAAAATGCTTATAAAATTTTGTAAATTATTATTAATTTTTTGGACATGTATTCATTGTTGAGAGACAGAGCACGAGCAGGGGAGGGGCAGAGAGAGAGGGAGACACAGAATCGGAATCAGGCTCCAGGCTCCGAGCTGTCAGCACAGAGCCCCACGTGGGGCTGAGATCACAAACCTTGAGATCATGACCTGAGCCGAAGTCAAACATTTAACCGACTGAGTCACTCAAGTGCCCCAAATTTGATAATTTTTATTTATTTATTTTGAGACAGAGAGAGAGAGGGAGGGAGGGAGAGAGAAAGAGAGGGAGAGATAGAGAGAATAAGCAGGGGAGGGGCAGAGAGAGAGGGAGATAGAGAATCCCAGCACAGGGCTCCATCCCACTAACCTTGAGATCATGACCTGAGCCAAACTTGGACGTTTACCAACTGACCCACCCAGGTGCCCCAATTTTTTTTTTAATTAGGGAGCTGCGGTGAGGTTTGCAGAAAGATCTCACACACTGGGTGCAGTGTCTCAGGGTTCCTGTCCCAGTGTCTGAGGGTAAGTGTTGGTGCCTTTTCCACTCACAGTCCCAAACCATGACATTTAAAGCAACTTGGTGAACACAACTTCCCGGTATTTAAGTTTCCTATTTGCCTATACAGTTGAGTAGTTGAGTGGTGTCCTAATGTATGTCTTCATATGCCCTACAAGCATCACTGGTACCAGACGGGAAAGATGCATATAGCAGAACGTTCTGTGCAGCAAAAGAGCTGCGGACAACATAAAGCTACTGCCCAGAAATTGATTAAATCAACTGCGATAGAGCCACTCAAAAGGAAACCACTATTAGCTAATTAACCACTAATAGCTATTAAAGAGAATAAGGTAACCCCTCCTTGTAGAATGGTCACATTACCGTATATACTGTAGTATATATAATTTACAATATTGGGTTATGCATAATATTAACGAAACACAGATTAGTGTTTGTTAAATAATCCACTGTCACTTGTGATTATTTTCTATGACTACAAGCCGCTGTATTAATACATCATACATCCATTCATGAAAAATCCAAGAGAACTGCAGAGTCGGTCCATGTGTATAAAAATAAGTTTGAATACGTACATACATTTGAGTATATAAATATGAATGTGTCTATCAGTTGTCTGGCGCAGCGGGCTCAGCCTTTCCGGCGCATCAGCATCGCCTGGAGCGCTAGTGAAAGCCCACGTTGCCTGGCTCCACCATCGGGTGTGATTTGACAGGTGCCGGTGAAACCGCCAAGTCGCAGGGCGGCAAGTTCCCAGGTGATGGCGCTGCTCCGGGACGAGGCAGACACCCTGGGCTTCACCGCGGCAATCGGGGGAAAGGAGCTTTGAGCTTATTTCTTAAACACTTACTCATTCATTCAACAACCGTCGCCGAGCGTGTGCTCCGCGCAGGGCAGCCGGAGACCGCCCGGGGAATCCGGCTGGCAACGAGCACTGCCATCCCTTCTCCCGCTTCGCCCCAGAGGGGAAACTGAGGCTCCGAGGAGCGCCCTCCAAGGTCTCAGACTGTCTCTGGAGGAGCTGGGATTCGAACACAAGGCACTGAGTACCCGACAACTGCCCCGCCGACTCCGGAGCTCCAGACACGCCTCCTGCCGTGGCCGTGGGGACTCCGGGGCCGCCACCCCACCACACGCGGGGACCGGGTTACCCTCCAAGACCAGCGGGTCGGCCGCCGGGAGTCTGCGGAGAGCGTCCGGCGCGCGCCCGCTGGAGCCCCGCCCCTCCCGCCGCAGGGAGGGGGCGGGGCCCCGCGGGGGCCGAGCGGGCGCGCTCGCGCTCGTGCCCGCGGGGCGAGCTCACGGGAGCGACGCCAGGATAGAGGCTCGCGGAGCCGCCATTCCAACGCAGGCGCGGTGGCCAAGTGGTAAGGCGTCGGTCTCGTAAACCGAAGATCACGGGTTCGAACCCCGTCCGTGCCTGGCGTGAGCCTCCCTAGTGGCGAGACTTTTTAGGGCTGGGACCACTTTTCAAGAGCTGGCCCCCGGAGAGGCCCCCGCCCGCCTGCCGCGCCGAGAACCTCGCCCCTGGGTGCAGATGGGTGCGGAGCCGGCCAACTGTTTTCACCTCGTGTGGCTCCAAGCTCTGCTCCCGCCCTCGCAGGAGGTGAGAGCGTCTGGGTGGTCCGGCCTCGGCGAGTCCGCAAACTCTGCCCGCTCCGGGCGGCGCTCCCCGCGGACGGCGCCCCCTGCCGCCCCCCGCGGGAAGCGGAGGGGCCCCCAGAAACCGTGGCCCCCGGCAAAAACCCCACAGCTGCTGGCACTCGACTCGAGAGCCGCTAAGCTTTTCCCCTGAACTTGAAAGTCCAATTTTATCCTCTCTAATGAGAGGACTGCCGTTGCCTGATGCCGGGCCCACACCCAGAGGCAGCTGCTGGCTGGCTTGCTATTTTTAAAAAGAAATCCGTTGCAGGCACTGCATGAAGAGAGGAAATCCTGCCCAGGACTAGAGCCGTTCTGACGTGACGACCTAGACCCGCCTGAGCCTCCGTTTGCCCTTCTGTGAAATGGACGTCTGGCCAGCTGTAGGCGTTTGTGTGCTGCCAGACGGACTGGCCGTGGAAGCGGCCCCGGGAAACGGAGCTGGGGTCACAGGGAACCCGTTTTCTTCGCATCACGAAAGGATGCACCGCGGGGCTGCTCGAGTGCGTTTAACCACGCGTGCAGTGGCCTCGACCCGCGGGGGTTTTGTGCCCTCTGAAAACCAGCTTGACCTCCTCGGGGAAACCCGGATCGGCCCGAGATTCCTAATCGAAGGGCGCGTTAACGGAGCTCCTGGTGGATACGTGGTGGAGCTGGACTCTGGGGGTCCCTCGGTGACCGAGCCACATCATCGGGGCGGATTGGAGGGAGGGCGCCTGGGGGATGCGATGGGGAGCGAGGAGCCTAGCTGCAGCGGCCAGGGGCTAAGAGACCCCGACTCCACAGCAGCGGCTGTCACAGTCGTCGGCCTTCCTCAGCATCCCCTGGCTTGTTAAGCACCGATCGCTGGGCCCCACCTGCGGGGCTTCTGCATAAATCCGAGATGCGGCCTGACTACCCCCCACGTGGCCCTGATGCTGCCAGACCACACCGAGAAGCTCTCTTCGCCCCGGGGGGGTCGCCTTGAAAGACAAGTTCTCGTTCATTAGTGGCGCCGAGACCCTGCATTTCTAACTTGCGGCT
Organism: Felis catus; assembly: GCF_018350175.1. NCBI lineage: Eukaryota > Metazoa > Chordata > Mammalia > Carnivora > Felidae > Felis > Felis catus. The sequence continues at coordinate 29,273,481 of NC_058383.1, read as the reverse complement.
GGGTGACGCTCGTGTGGCTGGGCCCCGCCCTCCCTGACTGGGCAGAGGGTAGAAGGATCCACATCAAACTAACAGCTGGCCAGTCGGAGATCTGTGCACAGGATTCCTTCACTTCTTATCCTGAAAACTTTCACATTGTTTAGATTTAATAGGAGATGATTGTATCACGTGCAGAATTTTTTTTTTTTTTTTCCAGAATCTCTCCAGAGCCCACAAACCCAGAGATAACCTATTAGGAGGCAGGCGAGTTAGAATGATCCAGAATTAAGACAGATAATGATTGAGTGTTGTCTTCTCTCCCCTGGAGCAGTCATTCATTTCTTTTTAAAGAAGCGCCACAGGGGTGTCTGGGTGGCTCAGTGGGTTAAGCATCTGGCTTCTGCTCAAGTCATGATCTTGTGGTTTGTGGGTTCGAGCCCTGAGTCAGGCTCTGTGCTGACTGCTCAGAGCCTGGAGCCTACTTCAGATTCTGTGTCTTCCTTTCACTCTGCCCCTCCCCTGCATTCTGTCTCTTTCTCAAAAAAAAAAAAAAAAAAAAAGTGTCACAAAGGAACACTTAGGTTCCTTCCATTAAACAACAACAACAACAAAAAACCACACTCCCCCCCCTGCCCCGCCCCCCTCAGTTAGGCCAGTATGGGTGGGAGGACGTTAGTAGTCCACACATATTTCCTGTCCTTCTCTCCAAAGAGTAAAGCCTCACTCAGTGCCATCATCCTAGGAAAACACCCATTCTCACCACCCCCCAAAACTGTCCCCACCCTCCTTTGCCCCACATGATGAATGGGCTTCAGGAAAAGGCAAGTTACAAAATGTGCTGTAGGTACCATTTTTCAAAAAAAAAAAAAAATTGAACAAAACTAAGGGTATATATTTATGTGTGGGGAAGTGCTTGCTGTTTTTCGTTTGTTTGTTTTTAAGTTTATTTATTTATTTTGAGAGAGAGGGCACGCACAAGTGGGGGAGGGACAGAGAGAGAAGGAAAAAGAGAGAATCCCAAGCAGGCTCCCCACCGTCAGCACAGAGCCCAATGTGGGGCTCGAATTCATGAAAGGTGAGATCGTGACCTGAGCTGAGATCAGGAGTCCGACCGTTAACTGACTGAGCCACCCAGGTGCCCCGGTTTTTTGTTTTTAAGCCTGGAAGACTACACATGAATCTCAAACTCATCACCTCTGCTGGCAATCTGGGGATACCACGGAGCTGTGAAACCAGCTGGGTGCAGGCTGCCGAATCAGACACTAGTGAGCCAAATTCTGAGTTTGGGTCCTCTTTTCACGGAAGTGGGTAAAGCTGACGGTGGGTCTGAATAAGCAAGCCATTGTATGTCGGTTTGAACCACTTGCGCTCCCGAATCTGTAAAGCCATGTTTGGGTTCCCGTAACTTGTCTGTGAATTTCTGAAAGTCCGCTTGAAGTCCGCTGTGTTTGTTCTGTGACAACTTGACCACTGGGGAAAAGGTGGGTTTGCACAGGGAGCTCTGTAAGGAGAGATCACGATGGTCAGTGACAGAAGAAGGTGAAATAAGAATTCTGAAGGCAAAGAGGAAGCCCAGGTTCCTGGGTGGTAGCTAGGAGGGGCTGTTTGTTAGCAGAGGCTGCACGGGGAGCAAGCTTCAACAGTGACACCGTGTGGCAGCAGCATGCAATAGCAGGGCCGCCATGGTTTCTCTCCGCTAGGGGAATCTACCAGAACCTGGAGGGGAGCCATGGACCCTCCACTTAATCTCTGTGGGCCTCAGTTTCTCCCATTCTATAATTGGACTGGCACACACTCACTTGGTTCTCATGCGATGGAGGCTTTCTGACGACAACATTGTAAACATCCACCAACCAGGACGTGAAAGGGCAATCCATCCATCCCCTGGCGTCATGGGCCGCCATGAAAAGGAAGGATTGATTTATGGATCTGGAGATTCATTTAGTAAGAAAAGCTGTGCCCCGTTTGGGGGAGGTGGTTTTACAGCTTTATTGAGGTATAACTGATAACCAAATAAACCCCCGCACATATTGAAATGTATACAATTTGATGAGTTTGGACATAGGCACACACCTGGGAAACCATCAGCACATTCAAGGTGAGAGACATACCATCACTTTCAAGTTTCCTGTGTCCTTTTGCTCTTTTGTGTGTCTGAGAACACAACGTGAGATCTGGCCCCTTAAGAGAGTTGTTAACAATAGGCGCTAGGTTGTACAGATCTCTAGAATTTGTCCATCTTGTATAGCTGTAACGTTAGCCGATATGCTTATAAATAAGCATATTTATCCATACACATAGATTTAAAAAAATTTTTTTTAATGTTTATTTTTGAGACAGAGAGTGAGCGGGGGAGGGGCAGAGAGAGAGAGAGAGCGGGAGACTCAGAATCCAAAGCAGGCTCCAGGCTCTGAGCCGTCAGCACAGAGCCCGACGCGGGGCTCAAACTCCCGGGCCGTGAGATCATGACATGAGCCCAAGTCAGACGCTTAACCGACTGAGCCGCCCAGGCGCCCCATACACAGAGATTTTTATGTTGGCTTCTCAGAATGTTCCAGAACATCCACATCCCATGCAGAAGGCTCCATGTCCTGCTGTTGATCATGAAGATGTGCAGGTGGGGTGAGGGGTACAGAGGGATTACAGAGCAAAGGACCAATTTTTTTTTTCCTATTATCATGGCCTCAGGAAGGGAAGCTGTGTTACTTCCGGATGCACTGTTTTGGCAGCAAAAACTTACAAACTTAACAACAGGGGGGAGAAAATATAAAGAGTAAACAGATGCCAAGGGCTCTGGAGAGCACAGGCGTTCACACAGGGCTGGCCCTGCATGGATGAGATGCCAAGTTTGCAGGGAAAAAGCTCCCTCTTGGGGCACCTGGGTGGCTCAGTCGATTGAGCTTCTGACTTCGGCTCAGGTCATGATCTCACGGTTCCTGGGTTCGAGCCCCACGTCGGGCTCTGTGCTGACGGCTCAGAGCCTGGAGCCTGCTTGGGATTCTGTGTCTCCCTCGCTCTGCCCCTCCCCCCACTCGTGTTCTGTCTTTCCCTCTGTAAAATAAATAACATTAAAACAAGAAAAAGCTCACTCTTGTCTTCCAAACTGACCCCCTCCAAGGAGAGGCCTCCAGCCCACTGCCCTGGCGTGTCTCCCATCTGGAATGACGTCATGTGCTTTGCAAACTTCCAGTAAAGAATAAAAAACGGCGCTCTTAATAAGAGAGTCAGTGATTTGTAGCCGTGCACGAGTGGAGAACCACATTTCAAAACCAGAAGCGTATTTCAGGCACGAGTAGCACTTAAAAGAAAATATTGTGGCAGGCCCCTGGAGGCAGCAGACGTTGTTTATGTCATATCAACTTGAGTTTTGCTTAGCAAACCACCAGGCCGGCCCACAAAGAACGCTGCCCGTGAGTCTGTTCCCTCCCGTCCCCGCCCGGCCCTTCGAACCCAGGTGAGCAGACCTGGGTTTTGGCTTACCGTGGGTAAAAAAAAAAAAAAAAGAACCCTTGAACTCCAGGCCGGGCAGGCTGCAAAATCCCTCACAATTCTTGAAACACCCCCAGAAAAGAAACCCCGTACCTTCCTTTGAGAAGCGTTGGCGGACAGACTCTGACAATATCCTGAGCGATTCTTGCCTTCTGCTGTTCACACCCCGTGTCTTCCCTTCTTCTTAAGTGGGACGACTGTGCCCTGCGGGATACGGCACAGGTGACGTGATGTCACTTCTCTGATTATGTTGCATAAGACGGCAGCACCCATCTGGATAGCAGACGCTCTCTGGCTGCTTCAAGGACACGCGCGGCCGTGCTGGGGAAGCCCACACGGCAAGGAACGGAAGCCGGCCAACAACATGGCAAGAAATCGAAGCCCTCAGTCCAACAGGCCACGAGGGACTGAATTGTCAGCAGCCGTGGGGACTCGGAAGGGAGTCCCGGGGCTCCTGGGTGGCTCAGTCGGTGAAGCATCTGCCTTTGGCTCAGGTCATGATCTCACGGTTCGTGGGTTCGGGCCCCACGCCGGGCCCTCTGCTATCTGTGCAGAGCCGGCTTTGGATCCTGTTTCCCCTCTCTCTCTCTGTGCCCCTCCCCTGCTTGGGCTCTCTCTCTGAAAAATAAATGCATGAACAAATAAATACATACATACATATGGGCGCCTGGATGTCTCAGTTGGTTAAGTGTCCGACTTCGGCTCAGGTCATGATCTCGCGGTTCGTGAGTTCGAGCCCCGCGTCGGGCTCTGGGCTGACAGCTCAGAGCCTGGAGCCTGCTTCCGATTCTGTGTCTCCCTCTCTCTCTGCTCCTCCCCCGCTCATGCTCTGTCTCTCTCTCTCTGTCTCTCTCTCTCTCTCAAAAAATAAACATTAAAACAATGTTTTTTTAATATATAAATAAACAAAACTTAAAAAAAAAAGGGAAGAAAATGAGTCCTTCCAGTTGCTCTGGGCTTGAAGGTTTGTAGCTCACGCCTACTCCCCGCCTCCCCCAGTCCGTATGTCGAAGCCCTAATCCCCAGTGTGATGGTATTACTCCTAAGAGGCCTTTTGGGGGGTAATTGGGGCAGGATGAGGTCTTGAGGTTGAGGCCCTTGCGGTGGAATTAATGCCTTATAAAAGATAAAAAAAGGACAGGGCACGAGGGCTCGGTCTCTCTCCACCCTGTGAGGACAAGAAGGCCGTCGGCAAGCCAGGAGATGAGCCCTCACCCGACACCAAATCTCCCAGCACCCTGATCTTGGACTTCCCGGCCAGAAGAGTGAGAGATAAAAGTGTGCTGTTTAAGCACCCCCTGCCCCCAGTCTGTGGTCTCCTGTTACAGCAGCCCCAACCGAGGAAGCCGCCGGCTGAGCACCGAGAAGAGAGCCCAGCCTGGACTGCAGCCTCGCAGAGGACCCAGCGGAGCCGCGTGCAGACTGGGAGACAATAAATGCCTGTGGCCTCAAGTTGCCAAGTTCCTGGTAATCTTGCTGCTGCAGGAACAGATAATTAACACAGGAAGAGTCTGATGAGGAACACGGAGATCTAGTTTCCATCCAAGTCCCCACAAGGTCCACGGGGACAGCTGCCCGCAGCCCAGCGACAAACCCAGAACCCATGCTCGCGACCCTTTCCTCCGGCCTCTGTACCACCTAACCGCAACCCTAGCGACCTAAAACCGCCCCGTTTGCTAATCTTTCCGTTTCTGCAGGTCCGAAGCCCAGGTTGGTTCTGGGTCTCCCACAAGTCTAAAGTCAAGGTGCTGCCCGGCTGGGCTATTATCAGGAGGCTCCGGATGAATCAGCTTCCACGCTTACTCAGCTTGGTGGCCACATTCAGTTCCTCGCGTGGGTAGGACGGGGCTCTGTTTCCGTGGCGCCTCGAGGCCCCTCTCCAGTCCCTGCACGTGTGTGTCCTGACATCCGCACATTTCAAATCTTACTTCGCCTTCTGCCTCTTTCTCATGCAAGCCAAAGAAAGTTCTCTGCTTGGAAGGGGCTCCTGGACTGAGACTGGGCACGCCTCAATCTCAATAGAAAACCCAGTCTAATCCTCCTATTTAAACGTCTATGACTCTAGGGGGCGCCTGGGTGGCTCAGTCTCTTAAGTATCTGACTTCAGCTCAGGTCATGATCTCATGGTCTGCGAGTTCGAGCCCCGCGTCGGGCTCTGTGCTGACAACTCAGAGCCTGGAGCCTGCTTTGGATTCTGTGTCTCCCTCTCTCTCTGCCCCTCCCCTGCTCATGCTCTGTCTCTCTCTATCTCAAAAATAAACATTAAATAAAAGTCTATGATATTAATTACATCCTCAAAGTCCTTTTTGCCACAAAACACAACATATTCATAGGTTCTAGGGATTAAAGAGTGGGCATATTTGGGAGACCATTATTCTGCCTACCCCAACCCTTGACTCACCTCTCCTTCCTCCTCTGCTCATCCAGTTGGTCAGTGCCTAAACTCTCGCCAGTCACCTCCTGTGTGTTGCTTTAGACCTTCACGGTTCCATTTCTTCTTTGATGACTGGTGCTTGGACTATTGCAGTAGACTCCCACCTGGTTTCCTTTGCTTTCAGTCTTGTCTCTCTTCCACGCTTCTTCCACTGTCACCTGACCTCTCTCGAAAACACCAGTGAACGTGCCACTCTTATCGTTCCATCCTTCACCATATGCCCACCACCACCAGGATAAATCCCACCTCCTTAGCATGGCATTCTGGGCCCCAAGTGTCCTACCGATCTCCCCCGTGCTCTTCAGTGTTTTACAGCAGCCTCTCTTATTCCTTCAATTCGACTTGTTCCTCAGTCCTCTGGGCCTGCACTTAGGCTGTTCCCTCTACCTATCATGGCCTTTCTCCACCTCCAGCTTCCTGGAAAACTCCTACTCATACCACAAAACTTCGCCTAACTTAACTATGATTTTGAATCATTCCTGAACTCGTCAGTTGGAGTTGCTATTTCCTCGATGCAGCACCAGTGCCTGGGGTCTCTTGCTTTCACAGCACCTAGCACAAATCATTACAATTACCGCCTTGCATGCCCAATGCATTTCCCACGAGACCAGAGGTCGAAAGCTCGGAAGCCCAGGGGAGCCAGACAGGGTGTGTGAATGTGTGAGACCTTCTGGGTCTAAGACAACAAGGACTCCGAGAGGCCACGCCGGGCTAACAGCCACCACGTTTCCGAAAATCTCGCGTTCAGTGAGATCCAGCCTCTCTGCTCTGGCCCGTAAACCGTGCGGAAATTCGTCTACACTAGGCTGTTCATAGCAGCGTTGCTGGGAAGGGCGAAGTGTCCGTCCAGGAAAAGAGAAAAGCAAACTGTGGAGTGCGCACAGAAGAGAATTAAGCTCAGCCAGTTCAAATAAATAAACCCTAACTCCATCCAACTCCGTGGATTAGGCACACAAAACGTGGAGCAAAACACAAGGCAGGCAGGGAACGAGGAGGCATCTCGATACCATTTATACAGAGCAAACATCTTGCAAGTTGCACAGAGCAAACATCTTGTAGTTGTTTCTGGCTACATAGGCGGTAAAAGCATACAGACAGGCCTGCAAGTGATGACGTCTACATTCAGGACGGCGTTGTCTGTGGGGATGTCCGAGGTGGCCGAGAGGGAGAAAGGGCACACGAGGGGTATTGAGTGAATCTCGATTTGATTTATTTGACTTACGTATTAATTAAGCCACCATAGGTGGTAGTCTGTGGGTGTCTATTGACTTATCCTCTATTGTTTTGGGGCACCCGGGTGGCTCAGTCGGTTAAGCATCAGACTCTTGGTTTCGGCTCGGGTCATGAACTCATGGGTCATGAGTTCGAGCCCCGCGTCTGGCTCAGCACTGCTGGTATGGAGCCTGTTTGGGATTCTCTCTCTCTCCCTCTCTGCCCCTCCCCTTCTCTCTCTCTCTCTTTCTCAAAATAAATAAATAAACTTAAAAAAATTATTCTCTATTGTTTTGGGTCAGCCTGAAATACCTCCCAATTACAGGCAAAAAAAAAAAAAAAAAAAAAAGGGTGGGCGGGCGCCTGGGTGGTTCAGTCGGTTGAGCATCTGACTTCGGCTCAGGTCATGATCTCACGGCTCCTGAGCTCGAGCCCCGAGACGGGCTCTGTGCTGACAGCTCAGAGCCTGGAGCCTGCTTCCGATTCTGTGTCTCCCTCTCTCTCTGCCCCTAACCCGCTCACATTCTGTGTCTGTCTCTCTCAAAAATAAATAAACTTTTTTTTTTAATTTAAAAAAAAAAAGTGGGTCTAGTGTGGTCTAACCCACATCAGGCCACCTGGCTCAGAGCCTGGCACATAAATGATGAGGAAAATACTACTTGCACTTTATAGATGGCATAATTGAGAAGAAGAGAGAGGAGGTACTGTCCCCAGGGTCCAGAGGATGGAATGGCATGGGGTAGGGTTAGAGACACGTGGGCAGAGGCAGAAATGGCCCATCCCTGGGCCTTTTCCTGAACCAGCCTTCTCTGACTCAGATTTATGCAGACATTTGCGGAATGTGGCATTCCAAGGTCACACTCCAGAGGGACTGAACAGCCCTTTAAAGCCCCCCTGTGGGCCTCCAGAAGATACCAGAGCCAGCATGAGTGGGGAGAGACTCCAACAACCCAACTCCATGGCTTTAAAAATTCTACCTTCTCTTTGCTGGCCCATCTCATAGGAAGCTGCCTCTGGCCTCTCCCCAGACGCTGTCCCAAACCAGCTGGGGTGACTCTCCTCTGACCAGCTCTCCCCTTGTCACCTACACGATCCGTTCTCTTTCTCAGACTCTCTGTCCCTTTCTAATGTATCCCTCCCCTGTCTAGGTTCCCCGGTCCCCTCACCCATTACCCTGACGGGCATATCAAGGCCTTACTCCCAAGGCTGCAGGTGGAGATTCAGGCCCTGGATGGGACCCTGTTGTCCCAGGCAGCACTGAAAGTTGCACATCGCATTCTCCAGTGGTAGACACTCAGAAATTTTTATTTCAGGCCATAAAGCTTGGCGCTGGCCAAGCTTTGCATTAAAAAAGAAAGAATTTTAAGTCAAGGGGTCAAAACCCAAATATCTATATGGCCAGGCAGCTGACCTAAGTGAATCCAGCCAGGCAAAAACTATATGGCCTTAGCACTTTGCGTACTTTTTTCTGCAAGGAACAGCAGCTCCCCTGGCTTAAACTGCCTTTAAAAATAAGGAAATTTATTATGCATTTACCAGGGGGTACTACTACGAGAGGCAGGGTGGGTTTCTCAGCTGATTTCTTGAGCACTCGGGACACAGGTTCCTTCCACTATCTCTCTTCTCTGCCAGCAGCATGTCGGTTTCACCCCAACGCTGGCCCAAAATGGCTGCTGCGGTTCCAGGCATCACATCCAAATCCATCTTGTCTCATTGGTGGGGATTGTATCACATGATTATTCTCTGACCAAAAACTGGTTGTTTCCTCTGAGCCAAAGAGCTGAGCGGCAGAGGGGTGAGGAAAGACAATGAGAAGAGAATTTCCATGACTGAGCTGAGGAAGCATCGGGGACGGTCACCTGAAACAGAGATGCTGGCGTTCATAAGCCGCCTCTTCCTCCTGGTCTCTGAGCCAGGCACCACAACTCATAGCCCCCTTAGGTTCCTGCTGGGCCTCTTGATTGGTTCCCACCGGGTGGGACACTTCCTAGCCGATGCACTTAGTTGGTTTGCTTTCCCTGGAGGCTCCCTCACCGTCTTCCCAGTTCACAGAGAAAGAAGGAAGTCCTAGAAGATACGAGAGCCATGAAAGAAAAGGTGCCCCGGTTCCTCGAGAACTTGTGGATCTCTGTGCTCCCCACTTCTTGGGCTGTGATAATATGACCAAGAAATGAAACTGTATTGTGGTCAGCCACTGAAAGTTTGGGCTCGTCACACAGCAAGCCTCCCCTGACTGATACTGGGTCCCACTGTCCTGCTCCAGCCGACTGTTGCCCCGTGGGAATGCGGCCCCGCGTTGCCCAGTCTTTTGATCATCTGATTTTTTTTTTTTTAAAGAGAAGCCAGAAATCTGGATTTTTTAAATATGAAATTTCCTGATTTAAAAATGTTGGCCACCAAGTCAAATTTATTATTATTATTTTAAATGGTCTGCGGGCCAAACGAAACACATCCGCGGGCTCTACTTGGCCTGTGGGCTGCCCGTCACCACCTCTGGTCAAATACTTCAAATCCAACAGCATTTCTTTTTAAGTTGGTGCCGGCCCGAGAGGCGTCGCGAGGTCCGTTGTCACGCGGTTTCCAGACAGGTCTATGCGGACGCAGGCGCCCCCTCCACTCCTTCATCTTCCAGTTTCTTGACACAGCTTGGCCCCTCTGCTGAAATTCCAAGGAGCCGACTCTGCATTTCTAGGGGACCAGGTCCCACGTGGGCCAGGCTGACCCACCCACCCCAGTCCCTGGTGCCTGGGACCCCAACCACAACTTAGAGTAGACAAGGGAGAAACCCTCAGGCGTTTGAATCTATTCCTAGCCCGTTTAATAGCGACTGATCGTTGCTACAATTTATTGAGTGCTCACCGCTCCAGACCCCAGCAAGCACTTTGTGAATCAGGCGATTTAATCCTTTTAACAACCCCATTGTTGGCGATCAGGAAACTAACTGAAACTCAACTCCAGAGGGCCAAGGACTTGTCCCAGGTCACAGCCTGATTGATCTCTGGCTTTCTCTCTGTTGCAAATGTTTATTTATTTTTGAGACAGAGGCAGGGGAGGGGCAGAGAGAGGGGGACAGAGGCTCCCAAGCGGGCTGCACGCTGACAGCCGAGAGAGCCCGATGTGCGGCTCGAACTCACGAACCGTGAGCTCATGACTTGAGCCGAAGTCAGCCGCTTAACCCACTGAGCCACCCAGGAGCCCTGCAAAGGCTTTCTTAACCGGTCTTTCTCACACATCTGTGTCATGATGCCTCTAGCAGGCGAGGGGCTTGTCGCCAGCAGACCGGGAACCACAGACCCCTGGGTCTCACCAAATGGCAGCTTATCTTTCGGTCTACACAGGGCCTGTTGTTCTCCCCCTCTTGGGAGTCTCAACATTTTCACAGATGGGACGTCACTATGGCCCCAGCCCGGCTGCTTCCTTTCCAGTACTTTTCATTCTTTCTTTAATTCATTCTCTAACAAAACTTGATTTCGCCCCACCTACCATGGGGGCTAGACAGGGCAGGGTAGCAGGAATCCAGGCCTTTTCCCTGAGGCTCCTACTGCCTGGTGTGGCCACCTTGCACTTCCGGCCTGGGCCTTGGCATCTGCTCCGGGCCAGAAACTCGGGTGCGGGTGAGGCTCCTTCCTGGGAGAAGGGCCGGAGCGGGCCCCTGGGGCTTCCGGCTGGAGAGTGGGGTGTTTTCCGGAGTCTGGCGGCTCTTCCAGAGCTGAACTGGATTTCAGCTTGGCCACCAGCTTGAGTCCCAGGCAGCTGAGCCAGAACAGGCAAGAGCAGGCCTCAAAGGGATTGGGGGAACATCTTTTAGGGGGCTTTTAAAGTCCAAGGTAAAGGCAGGGCCCTGGCTGCCTTCGGGGGGGTCTTGCCCCCAGGCCCTGCTGGTCCCAACACAGCGTGCGTTTTCTTTCTGCACCCAGCTCCAAGGGCCTGGACCGGGGGTGATGAGTGAGCTTCCAGAATCCTGTGGCCCTGTGCACAGACGTGGGTGGGGGTCAGCCCCTCCAGGCCCCTGAGCCTGTGCCGCCGTGGCACCAGGAAGCTATTTCCACTCCCCAGCAGTCCGGCCTTTGCACAGGCCATACCTGCTGCCCAGACTCCACGCCCACACCCCACACCCCGCCCCCAGCTCTTTCCTCTTTCCTCCAATAGCCCCTCCTCCAGGTAATAATCCCACGCACAACCAACCATCTCGCAGACTCACTCAGAGGCCCTTCTTTGGTCAAATGTGGCTAAAATTCTGGGCGAAACCCCATTCTCAGTGTGGAGCTACCTATGAACTTGGCAAGCGGGTTCCCTGCCCCTAAGAATGAGCGCAAAAACAGAGGAAATCTGTTTTGGATTTCCAAAACCTCGTTCTGACGCTGTGGGGAGGTGAGAGCAAAGAGAAGGGGGAAGCGCAAGAACGCCGCCTCCCTGGAAACATCTTTAGGTGAAGGAACAGAGCAACGTCCGCAGCGCCTCAGATGGACCGTCTCCCGAGCTCCCAGGTATTGCCTTCAGAAGCCGGGGACTCTCAGCTTTGGGTGAGAGACCGTGATGAACTGGAGCGCGCAGCGCCATCCGGAAATGCTTGTATAAATGTCACAGAACCAATTTGCAGCAGAGGAAATACTCAGTAAAAGTCTGAAAATATGTGAACGGGGCCAACTTTTGCGGCATTTCTGATTATTATTTTTTCCACTTGTTAGGAGGTTTTTGTGACGGATTTTCTGTTAGTGGTACTTCACCCTGCAACTTTTAAACACAAAATAAATAAAAAGAAGAAACTTAGAAGAAGAAATGAAAAAAAAAAAAAAAAAAAAAGCCAAATACCCCTACCAGGGTATTTGTCTCACTGAATCCCTGTGAAAGTCCTAGAAGACAGGTTCTATAACTCCCACTTGACAGGGGCACCTGGGCGGCTCAGTCAGTTAAGCATCTGACGACTCTGGATTTCCGCTCAGGTCATGATCTCACAGTTCGTGAGTTCGAGCCCCTTGTCAGGCTCCGTGCTGGCAATGTGGAGCTTGCGTGGGAGTCTCTCTCTACCCCTCCCCAGCTTGTGTTTTTTCTCTCTCTCTCTACGTAAATAAACTTTAAAAAATAATAATAACTCCCACTTTGCAGATGAGGAAGCTGAGGCCCAGGCAGAGTCACCTAGCTGATGAGAAGCACCAGCAGGGAGAGTCCAGCCTCTCCCGTGTCCTACCCCATGGCAGTATCCAGTCATGGAGACTACATGCCAGTGGGACCAGGGGCGGGGGGGGGGGTCCCAGTGGACACCCTCAGCCCAGCTTTGGTCTCTCATGGTGTCCTGACCCAAGGCAGCTGGGCTCCAGAGCTCGTGCCCGGGACCACAGGGGTCAGCATGGTAACTGGCTGCTGGCTCAGGTCTCTCCCGGAGACGATGCCTTCCTTGGGGTCAGGGACCCGTCCTGTTGGCCACAGTGGCTGCAGTGTCAGCTCTGGGCCTGGCACAAAGAGGGCAAGCAAGCTTTAGATCAAGGAACAACTGACCTCAAAGCCTCAGTGTTTTCCTCTGGAAAATGGGAAGAGCTCAGTGAGTTAGTATATGTCACATGCTTGGCACACAGTAGGGCCTCAGGAGGAAATGGGGACTGATGATTATCAGTGATCAGCCCTTTGCCTTAAGAGGCATTTGACCTATCCTCTTCTGTCACATTCCCCTCCAAGTTGCTATGAGAAATACTATCCCCTAGGGGTCCCTCGGCCCAGAGTAAACCCAGAGAACCCCTACGCCAACACACACACACACACACACACACACACACACACAGCCTGTCTGGCCTCTTCTTGAGCACTGTCCTCCAGGCTTCTGGAATTAGAGCCCAGTGAGGGAGAAGGGACTTCAGTCACAAACCAGTGGGTCAAAGTCCTGTGCAGTGGCTGCAGATGAGGACCCCTTCCTCCCTTCCTCCCTGCAAAGTGGGGGCAGGAGATAGGGGTGCACCTGGGAGAGAAGGAATAGAGGATTCTGCCTGGCTCACTCCCTCTGGTTGGGGTCCCTGGGACCCCCTTGATGGCATGAGGAGGGCCCACTGGGTTCGGTGATATATTTTCTGAGTGTGACACATGTCGGCCAACAGAGGACAGCAAATACATTTTTTATGATCCTGGGAGGCTCTCGATCCCGTCACAGCTACTCGAAAAGAGGCTGGGCAGTGGAAGGGGACAAGTCATGTCTCAGTTATTTGGATCCTGTCTGGGCGAGAGGGGACACTTGCATGATGATCAGGGGGTTCCTGTGCAAGGGCTGCAGGTAGGGAAGATTTCAGGAGGGGCTGAGCTGTAGGGGAGGGTCCCCCCTTACGGCTGGAACCTTATGTAGCTTATGGAGTGGGGTGTCACCCCAGGGGCCAGATCTTTGCAGGGTGGAGAGGGGACCCTCAATGCCCCACCTCCAATTTCCAGAACATCTCCCAGAGCTGGTGGCCAGCGGCTGTGAAAACAGCAACAGAGTGCATTGGAACAGGGAGGGCGGAAAACACAACTTTATTTTTTGGCCTGAAAGTGGGTTGGTATTTGGGGAGTTCTTGGGAACAGAGCTTGTCTGTCCAGTTTCAAACCTGGGGCTTCCAAGGGACTCCGGTCATCCCCAAGCAGGTTCGGGGCCACCAGTCTGGACGCTGCTCCTACTTGTACAGTTTGCGCATGGGGGGGGGGGGGGATGAAGAAAATTGGGAGGACCGGCTAAAAGCGCCTGCTGGCGCTGTCACTGAGTGTTCCCAAAAGAGGCTAGCAGATCTGGGGGCGAGTCTGAATCTCAAGTAGATGTGTCCCCATTCAGGCACCCTGCACCCCAGCTGAGGGATCCCTGGAGCGCATGTGGAGGACGCCTGCCCGCCCCCAGGAGGGAGGCCCAGCCCAGGCTCCCTCCTCCGGCCCACGGGGTGTTGGAAGTGGGGATCTCCCCCTCCCCCGAGCCCCCCCCCCCCCAGTTTGGAGAACCCCAGGCTCTGCCCCCACAGGTCGAGGTTGACGTCGCCGCCGCATTTCTAGGAATGCCCCTATCCGCTGACTATATTTGGCGAGGGTTTCTAGGAAGGCACCCCCCCACCACCACCCCGGCCCCCGCCCCAGCCCCCACCCGGGCAGGCGGGCGCGCGCCGCTTCCAGGCTCTCGCCCTCTCTCCCGGGCCGGGGAGGAGCCGCCCCGCCTGGGCCGCCGCCGCCTCCCCAGCGCCGCCAACCCCGGGCCGGCCCAGCCCCCGCCCCGGGCCGGCCATAGGGCGTGGGGGGGGGGGAGCGGGGGAGGGGGGGGCCGGGCCGGGGGGGGGGGGGCGGGGGCGCGGCTTTGTGGCGGCAGCGGACCGTGGAGGCCGGGTGCAGCCCCGTCGGCTCCGTGCTCTCGGCAGAAAAGGATTTTCTACGCCCCCCGCCCATCACTTGGATCTTGTCTGGGGAGGGGTGGGATCTTTTTCTGGAAGTCTCCCCCCCCACCCCCCGCGGTGAAGGATTTGAGGCTGGGCTCCAATCGAGGCGGAGGCTGCAGGGCCCGCGGGCGCCCCCCGCCCCGCGCACGCCTCCCGGGAGCCCAGGAAGGCGCAGCCCCGGGGGGCCCCCTGCGCCCCCGGAGGAGGTAGCGGCGGTGAGTCTACCCTCTTGCCTGCACGGCACCCTCCCCCGCGCCAGGGCAGGGGCCGCGGCAGGTGGGTGCCCAGGCCCCCGGGCCGGAGGGGTGCGGGGCGGCCGCCTGGCGGTGGGGGGGGGGGGTGCGGAGGGGGGACGCGAGCGGGGAGGTGGTGGCGGGGGCAGCGCCGGGCTCTCCGGGGACCCGGCGCTAGACGCTCGTCTGGGCTGCGATCCGCCGCCGCTGCCGCCCCCCGAGGCGGCGGAGCTGGGCCACCTCCCCCAGCCCCCTCCCCGGCTCCCGAGAGGGGCGTGTTAGGAGAGAAGGTGGGATGGGGCGAGGCAGCCCCCCGCTCCCCCGATGCCGGGGCTGGGAAATTAATGGGCGTTTGGAGAGGCGGCCACCCCGCCCCCACCCCGGAAAGCCCGTGCGGGAAACTGACTCGCTGCGTGACCCCGATATCAATGCCGCGCGGAGAGCAGGCCGCCCGCCCGCCGGTCCGCGCCCGCCGCGCCCTGCCACTCCACGTGCGCCCCGGGCCGCGCGGGCTCGGGCCGGGCCCTGGGGACCAACGGAGAAGCAGGGAGGACAGTCCCCAGAGAGTTACCACCTCCCCGAAGTAAAGTTGGCGGCTCCCCCCTTCCTTCCGAGGAGCAGGCGGCCATAGCACGTTGGCTTAGCTTCTGATGGGCAGGCGCGAGGGGAGGGGGGGGGAGGGTTAGGGGAAAACTAGGTTCCGGGGTGCAGATCCGGGTGCCGGGGCCCGAGACCACACCGTGTTGCTCTGGCAAAAGTTAGGGGGGAAAAAAGGCATTTTGATTTGGGGATGGGGGGGGGGGGAGTGGCCTTTCTGCTTTCTCTCGCTTCCAATCCCCACCGTGGGGAGCGTTGGAATGTGCCGCTCAGATCCTCTGAGGACACATCCATATTTATAATTTATTTTTAGGAGAAGTTGTGAAAAAGGAGGGGGGTGCAAGTGGGGAGAAAAGGTGGGGGGGGGGGTGGCCTTGTCAGAACCCGGAGGCTAATTGAGCTATTAAGGTGGAAATAATTTCCCCCAATCCGGGCAAGCAGCAAATTTGACTTTAATGAAGGACAATTAGGAGCATAAATAACTAAACTTTAGCTGGATATGGGGGGTGGGGTGGGGACCGTATGCGGCACCAGGGGCACTTGCGCTTCGCTGAGGGACATTTTGGGCGCCCAGCGTCTTTCCTGGGAAGCTTTCAGGCCTTACAGGGGGGCTGGGAAGCAGAAGAAGGAGAAGATACCCCCAAGGGGCAGGCAGATACCCTCCCCCATCCCTCCCACCACGGTGCTGGCTTTTCCAGGAGATCAACTGTCATCCCTGCAGGAAAACCCAGGTTTCCTTTAATTATCCAGGATTCTCCAAAATCCTGCCTCAGAGGCAGCCTGCCCCAGTGCTGTGAGCTGTGGAGGGGAACACATTTCTTTGGAACCGTTTCGGAGGCTGTGGTCCCAGAATCGGGGTTTTGAGGGCGAGATGAGTTTATGTTTTATCCAACTGGCCCACAAAGTCCCGCTTTTGGGGTCATTCTAAACATCGAGGGATTCGGGCCCAGCAGCCCGTGGAGAGAGCCAGCCAAGAGCTAACACCTCCAAGCTGCACGTCTAAAAGCTGATTGGAGAAAAGGGGGGAGGTTTGCTACTTTTGGTAAAAGTGAAAGGCTGTACGGTGGGGGTGGGTTGAATATTCTGTGTGTGCGTGTGTGTGTTCTCAGTTTGTTGAACCTGCTATGTTTTTAAGGGCCTCTTGCCTTGCGAGGCCAGAGAGATAAGGGAATCGTACAGTTGTTGTTTTTTTCTCCCCCCTGTGGTTTAGCGAGATGTCGTAGGATTTGAAGGGACTGAGTGGCATACCCGTCATGTCAAAGTGTTTGTTTGACACCCCAGAATCACACTGGGAATGGTAATTACATTAGATTTGTCTTCAAATTTGTCAAAGGAGCAACCTTCTGCTCGCTGCCACCGGCAGTCACAGGATTTCTTTGCCACCTCGCTCTAAGCCATTTTATAAGAAACTCAGGACACTGGGTTCCCAGGAGCTCTGCAAGGCGGGGGAGGTGGGGGCACCCATACCCTTCCCAGAACGCTGACCTTATTACGTCGTATTAATTTACACACACAGCCCTGCCCTCCAGCCGTGCCCTATACAGACACCCACCTACCTTAAGTTTATTTACTTGCAAACCTGGGTTTCAATCAGGTGTCCACCGCACAGAATAGCCAAGTGAGCTGTTCCTGAAGAACTTTGGAACACAAGGTTCTTGCTAGAGGATTCTGTGTTTAATAGACACGACACATGTACACACAGATGACATTTGCGTTGCTGGGGGCCTTGGCAAAAACTGTCCTTTACTCCCCGGGCTCTTTCTCTTTGTTATGGGACACGATGAAACAGCACAAAATCCAGGAGCCCAGAATTGCAGCGTGGCTCAATGATGGGCAGTTGTCACGTTGTGACATAAATTGTGTTTGTGCTTTGCTGAATTGTCACCGCCCTGGCCGCACCAGAGAGCTGTCAGATCCTATTTGCTTTGCTAAATAAGGATCTCTCGCCAAATTAGCCTTTAATGATACTTCCACAAATAGGGTGTTTTACGTGAATTAACGAGGCCGGAATCGGGAACGTGGCCCCAAGATACTGAGCCACAGAACCGGGCGGGGAAGCCGTATGTTAACATTGCTGGATTGCGAAGTGCGGGGAGCCAGGCGGAGTCGCGAGCTGCGTGTGGAGCTGGTCGGCTGTCAGGCGAGCACTTGCGAGAGAGAGCACAGCCCTTGCTTCCACGAAGCCCTCTGAAACCGAGCCTGTAACGCTGAATACATTTAGCGAACTCTGCCCCCCCCACCCCCCCACCCCCCGCACCGAGTCTGGAAACAGGCAAAGTAGTATGGTGGAGAGATTATAAATCAGGACTTTGCAGTGAGAGGTCTTCAGTGATTCGGCAGAGAATCACAGCTTCTTTTCATATTCCCACCACCCTCCCCTCTCCCTGCCCTCCCTGCAGCAGTAAGAAAAAAAAAAAAAAAAAAAAAGGAACGTGTAACCACTGAATATGCTGAATGCATTTTGGCTTTTCTCCTTTGGCCCGTCTGTGTGAAATTTCATGAAGCGGCTGCTATCCCCCCCCCCCACCCCACCAAGAAGTGTGGGTTTAGAAGGAAAAAAAAATAGCAACTTTGAAATTAGTTCTTCGCAATATACAAGCAGAGCCCATCTCCTAGGGACAAAAAGTTTTCGAAGGGGGTGGAAATGTAGAGCCAGTTAGGGGTGAGGAAGAGGGGGTAATGTGACGAATATTTCCTTAAGAATGAAACGCGTTTGTGATGCCAACCAGTGAAAAATGGGAAAGTCCCTGTGAGGGACCACTCCCTCTATTTCTCCCTTCCCAGTACCCCAGTACCGCTCCCCAAAAACTCACGCGTGCACGCACACACACACACATACACACACACACACTTTATATTAAGAACAGAAAGAAGAATCTTGCCCGCTAAAGGTATGGCTTTCTAGAAGTGGATCGGTGTGCCCTCTTTTCATTGGGATCGGAGAATAAATACAGCTCTTAGGGGCATGAGGATAAAAATGAGCCTGATGAAAGTTGAGGCAAACTCAGGTCCTTAGACTCGTTTGCCAGCCCCGAGGTGCCCACGCCAACAAAAGGAAATGGTGTTGATCAGAATTCACGTAAGCCGGAATTTTCTCTCTTGCCCGGCATCGGGATGATGTAAAAGGCTTCTTTGCGGCTTGTGCATGGAACGGGGTGCAAAGAAACCCTGAAACACGACGCAAACGTGAGCTAAACAACCAGAGACTCTTCGGGCCCCGTAGCCGCGCGGGCTTTTACAAGCAAAAGGGTGGATGTGGTGGAGAGTTTGGAAGGACTGAACTTTGGGGGCCCTCCCGTCACCCTGAGCACCCCCTGGGGCTCTCTTCAGAGCAGCCTTACCTCGCATCTTCAGTTACAGGGGGCACGTCAGTGTTTACAGAACCCTCAGGTTTCTGATTTTACATCATCTTCCTTTTATAACACATCTGCATTTAAGGAACCACAAGGCCAGTTTGTGTCCCTGAATGGCCACGCCACTCCACAAAAGGGAGACAGACCTACAAAATGTGTACGTCGCTGTCACAAGAAAGCCACGGGGAAAAGAGCCACGGGAAGAGGGGGGCGGGAGGGAGGGGGGCAAACTGAGCCTCTTCTCCAGGATCTGGCCTCCGCAGGGAAGGGAGTCGGCGTCCACCTTCGGTCTTCAGCCAGCCGGGCAGCGCGGTGTTCTCAGAGGCGTGTGGAAAACTAGGCTCTCTTGTTGGAATCGTGCGTGAGATCAGTGCTCAGGCCTGTTGGCATCTCTGCCCAAGACAGCGTGGACCGCTGCCAGCCCAGGCCTGAACGTGGCCCTAGAGGCACCGCTGGAGCCCACACGAGCCCCAAGACAGGTGTCCGGGGGTCTCTGCTCCCGGGACCCAGCCGGCAGCATTTCTTGGCTACAAGAGGGGTGTGTGGCTCCTGAGGGACTCCCCAGAGACTCTCAGGGCTCACCGGCCGTTACCGCGTGGCCCGTGCTGAGGGCAGTACCTAACTTTGCTAAGCCCAGCCTCCCAGATGCTCAAAGGGAAACAGAGGAGGCCGCCCTGTGGGCTTGGGGCAAATCCGCCTGGGCGAGAGCGGAGAGAGCGGACGTGAGTCTAGAAGGTTCAGGGGCGGAGCTGTGCTTCTGCAGGCCAGCAGGAAGTCTTCTCCACTCTCCACTTGGGATGGGCCCGGGGGGGCACGGCAACGGGGCCAGCAGCCCAGAGAGAACTGGGTGGGCATCCCAGGGAGAACGCACTGAAAGGAAGCCCGCTCAGGCAAGCTGCACCCAGCCCTGAGTCACCAGTCCCACGGGACTCCCATTTGGCCCCAGCAACCGGACTCCAGGCCACCAGAAGGCCTCGTGGGCTCCTGATTGTCTCTTAGGATGGCATTAAAAGGTCCAGACCAGGCACTTGTAGGCCAGGCCATATTTAGCCGCGGGTTCACCCAGAGAATATTTTAGGTGCTGCTTGAAAGAAGAGATCCGGCCGGGTTGCCAGCTGTCACATGGCGAGTGTAGAATCGCGCCCTTGCAGGCCTGGCCCAGACGGCTGGGTGCTCACCAGCACAGATGCCCAGGGTCCCCGCCAGGGCTCCGGGGCCACGCGGCAGGTGCCAAGGAGACAGTGAGCGCCCAGGGAGCTGGTTCTGTGTCAGGAAGGCTTTGCGTCCCGTTTTCGTTCCGATGGCGATAAGGTGGCCTCCATTGACAGAGCTCCGAGAGGCTGTTTTCAGCCCCTCTCTTGTCTCGATGGCCCAGTGTGATATGCCAGCCTGCTGTGAGAGCAGCCTTCTCCTCCTTGGGTGTCAGCCACTGTGGAGAGCTTAACCCTTTCAGGGTTAACCCTTTCAGCCAGGCGTGCTGGCTGGAATGGGGGGGGGGGCGGCCCACCTGCAGAGACCTTGAAGGCCACAGGCCCCAGGGGAGCCACTGCCCTGGACTTCCCAGTCCTCAATCACTAGCGGCCAGACCTGAGAGGTGGCATCCCGGATCTTAGCAGGCATTCTCCCCTCCTTGCGCCCCATCAGTGATGACCAGCAGGCTCCCCTCCCCAAGCCTTCAACCTGCAGTTGGTTGCAAACAGCTGCTCCCTTCCCACATGTTTCCTCACAGGTTCCCAAGTTGACCACCTTTCCCACAGTCCCCGCGAGGAGGTATCGACGGATCCGTGGTTTCCTTAGATCAGTAACGACAGTGGGGAGTAATCAACCATTCGGGGTCTTGGAGAGACGTCACGGGCGAGTCCTGGGAGTCACCTGGTGTCAGGGGACGAGCCTCATGACCCGCGCTGGGATTCCAGATCTTGGTTTTCCGGGCACAGAGGAGGCGCGTCGGTCTTGAAGCCGCCGCACACAGACACATGTAGCCAATTACCAGCCAATAATCGTCAGCCTTTGGGGGAGCCTGGGTGGAGCCGCCGCATACCGTGAAAGCTTTGGCTTGTTTAAAATTTGCTCTAACTTTGTACGTTTCTTCCTTTTTAGTTTTGGCTCTTGGTGCTCCGGGAGCCACCACTTCCTGCCCAGCTGGTTCGTTACCGCAGGGAAAATGAGGGACTTTTGGGGGCAGATGTGTTTCTATTCCACTATCATAATGCCCCTAAAAATCCTTATTGCTCTTGCAGTATTCCTCGGGGCCCCTGGGCCGGCTGGGAAGACGGCAGCTCTGAGTTCCTCCAGCACCCAAAGGAAGAGAGAAAGATGCCCCCCGCCCCATTCTCCCCAGACACCTCCTTCTCCACTCACAGCGCTCTGAACTGGTCACTGCCAAGAGCGAGAAAAAGGCGCCACGCACAGACATTGGTTGCTAAACGTGCTTTTTGTCTCCACGGGCAGAGGGCTGGAAGTCAGACCCGGGAAACAGGGCAGCCGTGGGGACTGTCGGCCTTGGCCTTTGCTCTGGGGGTTCCTGGCGGGGAGGTGGGGAAAGTGGAAAAGAAACAGGCATTACCTGTTTGACCAGGCGAATGAGGCGAAAATTTCACGTTCAGCCTGGCCCTGGGCCTCTGGGATCTTCACCTTGGCACGGGGCCCTGGCCGGTCCCGGCTTTCTCCCCAGCTCCCCGGGACACGTCACTTTCCCACTCTCTGCCTCGGTTTCCCCATCCGCCAAGGGAGGGCAACACCCCAGGATCTGGCCTCAAGGGGTTCTTGGTTGTACCCAGTGCTGTGCGCTCACGTGCAGTACAAGCCCCGAAGGTGCTTTGAAAATGGGGGAGTTGAGGCATTAACCATGGAAGGTGTTAGTACTAATATTTACTGAACACACGCCTTATATGCTGAGACGACCCAGACATGGAGGAGAGACCACAGCCCAACAGTGAGCACAGGTTTCTGGAATCAGCCTGCCTGCACTTTGTGACCCCCGCTGTGTCCCCCCCCCCCCCCACCCAGGCAAATGACTCAACCTCTCCGCGCTGCCATTTCCTCCCACATGAAACCCACCCCTCGGAATAGCGATCTCCCGAGTCTGATGCACAGATCTACTCAATAACTTTAAGTGGCACCCGGCTAAGGATGTACGTTTCTCTCATAGGTATTTCTTTGTACAGCTCATTTCTATTTACAGCAAGCAGTTGGTTTGCAATTGGGGGCACGGGGAGAAGGGCCCTTTGTGGTACACGGTTGACTGAGCCTGGGGCAGAAATCAAGATGGAGCGGGGTGGGTTCCCAATTCAAATCTGGGGAGGGGTCCGCCTGTGACAGCCTGGATGTCACATGTCTTCCCTTCTCGGGGGTGCCCGACCCCTTCCCTGCTCGCCAACACAGAGCCCTCCGCCCCTACACCCACTCTGATGTGTCTCTCATCTTGGGGTCGTGACGACCCATGACCTCACCAGGGAACCTGTCGGCCTCAGTTTCTCAGCGACATGGGGACAATAATGAACCCTCCGTCCCAGATCAAGGAGTTCACAGGGCTCCATGGGGCAGCTACGATGGTTCACCAACAGCCCCATGAGACAGGCAGGGGCCACAGCAGTGCCTTCAGCCTGGAGGGACACTCCTTCGACAGGCCACCCCATGCCAGGCCTGGGCGCCAGCTCCCTGCCTCCCCCCGCACCCCGGGCTGGTGGCTTTACAGGGAAACGGCGGGCGCTCGGCCCCAGCCGGCAGGGGCGGACTCTGGTTTCACTTTCTGCTGTGTCATGGGGTGGGGGGTGGCATCGGGGCCCAGCTGGCCAGCTGGGGCAGGCACCGAGAGCCTGGCGGCCAGCTGCCGGCCCAGC
Organism: Felis catus; assembly: GCF_018350175.1. NCBI lineage: Eukaryota > Metazoa > Chordata > Mammalia > Carnivora > Felidae > Felis > Felis catus. The sequence goes on along the minus strand of NC_058383.1, from coordinate 29,250,969 downwards.
TGCCAGAGCACAGCCCACGCCCCTGCCCTGCAGGCTGCCAGGATGGGGGCTGGGCCCGCAGGCACCCCTTCTGTGCCTCTCTCCCGCTCAGGGGGGAGACCCCCAGGTGAGAAAAGCCAGGAGTGCCTTTAGGTAGGGATCTCCCCCAAACAAGTTCTTGAGCCACTCAGTAGGAGGTTCTGAGAACTGCAGCTGCTCATTCTGGATCAGAGCGCCCCGGCTGGACACGGGCTTCCTGCCTCCTGTCACTGGGCACGTGTCTATTGAGGGCCTACTGTGTGCTAAGCACTGTGCTGGGTCCCAGAGGCACAGCCGGGAGCCCGACAGCCCCTGTCCCCATGGGGCTCCCAGCTGAGTTGGGAGGCACAGGTGGGAGAGTAAGCAAAGAAATTATCCCATATGGGGGGGGGAACGTTTCGCACTGTGTGCGTGGCGTCAGCATCTGAGAGAAGGGGCGTGTGTACACGCGTGTGTACTCCGATGTGTGTGTGTCAGTAATGTGCGGGCTCCTGGGACACAAAAGCAAGATTATGACCCGAGCCGAAGTCAGAAAATTGACTGCCTGAGCCACCCAGGTGCCCCTGATCCAAACCTATTTAAATGACACCTTCCAGGAAAGCAGGTCGTGGGTGGTGCGGGGCCAGCCCTGACGGCCCCTGAAGGGGGTGCGGATGTGCTTCTGGTTGCTCCCCTCCCCGTCCCAAACCCGTGTGCCAACGCTCTGTAGCAGAGCGCCTTCAACAGCTTCTGGTGGGGAGCTCAGCCACGGCACAAATATTTAGAGACACGCGGGGGGCCTGGGCTCCTGAGCATCTGTTACTGGGGAAGACGCAGAGTTCAGTTGAAAAAAATACTCAGGTTCTAGTTCTGGGCAGGTTCAAGTCCCAGCTGGGGACCAGGGGGCACCGTTTCCTGGATTGTTAAATGAGAGGGTTTGGATGTGTGGATTAAAGGTCCTTTTTCCTCTGTTATTACAGGTCTTTTATACCCTCAAAGCTCAAATTATAAATATTACTAAGAAGCAAGGAATCATCTCAAAACCCTTTTTAAAATGGTTTTTTTTTTTTTTTCAGTATTTATTTATTTTTGAGAGAGAGAGCGAGCGAGCGAGCAAGCGAGCAGGGGAGGGTCAGAGAGGGAGACACAGGATCCGAAGCAGGCTCTGGGCTCCGATCTGTCAGCACAGAGCCCGACGCCGGGCTCAAACTCACCAACCGTGAGATCATGACCTGAGCCCAAGTCCGACGCTTAACCGACGGAGCCACCCAGACGCATCTCAAAAGCCTTTAAGATATTTATGACAATGATAAACATGTTTTCGCCAACTGTTTTCACAGGCATTATCTCCATTGCTGCAGATAACCCTGTAAAGGAGGAGTTAGCAGCTTCCTTTTCTAAATAACATAACCACCCATGTATATGGGCTTTATATATACGAGGCGCTTTACACATATGAAGTCATTTTAGTTGCCCAAGCAACATGAAAAGGAGGCACAACTGTCCACAGCTTGCCGATGAGGAAATGCTTAGAGGAACTGACCTGTCCGAGGTCACACACCCAGCAGGTGATGAGCTGGGGTTCAAGCCTGGCTCTCCCATCCCCGGGACCCGCAAACTTTGTCTCTAAAGGGCCAGACACTAAATATTTTCAGCTTTGCAGGCCTCGTGGTCTGTGTCCCAGCTACTCCACTCAGCCATTAGGACAAAAAAACCAGACACGGACGATACAGAACAGACATGGCTGGGTGTTCCAATAAAACTTCATTTACAAAAACAGACATGAGCTGAATTGGTCCACAGGCTGCGATCGGCCCGTGTCTGTTTCAGACTCGAAACCTGCCTTCGGGTTCGGCCCTGGCAACATTTCTTTCCCACCCTCTCTCCCTACCTGTGCCGCTACTAAGAGTTACGTTTTCGGTCAGAGACCCCTGGCTCTGGAGAGACTGGGTCGGCCTCTCGTTTCTTGAGGGAATCACAAAGCTCTTGGAATTTACAACTGCTAGGAATTATTAGTGACTGCCATAACAGAACACGGGGGGGGGGGTGCTTTTAAAATTGTGATTTTAGTAGCTGTGACTGGGGAACTTTTGAAGAGGAAAGTGTTAGAGTTTTAGAAAGACACCTCAGCGGGGCACTGTGGCTGTGGAAGGAACTTCTCCTCAGAGAAGATCGTTTTCTGAAGTCTGTACGACTGGGAAATAGAATGAAAAACATCTTAAGGCACGAGAAGGTGACTGAAAGGAAGACGGCCACTTGTGCGTGCGCAGGGAGAGGGTGCAGGAGAGAGAGAGTTCCTTCTTACCACCCAAAAATTTAGCATCTGCCACCACCCCCACCCCACCCCCCGCCACCCCACCCCCGGCATCCTGAGCAATCACTCGTGTGCTTTCTTCTCTGTCGATGCGCCTGTTCTGGACATTTCCTATCAATCACACGCGGCGTGACGCTTTGCGACTGGCTTCTTTCGTTTAGCATCGCGCTCTCAAGGTCCGTCCACGCGGCAGCACGTGGCAGCACTTCATTCCTTTTTGTGGCCCAGTGCTGTCCACGTTTTATTCACCCACCTGCCAGGTGACGGGCATCTGGATCGTTCATACGTTTTGGCTGTTAGGGATAACGCAGCTTTCCACACGTGCGTGGGTGTGCCCTGTCACGGTCACTTCTCTTCTGCGTTATACCTACAGGTGGCATTTTCCAGGTTATGTGGAAGATGCGTGGTTAGCCTTTTAAGGAGTATATACTCAAAGGAGGGAAAATGCTGTTAGGAGCACCCCGGGCCCACCATCCAGGGCCACCAAGTACCAACCTTCGCCAGTTCTGATTCATCTGCCTCCCGTCCTGCCCCCCACACCCCCGCCCCGTGACTCTCTGAAGAGTTCCAAAGCCAATTCAAGCGCTGACTTGAGGTTGCTCCCTTGGCTGAGAGGTCGGCGCTTGTCTTTTGTCCCAGACCAACAGAGCCTCCTACACCCACATCCTTGTGTGGACGGAAGTGGGGAGAATGGGCGAACTGGGGCACGGTCCCGAGTGGATCGACGTGGGGTGGAAAGGAAACAGCTCCTGAGAAAATCAGGACTGGCTACATAGTTGGCACAGGGAAAATGTGGAGCCCTTGGTTCACAAAGTATTAAGGAGTTCAAGATGACAACATCGGAGCATTAAAGCAAACATAGGCCTTGTGCAACCGTCCGTGTCACGTCCCCAGGAGGCCAGCGAAAAGGGTGCCCAGGCAGAACGAGTTCATCAGACACGGGAAGTTAGAGCCTTGGTGCCTAGGAGAGACCTAAGCACCCCTCACCTCCAAGGCTTGGGACGTTTCCAAGGAAAGTTGGGTCTCCCATGTGGGAGACAGTGGCACGTGGGACAGAGTTCAAGCCTATTCCATTGGAATCTCCAAAAATAAGATGACCCCAGTTGACTTGTGGGTTATGAGTACTTAAAAAAAAAGAATCAGCCATTGGCCTTAAGCCTTCCTCCCTAAGAGCCTGCAGTTGTTTTATTTAAGCCATGCCATTTTGTCCTGGACCCTGAGTGTCCCCTGATCTCACAGCGGGTCACGGGGCTTCAGGCTGAAGAACAGAGGCCCCCTGGTTAGCAAACAGTCCAGCGCAGCGGCAGGACCCGGGATGCCCTTTCGAGGTAGGTGGCCATGGCGGACACCGGCGACCCATCATGGCGCCCCAAACGCTCTCAGCTCCAAAGAGCTCCACCAATCAAATGAACCGGATTTCCCGCGCTCGCGTCTCAACCTAGGAACGTATCAGCTTTACTCAAGACCGCGAGAGACTCGAAGCCCCCAAGTGTGTGTTTGGATGATGCCCAGCGAGGCCCTCATGCCACCAGGGCCCTGTCACGGAGGGCATACGACACGGCTGGGAAGGGGTCCAGGGGACGAGAGAGGGACTCCTTGAAGAAAGAACAGCTAAGGACCTTGCACCTCCTACGGTGGCATGTGCAGTAAGTGAACATTCACCCACGCACTCCGTTCTCCACCTACACCTTCACCTGTGGGTCAAGCAATGCCCCGCTCAACACAGGGGCAGACCTATAGGGGCAGGAGAGGCCATCGCAAACCAAAGGTGAAAAAAAAAAATTTTTTTTTTAATTTGATCAGAGTAACATAATGGCAGTAGCCAAAAAGAACTACGCCAGGTCTGAGTAAATCCCGCAGGCAGCTTTGGGGCTGGGGGACAGAGGAGTGGATCTCAAAGCGTCTGGCCCAGGATTGCGGCAATTCTCGGCAGAGTCAAGGTAGAAGCAGCACAGCCAGCAGATGTCTCCGGAGGGGTTGGGTGCCTCTGGGTTCTTGTTGTTGTTGTTATTGTTATTTGTGGGTCTTGTGTTTCGTGGGGGGGAGGGGGGGGTTGTTTTTTATTTTTTGTTTTCTGCAAGCACCTGCTTCCCGCCTTCTGCCAACAGACCGGACGCCATGTGCAAATATGGCCGAAGGTGGCCGTCACCCATCCTTCAGCTATAGTAATTGGGCCAAACATGGGCACGTGACCAAATATGGCCAATCACGGCCGCCCACTTCTGTGCCCGACCACAAGCGGTCCGCGTGGGGTCATGGGACCCTAGCAAGGCCAGACAAGGCTCGTCCTACCTGGACCTGGAGGGAAAGTTGCCTCATCCCCACTCTCTGGCGTCCAGAGACACCCGCGATCTCAGAGACTGAGGTTAATAAGCTGCAAGAGGGAGACATGAGCGAGGGGGTGGGGTGGGGAGGACGGAAAGGGTCCGGCGCTAATTTCTGACCCCAGAGCCTGACGGGTCCCGGATCCGGGAGCAGCTCAGCGTTGCCCTTTTTCCATCGCAGCTGCCAGAGTAGCGAATCCCTGATTGTACTTCAGATCAGTTCCGGTGTTTGTGTGACCCAGAGCATCCCCACTCAGGACGTGGGGACTGTTCCCTTGGTGGATTGTGTGAAACCGACAGGGGTGGGTTATCCTCGGAACTCATTCAACCCCCCCAGGTGTGCCTGCTGTACTTGAGAATACGACAACCCCCAGGCACGTCTCGAGGCACCGCCGCAACGCACCGTTAGTTTCGCACTGGATCAGAGCTACGTCCTTGGACTTGAAGTCACACCCTTTTCCTGCTTGCCTCGGTCTCCCCAACCTCGCCTCCAACACACACCCACTTCTCCTCCCCACCCTGCCCTGCTCTCCGCCATGGGCTGGGCAGGCAGCTTATCCTGGCCAAGCTCCGATGCCTGCCATGTTGTTTGTGGTGATCTGTTTAGGGCTGTCCCCTCCCCCCACCTCTTGAGCCTGGGGACCCTGGACATCTTTGGGCCCCCAGCTGCGGGCACACAGTAGGCAGGCAGCAAGCGTGGGAGGAAGGGAGGTGGGGAAGGAAACTTGAGGGGAGAAAGGGCAGTTCATTCCTATTTGTTGTGGTCCAACCACTGGGTCACTGGCAGGGTCAAGTTCCGTGCTTCTTCCCTCTGCCGGATACTCTCCCTTCAGGTGGACACACAGCTCCTGCCCACATCACCTTCAGGGCTCTACTCCAGTGTCACCTCCCCATGCCCCAGCCCCCTTCTGGACACTTGTCTTCCTCCCATGTTTTCTTGTTCTCCTTGGCCCCCTCCACCACCCGCGGGTCTTTCTCTATGTTCCATTTATCTTACATACTATCCCTCCCACCTCAGGGATGTGTACCGGCTCCAGGAGGTCAGGCATCTTTGTTCTCCGCTGTCCCCTCAGCACCTAGACCCGGGCCTGTCACCAAGGACATGCTCAAGAAATACCTGTGCTGTGAATGAACGAATCTTTTGTGTTTCCCCCAAACACACAGGCCAGCCAATCTGTCTTTCTTTTTCTTTCTTTCTTTCTTTCTTTCTTTCTTTCTTTCTTTCTTTCTTTCTTTCTTTCTTTCTTTCTTTCTTTCTCTTCCTTCCTTCCTTCCTTCCTTCCTTCCTTCCTTCCTTCCTTTCTTTCTTTCTTTCTTTCTTTCTTTCTAAGTTTATTTATGTATTTTGAGAGAGAGAGAAAGAAAGAAAGAGAGAACATGAACAGGGGAGGCAGAGAGAGAGAGAATCCCAAGCAGGCTCTACACGGCCAGCGCAGAGCCCGACGCAGGGCTCGAACCCATGAACCCTGAAAGCATGACCAGAGCCGAAATCAAGAGTCAGACACTTAACCTACTGAGCCACCCAGGCGCCCCCAAACTTGTTTCTTAAAATACCTCTGGGCTTCCTTCATGCATTTTAGAGGCGTTAGAAAAGCAGGCGTGGTGTTAGTTCCCTAGGGCTGCCGTAACAAATGACCACAAACCAAGAGGCTTACAATGACAGAAATGGAGTCTTTCACAGTCCTGGAGGCTAGGAGTCCAAAGTCTGGCAGGGTCACATGCCCCCCCCCCCCCCCCCGGAGCTTCAGGGGAAAATCTGTACCTTGCCTCTCCCAGCTTCTAGTGGCTCCCATCGTCCTCGGCCGATGGCCCCATCGTTCCAATCTCTGCCTCCGTCTTCCTGCTTTCTAACTCTGTGTCTGTCTCTGCTTCTTTCTTTAAGGAGGCACATAGTACTCATCTGGATAATCCAGCATAAACTCATCTCCAGATCCTTGACTTAAACACCTCTTTTGCCACACAAGGTAATGTTCATAGGTTCCGGTGACTGGGAGGGTAGACGTATCCGGTATCTCTCTGGGACCCACCATGCAGCCCACCACAGATTATTTGCATTAAGAAGCCAGAGAAGCAAGGATCCCCACCACTACTCCATTGGCCTGCCAGAAATGTAAGCAAAGAGTATTGCCCTTTTATATTGTTCCTGAGGGTGGACATTATCTTATTTAGTTTTTTAATGTTTGCTTATTCTTGAGAGAGAGAAAGAGGGCAAGCAGCGGAGGGGCAGCGAGAGAGGGAGATGCAGAATCCGAAGCAGGCTCCACGCTCTGAGCTGTCCACGCAGAGCCCGACGTGGGACTTGAACTCACAAACTGCGAGATCATGACCTGAGCGGAAGTCTGACGCTTAACTGACTGAGCCACCCAGGCGCCCCTGGACATCGTTTTAAATACACTATGTCATGTCATTGCCCCAAATTGTAAAAATAATACCATGTTCATGGCAAGAAAAATAGTACAGAAGAGAAAAATGTGGGAAATGAAGGACCCCCTTGGCCATTTCTCTTTAATTTTGCTTTCTGAAAAGTAGCCACTGTATGCAGTTTGCATAATCTCCATACATTTTCAAGGCACGTTCAAGTGCATTTTTTTTTTTTTTTTTTTTTTGCTCATAACGTCAAGAGAGCCGGGGGCGTTCCTATGTATCTTGAAGACGTGACAGCCCAGACCCACCCCATTCTTTCTAATGACTTCTAGCATTGCACCATACATAACCTGTCCCCTACCGGCCAGCATTTCACTTAACGGCAGGATTTCGCCACTATAACATACACTCTCTTTGGCACGGGTCTAAGTACACTCCTAGGATACATTCCTAGAAGCGGGATTTCTCAGTCCAGAGCATATGTGCATTTCTCATTCCGACAGCCTCTGTCCGGTGCCCATCCACAGCGCATGCGCGGGGTGCCTGTTTCCGCACCCTCACCCACCCCATCAAGGGCACAGTCCGTCAGGGGAAGCAAGTCCCAAGTGAGGTACGCGGGCTTCCCACGTGGCCCCAGGTGAGGTGGACGTGGCCCCTGAGCTTTCAGGGATGATAACCTGTTCAGAGTTCTCATCAGCTTGGGTTTTATAAACAAAGGCAGAGTCTGGGGAGGGGAGCCAGAACCGTGCAGGGAGAAGCGTTGTGCAGCTCAGTATTTATTTCTTTAGTGCAGTTAGAACTTAAATATGGTCAAAACATATTCTTCTTTTAATTTACACAAACAAATATGTTCCCTGGCTGACACCTCCGGTGCCAAGTTTCTAGGAGAAATGAAATTCTGCTGTGAGATTATAAACCAACCACTCGGGAGAAGATGGGAACAGAAAAGCCCCTGCAAGTTTGCTTTTCACGTCCAGAACTGGCTGCTGAGAGGTGTCTCTGTGTTCGCTGCAGATAAGCCCGCCAGTAATTTTAGCGAATGAGCCGTGGCACACATAAAGGCCAGAGGATGGAAACGCTCCGGGTTTTGATAAAAAAGCAGTTCTGGCTCGGCTCCCTCCTGCTAGTCGCGCAAAGACCTATCCGGAGAAGGGCTGATGAATTGAGGAACAAGAAACGAGGCCAACGTGAGTCTCCTTTCAAGCGCTGTGCTAATATGAAACCAAACAACTTGAAATTGTTCCAAGAGGGGATTAAAGCAACATGTTATTTTGAGTGATTGCTTAATTTATTGAGCTGCGGCTAGATCTGTAATGAAATACAGCCCTTGCAACTGATAACGTCCTGTTGCAATTGAACTTCTACAATTAAGGAATATTTTCCAGGAGGTCCTGTGGAACCGCTTAGAACTTTTCGTCTCGGTGGCGGGGTGCTTCTGAGCGCTCACTTGCACGGCAAGTTTGTTTCGTTTTGTTTTTTTAAAGAGCGACAGGCCGATGTTAACAAGGAAAATAAACGGGCATTTTACTGAATGCCTTGTGTGCACCGTGAGCTTAATATACGTGATCTCTAGGGGCGCCCGGGTGGCTTAGTCGATTAAGCGTCTGACTCCTGATTTCGGCTGAGGTCATGATCTCATGTTTTGTGAAATTGAGCCCCGTGTCGGGCTCTGCACTGAGAGTGTGGAGCCTGCCTGAGATTCTCCCTCCTCCTCTCTACCCCTCCCCTGCTCGCTTGCGTGCACACGCGCTCTCTCTCAAAATAAATAAACTTTTTTTTTTTTTTTAAGTTTAAAAATCCACACATTCCCAGCCTGGGTTGCATCAGCAATTAGTTCAATGTGGCTCGCGGCTGCCACATTGGACAGCATCGATAGAGACCATTCTGAGTACTGCAGAAAGCTCTAGTGGCGGGTGTTCTTCGCAAGATTCCAAGGGCAGAAGCTGGGAGTGCCACGGTTCAGACCCAAGCTAATGATCTTCGAAGGCAGCACTATTCCATCATTGCCCCTGACTTCCTCCTTCTCTTCCTTTGGCCAAGGAGGGTGAGCTAAAGCAGTGATTTGAATCTTGGCTGCACGTTAAGATTACCTGCACTAGGGGTGGCTAGGTGTTTGAGCGTCTGACCCTGGATTTTGGCTCAGGCCATGATTCCAGGGTCGTGAGATCGAGCCCCGTGTCGGGCTCCAAGCTGAGTGTGGATCCTGCTTGGGATTCTTTCTCTCTCTCTCTCTCTCTCTCTCTCTGCCCCTCCCCTGCTCTCTTTCTAAAAAATAAACAAATATATTATTTTTTTAATTACCTGGACTGGTTTATGGATCAGAGGTTTCCAGCCCCAAGTATTCCGACTTAAATGTGACCGGGAGGCGTTTTTGTAAGTCTCCAAGCGATTCAAGTGTGCAGGCAGGACTGAAAGCAGCTAGGTGAGGGGATCCACACACAAGGGATGGTGGACGGAGCTCGTTCATCTCCCGTGAGAACGTGGCCCCTGGTGGACTTGGACGTGGGCTCCCCCCAAACCACCTCTAAACACCCTCCTCAAAGAGAGCTCGGGTTCATGTCTGAGGGGAAAGATTTCAGCATCCTGCTCAAGGGGAGACCCAAAAGAGATCTCCACTTTTAGAAGCAGGCTCTGTCACACTGTCATGAAAGAAAGGAGTGGTGAATGTAAGATCAGAGAGACAGAGTAAAACTCCTGTAGCCCCAGATTTGAGTTGGAAGTGTCAATATGGGGGCGCCTGGGGGGCTTAGTTAAGTGTCCGACCCTTGGTTTCAGCTCAGGTCACGATCTCGTGGTTTTGTGGGTTCGAGCCCTGCACTGGGCTTGGGTTTCTCTGTCTCTCCCTCTCTCTCTGCCCCTCCCCAACTTGTGAGCTTTCTCCCTCCCTTTCTCTCTCAAAATAAACATTAAAAAAAATTTTTTTTTAAGTAACGACCAGTTCAGTAGCTATCAGCACTCCTGGCACCCACATTATGGTCTCTAAACACCACTTCTCACCGGAGATCAGGGCTCTGTGGAAATATGGCCGACTGCAGGTGTGAGGCAGGAAGTGTGCACAATGAGCCTGGAAACATCCTGTCACCCAGATCGCGTGGAGCTGTCAGAGACTTCTGGGGTCGCGTCAGAAAGGATGCAGGGGACAGTGTGAAGAGGCTCCCACTGGCCACAGATGGGACCATTTGATATCAATAGGAATAGTAACTCCAACGGGTTAAAACATGCCACTTGCATCGAAATCTCTGGGTTCACAAAGATACCTAGAAAAACAGCAGCTCCTTTGTCATCGTTGGAGGATACTGAGGAACTAACTCATTATTTTGAAAACTGTCAAATGAAGGGAAAGAAGCAAGCCCTTGTCGTTTCTGGTACGAACGATATCTACCTGGCAGTAACCAGGCGGTAGATAAGGGCAAGTTTCTCTTTATGGAAGTGTTCCAGCTAACGGGCGAAGACAGAAGGACAGAACTGGTATGCCACCATCTTATAAGGTCCAGTCGACCCAGACCGTCATCATCAATGACTGCCAACACCGCGAAGAGGGGCAGCCAGACGTTATGTGCCTTCAAAGGGAAATATTAAACAGCCACTGAAGAGTAGTCATACAAACACACACACCAAACGAAACATGAATCTAAGTGAGCTTCTAGCTCTAACGAGGGATTGATCAGAAATACAGCTGGGAGGGAGGCCGGAGTGGCTCAGTTGGTTAAGCGTCCGACTCTTGATTGTGGCTCGTGTCGTGACTCCAGGAGCTCGCTAAGGAAGGGAGGGAGGGAAAGAAGGAGAGAGAGAAAGAAAGAAAGGAAGAAAAGAAAGGAAAGGAAAGGAAAGGAAAGGAAAGGAAAGGAAAGGAAAAGAGAAAAGAAAAGAAAAGAAAAAAGAAAAGAAAAGAAAAGAAAAGAAAAGAAAAGAAAAGAAAAGAAAAAAGAAAAGAAGAGAAGAGAAAGGAAGGGAGGGAGGGAGGGAGGGAGAGAAAGAAATATAGCGGGGAGAAGAACGCATATAATAACAATACGGGGACACAACGAGCAAAACTCATTCCGTAAGTGGCGCCACAGGACAACCAACCCAGTTGTTTCAACAGATAAATTGCCAGAGAAGAAAAAGGGAGGAAGAGAGTACCTCCAGATTAAGAGAGACCTAAGAGACATACCCACAGCGTATGGACCTTATATGGGTCCTGATTTGAACCAACTGTGACGAAAACATTCATGAGACAACCAGAGGAATCCGAACACCGGATATTTGCCGATATGAAAGCATTACCGTTTGTTTTCGTAGGGGTGACGGTGGTTTAAAAAAATCCCTTTTTTTTTTTTTGAGTCATATACTAAAATATTTGCAAAAGAAACGGTTGATGTCTGGAATGTGCTTCAAAGTATCTGGGATGAGGGCAGAAGGGAAGGGAGGAGAGACAGAATGAGATCAGCCAAGAGGTGGGATTGCTGGAGGTGGGTGGTGGGTAGCTGGGGGTTACTGTACCGTAGACCCCACGCCTGTGTACAAAGATTTTCGTGATAAAAATGAGAACGTCCCCTTTTTCCCTCCCTCCTCTCAAGGGTATTGGCTTGGTCTGCCCACCCACTGCTGGCAGCACTGGGGCAAGCCTGGGTCGTAGACTTGAGGTCCATCTCAGCACGTACACACACATGCACACGCGCACACACACACACACACACACGCACACACGCACATCCATTTCCACAGCAACCAGTGATGGGGGCAAACAGCCTCCCGTATGCTCCTGTCCACACGAGGATCAGGTCAGGCTGCTCGTGTCACGCCACGCCACTGGAGCTGCTCCCTTCGGAGAATTGCCACTCACACATCTTCACAGGGGGCGCCCTCCCCACATCTGCCTGCTCGCACCCCTTCCCTATCACTTTTGTCCCTCCTTCCCCGCCCCCCCACCCCGAGGGAGCAGAGGCCAGTTCGCAGACAGAACAGGACCCGGGGGCGTCCCGAGGGCACGCTCAACCGGCTGAGCTTCCGACGGCTCAGGCCGTGATCTCGCAGTTTACGAGTTCGAGCCTCACGTCGGGCTCGCTGCTGTCAGCCTAGAGCCCGCTTCAGATCCTCTGTCCCCCTCTCTCGCCCCTCCCCCGCTTGTGCCCTCTCAAAAATAAACAACCATTTTAAAAAAAGAAGAACAGGACCCTGAATCAGATCCAGACTTAAATTCTGCCTTCATCACTTAATGGCAGGACCTTTAGCCTCCCTGAGCCTCAGTCTTCTCACCCGTAAAATGGGCAGAATGTGACTTCGACTAGCTCAACAAACCTTTAT